>NW_028230449.1:8216198-8863698 GCF_043228905.1 Azolla caroliniana | reverse complement strand
GCTAGGTATTGCATTTGCATTCTTCTTTACAGTCATTGAATGCATAAGATGTGCATTGAATGGAATGTATGCAGATGTGCCATTTATTTCTGATGCATCTTATATGCAGATCCCATTCGACACTTAAATACTCTTTTAAGAGATTAGAAAATTCCGGAAGTATGCTCTCTATCTCCTCATAGTATATAGCTAGTGAAAGGACCTTTAGTTAGAGAAAGTCACAAGAGGTGTTTCTCTGGGAATCATTCTGATGAGGGGAAATTTCTGGTTGAAACTACTTTTTGTTAAGTATTCAGCACTTGCGGTTTATTGTATTGTAAGAATGCAGTATTTTTCTCATATGGAATGTCGAAATAGGTGAAAATTTAGCAGGGCATGCCTTTGGAATAATTGGTGTGTAAGTGCATAACTGTGAACATTGAAGAATGATCAGACCAATAGCAATTCATGCTCTTGTGATGGTACATGATTGGACACTCGAGGCCCATATATGGGCCACTGTATATCCATAAATTGTTGGGATTTCGTTGATTAGGAAGACAAATCAAAATTTGGGAGAATTGATTGTAGAATTGCTCGATGAATGTTAAAGAGTTGAGAAAGTAAGCTTTGGTTCGAAAAGTTGATGGTAATATTTTGTTTTGTACAGTTAATTGTACAACACTGAACCACGTATAACTCTTATGTGATGGTTAAGTAGCCTTTTGTTAAATACTGCTTTTATTTGCTCAAGCCCAGTCTTTGTATGCTACTCTAGTACTTGACTAGTTTTATGTTTTGATAAGCACTTAAAACCTTACTCAATTCCACTCTAGATAAGTGGTTTTATATTTTGATAATCAGTTAAAACCTTGATCAATGTTACTTTGAGAATGTCCAATTTTAGAAATGTGGTCAAGCGTGAAAGTTTTGTCAGTTATAGGGTTTTAATTGCCAAGTTGCATTTTCTTCTTGTTTCTAGTTTGTATATGATGAGAGCTATAATAAATTGGTGTTCATGGACCTTGTGTATTGTTAGCCTTTATATATTGTTGGTGTCAATGCTAAGGGAAATGCCCATTGAGGTTTGCAAAACTTCAAACCTTGGATCTCATTTATGACACATAACATGGTCACTATGGTCCATGGTGCTCCATCCTTCTAGTAAAGATTAGAATTGTTGGCTATACTCCAAACTTTGACAACCATGGTTAAACTTGATTCGCAAGTATCACCACAACATAGGATGTAGACCTTACGTAGAGTGAAAGTATTCCTACAAATCCATTGCAAGCATTTGGAATGAATGTTTGGGCACCTAGTGGCAAATTTTAGATGTTCTAGAAAAAGAAACATGTCGTTAAGTAAGCAATATCAAAATGTTGATTTTAAGCAATCTCTTATTTATGCATTTGATTGCCTTCTACTCTCAGAAGTTTACAGCCCCTGGAAATCAATTGCCCGATCTACGACAAGTAACATGCAGCTATCATCTCGGCCTTCGCCGAATGGCGACCCTATCTGGCTGGGGCCCAACATCGTATTCAGGTGCTTATTGACCACAAGAATCTCATTTACTTCACTACCACTTGTACGTTGAATTGGAGGCAGGCTCGCTGGTCATCTTTTCTCGTCGATTACAACTTCGAAATCTTGTTTCGACTTGGTGTTCAACCTGGGAAAGTGGATGCTCTCTCTCGGCGACCCGACTTTGCACTACGCCCAAGTGACGACGCATATTCTCAACAATCGCATTGTTTTTGCGACCCGATCAACTCCACATGTTCGCAACCGATATGGTGCATGATGATTCCTTGCTCAACGAGATCGCCCAAGCAATCACGTCGGACCCTTCGCTACTAACATCATGGCGCGCCTCAACATCCCATCCTAGGAAATGCAAAGCTCGGATCTCAGTCACTTTACAACTCATGATGGGCTACTCTACCGTAATCACCTCCTTTACGTACCAGGTGGCACATGTTGCATCTGAGTACTACAAACTTGCAACGAGGATCCTCTTGTCGGACACTTTGGGGTTGCAAAAACGCTGGCGGATGTTCACCTTGATTAGAATCAAGGTGCACCTGAGTATTTATACAAGAAGGTAGGGCTATGTAAGCCAATTAGAAATAGAGTATGCATGAGGATGCATGAGAATGTGTGCAAGCTAGAAATGAGGATGCATGCAAACTAGGAACTCCCAATGTTCAATCTACACTACATGAAGTTGGATTTGGTATAAGGATGCATATGTAGCTCAATTGGTAGGGTTGCCCAATAGAGAACATGAGATCTTGGGTTCAGTCCCTACCTCCTCCGTGCCATATGTCTATGACAGTAGTAAACCGGTTCATGAGCAATCCGAGAAAGGACCACTAGGCAGCAATCAAGTGCATACTTTGATACCTAAAAAGGCACCTCGAGCTTGTGTCGGCTCAGGTAAAACCCAACTTGAAGGATACAGTTCAATGAACTCCCGTGGTTTTTTCACCGATTAGGGTTTCCATGTTAATGTCCTGTGTCGTCTTGTTTCGACTATGTAAGTGCATTCATCCTTAGTGTATTTCCGTTTCTTCTATTGAGTGTTTAAGACTTGGTTGTGGCCGAGCACTATTTGCAACATTTTCTTGGCCAGATTGTGTAGTTAGTTGGAATTCATGCCCCTAACCAAGCCACTCAAGGTATTGCATTATGGGGCTCACTCCTTCAAACCCTATGCGTGGGCCATTCAAGATTAGTTATGGGTGATTTTAACACGTGTGTTGATGCATCTCAATCTACATCCGAACATTCAATCATGGATGATACTGAGCGACATGCTTGGGTTTCATTGGCTATGGATCTTTTAAAGTTGGATGTTTGGACATGGTTGCATGGGAATGATCTAGGTTTTACATTCCAATACGCTCAACATAGACATACATGGAGTCGGTTATATAGAATGTATGTGATGCATGATGATTCTTTTTTACCGACGTCTCTTCGTATGAGAGTTCTAAAAGATGTAGGAAATTCAAATCACGTTCCTATTAGTTTGGAGGTTTGTACTCATGCAATTGACATGTATAAATCCTTACTTGGAAAGCCTTCATTACGCTTTAACTCTTCTCTTTTGGTTCAACCTCACTTTGATTCTCTCATGGAGTAAATTTTGGTGAATTTTTCACAACAAGTGAATCTTAAAGGAGTTAAAGCATGGGATATCGTTTTATGAAACAATAAGATCATTCATCATATGTATGGGGTTACTAATGCCCAACGAAGACGAGGTCCAATTCTCACAAGTTCTCTCTAGGTGTAATGCATTATTGATACATGCACCATTAGATGAGGAGCTTTTGGATATCTAGAGTCAATTGCATGTCATTATTTCTCAACTGCAATGCCAAAGTTATCGTTATGCTAAGATGCGACAACTCAAGGATGGGCTCATAGATAATCAATGTCGATCTCATTTGTTTTTCCACACATTACATCCTACTTATCCTCGATCTAATGTGGTACATGTGAAGCAAGGGGATGAATTTATAGTGGATCCTTCTACAATAATTGAAATATGTGTTCATTACTTTAAGGAGTTGATTGGCCCACAATTGTTAATGCCAAATGAGGTGCCTCAAGCATGCCATGAGTTTTACGATGTGGTTGGATGTATTGTACACGACCTCATTTGTCATGAATTAGATGCAAATTTCACTAAGGATGAGGTGGACATGGTTTTAAGGCATCTTCCTAGTGGCAAGAGCCCTAATTGGGATGGCTTGACAAATAAAGTTTTTAAACAATATTCGAACATTTTAAAGGGGCACTTTACTTTGATGTTTCATCATTGTTGGGATTCTGGTTGTATGCCTCTGTGAAGAGTTTTGTGCGGAAGCTCCTAGACACAACCGGCTCTGTCGGATAGCAACAGAAAATAGAACTAAGGTTTAATGGAGTACACGAGGGAGACAGAGAGAGCAGAACAGTAAACTCAATTTCAAAATAATACTATGTACATACAATGTGCTCAAAGAGCACTTTTATACAAGTCCTTAAAAGGATTAATAGAAATACTGACATGTACTTCAATGCTCGTACCGAGCGACTGACACTGACTCCCAAAAATATGCCTACGTACTAGGCTAGAATCGTAGGCCTCTAATGGCCTACCGATTACATTCAGATCCGGACACCGATTCAGCTCTTCTTTCGGGACACCTGTAAAATGTGGTGTGCGGAATCTATACGAAACACAGAATACTGACAGAGAAAAACAGGTTTAATGGAGAGCTTAAGACACAATGCACGCGGGAGAGACAAAGAGGGAGAGAACACACAGAAACAACTGAGTTCAAAAATAATGTATAAAACTCTGTACATAAGATGTGCTCAAGGAGCACTTTTATACAAGTCCATACAAACTGATATAAGTACTGACACATACTTCAATGCTCATAATTGAGCTCCCACACTAACTCCGAAATATATTCCCTCACGGAATATCTGTTCAACGGCCTCCCGATTTGTGCACCGATTCGGCCTCTTGTTGCGCACCGATCCGGCCAATGTTGAGCTTGTATCTCAACACTCCCCCTCAAGCTCAACTTGAGGCTCTTTCGATCCTTCGCTCCGGTTTCTCTTGGCTTCACGCCTTCCTCGCGCTCCTCGATCCGTTCGATTCCGCGCGCCTCGACCCTTATGGTTGGCTTGTCTGCTCATGTGGCCTTTTCCAGCTCCCTTGCTGTCACGGTGGTGGCGCCTCTTTTGTGGCCCTTTATTCAGCTTGGCCTTCAGTTGATTCGGCGTCTCTGAATCAAACATCCAAGCTGAATCGGTTGTCTCCGATTCGTCTATGCTTTTGTCCGAATTGGCTGTCTCCAATTCGTCCTCAATCTTGGCCTTCTCGTCCTTGTTAGCTTCATCTCCCCCATGTTTGGCTGGCTCCGGCTCGTTCTTTTGGCTGCTGCCATCTCGTCCACTTCTGGACTCTTTTGTGAATCCGCCTTCGGCTTCTTCAACCGACACTAAATCAAATTCGTCATCCGATTTGATGTCGCGGTCACTTCCGCTCCTTTCTTGCTCCTTGGTCTTGCGGGACTTTTCTCCCCCTCAAGTTCGGCACGTCAAGGTGCCGCAACCCAAGCACACCTGAGAATTGCCGCAACTTGTCCAGACCAAGGGGCTTGGTGAAAACGTCAGCGGTTTGCCAATCCGTTGAAATGGAGGTCTACCAATCCAAGGGACTTCACCAGAGAGGACACATTCACGGACAAAGTGGTAGTGCACCTCAATGTGCTTTATCCGGGCGTGGAAGACGGGGTGCTTCGCAAGTTGGATGCTGATGAGGTTGTCGCAATAGATCGTCGTGGATCGGACATCTCCACCTGCAGATCCTTAAGTAGCCGTTTTAGCCATATGGCTTCGCATGTTGCGATAGCCGCTCCTCGATACTCAACCTATGTGCTCGACAATGCAACTGTCGGCTGCTTCTTGCTACTCCACACGATCGCGGCGCTCCCAAGGGAGAACGTGAATCCAGATGTGGATTGGCGATCGTCGGCGTTTCCGGCCCAATCGGCATCTGTATAGCCGACTAGTTGCGCGGTAGTACCGGTCCAATATAGTAGCCCCCGGTCCTTAGGGCCACTGACATACCTAAGTACGCGTTGTGCACACTGAAGCTGCTCCTCGGTTGGCCGCGCCATGTACTGACTAATCAACCTGACCAAGTAGCTGAGGTCCGGCCAGGTGATAGTCAAGTATATGAGGCTTCCGACAATCTGTCGGAACCTTTTCGGGTTGTAGACCTTTCCAGAGTCGGGGCGAAGCTTCACGGTTCTATCAAGAGGAGTTGAGACAGACTTACAGTCCGCCATCCTGAACTTGAAGAGCATAATAAACACGTAATGTCGTTGGCTGATCAGTATGCCTTCAGGGGTTCGGATCACTTCGATCTCGAGAAAGTAATGAAGGTCCCCTAGGTCTTTCATATCAAATGATGCTGCAAGCTGGATCTTTACGCGGTCAATTTCACCTAGGTCGATACCGATGATGACCAAGTCATCAACATAACGGAAAATACTAACCGGCCCAAGTCGACCTTGCCGGACGAACAATGAAGAGTTCGATTTGGACGTCGCAAATCCCATCCGACGCAAACATTCCAGGCACGCGGGGCTTCCTTCAGTTCATAAATGGACTTCTTCAACTGGCATACCGCTGAAGTGTTCGTTCCGGAGTGAAATCCGGGGGGTTGTACCATGTTGTTCCTCAAGCTTGCCTTGTAGGAACGCATTCTTTACATCCATATGATGTAAGTGCCACCCCTTTGCCGCAGCTACAACAAGCAAAACACGAACGATCGTCATCTTCGCGACCGGCGCAAACGTCTCATCGTAATCGATGCCATGTTGTTGCGTGTAGCCTTTTGCTACTAACCGGGCCTTGTATCGGTTGACCGAGCCGTTGGGGTTGTACTTGACCTTGTACACCCACCTGCATCCAATCGGCTTTACACCCTTGGGGGCATCAACTAGGTCCCAGGTTTCATTCTCCTCAAGTGCGTTCATCTCTTCCTCCATGGTGACACACCAATTCACGTTGTCGTGAAGATTTTCGGCAATAGTGTGAAAATCCCATAAAACGTACAAAATCGAGTATAAATCACATAATATAATAATTGTGAAGATAACATTTTAAATAAATTTAATATCTAAGTACAAAATGATGGAGGTTTTGAATGCACTTTATTACACGAGAAACGGACAACTAAATGTCAAGATATGAGGGTATAAAGTTTGTGAAAGGAAAAGAGAAAATTGTGAGATATCCCACATAGGCACGACAAATACGACTCTCATCATATACAAGGTGGAGCAAAAGATATTATCTTTGTGTCTATGTGTGGAGCATAGAGAGTTCAAGGTAACTTGAACTAAAACCGGTGTTGTGAAGAAAACCGTCCACAAGCGGAATCGGTGCACAGGAGCGTAGGAACCGGCTCTTCTCGAATGTTGTCCATAGAAGATCCTAGGCAGGTAGATTTAGTGGGTAGGAAGTAAAGGGGAAACGGCTCCTTCCTTGCCTATAAAAGGAGGGAGACGAGAAGGGGGATGGGATCGCGGAGAGTCGAGGACGAAGTGCTGTCGGTTCGTGGGCGAAGGTCTCTCTCTCTCTCTCTCTCTTTGGTTCGCAAACGCCATAGCTTCCTTCTGTGCAGGTTTCGGGAGGCTCGCGCTGCTCTGAGGAATGCCCGAGTGCTTCCGGCAACACCTCCAACCTACTCCTTCCTTTCTGTGCGTTTACGAACAGGTATCGGCATCTGTTCGCCGGCCTGTTCGGTTGTAACCGACTCCGTGTTGTGTTGTTTGTCTTTGTTAATACATACATACGTTTGTGTCTTCTTGTGTCGCTGTCCCACTCGCGTCTTTGTGTTGAAGGGCCGTGTCCCTGTGAATCTACTCTCGCACGTAGTGGGCATCTTCTCCTTTCTCTCTTGCTCTTTGGTACAGGACCCCCGAGGTCCCGCCTCATTCCACGCATCCGCGAGGAAAACCTCGACATCTTTGGTGAACCCGACGTGAAGGAGGCGGCAGAAGAGCAGAAGATGAAAGGGTCGGATCTTGCAAAGGTCATGGCTTCGGCCGTGGATCGGATATTGAGTGCACGCGATGGCACCGGCGCCCTCGACAGAGGCATTGAGGCGGTCGTCGGTACGATTGGCCGGTTCATTGGAAAGGATGCCACGAAGTATTGGGCGTCCTACGGGGCAGAAATGCTGATGCGGGACATTCTGGAAGAGAGGCGTCTTGCCGGGTTTCCTCGAGTGGCGATGCCGAGCATCCATGCGGAGGTGCTCGAGGTGCGGGCGGAGAGCCGTACCTGGGAGGAGTTCGAAGGCCGACTCCTAGAAAAATACGGGCTGGACGACGCGCTCCGGCTTTCGAAACAGGACTTCATGGAATGGGTGGAGTTCCCCGGCAAGGGAAGAAACGCGACGGCACTCCTCCGGGAGTTCGAAGAACGCTTTTCGCGCCTTTCGACGCTTGACCGAACCGTTCTGGATACGAGCCGGGTCCTACTGTTCGTCAAGTCGGTGGACGAGCGGGACCGGGACCAAGTCGGCTCCTTGCTGTAAACCGAGAACGGGCTGACAACCGACTGGGCTGCGGTTAAGAGAGTCTGTGGCCATTTCGATAAACGGCGAGAATGGGCTGACAACGGGGCGGCCGGTGCGGGCTCTGTCACAGCAAGGAGGCTTGAACCGGCACCGCAAGTGCGAAGGGAAGAGACCCGGGAATGGCTCGAAACCAGTCTGGCTTCGACCGGCATGGTCAATGGCTCGTCCGGAGGAGCAGCGCTGGACGAGTTGACGCGAGCGATAAAGGATCTCCAGATCGCCCAGACTCGAAGGGAAGGCGGCGAACCGGCTCGTGACCGACGGCCGGCAACAGGGAACAGGTGCATGTGGTGCGACGAGGTCGGCCACATCCGGAAGGACTGCGGCGATTTCGCAGAAGCATTGAGGAACCGGGTGGTGTACCTGTGGGAAGGCCGGGTGCACGCCGGCGACACCAGGAGGGCCCTGAACCGAAACGACGGGCGAGGAGGAATGAAGAGACTAATGGAAGAGGTGGCAGCCCGACACGTGGAGGCCATCCACTACTCGGCGTCAGCCGACATTCGGGTCGGGGGCAGCGAGGCCCGAAAGGAGGGCAAAGACGGATTCTGGTCGGCAATGCTGGAAGGTCTTGCCGGCGCACGGCTAAGGAAAGACGAAACGGACCGCGCTGAGAGATGGGTCCGGGAAATAACCGGGTGGAGCGATTCGGTCGAGGAAAAGACGGGCTTCGTAGAAGCCGCCTACCGGAACTACGAGGCTCTGGTAGAAGACAAACGAGTGGGGAAAGCCGGAGCGGCCGGGCCCTCACAACGGTACGAGACCCGATTCGGGCAACGACGGAACGATGCCGGTGGGTCCAGCTCGCAAGATAACCCCAGGAAGGGCGGATACCGACTGGGGACGGAAATAGAAAGGACCACGGACCTACGAAAGGTCCTAGAAGAACGGATCCTCGACAACAAAGTGGAGCTGTCATTACGAGAGGTGCTAGGGATCGCCAAGAAGGAGTTCCACGACTCCATTGTGGACTTGGTGAAATGGAAGAGGCTGTCGACGGAGACAGAACCGGAGAGACCAGTGGAGGTGCGGACGACGCACATCGACGACTCGACGCTGGTAGACGAGTGGGCGGAGAGCCACTATTCGAGGCCACACTAGGCCCGAGCAACCACGGAGACCCCAGTAAAGATCGGAGATGTTCAGGAACCGGTGGTGGCACTGGTGGACCACGGTTCGGAAATAAACCTGATGTCCATGAACTTCTATAAGAAGGGAAAGTGGCCGATCAACACCAAGCACGGGTGGAAAATCCGGGCGGCGACGCGCGCCACCGAGGAACTGCACGGGGCCTGTCCGAACGTGCGTGTCAAGATCGGCGACGTCGAGATTGACCAGCACTTCTTCGTGCAGGAGACGTCCTCGCATCCGATCATATTAGGGGAACCGTACATCATAACGGCACGAATGGAGACCAAGGTGCTGGACAACGGTTCGGCCTACGCGAGGGTCAAAAGCCAGGACGGGCGCCATTCGGTTCAATTTCTGACGGTGCGGTCAAACCACGAGAGAAACCGGGAAGCCCTCGGTGGCGAGAACCGGGAGGATTTTTAGAGAGGACAGCCCGGACACTCGGGAAAAACCCCACGACTGTACGATAGAACCGAAACCGAAGGAACCCTGTATGATAGGTAGGAAGTTTTGCTTCTCCAACAACGGAGGGTGGATGATAGTCGGCATCGTTGGCCGAGAAAAGACAAGGGCGGAAGTGCGACTTCGAGCGTGCAGAGTTCTCGGCCCGGACGAGGAAATCAACGGAGCCGTGGAGGCGGTCTCCTTCGACGACACCTTGGGAATGCTGAGGAAGGTAGCCGGGGAAGGCCTTAGCGAGGCCTTAGAGATGTACGAAGTCATCGCGAACTTCAGTCGGGGGCTCGGGTCGGATCGGACGGCCCGAGTTAGCACGAAATACAAGACTGTGGACCGGAAGGTAAGGCCAGTCGCGGCACCCTTGCCGGAGGGCAGCGAGTCCCGAATCAGAGGGGTTGCGTCGGACCCCAGTTTACGAGATCCGGCCTGCATAGGCCACACTTTCACCGACGGGACGCTCCGGGAGCTCAAGATCGGTGGGGGCAGGTTCCTACTGCCGGCGGAGGAAGACCGGTTTCGGAGAATGCTCGGAAGGCATGGGAAAGCCTTCGCATTCTTGCCGGAAGAGATCGGGTGCGTAGACCCGACAATCATGGAGCCGATGGTGATATTCACGGTACCGCATGTGCCGTGGAATCTCAAGCCGATTCCGGTACCAAGAGCTCACATCCCGGAGTTGATGGAGCTACTGAGGCAGAAAGTCGATATGGGTATTCTCGAACCGTCGAGCGCACCATACTCGAACCGATGGTTTACCGTACCAAAGAAAAACGGAACATTGCGCTTCATTCAGGACCTGTAGCCGGTCAACAGAGTGACCATTCGGAACGCAGGAATCGGACCGACCATAGACGAGTTCGCAGAGGCCTTCGCCGGAAGGTCGATTTACTCGGTCGGTGATCTATACTCGGGGTACGACCAGTTCCAGCTAGCCGTGGAGAGCAGAGACATTACGACGATGCGAACTCCCCTCGGCCTAGTGCGAATGTGTACCCTGCCACAAGGAGGGACCAACTCGGTGGCCCACATGGTGAATGCAATGAACAAGGTACTGAAGGATTGCATCCCGAACATCACCATGCCATTTCTAGATGACATTCCGATCAAGGGGTGCCCGGTAGAAGAGAGGGACGCAACACTCGGACCGGACAGATGCCGGCGATTCGTGGCAACACACATCGACGACTGCGAGAAGGTGCTACAAAGGCTAGAGGATGCGAGGCTCACCTTCTCCGGGGAGAAATCGGCCTTCGGGCAATCGGAAATCCTGGTGGTCGGACACCTATGTGGACCATATGGCCGGAAGCCGTCTCCGGCAAAAGTAGAAGCCATCTCCGTGATGAAGACCGACTATAGCTCGGTTACGGAAGTTCAGAGGTTCCTGGGGGCATGCGCATTCTACCACATATGGATCCCGCATTACGCCCATGTTGCGGAGCCGCTATACGGGTTGCTGAAGAAAGGGCGAAAATTCGAGTGGCGAGACGAGCACACGGAGTCGGTCCGGAAGCTGAAGGAAGCTCTTGCGGCAGCACCGGCGCTCCGGAAGGCTGTCTACGGGAAGGGTACCCCGGTATACATAACAGTGGATACGAGTCCGACCGGGATCAGATGGGTCGTCAACCAAGAGGACAAGAACGGCATTCGGTTCCCGATCGGATTCGGCGCGAAGGTCCTCAGTGAACGACAGCGAGGGTACGCCCAGGTTAAACGCGAACTCTGGGGTATCGTTTCGGCAGTAAAGGCCGACAAAGACTACCTGATCGGGACAGAAGTGGTTATCGAGACGGATTGCCTGCCGATTCTCGGCATGGTTTCTGGATGCGCGACACCGGACCTGGCGATGCTCCGGTGGATAGCGTACATCAAGTCCCTGGACCCGGAAATACGGCACATTTCCGGAAAGGACAACGCCATGGCCGACATGCTTTCGAGGGCGAGGTTTGATGACGAGGGCGGCATGGTTTCGGAGGACGAAGAAGTCGGCGTGGACTTCTTCGAGGCAGCGTACGTGACGACCGATGGGGCGAGCACTACGACACTTAACGGCTTCGACGAGAGCAAGTACGACGGCGAGTGGCTGCAGATCGGTGGGTTTCTGAGGACAATGACGTCGGATGCGTCATGGACGAAGGACGAAGCTAACCGGGTCCGGAAGAAAGCTTACCGATTCTTTCTCCGGGACGGATACTTATGGAAGCACCCGAAGAAGAGGAACGACGTCTCGCTCCGAGTGGTGGCGATGAAGGAAGAACAGGAGGAGCTGCTGACGGCTTACCACGACAGCCCTTGGGCTGGTCACCGTGGAACGTGGGCCACGTTCGAGAAGATAAAGGCGAAGTACTGGTGGCCGGGACTGTACCGAGACGTGCATCGGTTCGTGGCAACTTGCGAGAGCTGCCAGATGCACTCCATAGTTCGACATCGGGACGAGCTTCACCCTACGTACCCTCCGACCGTCCACTTCAAATGGATGGTAGATCTGGTGACGATGCCGATGGGCGTAGGACAGATGCGGTATCTGGTCCTGGCTCGAGAAGATCTGACGAACCAGGTGGAAGGCCGAGCCCTTCAGAACAAAACAACCGCGGCCGTATGTCGGTTCCTGGTCGAGGACGTGATATGCCGGTACGGGTGCGTCGGGAAGATCGTGGCTGACAGCGGGGAGTTGGACGCCGAAGAGGCCGAGGAGCTGTTCGACCGGCTAGGAGTCAAGCTCTCGCTTACCACTGCGTACAATCCGGAGGCGAATGGAAAGGTGGAGCGCGGGCACGGACCGATCATCAAGGCGTTAGTTTGGGCATGCGGAGGTCAAGTCGGGAACTGGCCGCGGCTGCTGCCTTACGCGTTTTGGGCGGACCGAACTATGCATAGTTCGGTAACTAGATTCATGCCGGCAGAACTCATGTTTGGGCAGAAGCCGGTCATGCCGATGGAACGCACGATCTCCTCGTGGGCAACCGTGTACTGGAGAGACGAGATGAGTCGGGAGGAACTGCTGGCGGCGCGTATACGACAACTCGAGCGAAGACCGGAGGACGTGGAGCAGGCTGCGGAAAAGCTTCGGGAAGCAAGGATGAGGAACAAAGCCCGGTTCGACCGAACGCACCGGCTCCGACCGAAGAAGATCAAGGAAGGCGACTGGGTGCTAGTCTACGACAGCAGCCTTGACAACCAGCACCGAACGACACGAAAGTTCGCAAGAAGGTGGTTCGGGCCTTACGTGGTACAAAGCGCCAACGACAACGGGACGTACCATCTGGCGGAACTCAACGGTACGAGAATGGCGATACCGGTAGCGGGGAAGTGGATCAAAGCGTTCAAGAAGCGTCACAACGACGAGCCGGATCCGGTTGACCTGGACCGCAACGACGAACGATCCGAAACCGAGGAAGAACCGACGGGCGGGGAATGAAGGCTGGACAGGTTTTCTCCGTCCCAACTCGATTTGGCGCATGCCGGTGGATGCGCGGTTAGGTGGGGGCGGATGTCGTGAAGAAAACCTTCCACAAGCGGAATCGGTGCACAGGAGTGTAGGAACCGGCTCTTCTCGAATGTTGTCCTTAGAAGATCCTAGGCAGGTAGATTTAGTGGGTAGGAAGTAAAGGGGAAACGGCTCCTTCCTTGCCTATAAAAGGAGGGAGACGAGAAGGGGGATGGGATCGCGGAGAGTTGAGGACGAAGTGCTATCGGTTCGTGGGCGAAGGTCTCTCTCTCTCTCTCTCTGGTTCGCAAACGCCACAGCTTCCTTCTGTGCAGATTTCGGGAGGCTCGCGCTGCTCTGAGGAATGCCCGAGTGCTTTCGGCAGCACCTCCAACCTACTCCTTCCTTTCTGTGCGTTTACGAACAGGTATCGACATCTGTTCGCCGGCCTGTTCGGTTGTAACCGACTCCGTGTTGTGTTGTTTGTCTTTGTTAATACATACATACGTTTGTGTCTCCCTGTGTCGTTGTCCCACTCGCGTCTTTGTGTCGAAGGGCCGTGTCCCTGTGAATCTACTCTCACACGTAGTGGGCATCTTCTCCTTTCTCTCTTGCTCTTTGGTACAGGACCCCCGAGGTCTCGCCTCATTCCACGCATCCGCGAGGAAAATCTCGACACCTTATGTGGTGACAAGCCCCAACGATAATGCCACATACCACCTTGCGAAACTAGACGGATCAAGGTTGGCCGTACCCATTGCGGGAAAAAGAATAAAGATTTTCAAGAAAAGAGAAGACAAGGATCTTGACCTCGATTACCTTGACGATGAACATAACAAGGCGGATGAAAATGAAGACATGGAGGAATCTAATTGATCATCGTAGCCGAAATCTCACTTTCTCTCTTCTTGGCACGTACCGGAGGACATGCGGTTTGGTGGGGGTGGATGTCGTGAAGATTTTCGGCAATAGTGTGAAAATCTCATAAAACGTACAAAATCGAGTATAAATCACATAATACAATAATTGTGAAGATAACATTTTAAATAAATTTAATATCTAAGTATAAAATGATGGAGGTTTTGAATGCACTTTATTACACGAGAAACGGACAACTAAATGTCAAGATATGAGGGTATAAAGTTTGTGAAAGGAAAAGAGAAAATTGTGAGATATCCCACATAGGCACGACAAATATGGCTCTCATCATATATAAGGTGGAGCAAAAGATATTATCTTTGTGTCTATGTGTGGAGCATAGAGAGTTCAAGGTAACTTGAACTAAGAGTGGAGGTGGGCTAGTTTTGGCCAACCAAAACCGGACCGGCGATGGAGCCGGTGATTCGACGGCATCCTGCGAAAGCGAGGCGGCGGCACCGATATCCGGCGACGGCATCCGACGAACCGGCGTCAGGCGACTAAATAAATAAATACATAAATATATATACATATACAAGGAGGGCAAGGAAGGATTTGAACCTTGCACCTCAAAGTTTAGAATCAACTGGCTTACCATTAAGCCATGCTATTTAGTTGAATTTATATTTCTATCATTGTACTTTTACATGTAAATTCTCATACATGAGAGCTAAAATGAGTGACATGGTTATCATGCACCACATGTAATACATAAGTGCCAAATGGCAAACATGCAATTTATGCATGTCTTGTACCCTCACATGCATCATATGCATGAGAGCATCTATAAAAGAAGGAAGGGGGAGGAGAAAAAACACGTTTTTTCTTTTTATGAAAATTAAGAGGAAGAAATTTGTTATCAAATTGATCGTGTAACTTGTTTCTTAAATCTAAAGTTAAAAGTTCAATCAATCTCTCTCAATCGTGTAATCTCAACTTCTCTCTTTCCCAATCTATCTTAAGTATTTTCTCGCTAAAGCTTGCGCCAAAGCTTGTACCGACTTTGAATCCTTCCGGTCCAGAACCCCGGCGGTTCCGCCTCACGATCCGCGCGTAGTGACGGATCTTCACGACAACGTCCTTTGCCACTTTTGCGTAGCTCTCTGGTTCACGCACTTCCGCTATGCGTGTCATGTACGGATAGTGATGCGCCATGTACTCGTTGTATCTGAACCGCACAACAGGGTTCTTCTAGCGGGTAGATCGGCATAATTGCGCATTAGCTGATGTTGAGGCCGTTTTGGCCAACGCGGACTTCGCTCTTGAAGGCCAATCATCGCTCTTCTCGGTGTCGGATTCGTGTCGATCCGACTCGTCCCTATCTGTGCCATACTCGGACATCTTCTTCTTTCCCTTTTCTTTGCGCGTAAGCCGTCTCTTCGGTTTCCTGTGCGGGGAATGCACTGCCGAGTCTCCACTACTTGCCAGCTCTTCATCTCACTGGTCAACCGACTCAGTCGCTCATTTGGTCAACTGAGCCGAAATGAGATCAGACTCTCTTCAAGAGTTCCGACTTCGCGTTCATCAGGAGGCATCTCAACCTCGTTGACCTCATCTTCAGAACTCGGATTGGAGCTGAGGTTTGGTGTCGGAGGCAAATACCAAGACGTAGACTCATCGAACACGACATCGCGACTTACGCGAGCTTGTTTGGTTCGGGGGTTATAACACTTATAACCCTTCTATTCGTCCAAGTAGCCGACCAAGATATAGTTCTTGGTTTATGCGTCCAGCTTCCTCCGCTTCTCCTTCGGCACATGCACATATGCGATGCTACTGAAAACCCTCAAGTGTCGTAGATTCAGCTTCCTTCCGAAATACAGCTCATGTGCTAAACCTTTTTCGCCGATCCGATTCTGGATGTAAACCGCAGTTCTGACCGCTTCGGCCCAATAGAACTTGAGCTTCTTCCATCATTGCCCATGCCGCATCCACAACCGACCGATTCTTCCTTTCGGCTAAGCCGTTTTGCTTTTGTGTATACCTACCACTTAATTCGCGCCGAAATCCCATTCGTTGCAGATAACGGTTGAATTGGCCAGAAAAGTACTCTTTTCCGCCATCTGACCGCAAGCACTTGATCTTCCTCGCTGTTTCCCTTTCAACAAGATTTTTTGAGGTTTTGGAAACAGTCAAAGACTTCACTCTTCTTTTCGATGAGGTAGATCCATGTGTGTCGAGTGTAGTCGTCGATGAAGGAGACGAAATATCAACTCCCGCCAAGACTCACATTTTGTGCCGATCCCCATACATCTGAATGTATCAAGTCGAGCTTATTTCGGCTCCGATTACGCTCATTGGGGAAAGGAAGTCGGTGTTGCGTCCCTAGTTGGCAGGCTTCACAAATTTGGGCCTTTCGACCACTGAATTTCGGTAATCCGAACACAACTTGTTTCGACTGCAGGTCCTGAAGCCTTTGGTAGTTGACGTGGCCTATCCGCTTATGCCACAAGTCAATATCCGACTCGACTTTTTGCCCTTTCATGAACATGGCGGTGCCTACGTCATTGATGTCAAGGATGAACATCCTCCCATCTCTGCGCCCTTGCGCAATAACTTGGCCTTCTTCCTTAATGAAGCACCCGAGATGCGTAAACCGGACTTGCATCCCCTGGTTGACGATTTGTCCGACTGACACCAGATTCTTCGTAATTGTTAGGACATGTAACACGTTCATTAGCTTCCCTTTTTACCCAACGTGGCTGAGGGGAGCTTCACCAACATGTATGATCGGATGCGGAGTGTCGTCTCCTGTTGCAACTACTCCCAGTTGTTCCGGTTTTTCCAGATATGAGAACCACTCTTTATGGTTCGTCATATGTTTTGACGCTTTGGAGTTAATGTACCACACTTAGTCAGATTTCGGGGTGGTCTTCTTCATCGAGTTCGCTTTGTGTCTTGTCACGAAGGCTACCTCCTTTCCAAATTTTTCGGATCCTTCGGCGTAGTGCATCCGCTGCTGATTTCCTTGTTCGGTCGGTCCGGATCCGGATCTAGTTTTCTCCTCATCGGCGCGCTTCTTCCAACACTCGCTCTCCTTGTGGCCTTTCTTGCCACAATACCAACATTCCGTGGTGTGTTTCCCTTGCCGGTTCTCATCGCCTCCTCGATTCCCCCTACTTCTTGAGGGTCCGGAATTACTGTCTGCATCACCACGATGCCTTCTTCCTTGCTCCCATCGGCCACCTCCATTGTCTGCCGACTTGCCTCGTCCGCCACGACCACGGGGACTATTTCCCTCCGTATACAACATCTTGTTGTCATCGTGTGTACTCATCGACGCACCCGCGTGATTCTCCTCTACAAGGAGCATCGACTCCAAGTCCAAAAACGACAACGTATTCTCCATTGTACAAATAGCAGTTCAGAATGCTCTGAACTTCGACGCCAATCCTCCGAGGCAGATTTGCACCATTTCGCCCTCCTCAACATTCACATCGATAGAGGCGAGGGAGTCGCAGATATCCTTTATCTTGGAGGTGTAATCAGCCACCATCATGTTGCGTTGGCGCACATTGCTCAACTCCTGTCGGAGTTCGAGCTTCCTGGCTGTTGTGCTTGCGGCGAAAATCTTTCTCAGATTTCCCCAAGCATCCTTCGGCGTTCTTGCATCCCGAATGTAGCTCAAGAGCTATTAATTCACACAGGACGCGAAGCAATAGAGAACTCTGCTCGCCGGCTATTCCTAGGCTAGGAAGTCTCTATGTGTCGATTCGGGTGCTGCATCATCCGCTCCATCGACATAGCTCCAGTATCCATGTCCGAGCATGTACTGGTGCATCTTGTATGACCAAAATGCGTAGTTATTTCTATCGAGCTTCTCAGTTGGATGCGAACTAGCCATACCTCTATCCAGTTTTTTCTTTCTGTTCTTCACCGAGATTAGGTTTTTTTTTTTTGTGTGTTTCGAGCTGAAGTCGGCTGCAGAGGTTCTCAAACCTCGTTTTGATACCATGTAAAATGTGGCATGCGAAAGCTACACGAAACACAAAATACTAATAGAGAAAAACAGGTTTAATGGAGAGCTTAAGACATAATGTACGCGGGAGAGACAGAGAGGGAGAGAACACACAGAAACAACTGAGTTCAAAAATAATGTATAAAACTCTGTACATAGGATGTGCTCAAGGAGCACTTTTATACAAGTCCATAAGGACTGACATAAGTATTGATACGTACTTCAATGCTCATAACTGAGCTCCTACACTAACTCCAAAATATATTCCCTCACAGAATATTTGTTTCCGCACTAATCCGGCCTCTTGTTGCGCACCGATTCACGCACCAATTTACGCATCCATCCGGCCAATATTGAGCTTGTATCTCAACAATACCGATACGACTCTTGGGTTATTCAGTCAATCCGGATCATGTTGAGCTTGTCCGCTCAACACTCCCCCTCAAGCTCATCTTGAGGTCGGATCGTGATGTCAATGTCTGTCGGTCCTTCCCTCCGGCTCCTCCTGGCTTCTTCCCGCCTTGCTCGCGCTCCTTGACCCATCTGGTCCTGCTTTCCACGACCCGTCTTGCCTGCTCATAAGGCCCATCTCAGCTCCTTCGTTGCTGTGACTTCGGCGCTTCTTGACCCGTTGGTTCCTCCGTGTCGGCGTCGACTTCAGCTACTCTCCCATCTGTTTGGCCTTTTGTTTATTCAATTCCGCTGAATCGAACTCCTCTTCTGAATCATCTGCCTTTGATTTATTCCAGCTCTTGTCCGAATTGGTTGTCTCCAATTCGTCTTCAGTCTTTAGGCGCTTTACCACCACATCAGACCATGTCTAGGTCTTGGCCTTCTTCTTCCAATCGGCTCTGTCCTTCTTGACTCTATTATCGTCGCCTCTTGTTCCGACTTTTCCAGATGTGCCAACTTCTTCAATCGACCTGTCTTCCTTTTTCTTCTTGTCTCCTCTTGTTTCTGTCTTTTCCTCCCTGTCTCTAGTGTCTTTACCTATTCTGGTTCCTGTTTCGGTTCACCAAATGGATGTGAAGAATGTGTTTCTGCAAGGCGACCTTGAAGAACAAGTCTACATGATTTAGCCCCCTAGTTTTTAGTCGAAGATGAACAAATCGACAGTCGGCTATTCATACTGAAGGGTCTGAATGGTCCGGTATGCATTTTGTTGTATGTTGACAACTTGGTCGTTACCGAACCCAACCTCATTGAAATCGGCCAAGTAAAGTCCCAAATGTCAGACACGTTCGAAATGAAGCACTTGGGGAACCTTCATTACTTCCTCGGGATCGAAGTGATCCATACCCTTGATGGCATATTGCTATCTTGGTAACACCATGTGTTGAATATGTTATACAAGTTCGGTATGACAGATTGTCAACCGGTCTCAACACCCCAGCTACGTCCCGACTCCAGACCGGCCTGCAATGAAAAACGGTTCCGAAAAATTGTCGGAAGCCTTATATACTTAGCAATCACCCAACTCGACATCAGCTATCTGATAAGCTAATTTATGCAGAGGCCAACCGTGGAGCACCTTTAGTGCACGCATCGACTATTGTGATATGTGAGCGGTACTAAGGATCGGGGACTGTTGTACCGACATGGTATAACCGAAAAGTTAGTCAGTTATACGGATGCCGAATGGGTCGGTGATGCGTCGGATTGTTGGTCAACATCCAGCTTCATGGTCTCTCTCAGGAGCACGGCTGTTGCGTGGAGCAGCAAAAAGCAGCTGTTTGTGGCTCTATCGAGCACTAAGGCTGAGTATCGAAGCACTATCATCTCCACCTGTGAAGCCTTTTGGCTTCGACGGCTGCTACAAGACCTCCGGATCGAATTACCGCCTTTGATCCCGATCTATTGCAACAACATTACTAGAACACAACTCGCCAAGAACCCTGTCTTCCATGCTCGCACAAAGCCCATAGAACTACATTATCACTTTGTGTGCAAGTGGGTCCTGAGTGGTGAAGTCGAACTGAGGTATGTTCAAACGGATTAGCAGGTTGTTGGCATCTTCACCAAGCCACTTGGATCGGACAAGTTGCAACATTTTTCCGAGATGCTTGGGCTACAACATCTCGACATGTCGCACTTGAGGGGGAGAATTGGAACATGAATTAGAACAGGTAAAGACATTGGAAACAGGGAGGAAAAGATAGAAACAAGAGGAGACAAGAAGAGAAAGGAAGCCAAGTCGACTGAAGAAGTCGGCACATCCGGAGAAGTTGGAACAAGCGGTGACAACGGCAAAGTCAAGAAGGACAGAGCTGACCGGAAGAAGAAGGCCAAGATCCGTACATGGTTTGATGTGGTAAAGGGCCTAAAGACTAGAGACGAATTGGAGATGGCCAATTCGGACAAGAGCTGGAATGAATCGGAGGGAGCCGATTCAGAACAGGAGTTCGATTTGGAGGAGCCGAATCAACAAAAGGCCAAATGGATGGGAGGGCAACGGAAGTCGATGACGACATGGAGGAACCGACGGGACGAGAAGTGCCGAAGTCACAGCAACGAAGGAGCTGAGATGGGCCTTATGAGTAGGCAAGCCGACTGGAAGGGTCGAGGTGCGTGGAACCAGATGGGTGGTGGGACGCAGAACCAGACGAGTCAAGGAGCACGAGCAAGACGGGAAGATGCTAGGAGGAGTAAGAGGGAAGTGTTAGGAATATGTCCCTCCAATGGGAGGAGCCGACTACTTGGATAAGAGCCGACAATCGAAGACAAGGAGCAATTGACTGATCGAATGAGAGCCGACGGTTGAGGAGTTGACTCAGAGAGAGTTGATCGTGGTCGAAGACACGACCGGCTAGTCGGGCCGACTGGATGGTCGATCACCAGGTCGACTAGTCGGACCGACCCAACAATTGACGAATGAGTCAACTCATTAGTAAGACTTATATTATTATTATTGGATAATAATAATGGCCATGATTGTAAATAGCTCATTCTGTGTATTAGTATAAATACACCTAGGGCAAACACAACATGTGTGTGTGTGTGTGTGTGTGAGCCTTTTATTGTGTAGCGTGAGAGAGAAGAGAAAATAGGGTGAGGGAGCGTGAGTGAGTTAGCAGCGCCATAGTTATGATCAAAACAACATACGTCAAGAAGCCTTCGAGGCTGTTTACACTCTGTGTAGAGAGTGTTGTATTATGATCTCGTTGTTGTATATCCACTGTATAGTGAAGCTCAGTTCTCTGTGGTTTTCACCCGCTTTAGGGTTTCCACGTTAAAGTTGTGTACACTATTTTCTATGCTTTAAAGTTGTGTATTGTTGAGCGGCAAGTTCAACCGGATCCGGATCGGCTGAATAAGCCTGAGCCGAATCGGTGAGACAGTGAGCAAGTGAGCCGATGAGCTGGGGAGCCGGTTAGCTGAATCAAACAACAACCGGAAGCCTAGTAGTAGCCTAGACTACTAGGTAGTTAATAATCTTGTAGTTAGTGACAGACGCTCGTATGAGCATTGAAGTACATAGTACTTCTGTCAGTCCTCTGAGGACTTGTATAAATGGTGATGTTGAGCACGTTTTATGTACAGAGAGAACTATTACGCTATCCGGTAAGGCCGGTTTGTCTGACGCTTCCACACATAATCTCTGACATGGTATTAGAGCGTGAGGGTTGAGAACCTCTAGAACCGACATCAACATCTGAAGACAAACCC
Organism: Azolla caroliniana; assembly: GCF_043228905.1. NCBI lineage: Eukaryota > Viridiplantae > Streptophyta > Polypodiopsida > Salviniales > Salviniaceae > Azolla > Azolla caroliniana. The sequence continues at coordinate 8,841,999 of NW_028230449.1, read as the reverse complement.
TACAAAAAGAAAGGAATGGCTAGCTCGCTCCCGGTGGAGAACTCGACAGATCCAACTACGCATCTTGGTCATACAAGATGCACCAATACCTGCTTGGGCATGGTTACTAGAGCTATGTCGATGGAGCTAACGACACAACACCTGATGTGACACACAAGGACTTCCTTGTGTGGGAACAAGCGGCAAGTAGAGTGATGTACTGCTTTGTGTCCAGTGTTAGAGACCAGCTACTGAGCCATATCCGAGACGCCAAGACACCCAAAGAAGCTTGGGGAAATCTGAAAGTCTTTGCCGCAAGCACTACAGCCAGGAAGCTTTAACTCAGGAAAGAGTTGAGCAATGTACGACAACGAGATATGTCGGTGGCTGACTACACCACCAAGATTAAAGAAATCTGTGACTCACTCGCCTCTGTCAACGTGAATGTCGAGGAGGACGAGATGGTGCAGGTTTGTCTTGGCGGGTTAGTGTCTAAGTTCGGAGCTTTCCAAACGGCAGTCTGTACGAGGGAGAATACGCCATCATTTTTCGACTTATAGTCGATGCTCCTTGGAGAGGAGAACCACGCCGATGCATCAACAAGTGCACCCACTGATAGCCGGATGCTATATACGGAGGCGGATTGGCCCCTTGGGCATGGTGGACGAGGCGGGTCGGCTCGCAATGGTAGCAGCCGGCAAGAGCACGACCGAAGGCACAAAGAAAGTGCTGATAGCAGTTCCGAACCCTCGACAAGCATGGGGAGTCACAGCGGCGCCGGAGGCCGGCAAGCAAAGGCTGACACGGAATGTTGGTACTGTGGTAAAACGGGCCACAGAGAAAGCGAATGCTGGAAGAAGTGTGCTGATTCGGACAGATCCGGATCCGGCAAGGCCGGTAGAGGGAACCGGCAATACTCGCACTATGTAGAAGGATCGAGAGGATCCAAAACCGGAAAAGTCGGTAAAGGGCCAGCCTTGGTGATAAAACATGAGGCTAACTTGATGAAGAAGACCACTTCCAAATCAGAGTAAATTTGGTACGTTGACTCCGGTGCGTCGAACCACATGACGAACCACAAAGAGTGGTTCTCCTTCTTGGAGAAACGGGAACAACCGGGAGTAGTCGAAACCGGTGTCGTGGAGAAAACCGTCCCTAGGCGGAATCGGAGAATAATGAGCACGAACTAGCCCTTATACATAGGCACAAGTTTTGTTGTAATATATATATTTAGGTACAAGTCGGCTTATGTGGATATCCTAGGTAGCACGCATTTGTTAGGTAGAAAATCGAGGCGTATCTCAGTTCGAAAGGACAAAGAATAAAGATGATGTAATGGGTTGTGACGGCCTCCCTCCTTGGGCTATAAAAGAGAGGGAGAGGAATCGTAATGGGGATTGCTTTTGTCGAGGACGAAGTGTTGACGGACTGGGACCGAGCTCTTCTTCTCTGTCTTTCTCTGTATTTGCTCTATGAAGGTTTTCAGGAGGTTGACTCTGCTCTGCGGAACGCCCAAGTGCTTCCCGCCGAGTCTCCATCTTGCGTCTGTGCGCGTGTGTGTGTAGGCATCAGAGCTCGTCGCTCACTAGCCCGCCGGTTGTAACCCCTTTTATCTGGTATATATACATACACCTACACACGTTCATCTTGTCTCAATCAGTTGCGGTTTCTATGTATTTGTGCGTGTGCGAAGCATGGCCATTGTCAGCACGACCGTTGTCTCTCTTGTTACACAATTGGGTGATCGCACTCAATTGTTACACCCATTGTAAGTAGTGTTTTTCACACACACTTATTAATATAATCGTGTGTTTTCACCAAAGAGAGAGAGAGAGAGAGAGAGATTAGATGGTAGGGAGGAGAGCCAAACTATGATGTGTTGTTTCTTTTCGCAATGCCTTACAAACCCTGCTCTCGATATTTTACTCTATAGCTAGTACATTGCATAAACTCATACATTGCACATGTAATAAAAGTGGTTGATTTTGTTAGATATAATCAATGATCAGCCCCAAGTTGTAAACCTATCCTCATATGTGCTCTTAGAGTGCACATTTTGTGATAGCGCCCCAATTGAGGAGTGGCTAGTGTGCAACTCTGCATATGGGTCGATAAGGTGTTAATCTAGGAAACCATAGCTGCGTAGGACACAATGGATTTAGGAAAGGGCAAAATAGGTAATAGGATTGGCTAATCAAGTCAAGTATAATATTTTGTGGGCAAGTTACGATGTACTTAGTCTTGAAGTATGTGCCATTAACTTCAAGATAAGTACAATCTAGCACTAGCTTGTATCTAGGGAGTTGGGCTATATTAAATGACAAGGCAGTTGACAGAAAATGAATATCTCCACTACTATCAACTAACTTGCACATTTAATGTTATACTCAGACCAAACATAGAATATAATCCACTTTCTTACACATTGGTTGGATTGATCATCAGTCTCCACTAATTTTGTAGTGAGCTGGTCCAGATCCCATCTAAGCTCTAAGGTGTGAGCGCATGGGTGAACTACCATTGTGAGCTACTCTCATATGTAATAGAAGTTTTGTTTTCATATATGTATCCATATCTGTGGTTGTAACTCTATATACCTATCTAATCGATTCTCAATATTTCTAACAGATTTGACCATTTTTGAAATTTGTGCGAGAATGATCATTAGGAGATTCCTTGTGGCAACCCAACATAAAACAATGCGCACCAATTAATAGAGATGATTTCCAATTGATGTAATGGGTGGGGGAGGGTCATAAAATTGTAACGAGTAGAGGATGATCCTCGTCTAGTCATGTTCCTTGATAGCGTTCCTGTTCCTCATAATTGGAATGAATACCAATATCCATCTAATGTACAAAGAAAAACTCTCGAATACCTTTTGTCCCTCATTTGATGGACCTTCCGTTAGTGTTGGTGCCATTTCGTCGGTGGCGTGATCGATATGTATCTCTCCCTCCCTTGAACTGAATCGAAACCGAATCGAAACGAGAAGGAGCGCGAGACAGAGAAATTAAAATGATGTACATACATATACATATACATAATATACATTTACATATACATATACGTGGTGTCTAACTACTACCAAATATTAAAGAGGGCAAGTGAGGGAATCGCGGAGAGGGACGGTGCAGGTCGCTAGATGAGGGCGCGTGCGATCTGCATCGTCCAATGTGGCTGTGGAAAAGGCGCGAAAAAGCGCGCCAATTAAAGAGGGAGCCCGTCTCACAGAAAAAGGAGCCCGTCTCATTAAAGAAGGGCTCCACTTTGTGAAAGGGAGCCCTTGTGGAAAAGGTGCGAAAAAGCACACCAATTAAAGAGGGAGCCCGTCTCACAGAAAAAGGAGCCCGTCTCATTAAAGAAGGGCTCCACTTTGTGAAAGGGAGCCTGTCTCACAGAAAAAGGAGCCCGTCTCATTAAAGAAGGGCTCCACTTTGTGAAAGGGAGCCCTTCTCATTAGTTTGAGGGAAGTATAAAAAGCCTTTTTCTGTCATTTTTTTCCTGTTTTCAAACAAGAAGCGTGAGGTTGAGGGTTTAGGGTTTTTGAGCGCGCCGCACCACCTGTTGTTTGGCAGCACCTGTTGCAGACATCTTCCGTGAGGCACAAGACCGGTTGTCCGCGAGCACCTGCAATCTAGAGGTAGGTATCATATTCCTTCTATTAGGTTTAGGGTTTTATTAGGTATCATATTCCTTCTATTAGGTTTAGGTTTTATTCCATGTCTTAAAAACCATCAACCTAATATGGATGATTGCTTGAACCTAATATGATTTTATTCCTTCTATTGTGTCTTCAAGCAATCAACCATGGTTTTGAGTAGACATGGAATAAAAATAATACTTGTCTACGTGTATTCAAGCAATCATCATCCATATTAGGTTTGAATGTCATTATTTGAATGCTTGAATTTGCTCATGTGATTCATGCATTATTGGGCTTTTTTATGCCCACATTTAGAGGTCAAATCTCAAATCTTGTATACATTCTTTGCGATGGCTTGACCCCAAATAATAATAATGTAATGAATGCCTTACTAAAAAAAGTTGTGTGCTATGTAAGTCTACGTAAGTATGTTTTAAGTTGGAAGTAAAACGTTGTGTCCATTATAGTATTCTAAATGATAAATGAAATTAGGATTCTCCATGAAGACCAACTATTTGTCATGAACTCATGAACTATGACTATGATTTAAATACGTATCATTATTATGGCTATCTCCCTTAATTTAGAATGTGCCCTCTATGTATATATATTACAAAAACTAAAATAAAAACTGCAAGTAGCATTCATGAATTTTAAATTATTGACATTGATATGTTAGAATTTGTTAAGATTGATCTATTTTTTGAAATCATTGACAATTTTTGTCCATTTCAAAATCCTTAACACTAATGTATTGTGTAGAAACAATAGGATAGACTCAAGTATTCTTGAATTTAAAGACAAACATATGGTAATGTTTTGGCATGTGTTTTGTATAGATGGCTAGTCGGTCCAAGACCTTCATAGACTTTGATGCGGATTGGGGTGAAACAATACCCTATGAAGGGAGGTATGGCATGAATCATTTCTCAACTTTATATTGTGTATAAATAGTGATGTTTGTGTGCTAACTTGAATGATGGTTTAGGGTTTTTGTAAGAAAGGGTGCTAGGTGCCCCAAATCCAACAATATGGATGCTGAAAACATCATTATTGAAGACTCGAACATGGATACGAACCCCATACATGACGTGGGGCCAGGTGTTGAAGATATCAGTGTAAATGGTGAGTTGATGTACATTCTTATAATCATTATTGAAGTAAGTATATATTGGGTTTTTCTAATGCAAATGTCACACCATTGTTGTAGTGGACCCCATGTCCCTCTTCAAGGCAGGAAGAGACTCAACAGGTATCAAATGTCGCACATGTATCGTTGGAGATTCATGTAGAAAAGAGGTACGATGGTTTCGCAAAAAAGTTGACATGGAGGCTCATTTACAGAAGGCACATGGCATCCGTGTAGTACTGCCTCGAGGGCTAAAGATAGAAGAAGAAGAGCAATCGACCTCCATGAGGAGTACAACCACGTCATTCTTCAGCCACTACGAAAGACAACGATCAATAAAGCGTTTTTTGGATCCGGAGCTAAAGTACAACAGGTCACGCCAATCACACATGAGGAAGTTGAGGACAAGAGCGATTAAGATCTTCAAAGCCACTCCGAACGCACTTCAAACATCCAAGGAGGCCGATTTCATTGCCCAATTCGTCAGCCAACAGATGGCCAGGTATGACGAGGGAAAGGAGCATAGGATGGCAAAATTGAAGTTGAAGATTGCGGCTGTGTCTGAAGCTTATGTAAGTAAGGTTTATGATTATGTGTGCATCTTATGTGAGTCTAAATCTAGTGTGTGAATGATTATGTGTGAATCTTATGTATGAATTTTAGTGTAAGAATCATGGAATTCCCATGCCAGAAGATGAGACACATGTCGAGATTGATGGTGGTCAAGACCAACTGTCAGAATCGACAACCCAACAACCAAGGAGGCCTAAAATCCAAATCCGGTTGTGAGTCTTATTATTTGAATCTCATTTTGGTTGTATATGACTCAATTTGATGTACATTCTCATTTTTGTAATATCAAATCAATATTTGAATCTCATTTTGGTTGTAAATGACTCAATGTGGACTCTATCTGAAAATCATTTTGTAATATCTGGTAAATAGTTGAATCTCATTATGAATCTCATTTTGAATCTCATTTTGGTTGTATATTTGGTTGTATGTTTTGGGTGTTAAAAGAATAAAACTAATAGCTTATTGACAAGTAGTCACGGCAATGGTTTTTGAGAAAGGCCAAGAAAGAGTAAGTATATAGAAAGAGTGTTGTAATCAAAGAATGTTGTTGTAGAAAGAGTAAGTATATAGAAAGAGTGCTTCGGTCCTTGTTGTAAACAATACGAAAGACATAACAAGACTCAATGTCAATCTTATTCAAAGACATAACAAGACCCGATGTCAATCTTCTTCAAAGACATAACAAGACTCAATGTGAATCTTATTCAAAAGGGAGCCTGACTGATTAGTGTGGAGCTCGACTCATTCATGTTCATTAAAAAAGGGAGCCCCACTCATTAAAAAGGGAGCCCGACTCTGGTAAAAAGGGAGCCCGACTGATTAATGTGGAGCCCGACTCATTCTTGTTCATTAAAAAAGGGAGCCCCACTCATTAAAAAGGGAGCCCGACTCTGGTAAAAAGGGAGCCCGACTCATTCATGTTCATTAAAAAAGGGAGCCCCATTCATTAAAAAGGGAGCCCGACTCTGGTAAAAAGGGAGCCCGACTGATAATGTGGAGCCCGACTCATTAAAAAAGGGAGCCCAACACAGTAATAGGGAAGTGCCCAACTACGTGTAATGATGGCGTCTCAACAGTCATATTAACGACTACAGTAAATTAATTCACCAAATTCAGTAGCCTGCACTAAGAGTCTTCCCATCATTCCCAATTAACCCATTCCCTTCCTTAATAGTCTATTAATCACTCGCACTCATATCATTCACTCTCATTCTCGATCGTTAATCTACTCCATTCATGTGAATTATTTGAATTCATTCACTTGAATTCATTTGATTTCATTCACTTCATTCACCTCAATCACTGGCATTCTTGATCATATTGTATTTGATTTCATTTGATCATATTGTAGGCCATTTGATTTCATTCACTCTCATTCTCGATCATTAATCTACCCCATTCATGTGAATTATTTGAATTCATTCACTTGAATTCATTTGATTTCATTCACCTCAATCATTGGCATTCTTGATCATATTGTATTTGCTATGCAGAGCACAATGCATCATGGTGTCTTCGCCATGTCGGAAGATGAATTGGAGGATACGTCATGGTCATCCAATGCATCCGAGGACGAATTGGAGGATCCTTTTGAGTCATCAGATTCCGATCGTGAGGATGAGGCGGTCGATCCCTTCATGTATTATTCCCCCAGGTATTTTGCATTTTCAAGAGGTACGTATAATTTGATGATTAAAGATTTATTGGGACAAGTTAAGGTAACATTGGAAGCATTACGTGATGTCGCGAGGGGAGCACCTCTTTCACTTCATGCATGGAGGCGCATGAAGAGTCGTCTCATTCTCAGGAATGAGAGTGCAATTTACCTTAAAGCATCACCTAATCTTCAAGTCTTATACGTCGAGAAATGGAGGGAAGTAGTATTAGCGTCACATGGTGACACATCCCATCACACGTTTTCAAAGACTCTTAAAGAGTTAAAGCTAGTTTATGCGACTGATGTACGTGATTATGGCATCCCACCGGAGTACGTGAAAGCACTCATTACAAGTTGTGGTTGCCAAACGGTATCGAAGGTCGACTCGATAGAAGGTTTGGGATCAAGCATGGCCAAATATAACAAGACCCTACCCATAGAAGTAATCAAGGTAGAAACCCACCAATTAGATGATGCGCTCACGGATTTGCAAACCAAGTACCACACACGTTTAAGGAAAGGAGTCAAGAAGGGTATGCGTGTGACTAGGTATAGTTGCCATCGTGCTGGGACATCTCGACTTGCGTCTAATTCCACTCGACTACGCAGGTGCACACCCCGATGTGGGTGCACATTCCATGTGGACGTTAGAATCAATGATGATGTTGACATTGAGACACTTACCATTTCAATATATGGACCTCATAGTGGTCATGTACCATGTAGTAGGTCGGATGTGTACCATTTGCCAGTACACCCCAATGTCATAAGTTGTTGCAAAGATGACCTATTTGATGTTGGGTGTGCAAGGCATGTGGCACGAATGAGCATGCGTAAGGAAGCATATCATAAGTCCAAGGCTAGTCCATTAGAGCTTGTTACCTATCGGTTCTTTATGATACCAAAGGAGGTCCATAACATGGCAAATAGGTTAAAAATCGGGAGTGTCATGACTAAGGTTGATTGGGCTTTGATGATGCAAGATGCCTATGCACTCCGAGATCTTGGGAAAGTGGCTCATGTTCAACCCTACTTGACTGGTGAACCAGGATCTCCCCCCATACAACCATTTATCTTGATACTTCAAGATCAATGGATGTTGGAAATGTGTAAGCGGTTGACCCTAAACAACTCTTGGGCAATCGACTCGACATTTAAAACAAACCAATTCGGGCTACCATTATATGCAGCAGTTGCCCCCAACGCCATGGGAATTGGGATCCCATTATGGTACATGCTTTGTAGTTCTGATAAGGGGTCAAACCATGAGCAAGTGGCATTAGAAACTTGTTTGAGAGTCATATTCGCAAGGATGCCCATGGTGAGGCCAAATGCGATAGTGATCGATAAATGTTGGACATCATATAATGCCATAACTAATGTGGTTGTAACAGACCGTCAATCTTGGATTGTTGTAAATGGGCAACGGTCCCAAACACATTGTCGACTTTTGTTGTGTTAGTTTCACGCCAAAAAGTCATGGGTGGACAACTTGTTGCCAAAAGTTAGTGCAAATGAGAGAATCCATCTTTATCAACGAATGTGCCAACTGATGCAATGCATTACTGAATCATCATTCAATGCAATGTGTGAGGAGTTAAAGTTAGAATATGTGGACAAGCCCGGTGTTTGGCAATATATAGAAGGAGGATGGTGTGGCTTAACATGTGTGTGGAGGAAACTCTGGCCCAAGTTTGGTAGAATGTTCAACTATGGACACGTTGACACTACCAATATTGTGGAAAGACATTGGCAGTTTATCAAGTATACTGCCTTGAGGGGAAGAATAAACCGATCAATTACCGACCTTCTGCATGTCTTAATCGGGGACAGTGAAACTGGCACTTGCATAGGAGGAACGGTAATAGAGTGGTACAAGCAACGACAAGAAATATGTGAGAGTGGTCGGTTTGCACCCCGTGCGAATTGTAGGGATCAAAGGTCCCGACTTAAAGAAGCGGAGAGAATATTGGAAAGGTATGTCGACAATACTTCCACAATTGAAATTGTCAACGAGGCCCGATATTGGTTTAGAATCTTGAGCATGACGACTCCCACTCTATGGTATAATGTCTCACTCCAATGCTCATATTGTGATTGCCAAGACATTGTGAGTAAATGTAAGCATTTACTAGGTATCCGAATGATTATTGAGAGGCATATGCCACATTTATGTGGCTCATTGCCTTTTATAGATCACACGACCCAAATGCGAATGGACCATAATACAGAAATAGAAGTGGAGGCAGAGGTAGAGCAAGTAGAGGAGACAAACCCCACAATATCCGAGATTGAATCATTCAAGTCCAAAATACAAACGGTCGTGAAAGCACTTCAATGTCTCGAGCAAGGGTTAGGAACCTTCGACTGTGCAACTATTGTCGAAGGTATACAAACATTGGAAGATGTGGCTGAGAAGGTGTATCGCGTTGGTGCACCAAAATCAACCAATGAAGAAGATGGTAGATCAATAAGTCGCAACCAACAAATCGGTGCCAAAAGAAGTGCAACAATAGACATCTCGCAAGAACTTATTGGCAGCTCCCCAAACACTTCCAAATCCCACTCCGGAAAACTACAAAGAGGTGCTAGTCGGGCTAGGAGGAGATTGCCATTGGTTGACCATGAGAAGGTTCGGTGTTTGCGTTGTGATGGCTTGACCTTGACTTCAAGGGACTCAAATGTTACATGCTGTAAAAATTGTGGTTGCATCTTGCAATCATCCCGACATGAGCCATAATCTTAATATGTAACGTGTATATTCATATTTCATTTTAGGGTTGTCAACATTTGACATTTTAATATTTTATGTAAGACTTGTTATTTGAATCTTTAGGTTTTGTTGAGAAATTTTATGATCAGTTTCATGGCAAATATTTGTTGTACACTTACAATTTTGTGGAGTTTTTGATGTTTGTTGCTACAGAGTCGGGCTCCTTCTTACTGATGTGGTCTGACAGCGGGGCTCCCTCTTGTAGAGGCTGTCTGACAGCGGGGCTCCTTTTGACAGAGTCGGGCTCCCTTTCACAGAGTCGGGCTCCTTTTCACAAAGTCGGGCTCCTTGTGACAGACGTTGTCAGCTTTTTATCCATCTTGGACGGTGGAGATCGAACGCGCCAACAACGGTGCGACCTGCACCGTCCCTCTCCGCGATTCCCTCACTTGCCCTCTTTAATATTTGGTAGCAGTTAGTCACGAGCATACATATACATATTATGCATATACATACATACATAAACGTAGTGACGGGTCGTGATGCGGCAGGAGCAGGAGGAGGAGCAGGCCGACGAAGGAGGAGGAGACGCAGAAGGAGGAGGTGGAATTGCTTTCTAATATCAAGAAGAAAGATATTAGGGTTTCGAGGACTGTCGCAGACACGAGATCTCTGCAAGAGTCACCCGCATCCGGGTCGGCCTTTTTGGGAGAGAGAAAGAAGATCATCGCCTGTAGAGTGAGACAAGGGTAGACGAAGAAACCCCCCTCGGAGATCTTTCTCTACAGGACACATACCATGGCCCTGCAGGAGCAGCTTGAGAGATTCAACAAGCAGCAACAACGCGCTCAGGCCACCCTTGTGAAGACAGCCGTGCGCGCTGCCCCATCCAAGCAACCTCCTCCTCCCCCTCCCAAAAGACCTTCTCCATCTCCATATTCTGAACAACAAGTCCCTCTTGCACAGCGGTTCTCCTTCAACAGTGACAAAGAGAAACTGCAGCAGATCGCCATAATCAGGAAATCTCCTGTTGGTGCACAGATTAAACGTGTCATTGACCTCTTGCTAGAGGTAAGATATCCATGTCTCTTGCCTTTTGTTGGAGCGAGGTGACCTTTTCATCACTACACGTCATCCTAAAGGCGCTGCCTCAAGCTTTACTAATTTTAATGGGACAATGTCACTGATATTCACTTCATTCATTAAATCCTTAACATAGGACCATTTAAGGCAGTAAAATTTTGAATATAGATTGCTTTCCAAGGACATGCATGTAGCAAATATCCTGGGATGGATTGCCTAATGACCAGACAAAGGATATGTGTTGGATTTGAAGTTCATATCGTAGTGTCTTGACTTTTAGTTTATTTGGAACATTGGAAACTTGAGCGAACACTATATTTGCTTGTTAGCTGGTCTGACACTGAGATAGTCTGAATATGATATAGAGCTGGGTGTGATTTATCGCCAGGATTTGAGGATAAAAGAGCATAGAACACAAAGTGGCTCTGAGGAAATCCAATTTCATACAGCTATATGTATATGTTATATGAAAATTTACTTGCGCCTTCTGATTCTGTAGAAACTGAAACATGATGTTTCTTGGAAATACTATCACCCATTTTTGTTGAAAGGGCTATAAAATGAAGGGCACCCTAGTTGTTTTTTCAAAAGCTATATTTAACATGCCATCCTATGAAGAAGAGAATGCATACATCTTTCCCAGCGTAAGAAATTAAAAATCATCAATTCCCAAATTTGTAGGAAGGGCTATAAAATGAATTGCCATTCTCACATAAAGGGTTATTAAATGAAATGGTTTTGGAAGTCAATTTGTGATAATTTGTTAATGTTGAACTCAAGGCCTTCAGTATTTAAAAGCTGTTGCGTATTAGCACTTTGGCTTCATACATGGGTCCAAACTGAGAGTGAATGACTGTTCTTGCCTGTTGGTCCTCAAGTAATCATAAATGTGAAAGCTTAACCGAGGAAAGGGCTGGATTGTTGCAATGCCATGATTAAACCTTTATTGAGAATTGAAGGAGTATTTAATAGAGTTTGCCAATGTGTGTGAGATTTGCGAGAGAAAGGTGCAGTATAAAATGAACATTAGAGTCACGTGGAGGATACATCCAAATGATATAAGAGGGTCCACTGTAACTCTGTTAATTTTCTCATAAAACAATATTATCGTTATTCTATTAGTAGAGTCGAAATGATAGATGCATACGCATAGGTATACAGATATGCATAGGGATATGTAGGTGGATATTGATATGGATCTGGTGGATATGTATATGTATGTGGATACGTGTATGGATATGTATATAAGGATATGGATATGGATATGTATACGTGTATGTGTATAATGTATATGTGTATGTGTATGTGTACATAATGTATATGTCACACTACCTGTATTGTATTATTATATTCATATGGAAATATTATAGAATATCTTTGGTAGTATTATGCAACTTTTAACAGTCTTTCTAAATTTCAATTTCAACTGTCATTTCCTTCAAGAAACGATACTTCGTAAATAGGCTATTTTTGGAATTTGAATGCATCATGAAAGTTTTAGAATCTGTAGAATTTTTTGTTTTCAATGGGAATCAGGAATCTCAATATCATTTTCCTTAAAAAAGTCGCTATAGGATGCAGACAATACCTCACAACCACCAGTGTCTGTATGAGCTGGACTAGATGTAGGTTGTCTTGGACTTCCCTCAGGTAGGAACTGCAAAATTAGACCAAATGATACTAAGGTACAGTGGATGCAACATAAGTTATATACATGACAGAGCGTCTTAAGTATGATTACAACAGAGGGATGATACAATGGAGATGTTAGTACCTGTGCTCCTACCCCAAGATACAGATATAACAGATGGCTTAAACTAATTCAATAACCTTAGTTTGCTCTACGCAGGTTACTCTTTGTTTTTATACATAGGTTTAGTAACCTTAATGGCTAGAAAAGCCAATGCATTAACTTCTCAATCATCTGCTCTTCTGACTATGGTCAAGAGTTCTTTTGGCTTACAGCAACAAATCAAATTAATGAATTCCATGTTCTTTGATCTCTGATAAATTACAATTCATGCATGCTTCTAGTTGTGAGCAAGTCAAATGTTGGCTGGTAAAGGTCAATTGCATTTTTTTTTCAGACAAATCTGAAAAACAAAGAAGTTCTTATGTATCACAGTTTCTTTGCTTGCTTTTAGTTGTAGAGCTTGAAGACAGTATAATTTGTTAACTTCATACTTTCCTGTTGCACAATATGAAAAGTGGAAAAACTCTGATTTATATTGAGATTTCGGCCTGCGTTTATTTATATGTAAGTTAGATGTTCATTAAGTACTGAGGTAGTTGCTTTCCAATCTGTAAAGAAACTCAATATGTTTTATGCACGTTTTAGATATAGGCAAGGTGGTAGTTGCTCAATGCAGTTGTTCAGTGATATATGATGCAAAGGTATTATTTCAGAAAATTTATCAAGAATGTGGGGTGATCATGTTTTTCCTTCTTTTATTTAGACAAGGCAAGCTTTGACCCCCGAGGAGATTGAAGATACGTGTTTTGTGGACGTGAAAAGAAACAAAGACGTTTTTGACAGCCTGAAGAACAATGTTAAGGTGTCCTTTGATGGGCAGCGGTTCTCCTACAAGGTCCAGACTCTAGATCATTGTCATCTACTCATTTGACTTTTTGTTTTTCTCCAGTTTGGTCTTTTGAAACTATCATTATGACTTGCAGTCGAAGCATGATTTGAAGTCCAAGCAAGATTTGCTGTTTTTGATTCGGAAGGTTCCAGAAGGTGTTCCTACAGGAGATCTTAAAGATGCCTATCCAGGCATACTTAAGGATTTGCAGGTACATAATTTTTTTTTGCACATTTGAAGTTTTGGGTTAAAGAAATTTTTGTCTCATGCAATTCTTTGTGATGTTTTGCAGGATCTTAAAGCAAGTGGCCAAGTTTGGTTGTTAATGAACAGTGATTCACAAGAAGACATTGCTTACCCCAATGACCCAAAAGTTCAGATTAAGGTGGATGACGATGTGAAAGACCTTTTTAGAGGTATTGAGAAACCAAGGGAATTTGTTGATGTAGAGAGAGAACTCCAGAAAGCTGGCATGAAACCTGCAACAAATACAGTGAAGCGGAAGGCAGCTGCAGCAGTGCAAGGTGTACAGCCAAAGAAGCCGAAGGCCAAGAAGCAACGGAACTTCACCAAACGAACTAAGCTTACGAATGCTCATATGCCTGAACTCTTCCAGAATCTTCCAATCTCCAAATAAGAAGGCAAAAACAGCAAGTGGACTTTCTTAATCAAATCCCAGTGTCTAAAAGTGTAATCATTATTTCTGCACAAGCTTGATTTGTTGAGGCAAATCCCATGCTACTTTGAAGCTGTATCTTATATATCTTGGAAATGCATTTTTACATGCCCAGATGGTGGGAACGATTTCAATGCCAATGTGTATTCATGATCTATTGGTTGTTTTTACATTGTTGGCATGATATGATGTAAATTGTCTTACTTGCTATGTAACATAGTTGAGCATGAGACTTAGGCGCAGTCATGCTATGATTATTATCACTATCAGGTCTGCTTTCAAATTGGAAGAACTTTGATTTTCTGTTTAATGTGTATTTGAATTGTTTGTTCGGAGATGTTAAAGCATGTATTCTCCTAGTCAAGAGGTTGCTTTTGTAGGTTCCTAGTAATGGGTCTACATTCTTGACCTTTTGGATCTTGGTCTAATGTACTAGTTGGTGATGGGGTTGAATGTGGAACCTCCAAGCTCCAGCTAGCTTTACACAATGTTTAATACTTTAAGCTTTTCCATGAACTTGGCGACCTACATGCAACGTTGCAATATGCCCATTCCCTCTGCCTCTTTCAAAGGTATAAAAATTGACAGACTCCGTTCCTATAAAAGCTTTTAATTTTCAACCCTAAAATTTACACACAAGGCATATGACAGCATCAATAGTGCAAGTTTAACCTTGATCGTTGATGTCTTTATATAATGCGCTAGTATTACTTGGGATTGGGAAGTACGTATGTTAATGTCTCCTGGTTGGAGTGTGAATACTGTCATGTGAACTGCCCCATAACGTCTTCTAGCATATTAAACCGAGAATGTAATTAAGATCTTATGTTAATATGAAAGAAACCATCGGCTATAAGTTTGGGAGATTTTCTTCATAGCAAAGATTAAGATTTATTGCACCGGGGGCACGAAATATCCCAGAAATCTGAATCAAGATAATAAGCCAAGCTTGATTTAAACTTTGCATCAGTATAGGTCCATGCTTCTGAATGAAGTAACGAAGAAATATGTTCCCACAGGAAATAATTTTTTTATGCTCTGTATGTAAATATATATCCTGAAAGTTAGGGATGAGATTCATCAGAAACCGCCATCACTGAAGAGCAATGTTAGTAGATACATAACAATAACAAAGGTTGTGTCTGCAATTCTTCATCTGATTGTTTTATATGGGTATATGGGGGTGGCGCATGAATTATCAACGAGAAATTATAAGATTAAAATTCCCTAACGTTGCAACATTCTAAACACCAAATCTATGTGAACCATATCGCAAATTAAATGCAAGACTATGTCAGAAATTCTTCATCTCATTGTTTTATATGGCTATATGGAGGGGAGGGGGCATGAAGTATCAAAGAAAAAGGTTTAAGATCCAAATTCCCTAACATTGCGATTTTAAAACCCAAATCTATCTGAACCATATCATGCATTAATGCATCTTATAGTCGAGTTCAAGTGGTAAGGATCCAAGGGAATTTTGATCAATGACAATATCGATCAGACAAAATAAGTTCACTTTTGTCCAACTAAAGTGCAATTGAAAATGCATGTAAACGACCACAAATTTTGTGAATAAAATTCATGAATTTTTTTTCTAAACTGTTTTATACCTGTTTACTTTATTATATACAATTCCTAATACATCTATTATGTTACTCGGAGCCTATATTATAGTGATCCACAAACTTATTAACTTCATCTAAATTTAATCAATCACTAATTACATTTCCCTCCACCTTTACCATCCACCATTCCATTTGGTCATTGATTTTCTTGATAATCGCTACATAATTCCCTAATTAACTACTCAAGCCCACCATGAATCTCACTAATCACTTGATTTCAGTAATCATTCCAATTCCATCCCAGTCAACACATTTAGTAGCTATCCTCTTTGCTAATGACTCCAATATTCAATTGCTAATCAATTAACATTCGGACATTGCCCAATTAATCCAGCAATTCACAAAATGCATACATTTACATGCATTAATCAGTGGACATCACCAATCATCATCAGAATATGAAGATAATTAATCCAACATCTCAACACCAATCATAATTATCAAATCATTCTCAAATAAGAACAAGTTCTTGAAAGCAAATGGTTCCTCGTATGATCAATTGTCAGCATTTTCAAACATGCATAACTGTACGATTATACCATACAATGTGTATTAAACCCTTGTTAATAAAAACATTTCCATAGTATTCAAATATACACAACCAAAAGTAAAAGGCTAAGTTTTGAGCTAAACTCAAGTTCTAATATATACTATTGCTTATTAAAATCTATTTCATGTACACAACGGAAATTTATTTCTATGGAGTTCAACTTATCTCCAACATATCAAGCTGTCAACAAGATCTTTCCTATATGTCGACTAGATTCCAAGAGCCTATGAGCATCTGCTGCTTCAGCTAATGGAAAAGATTTGTAAATGACAGGCTTCACTTTTCCACTTTCTATGGCAGGCCAGACATGAGTGCGAATCTCTTGAACTATCTGGCCCTTGTTCTCCACACTTCTGCTACGCAAACCTGCCGCTGCATGTCAAAGGGAAACCTTTAGATAGAATACACCTTGTTAGTCTTTTCAAATACAATAAGATATACAGAGAAATATATGTACATATGACCAGACTTTACATAGTAATACAAATAGAGAAATATACATATATACACGCATACCACATGTATGTGTAATGAGATTTCCACACTAACATATAAGCCTGAAGGAAAAAAGATGAAATGTTTCCTCTTCCTCTCAACCATGATACAGGAAATCATGGTTGTCTACTTGCTTCATAGAAGTGTTTAGCATATAAGAAATATAAATACTGGGTGTACATTATCTTATACACACTGATACAGTGAGCCAAACTAAGAACACCTTGAATGGTAAGCCGTTTTACAAGGATTGGCCCAAGATTCAGCTCTGCTTTTGCACCGCCCTGAAACCCAATGATGAAGAGTCTTCCATCAACACTCAAAGCATCCAGGTTCCTTTCAAGATAAGATGCTCCTATGTTATCTAAAATGACATTTACACCTGAGAAGAAAGGTTGGATTAGCAGATTCTGGGAGAATCTTTGTAGCACCATGTAAACTTGTAACAAGTTATACTACCTTTCCCTCCTGTTTCTTCTTTTACACGTTTGACAAAATCATCTTCTTTGTAGTTAATGACAACATCTGCCCCTAAACTCCTGCAATATTGCAGCTTCTCCTCATTCCCTGCCACAGACAGAATAGTCATCAACTAATAACAATCAAATACTACTTTTGAAAACAAAACCCTCACTCTCTTTACCTACTGTACAGAATACTCGTACACCCATATACTTTGCCATTTGGATTGCAAAAGTTCCAATGCCACTGGAACCTCCATGAACCTATGCAAGATGGAATTAATGCAGTGATTAACAAGTGTTCAAGTAGACAACAAGTTTCCTCTAACTCATCTTCATATGATGTCAAACTTTCACTCAATGGGCACTGTATAACACACATGCTCTCACATCATAAACATTGTGAGCTCTAAGAATACATCTGGGGATAGTTTGGGGTTGATGACTGATTATACCTAACACTACTAGTACTTCAAACATACATGTGCGGATAAATTGACAGTCTGGTGTTGATCATTGATCATTCTAAAAGTTTCAATGGTTCTTTGCTGATGGGCTATTGTGGTTGTAGTGTTTTCATTCTACTACTTGCTTCAGTCCTAGCACCATTAGTCTTAATATTTGTGAAAGGCCAAAGCTATTTTTGAAGAGGCAATGGTATCTCCCTCTTATTTCATAAGAAACAGCACAATGGAAAGCATAGTTTTCTTCTGTTCTTCTATTAAAATCCAAATATGAATATGCAATAGTCCCACTCATACATTGTTTATTAGTAACATCTCTGAGGAGGTTCGGTCAGGCAGACCAGCCTCATATGACCATCTATGCATCTTTTGTTGTGATGCATTTGTGCATGTTAGACATGAGGTCAGAAATAAACTTGATAAAAAATCTGGTAAAGGCATCTTCCATGGTATAGTGGGTTATAGAATATGTCTACCTCAGCTTTAAAAGTTTAAAAGGTTATACACAGCCAGGATGTTGTCTTCACTGAGATTAAGCTACTTGAATCTTGTAGTACCTCTAAGAAACATAACAAAAAGGCATATCGGTGATGATAGTGAGCCAAATAGCAATTGGTGAAGATAAACTCTCTCAGGTAGAGCCACAAATGGCTGACAATCATGATCAGCCTGTGGTAATGTTACCAGAGATGATGAGCAGATGTTCATGCACCTGGATATCATGAGCAGCCAATGCATAATGCTGGAAATAGGGCAGTGCATGGTGAGTAGCACCCTAAACAATCCATGATGATCTTGGGCGTTTTTGAATCGTAACCAATTGATGGTATTTCTAACCTTTTGTGGAGTATAAAAGCTGGATTCATGTGGGAGAGACATAGAAAAGTATATTAGCATTTTTTAAAGAGAGGCATAATTAATCGACTGACAAAGAGTATGAGCCCTAAGAATAAATATTATGACTGCAGATGTTAACTCGTCAAAGTGGAGTAAGAAAAGAAAAATATGATCTTAACAGAGAGCCCAGACAGTTTTAGGAGACCAAAAGGTCATGCATTTAACTCTTACATTCCACATTGAATTAGTAAAGCATTGACATACCACTAGGGTACAGCCCTAATACAATAACAGGAGAGAGTAACTGCTGAGGAATTTAAAACTGTTTACCAAGAAGCTTTCACCGCCCGACAGGTGACTAGTCATGAAGACAGTAGACCAGACAGTGCATGCAACTTCAGGAAATCCAGCAGCATCCAATAAAGAAACTCCTTTTGGGATGGGTAGGAGATGTACAGCTGGCAGAGATACTTTTTCTGCATACCCACCACCTCCAAGTAAAGCACACACCTGCAATGCAAAACACAGACCAAGGATATCAAGCAATAACCTCTGCAAATTTTCACCGCAGCACGTGATGATTTTAACTTCTAAAGTTCAGTACAGGAGATCAGAACCACAGTAATTTAATGATTTCCAGAAATTTCTCGCAACATTTGAATTCTACTAAAACTCATCACAAAGCTTTAAATAGGAAGTTGGTCCACCCCATACTTGAAAGATGGCAATCCAAGAACTAGTTGACCCTGCTCAAAACTTCTCTATATTTACCATTCCGCTGCTGTCCAGAGGTTTACTGTAAGTCTATATAAAGCTGTTCTTTGAAAGAAAATCAGCCACACCGTTCTTTATGGATATCAGATGGTCAATCATCCTATTTTTTTATCATGTTGGCTGTAAGTCAATTGAGACGTGATTGGTCTTCGATTTTCATTGACATTTCATGCCCAAAGTGGAAAAGAATAGAAAGATGCTGTTGAGAATCAAGCTCAACCTAGACTAGTGTGCGAACACACCTTTGAGAATGTATGAACATTCAAAGGTCAAAATTAGCCACTACTTTCTACACATTAACTATGTGTCATAGAATCATATTCTATGCAACATAACTAATGAGTTCCACATGCCCCATGACCCATGAGCTTCGAGAGTGTGTGTTTAATGAAGAGAGAGGGTGACCTTATATAAAGCACCCTCCTCCTACCTCATAGAGTGTCGGTTGTTGCTCTTTGTAATGCTACATTTTTTGTACTAAATATTCTCCTTGTTAATATACATCTTCTTCTTGAGTACTTCATTGCTCGTCTATCTTGTGTTTTTCTCCTCTCCTCTTTCCACACACATCCCTTCCGCTGCACAGAATCATATCAGATTCTTTACAGATGCAAACTGATATGTGAGAAAACTGTTATGAATAATAGTAGGGTGCCAAAGAGGCTAGCTGCAGCAGCAGCAAAATAATAATAAACTAAACAAGAACTATATGTCTTTGTGAAGGTCAAAACCTTTAAACAAAAGAAAAGAAAAGGGTGAAGTTTGTTATAAATACATTTACGAAAGGAAAGGGATAAAATATGCCTAGGGACATTATGAGTTAAAGTGGTAGAACAATGGAAAGAAAGAAAGATGTAACATCTCTTTAACAGGCCAAATGTCCTACAACACCAAAACAGAGATTATACATCTTAAAATATTGTCTTGCTTTTGAGAACGAACCAAAATAAATGTAAAAAAGTAAAAATAATGAACATGACGAAAGCATCCGGTTAGCAATAAACATAAGATTCTCAAGTCAGATAAATTTGGGTTCAATTGCTTAAATCTAAGGATGAAGCCTTTGCTGCGTTTAAGCATTTTCATGCATTTGTGACCGCCCAAACAGGTAGAAAACTGAAATGTTTGCGTACAGATAATGGTGGTGAGTATACAAGTGCTGAATTCAAGAACTTTTGTGAAATTTTGGGTATTAAGAGAGAGCTTACTGTTCCATACAGCCCCTCTTCTAATGATCTGGCTGAACAATATAATAGGACACTTTGTGAGAGGGTGAGATGCATGCTGTCCACCACTAATCTCCCTCATGGATTTTGGGGAGAGGCACTCAAAACTGTAGTACATGTATGCAATAGATCCCCTCACATGTCTTTAAAAGTTGCCAACCCTGAAGAGGTTTGGTCTGGCAAACTTGTTTCATATGATCACTTACGTGTCTTTGGCTGCGAGGCTTTTGTACACATAAGGCCTGAGAGCAGAAACAAACTTGACGCCAAGTCCATTAAAGGCCTCTTCATTGGATATGGTGAAGGCGGCGAAATGGGTTACAGGATTTGGATACCCCAGCTCAAGAAGGTTATATGCAGCCGGGATGTTGTTTTCAATGAGGCAAGGCTGCTTCAAAACAATTGTGCCTCCCAAACAGGTAAAAAACTGAAATGTTTGCGTACAGACAATGGCGGTGAGTACACAAGTGCTTAATTCAAGAAATTTTGGGTATTAAGAAGGAGCTTACTGTTCTATACTGCGATTGCCTAAAGGTCAGATGCGAATCTGACCTTTATGGTGTGGCTGCTTCAAAACAATTATACCTCAAAAGATGACCATAAAAGAGTTAGATTTCAGCATGACCAGCCACCTGTTATGTTGACATATTTTGGCAGTGCTATGTGTGAACACACTTAGGACAGTGATGTGTGTGAACACACTTAGGACCACAGGGCATTTTTTCCCTCTTTAGGAGGCTTTTTCCCCGTCTATAAATACTCTCATAACCGTAAAGTGTAAAAGTTTTTTTAGGGATTCAAAACAAGAACCCAACAATGGTATCAGAGCAACTAAGCGACTTTTGAGCAGCAACGCAATGAGAGAACAACAAGGCGACGGACCCCATACGCAGTTCTTCTGTGCCATCTATGGTGGCATTTTCTGCTGTTGCAAAACAATTTTTGCGTGTTTTCTTTCTCTGCAGTTTCAGTTGTGTTTTTTTTCTGCTTCCAAGTCGATTCAATCCTACTAAAAGCCTCCTTGAGTCTTCTACGACATTCCTACAACCCTCTTCTGTGCGGTTGTTGCACAGTAATCAGATTTGCTTCCTTTTCTCTTCGATGGTTCATCTTCCAAGTCAAAGAGGTACATTATTCCCTTTTATTCATTCAGGAGTCCCTTTTTTGCATCAAAACGTGTTTAGTCAACGGCCATGGCTGAGAGCAATGATGTATTTCGAATGCTTGTTGTTGAGGATAAATTGGATGGAACAAATTACCCTCTCTCGGTTTATATGATGCGCCATGTATTAGTAGCAAAGGGGTTGTGGAATGTCGTTCAGGGGGTTGAAAAACGTCTTGTTGTTGAGAACACAAACGTTGATGGTACTGATTCTGTCAAGGATGTTGATCATCCTACTCATGCTGATGCTGCAGTTTCTGTTGTACCAAATGCAGAGCAACTTCGTTTGGATGGCAGAGATGCTCAAGCACATGCTTTGATAGCTTTGTCTGTGAAACGTGCCATTATTCCCCATATTCGTTCTTGCAAGACAGCAAAGGATGCTTGGGATACTCTTACCACTTTGTACCAAGAAAGAAATGACGCTCGTGTTGCTTATCTCCAAAAACAGTTGGAGAGTGAGCACATGAACGAACGTGATTCTATGGACAGCTTTCTTACGAAAATCAAAGATTTAAAGGAACAATTAATTTCTGCTGATGAAATGATACCAGATAGTTCACTTGTGCAAACCGTTCTAAATGGAAAATGAGTTTTGCTTCAATAGAAAAATGAGAAAGCACATTTGTTCAATAATATACATTGGTATGTCACAACAGGAGGGAGAAAATACAGAGATCGCTCATATTTACATGAGGAGAAAGTTCCTCCTTATAAAGGCCAAGATCTGGCCGTTGGGCTAGCTGTTATAACTTTTAATCATTCTCAACACTCCCCCTCAAGATGGGTGAAAAAATATCCACTAAGCCCATCTTGTCACACAATCTCGTAAGACTTACTACTAGCCCAAGTCCCTTTGTAAGACAATCTACTACTTGATGTTCAATAGAAACATTACTCAATTTTAATATTCCATTATCAAGCTTCTCCTTGATAAAGAATCTATTGATTTTGATGTGCTTGGTCCTGTAATGCTGTACCAGATTGTTGGCAATGTTGATTGCTGACTTATTGTCACCCCATAGCATCATCTGAGTTTTTTGATTCACCTTTAGTTCTACTAGGAGAGTTCTCAGCCATAACATATCCGCAACTCCTACAACAATAGCTCTCTATACTCTGCTTCAGCTGTTGACCTTGCTACTACTGATTGTTTCTTACTCTTCCAAGAGACCAGATTGCCCCCAACAAACATGCAATATCCTGATGTGGATTTCCTATCATCAGCACAACTGGCCCAATCAGAAGCTACGGGCCTACAACCCAACATTCCAGTTTCTGTGAGAAGATCTAATACATAGAACAACTCTTTCTGCTCCACGAGCTACCTCAATTCCAAGAAAGTATAGTAGCAATCCTAGATCCTTCACGTCAAACTCTCTACCCAATTTCACCTTCAGTTGCGCAATTTCTCCTTCATCGTTACCCGTGATAATTATATCATCCACATACACAACAAGTAATGTAGTATGCTCCTTGTGTTGTCGAAAAAACACTGTATGGTCTGCATTCATCTGTTGGTATCCCATACAAACCATAGCCCTTCTTTACCTATGGAACCAGGCTCGAGCAAATTGCTTTAGTGCATAGATCAAATTCCTTAGTCTGCAAACCTTACCTACTGTTTGAATTGTACCAAAACCTGGGGGGATATCCATGTACACTTCCTCCATCAACTCTCCATGAAGAAATGCATCTTTTACATCTAATTGATGTAATTTCCAATCCTTATTCACTGCTAAGGAAATAAGTGTGCTAACAGTTCTCATCTTCGCTACAGGTGCAAAAGTCTCATCGTAATCAACACCACATGTTTGACTATATCCCTTAGCCACCAATCGTCCCTTGTATCGATGTATTTTTCCCTTTGGGGTTTGTTTTATTGTAAACACCCATTTGCACCCAACCACCTTCTTTCCTGGTGGTAGTGACACAATCTCCCATGTTTTGTTCTTCTCAAGAGCTCCAAGTTCTTCTTGCATGGCTGCTTTCCACTTTGGATCTTCTTTAGCAACCTGCCAACACTTGGGTAAAGTGACAAAGTCTAATGATGCAATGAATGGTCTATGTGTAGCTGATGTGTTAGAATAAGAGATAGACTAAGCAATATCATGAGGAAAACCATAACGATCAAGAGGGACTCCTACATTACTGAAGAAGGTCCTCCTAACCTCTATAGGAGAAGGAGACAAAATCATATCACCTATGATTTTTGGGTTTGAGAGTTCTATAGGTATTTCAGAAGTCGAGGCAAGTCGGGACATGGAACTTGATGGCAAAAGTGGCACTGAACTTTAACTCCCCCTCAGCTTGAGTCCCAACACATATAGGTTCCTCGTCTTCTTTTCCTTCTTCTTCCCTATCTCCTACGCTCACTTGTTTCAAAGCTGATGTAGGGATCAGCAAAGGAATTTATCCTACTTTTAGCAACCTCTCACCATTATCTCCTTCCCTTATATTTTCAGTCTCAATTAAGTCATCAAAGGGTGAAGTTACCTCTTGTTTATAATATGGCTCCGACTCTCTAAAATGCACATCCATGCTTACAAATAATCTCTTCTCTACTGGACTCCAACATAGCCTTTTTGTGTAGCAGAGTATCCCACAAATACACATTTCACAGCTCTAGGATCAAGTTTTCCTACAGATGGTCTAGTGTCCTTTACAAAACACACATCCAAACACCTTCAAAGGAAGGATTCCAGAGCTATTCCCTTGCAACAAGTCACATGGAGACTTCCACTCCAATACTCTAAGGGGCATTCTATTGGTCAATGCGGCAGCCATCAAAACTGCCTGTCCCCACAGCTGCTTTAGGACATTCATAGAAATCTTTTCATGCTTCTTCTTACCTCTAGAAGATGTCTATTCTTCCTCTGTTACTCCATTTTGTGCTGGTGTATATGGGCATGTAGTTTGATGTTGTATTCCTTGATCTGAGAGGTATGCCCTAAATGTAATTTTAGCATACTCTGTTCCATTATCAACCTCAACACTTTTACTACTGCACTGTATTGAGTTTGAACTGCTCTATGAAAATCTTTAAAACAAGCAAATACTTCATTCTTTTTCCTCATTAAATATAACCAAGTCATACGAGAGAAGTAGTCAATGAAAGAGACAAAATATCGATATCCATTAATAGAGCTTGTGGAACATGGTCCCCAAACATCGGAGTGTGTTACATCAAATGCATGGGAACTCCTATGACCTGACTAGCATATGAGCTTTTAGTAAGCTTACCAAATTCACATGCATCACAAACAAGTTTTGTTTTATCAGCCTTTTCAAAAAGGTGTGGATACACCCGACTCAAAACACCATAAGAGGTATGTCCCATACATCGGTGATAAAGTATCAACAAGTTCTCATAACTCGTTTTCTCCGACCTATTCCTTTCTCTTGGAATATCACCTTGGGAATATCAAAAGAAACAACACATTTTAGTTGGTGTATGATAGAACTTATGGATAATAGGTTTGCTGGGAAAGAAGGAGCATGCAACACATTAGACAATGTCACAGAGTCGGTACATTTCACTGTACCTATGCCAACTACAGGTTGTGTTGTACCATCAGCAATTTGAATGCTCTCTACCATTGCTAAGTGGCTATACAAGGAGAATTCACTAGCATTACTTGTCACATGCCTAGATGCACCAGAATCAATTATCCATTCTGGTGTAGAGGCAAGAGTATTTGTGTTGCTAGTACTTGTAGCCGAATAAGCATAGTTGGCAACGTTACCTCTTGACATGAATGAAGTATCATCTGCGGCTCTTTGCTTCCTCTTGAGTATTTCTAAGAGGACCAAACCTGCTCTGCAGAAAACCCTAAACTCTGCTCCGATACTAGT
Organism: Azolla caroliniana; assembly: GCF_043228905.1. Classification (NCBI taxonomy): domain Eukaryota; kingdom Viridiplantae; phylum Streptophyta; class Polypodiopsida; order Salviniales; family Salviniaceae; genus Azolla; species Azolla caroliniana. Next base: position 8,816,506 of record NW_028230449.1, on the reverse strand, counting down.
TTGAAGGCAGCATGAGGATTAGGGTTTAGGTCAAAAACAGAGAGGGAGAGAGTCTGAGTGAGAGACAAAGGGAGAGAGAGAGATGCACGTTGTCTTGGGTACAAAGAGTGTACCTCTTTTTTTGTTTCTAGGTATTATGTATATACAAGTCAAAAGTGTGCTACAAGTGCGTTCACAGTCGTGCACTAATAAAAGGCTAAGAGGACCAAACCTGCTCTGCAGAAAACCCTAAACTCTGCTCCGATACTAGTTTGAAGGCAGCATGAGGATTAGGGTTTAGGTCAAAAACAGAGAGGGAGAGAGTCTGAGTGAGAGACAAAGGGAGAGAGAGAGAGATGCACGTTGTCTTGGGTACAAAGAGTGTACCTCTTTTTTTGTTTCTAGGTATTATGTATATACAAGTCAAAAGTGTGCTACAAGTGCGTTCACAGTCGTGCACTAATAAAAGGCACAATGGCCCTTTATTCCCAACAAACTAGACCCGAAAACTCAGCCATGTATATGCCTTGGATACGGTGATGATGAGTTCGGCTATAGACTGTGGAGCCTAGCCGAAAAGAAAGTGATCCGGAGTAGGGACATAGTCTTTATGAAAGACCATCGCCGACAGGGAATCGGAGAAGAAGATAGTATCCTCCGGGTCGACCGATAGAGATCGGTTGGAAGATGCAAGGATTCAACTGGTTAGGAGCCGGATGTCAGCCGAAGACCATACTGAACCGGCCGGATTCGGACAAAGGACTAAATCGACTGAAGAAGGATCGGACGACAAAACCGGACAAGACTCCGAATCGGATTTGGATGAAGAACTAACTGAAGAACCGGTGGCCGAAAGTCAAGGACGTAGATACCCTCTAAGAGAGAGAAGAGCCCCCCGGAGATTTCCGGATGCAGAGCATGTGACCGACGAGGGGGAGCTGGAAAGCTTCGAAGAAGAAAGACACCCACAACCGCAAGTGGTTAAAGGTAAAGAGGGATGTTTGACGGATCAACTATTGAGAGATGACGTTCAGCAAACAGGACTGTAGTAGAGATGAGAGTAGAGACACGCAGATCTTTGGTGTACCCAACCGCCTTGATTGGTACACAAGAAAAAAAGGTTATTATATTAGTTAACCTTACAAAGAAAGTGGTGCGTTCACATTATAAAAGGAGGTGTCCTGTCCAGGTGAACAATGTGTTCACATATACAAATAATTACCTAATTTGTGAACTACGGGCCTTTACACCTAACAACCTCCCACTTAAAGGTCTGATGTGAACATTCAAGTAACTCCCACTAACTGTATGCAATGCTCATGTTGAGCTTTGCCAAGACTTTTAGTGAGAATATCTGCAGGATTATCCTGTGTTTTGATCTTGGTCAATGTGACTAGACTATCCTCCAAAACTTGTCTGATAAAGTGATGTCGCACATCAATGTTTTTGGTGCGCGAATGAAACATGGCATTCTTAGCTAGATACACAGCACTCTGGCTATCACATCCTAACACAGGAGTACTAACAGACATGCCAAGATCTTCACCAAGTTTGCTGAGCCATATAGCTTCCTTTGAAGCTTCTATAGCTGAAATATATTCAGCTTCAATAGTACTCAGTGCTACAATCTTTTGCAATTTGGAGCACCAAGACATTGCTCCACCAGCAACTGTAAATATATACCCGCTAGTAGACTTACGTGTATCCAAGTCACCTGCCATGTCTGCATCACAATATCCCTACACATTTAATGCACCCTTCCCATAGCATAAACATTTTCTCTGTGTACCTTTAAGATACCTGAAAACACACTTGACAGCCTCCCAATGTGCTTTCCCGGGATTAGACATATAGCGACTAACAACTCCCATTGCATAAGCAATATCTGGACGAGTAGCTACCATAGCATACATTAGAGAACCACATGCTGATGCATAAGGAATTCCCTTCATAGCATTGATTTCCATCTCATCCTTTGGACAATCAGCCTTGCTGAGTTTAAGATATGACGGCAAAGGAACTCCAATGGACTTTGCTTCTGCCATATTAAATCTGTTAAGCACTTCTTCAATGTACTTTTCTTGTGACAAAAACAACAATTTGTCTTTTCTGTTTCTACTGATTCTCATGCCCAAAATATGCTCTGCATTTCCCAAATCTGTCATAGAGAAGACCAATTTCAGTTGATCTTTTAGAGCATCAAGACTAGTCTTTCTTTTCACAACTAGCAACATATCATCCACATATAGAACAAGTATGATAGGACTGTCATCGATATCCTTTTTCGTGTATAAACAATGATCTGCATAGCTACAATCAAAGCCTTGAGAAAGCATAAAAGTATCAAACTTCTTATACCACTGTCGTGGTGCTTGTTTTAGGCCATACAAGCTACGTTTTAGTTTGCATACCAAATGCTCCTTGTTAGAGACTACAAAACCCTCAGGTTGTTTCATGTAGATCTCTTCATCAATATCACCATGACAAAAAGCGGTCTTTACATCCATTTGGTACAACTCCAAATTAAGCATTGCAGTGAGAGCAAATAGCACACGAAGTGTGGTCATCTTCACAACAGGAGAGAAGACCTCTTGGAAGTCAATACCTTCCTTCTGTGCATAACCCTTGGCAACTAATCTTGCCTTGTATTTTGGTTTCCCTTCAATTTCCTTTACCTTATAAACCCACTTATTTGGAAGAGCTTTCCTTCCTTGAGGTAAAGACACAAGATCACATGTATCATTTGCATATAAAGATTTTATTTCTTCTTGCATTGCAAGCTCCCACTTACTGCTAAGTTCACATGACATTGCCTCCTTATTAAGTAAGAGGTTCACCCTCATCTGACAGCATGACATAATGCAAAGAGGGGTCATATCTATATACCTGCCTCCTTGAACAATTAGACCTACGTACCCAATGATCAATATTTTCTGGGATTGGTTCTAAATCTGGAGGAAAATCATTTTCAGCACTTTCTAGCTGTTGCAAACCATGTCCAGCATGTTGTTCGACATCTATATTTTGTTCTTCAGTACCTTCATCTCGTTGACCAATACCTTCATGAGCATCTCTTTGCTGTCCAACTTCTGGCTCAAAGATAACCGGTCGATCATCATATTCAACCTTTGGTATAGCATCATGAGGTTTATTTTCAGATTTTGTGGATGGCTGTAATTGCTGAAATGTAACGCTCTTAGAGTTCCCAACAAAGGAACAAGCATTTTTCAGCAATTTTTCTTCATTAAAAACAATATCCCGACTGCGTACAATTTTTCTGGACTGAGGTAACCAAATCCTATAGCCCATTTCACCTTCATCACCATAGCCCATAAAAATGCCCATGGTGGACTTAGCACCGAGCTTATTTCTCAGCTCACTTCTAATGTGTACAAACGCATCACAACCGAAAATTCGTAAATGGTCATATGAGGCTGGTTTGCCAGACCAAACCTCCTCAGGGATTCCATTTTTTAAGGACTTGTTGGGAGAATGATTACATATATGAACCACAGTTTTTAATGCTTCTTCCCAAAATTCATGAGGGAGATTAGCTGTGGACAGCATGCATCGTACTCGCTCACACAAGGTCCTCTTATACCTTTCTGCCACCCCATTTGATGAAGGGTTATATGGAGCTGTAAGCTCTCTTTTAATACCATGTAAGTCACAATGAGACTTAAATTCTGCAGATGTAAACTCACCCCCATTATCTGTTCTGAGACATTTCAGTTTTGTCCCTTTTTGAGTAGTCACAAATGCATGAAAAGATTTAAATGCATCAAATGTATCACCTTTTCTTTTCATCAAGTACACCCAAATCTTCCTAGAATAATCATCGATAAAGGAAATAAAATATGCAGCACCGCCCAAGGATTTTACAGGCATGCTACATACATCAGAATGCACCAAATCTAGCACATTTGGTTTACGACAAATACCAGAATAATAAGAATTTCTCACTTGTTTGCCAAATAGACAATCATTACAAAAAACCAGCTTTGATCCTTTAACATCAAATCTTTTTAGCAGAAAGGACTTCAAGTCCTTTTTGGCTCATATGTCCTAATCTCTTATGCCAAAGCTCTAAATGAGAGTCGAATTCAGAAATAGCAAGAAACTTTCCAAGTAAAGCTTTACATTACAAACAGTACAGAGTGCCCTTTTTGCAACCTTTCACAATAACTATAGATCCTTTCTTTAGTTTCCATAATCCACCACCGAATAATGTGGTGTAACCATGCAAATCCATCTGTCCTACAGATAGCAAACTTTTCTTAATGCCAAGTACATACCTAACATCTTTGAGCACAAGCTCTTGACCATTATCCAAAGACAAGTGTATGGTTCCAATACCATCAATATTGCAAGCACTATTGTTACCAAGATAAACTTTTCCATAACTGCCTGCATCAAATGTGGTAAAGCACTCCAAACATGGAGTAACATGAAAAGAAGCCCCGGAGTCTACTATCCATGTCTGTGTCAATCCATCATCGATTGACAATAAAGCATCAATAACATTTGTTTTGGTGATTTGCATGTCTTGAACATGAGCTATAAAGGCATCACCTGTAATACAAAGTACATCACCATCTTCACCAGATAGGTCTTCAATGATAACATTTGAAGCCATATTAGCTTTCTCTGTTGTATTAAACTTATCATCTTTGTTTTTCTTCTCTCCTACATTCTTCTTCCTTTCTAGTTCCATCTTCCAATATCTACAATCAGGTTTCTTATGACCTTTACGGCCACAATGATAGCATGTGATATCTTGTTGTTTTCCTTTCCCTCTACTCTTACTTCTATTTCTTTGTCCTACATTTGGGTTCCTCTTATCATATCTCCCCCTAATATTGTATGCTGAACTACTACCTTCTCCGCTAGATTGTCTTCTAATCTCTTCACTGAGAATAGAGCCCCACACACCATCGAAGGTCAAGGTGGGGCTATTAGATAGTGAAACAACTAATGTTTCCCACAAATCCGGTAAAGTCATAAGTAGGAAGATAGCTTTGAGCTTGTCATCAAAAGCTGGTAATCCTGAATCTTGTAGTTGGGAGAGAGTACCTGTGAATAACGATAGATGCTCTGTTGCACCGTTCGACTCATCAAGCCTCATACTGACAAGTTTTCTCATCAAATGCACCTGATTCACAAGAGTAGTATTCTCGTAAGTTTTCTTAAGTTTCTCCCAAACTTGATGGGCAGTAGTCAAGCCCTTTACATCTACAAGAATTTCATCAGAAACAACCATTTTAATATATGTAATGGCTTTCTTATTCAGAGTGTTCCAAGCATCATTTTCCATGCTCTCTGGTTTCTTTTCTACAAGAGCATCTTCACAATCTCTTAGAAAGAGGATGCCCAGCATACGCTCTTTCCACAATTTGAAACCTTTTCCATCAAATCTCTTGATTTCAAAGAAGTTTTTCACTTCAGCTGAAGTGGAGGCCATTGCTCCCAAGATTTATGACAGATGCCTTCAGAAATTGAGCAAAATACCAACAGGAAAGGGTCTGACAGATTTTTTATTTTTATTTTTATTTTATTTTTTAAATCTGTGTTTTCTGCTGATTCTGAATCTAAAGAAAAACAGCAAAGCAGAGGAAAGAGATTTGGCTCTGATACCAGTTAAAGGCAAAGAGGGATGTTTGACGGATCAGCTATTGAGAGATGACGTTCAGCAAACAAGACTGTAGTAGAGATGAGAGTAGAGACACGCAGATCTTTGGTGTACCCAACCGCCTTGATTGGTACACAAGAAAAAAAGGTTATTATATTAGTTAACCTTACAAAGAAAGTGGTGCGTTCACATTATAAAAGGAGGTGTCATGTCCAGGTGAACAATGTGTTCACATATACGAATAATTACCTAATTTGTGAACTGCGGGCCTTTACACCTAACAGTGGTTAAGTGCCATGCAGGATGAGATGGATTCCTTGCATGAGAACCACACATATGAACCGACGGAGCTGCTGAAAGGAAAGAGAGCGCTCCGGAACAAGTGGGTGTACAAGCTGAAACCAGGAGACGCTGGAAATCCACCGAGGTACAAAGCCCGCATTGTGGTGAAGGGATTCCGGCAAAATAAAGGAGTGGATTTCAATGAGATCTTTGCCCCGGTAGTGAAAATGACATCCATCCGGACTGTGTTGACCATAGCGGCAAGCATGGACCTCGAGGTCGAGCAACTAGATGTCAAGACAGAGTTCCTACACGGTGACCTCGAGGAGGAGATCTAAATGCAGCCAGAGGGATTTGTCAAGAAAGGCAAGGAGAACCTGGTGTGCCGGTTGAAGAAGAGCTTATACAGACTGAAGCAAGCTCCCCGGCTATGGTACGGAAGTTCGACTCCTTCATGACCGAACAAGGATACCACGAGAAGCAGGCCGACCACCGTGAGTTCGTGAAGAAGTTTGACAGAGGAGATTTTCTAATACTCCTGTTGTACATGGACGACATGCTGATCATCGGACGAAATAGCACCAAAATCGGAATTCTGAAGAAGGCCTTGAACCGGTCCTTCTCAATGAAAGATTTGGGTCCGGCGAGACAGATACTGGGGATGCACATTGTCCAGGACCAGACGAAGAAGCTATTGTGGCTGTCACAGGAGAAGTACATGACGAAGGTGCTCCAACAGTTCAGCATGACGTATGCAAAGCCAGTTAGGTTAACACTTCCCGTAAACTGCAAACTGTCCGGAAAACAAAGCCCGAAGACAAAGGCAAAGAAAGCGGATGACGAAGGTACCGTACACCTCAGCAATTGGAAGCCTAATGTACGCCATAGTCTGTACCCAACCGGACATCGGATATGCAGTCGGAGTGGTCAATCGGTTCATGAGCAATCCGGGAAGAGAGCATTGGGCCGCCGTCAAGTGGATCCTTCGGTACCTGAAAGGCACCTTGAACATGTGCCTCCGGTTTGGCTCTAGTAAACCCCTATTGGAAGGCTTTACGCATTCTGTTACGGGCATGACCATATAATATCCCGTGGAGAGAATTTATTGTAGTATTCTATACACGTGGATAAGTGTGAGGGTTAAACGAGAGTGTAACGAAGGGGAGGATTACTTTTAATCCTCAAGATTGAGACAACCCATTAGGCCACGTGTAAGTAATCCTCCCCTTCTTTACCCTCACACTTATCCACGTGTTTAGAATACTACGGTAAATTCTCACCACGGGATATTATATGGTCATGCCTGTAACAGATTTGGACATGTCGGCTGATGTAGATAACAGTCGGTCCCCAGCCGGTCCACATCCCGGACACATCATGACCTATGCAAGGGGAGTAGTATCATGGCAATCAAGACTGCAAAATCGGTGGCATTGTCGACAACGGAAGCGGAATACATGGCGGCTGTAGAAGCCGGCAAGGAAGTAATATGGATGAAGGACTTCATCGGAGAGTTAGGGAACCGGCAGGAGGAATTCTGGCTCTACTACGACAATGAAAGTGTCACCCACCTCGCGAAGAACACGGCCTATCATTCCCAGACCAAGCACATCCAGAGGAGATATCACTAGCTCCAGGAGAAAGTAGAAGACAAAGACTTTGCTCTGATGAAGATCCATATAGAGGAGAATGGGTCGGACATGCTGACCAAGATATTGTCAACCAACAAGTTGGACGCATGTCAAAGACGGATCGAATTGACGAGACATCCCATGCCGGGGTGAAGGGGGAGTTTGTTGGGAAACCGGTCCCTCCGGATGGGATCTGGATGATAACCAAACGAGCCGGATCAAACAAGTCGAAGGAAGGATCCGGAAGGTATCCGGCCGGACTTATTAGTAAATGTGTTCTGATGTGGTTGTTGAGGTCATATGTGTAAATAGCCCCAAAGTTATATAAGTATAAATATAACTAAGGCAATAATAGGAGTAGTGGTTGGCATTTGAAACTCGGTTGTGGCCGAGCGCGATTCTTAACACCATCGTCTATGGAATGCAATCAATGGTAGTGAGAAGAAACCAGCGATAACTTCATCTTCTTTAACCACATCATTTGCTGGCTCATCTAAAGCTGAGATTGAAGCTTGGCTACATAAGGATTCTCGTGCTCATGCTTTCCTCGTGTTTAATATTAAACCGAGCATGGCTTGTCAATTTCAAGATACAGATGAAGAGATGAAGAGACAGCCAATGAACTATGGGCAGCCATCAAAATGAGGTATCATCAAGCTAATCATGCTCAAATGATAGCTATTGAGAGCCAAAGAGCAAATCTCAAGATTTATGACACTCCAATGGATCAAATCACGCAATTTATTACTCTTCAAAAGGAGCTAGTTTCCTTGGGAAGCAAGTCAACTGAAGTTGAGTTTGTGCATCATCTAATGATCAAGTAGAAGACATGGCAACAAGGAAGAAAAGTGCTCAAACTTCCAATGAGACGTTTCTACATGCGAAGAGTAAAGGCAAGTGGAAGCAAAATGGCAACTCCTACAACAAACCCAATCCAAGACCACCAAACAGCCCAGCCTACAAGGAGCTCACCTGTCATTATTGTGGCTATAGCGGTCACATTCAGCCTAACTATCAAAAAAAGAAAAGGGACAATGCCAAGAGATCTTCTTCTACCAAAAGTCAACATACATCAAAATCAAACTCGGTCCACTCAGCCAAAGCAACTGTTTTCCTTCACATTGAGGAACATTCTTCACATTTGGCTGGAACAACTACCTCAACGATTGATGAGTGGTTAGTAGACAATGGTGCCACTGCACACATGACTTATGACAAATCCATTTTGCATGATGTGAAGCCTAGCTCCTCTCAAATCTCCATAGGAGATTCCTCAAGCATTGAGGCTTCATGTGTGGGTAATGTGTTTCTTAACACTTCTTCAAATGACGAACCTGCCGTTCTTCAAGATGTCCTACACATGCCTCGCATCTCTGCCAACCTACTTTCGGTCTACCAAATCATTAAGCAAGGTTATGGATTCTACTTTGATAGCTCAGTTTTGGAAGTCATTGACACCAACAACCTACAAATTGTAGCTAGTCGCACACAAGAGGGGGGTTTATATGGCCTGAAAAGTTCCCATAGCCTCTTGGAAAAATCCAAATCTCATCTTCTTCAAGGCTCTCATGCCTTGGTGGCACAAGAAGATCCCACGTTGTGGCTTGCTAGGTTCAGTCACCTCAACTACGATTGTCTACAAAAGCTCTCCTCTTCACAGCTAGTTGAGGGTCTACCTATTTTCAAAACTCCCAATACCCCATGTGTTGTTTGTCTTCATGGCAAGCAACATCAAGAGCCTTTCCCTCATGAAGCCACTCAATGTGTAGCATCTATCTTGGAGTTAGTGCACATGGATCTTTGTGGTCCCATGAAAACCACTACTCTTGGTGGTGCACGCTACTTCATGCTTATTATTGATGATTTGTCCCGTAAGGTTTGGGTTTATTTTCTTGTAGAAAAATCTCAAGCCTTCACCAAATTTCAAGAATGGGTAACTCTTGTGGAGAACGAGACATCAAAGAAAGTTCGAAAGATTAGGTCCGACAATGGTGGAGAGTTTATCTCCCAAGCTTTCCACCATTTCTGCTCTCAACGAGGCATTGCTCCCCAATTTTCTACACCCACTACTCAACAAAATGAAGTTGTGGAAAGGAAGAACCGGACAGCCCAAGAGATGGCTCGTACAATGCTATCTCAATCTGATCTTCCTCCCTCGTTTTGGGGTGAAGCTGTCAACACAACAGTTTACATCATCAACTGCTGCCCAACAAAAGCAGTTGCTGCAATGACCCCTGCAGAAACATTTACAGGTGTAAAGCCCTCAGTTTCTAATTTTAAAGTCTTTGATTATGATGCTTATCTTCACATTTCAGATCATAAAAGGACTAAATTTGAGTCCAAAACCAAGAAATGCAAATTTCTTGGTTACAGCACACAATCTAAAGCCTACAAGTTATGGGATTTAGAATCAAAGTCCCTAGTCATCTCTAGGGATGTTCATTTTGTGGAGTCTCAGCCGGATGACTCTAGGATTTCACCTGAGTTTACGGTTGAAATCCCAGCTCCTCCGAAACCTCCTATTTTAGACGAAGATGTCTCACCTTCAAGCCCCCCATCTCCTCCTACTCAACCTCTAACTTCGCCAACAATTCAAACATCTCCCTCAACTCCACTCCTTTCCCCTCCCTCTACACACCAACTTCCACCACTTCCCAAGTGGCTTCAAGCCACCATTCGTGATTCTCATCTCTCAGATCCTGAACTTCATGAGTATACATCTAGTTCTCCGACCAACATGAAAAGAACATGTAGGTCACAACGGCCTCTTCACTCATGCAACTTTGCCTTATTGTGCACTGTTGTGCAATCACAAGAACCCACAACAACAAAAGAGGCCCTTGTTCTTCCAAAGTGGAAAGCAGCAATGGAAGTTGAACTTGATTCCATTGAGCGGAATCATACATGGGAGCTGGTTCCACGGCCTCAACATCGACAAGCCATTGGACTGAAATGGATTTTCAAGACCAAGTACCATGCTGATGGTAGTTTGGATAAGCACAAGGCACGTTTAGTTGCAAAAGGCTACTCACAAGTCGGAGTGGATTACGAGGAAACTTTTGCTCCAATAGCAAGGTACACCTCTATTCGATGTGCACTTGGTCTTGCTGCTCACAACAAATGGCCCATCTTTCAAATCGATGTCAAGTCAGCCTTCCTTAATGGTGAGTTGAAAGAGGAGTTTTATGTTGAACAGCCTCCTGGTTTTGAGATTTCAGAGCAGAAAAACATGGTCTACAGGTTACACAAAGCCTTGTATGGCTTAAAGCAAGCTCCCAAAGCTTGGCATGACAAAATTGATACCTTCTTTCTCTCTCTTGGGTTTCCAAACTGTTTTGCTGACATCAATATCTATGTTTTTTCCCAAGATAATTTGCAATGCTTGATCATATTATATGTTGATGACCTTCTAATTACAGGGTCCCTTGCTTCTAAAATCGAGGAGCTCCGCACTGACCTCAAAACAACCTTCGAAATGACTGATCTAGGACTTCTCCATTATTTCATAGGTATGGAGGTCTATCAATCACATGGTAGTATCTTCCTGAGCCACAATAGGTATCTCAGGCAGCTCCTTGAGACATATAACATGTCAAATTGCAAGCCACTCTCCTATCCAATGGATCCAAACTCAAAGCTATCTCGTGAAGAAAATTCTCCCATATTTGAAGATATCACGAAATGTAGAAGGTTAATTGGGTTCCTTCTTCACTTAACTTACACCAGGCCTGATTTGTCCTATAGCGTGAGTCTCTCAGCCAATTCTCAAGTGCTCCAAGACAAAGTCATCGGCAAGCAGCTATTCGAGTTCTTCGGTATTTGGCCAACACAATCGACTATGGTATGTCTTTTAGAGGAGGCATTGGGCTTGTTGGCTACTCAGATGCTGATTGGGCAGGTGATGTTGATTCTAGAAGGTCCACATCTGGCTATTGTTTTATGTTAGGTTCAGGCTTCATTTCTTGGAAATCGAAGAAGAAAAACTCAGTTTCTACTTCATCGATGGAAGCTGAATATCGTGCTACTTGGATACTTGTTGTGAGTTGCTATGGTTAATGCAATTGTTTTCTCACATTGGTGTTTTGCAAGACTCTCCTATTGCAGTTTTCATGGACAGCCTAAGTGCCTGTGCCTTGGCACATAGCTCAACATTTCATGGTAGAACAAAACATATCAAAGTGCACTACCATTTTGTTCATGAATTAGTGAAATCACAAGTCATCAACTTAGCATATTGTCCTACTCAAGAAAATTTGGCTGATTTATTTACTAAGCCACTTCCACGGCAAGCCATTGATCAGCACCTCGATCGACTCAATGTTGGACCGCCGTTCTGGAGCTGAGAGGAGGTGTTGGAGGGTGGCAGCTCCAAACCTGCACTCTCTTTCATCTTTATTATCTCTGTTCTACATTCTCTCTTCCTAGATTCTACTCTCTCTAGAATTTGCAACTCTTTAAATGCTTTCTCTCTCTAGAATCTGCAACACTTTAAATGCCTTTTCTCTCTTCCACTTTTTCCAAGATACTCCCTCTTATTCCTAGTTTATTGTACCTATTTGGTAGTACAAGAGTCACTTAACTACTAAACAACCATTTCACCCACTTTCCCCAATTTTGTATAAATAGGCTATACCGGCCTCTTTTGTAAAGACATATGCTTTTGTTGCTACTTACTGATGAGGAGAGAGAGAAAATTGATAGAGAAGAGAAGAGGAAGAGAAAAGAATACTTCAATATACTATTAGGAAAACAATACAATCCTCTTAGACTCCAAAAGTAACAACCCCAAATAACTACTTTAATATACTATTAGCCAAAATAGTATTTCCTTCTTCTCTCTTTCTTCAACTAATCTTCTTCTCACTTCTTCTAATCTTCTTATTTTTCCTCACTTCTTCTTGTAGATATTCTATTCCTCCCTTTTTCTCCTAATTGCTAAGAATACCCTCATATTTATAGGTTTTTAGTTGCGTTATTCTTGCTTTTTTCTTTTCTTTTCTTTCATATCATTATTTCTCGTTTGTCATCCAAATTTGTCATATAAGAAAGCTCTCTTTGCTAGCTTTCTTACAAATCTTTTCTTTTGAAATTTGGATATGAGATGAAGAAGTTATGAGCTTTTTTCTCTGCCTTGCTTTTTTTTGCTTTTTTATGCGTCTTTTTTCTTTTTTCTTTTTTCTTGCTTTTTCTACTTTTGGAAAACGCCTCTAACTTCATATCCCTTCAATTTCATTTGTCTTTTAACTCTTGAACCTTTCATATTGTGCTTTATTCTTATACACCTTAGCATCCGATGTATTTTCCATGGTCTTTTCTTACGAGCAAAAATTGACTTCACACTTACCAACAAGCTCTACTCTTTGGTTGTCTTTGCAACCATTTTTTCTATTGTTGTCTAATTGCCTTCTCACAGCTTGGCTGTGTCTATTTTGTTCTAACAACTCTTCTCACTTGTCAAGTTGGGCACAACACTTCTCTATGGAGTCAGTCCCCACGTTTCTCATTTGTCACACCAACTCTTCTCTATGGAGTAGAAACGTGGGGACCGAGTCTTAACAAGGCAAATCATTGGAAAGTTTTAGAGAGACCTTTAGTGTCAATGATTGCCCGCATGATAAGGAGCAAAGCATCGGTGCCCCATGATATAATCCGGGCAGAGATGGGAACTCGAGACATAGGGAAAAGTTGTTTAAGGACAATAATACAGCCACACAAGCTCATCCACAAAGGACAATCACAACTTTCTTTAGCCACATCACTCCTACTAATGCTACAAGTCAATCAAGGGATACAAAAATATTCTCCCGACCAAGATAGAACAAAGGGGTTACAATAGATCAAGCAACAGCAATTTGCCATGCACATAGGCCCCGGCCCCATGGACCACGACCGCGGCACCCTTGTCATCAACAAATAAAGGCCATTATCTCCCGCCATCACAAGTGCTTCCCTCGCTTCGGAGACCTCTCCATTCTAGATCGACCTATGCTATAGATGTTTCGAAGATAAAAGTTACAATATGTCTATCTTGAGAATCTCACATGTGTCGAAAACCAGATTCCCTCGTCAGTTTTTATCTTATTTACTTTTATATTTACTGAGTACTACTTATTCTATTTTGATTTGTTGTTCTCAAAGACAAGACAACACTTAAGATGTAATCTCTTGTTTGGTCTTATAGGCCATTTTGGCCTCTTAAAAGACGTTAATAGATCTTTCTTTCTTTCTTTCTCTCTTAAAAGCTCATCCACAAAGAACAATCACAACTTTCTTTAGCCACATCACTCCTAATGCTACAAGTCCATCACAGGATACACAAATGGGCTCCAGACCAAGACATAACAAAGGGGTTACAATTGATCGGGCAATAGCAATTTGCCGTGCACGTAGGCCCCGGCCCCATGGACCACAACCTCAACACCCTTGTCATCGACAGATAAAAGCCATTATCTCCCGCCATCATCAGTGCTTCCCTCACTTCGGAGACATTTCCATTCTGGATCAACCTATGTTAGAGATCTTTCGAAGACAAAAGCTACAATATACCTAACTTGAGAATCTTACATGAGCCAAAAACCAGATTCCCTCGTTTCTTTTCTTTTCATCTTATTTACTTTTATATTTACTGTGTAATATTTATTTTATTTTGATTTGTTCTCAAAGACGAGACAACACTTAAGATGTAATCTCTTATTTGGTCGTATAGGCCATTTTGGCCTCTTAAAAGACGTTAACATCTCTCTCTCTCTATCTATCTATCTATCTACCTATCTATCTATCTCTCTCTCTCTCTCTCTCTCTCTCTCTCTCATAGGTCATATTTGACCTCCGAAGACAATAATATAATCTATCTATCTAATCTATCTATCTCTCATATATATATATATATATATATATATATATATATATCCCCTCTCTCCCTCATGCTCCATCTGGGTGTACTAGGCTTCAAGAACTCCCTGGACTTTGATTTATGGACATCATCACTCTCTAGTAGTTGGCTAGGTGGTGATTTACATGGTAGAATCAATATCATAGAACTTAGCGATCTGAAGTGGACATTAGTAGCATATATGTGTACGTGTATATATACATATCAAGAATGCATGCAACATGCTTAACCACATACTTTGAAAACTCATCAAACATTGAATATAGGTCTCTGCCACATACTGGTGTCTATCAAACAACAGGAACGCCAATATTAAACAGAACTACTACAAAGAGCGTAGTACAGTGGAATTAGCTAACCTGATCTCCAACCTTCCAGTGCTGGACGTCATCAGCCACAGATTCAATGGTACCCGAGCACTCGAGACCAGGGTATGGTGGGCAGCCTTCAGGGACAGGGTGGGTTCCATGGCGCTGGTACGTATCAGCACGATTCACCCCACTAGCCGCGATGCGAACAATTACGTGGCCAGGCTTCAGCTCAGGCTCTGGAACGTCCTGCAGCTGCAATACCTCCGGCCCTCCCAAGGCCGTCACCACGACAGCCTTCATCTCTCCCTCTTCCTGTCTGCTTAAAACAAAGAAATAAATTTAATAGAAACGATAGCATTTGCTTTCCTATTTATATTCATCCAATTCACATCATCTCTCGCCACAAGAGATGAGACTTCCCAACCTTTTGTTCGATCACACACTTCCACGGCACTACTAACCCTGGATAGAATATCAAGGAATGGCTTTACAACATCTGACACTATTGTTCGTCCCTTCTAGCTGCGCGGTTCTCTCACTCTCACATATGATCTCCAACTCTACTGCTCTTTCACTCTCTCTCACTCATTCTAGTAGCATGCTCTTACTCGCTCTTCGACTCATGATATCTCTTCACATGCTCTCTTTAGTTGAAAATTTAAACAACAATATCAAGCAACAAACGCTTTCTATTAAAAGTGATGTTTTATCAAAATTCTACAATGTTAATATGTCAATTAGTTAGCCTCTTCTGATCTAATGTATGTACGTATATATGTACGTGCGTACGCACATATTGTGTGTACGTTATAAACATGATGAAGTTATAAGGTGCATGCTTTTTGTTATCAAGACTGCACATGTTAATGTACTTCTTGACAAAAATATATGCCCAAGTTGCCTTGTCCAATAATGTACATTAGTGAGAGAGGCATTAGATTCAAATGATCATAATGTGCAAGATTACCTTGAGCAAAGGGAAACATGACGATGACACTTATGTCAACGCACACTCATTAGATCACAAAACCAAGTGTGTGTTAAGTATCTATCAGCTAAGACGTGTTGCGGAGACAACTGTTGGGAAATCGGTCCCTCTGGATGGGATCCAGTTATGAATGAAGAGGACCCGGTGAGAATCAAAAGAGATCCAGAAACCGGAGGAGACCAGGTGAGAACCGGAAGAGAAGACATATTTGTAAGTATGTCTTTTGAGCAAGCCTATTGAGGTTATATTTGTAAATAGCCCTAAGTTCATATAAGTATAAATATGACTTAGGGCAATCACTTTGTATATGATATGATGTGAGAAGGTTGACATGTTGTTGTAGAGATAACTGTTGTATATATATATAGAGAGAGAGAGAGCAAGATAGTAGCTACAAGCACTTTCTGTTGTAACCGCCGTCTGGCGAAGATCGCGAGCACGAGGTCGTTGCCTCTATGTCTCCACTTTGTATTTCCTCTCATATAGTGATAGTTGGAGTCCGTGGGCTCCCGTGGTTTTTCCCTATTAGGGTTTTCCATGTAAATATTCTGTGTACTCTCTACTTCCCATTTATGTGATTCAAGACTCAGTTGTGGCCGAGCAATATTCAACGTTATTCTTCGCAACAACAACACCAACAAAAACCACCAAGCATAGCAAGACATTAGGAAAAAAGGGGATAGAGTCGTGTCCGAAGGTAGAAAATAGGGAAAAAGGCAAAAGGAGACACCCACAAAATTTTAAATATGTATTAAAGAAAATATATTTAACATAATAATAAAAAAACGTCTTATTGTTTAGTGTTGTTTACTTTGTATAAAGGTGTGTACATTTCAAATCTCTACTAGCTCATATAAAAGAACTACTCTCTTTTGCATTTTCAATTTAAAAAGAGGTAGATATACATTTTGTTAGGATCAGAACCGGCCACAACCGGTTACTCATTCGTATATTCGGGTGCAAAGAACAAGTCAACAGTACACAGACAAAATAGAAAATAGAGAGCAGAGACATAGAATGTTTTATGTGGAAATCCCGAAAGGGAAAAAAACCACGAGGGTCCACAAACACCAAGAAACGAATCACAATGTGTACGGCGAGGAGTACATGGAGACTTGGAGGCAACAACCTCGAGCTCATCTTCGTCTAACAAAAGACATTAGAGTTACTACTCTCACTCTCTCTCTCACTCACACTTACAGAGACAACAACCTGAAGAGTAACTATACAACTAACTCAACTATACTAATGATACACACACCTCATAAAGTTTGCCCTAGTTGTATTTATACATATAGAACTTTCTAGCTATTTACAGATATACCCACGTGGGGCACATTTAGACTATTTACAAATATAGTCTCCCGAATCGGATATATAATCGATTTTGATTTTGGTTTTGGTTTCGGCCTCGGCCAAATTACCCATGTATCTTCGATTCGGTTCATTCTCTTCTTCCCATCCAGCGGCACCTATTTTCCCAACAAACTCCCCCTTCATTCCGGCATGGGGTACTTCGTCAATTCGACTCTTTGTCGGCAAACATTCAGCTTCTCTGTCGACAACACCTTCGTCGGCATGTTTGACCTGTTGTCGTTCGTGTGGATCTTTACTAGAGAAAAATCCTTTTCTTCTACTCGCTCTTGGAGCCAATGGTATCTTCTTTGGATGTGCTTGGTCCTCGAGTGGTAGGCAACATTCTTTGCAAGGTGGATGGCACTCTAGTTATCGCAATGGAGTCTGATTTCCTCTTTGCCGAATCCCCAACTCTCCGATGAACTCCTTCATCCATATTATTTCCTTACCGGCTTCCATTGCGGCCATATACTCAGCTTCCGTGGTCAACAATGCCACGTCCTTCTGCAACCTTGACTGCCACGAAACAACTCCCCTTGCATACGTCATTACGTATCCGGACGTGGATCAACTGGTATCCACATCAACTGACATGTTTGAATTAGTATAACCTTCCAATAGGGGTTTACCTTAGCCGAATCGAAGACACACATTCGAGGTGCCTTTCAGGTACTGAAGTATCCACTCACAACATCCCAATGCTCTCTTCTAGGATTGCTCATGAATCGGCTGACCACTCCAACTACGTATCCAATGTCTAGCCTAGTACATACCATTGCGTACATCAGGCTTCTGACTGCTAAGGCATAAGGAACCTCATTCATCTCAACCTTCTCCATTTTCGATTTCGGACATTGTGTCGCAGATAGTTTGTTGTTTGTCGGCAATGTTGAGCCGACCGGTGTCATGATGTTTTCGACACATAGTGCGAAACCACCCTCAAAAGAGAATAAAATAGTAATCCAAATAAACTAATGTTGTTAAATCAACTATAGAATGAAAGGATAAAAAACTAGAAACGGTTTTCGAAAGTAGACAAAAGTAGAAAAGAAAAGCTAGGCGTGGATATGAGGAGCAAGGTCAAGTAAAAATCTTGTAATTAACTCTCCCAATGTCCAAATTAGAAAAGGAAATATGCATAAGAAAGCTACCAGAAAGAGATTTCTAAGAATATCTTGCATGTCATATTTGACATTACGGAACAGAAATAACGATAAAAAGAAAGTCAACTCATATAGACAAACTTTTAGGAAAAGAAGAAGGAAAAGAAGCAATAAATCCTAAACCTATAATAAGAGCTCATTTTAAAAGGAAGGGGGGAGGGAGAAGGAACGTGGAAGCTCTACTCAATTGGAAAGTGGAAGAAGAAGGATCAACAACATCAAGAGGCATCATCAACAAAGAAACTCCATCTATATTCCACTCTCTTCTTTTCTCCACCTCTCTTCCCCCATTCCTTTATAAACAATCCTTCATATTCACACCCAACACGTTGTAACATGATTCTTATATTATAAAAGAATCTATTATTTTGCAATAAACTAATTTTTTGTTTCACCTATGTGTCTTATGTGTAAATCGTGCTTGTGTTATGCGTATGAGCCCTAATTCCTTCCAATCCATAATCCCGGCGGTTCCGCCTCACGATATGCACATAGTGGTGGATTTTCACGACATAATTAAGTGGTGAACCCGACGTGAAGAAGCGATAGGAAGGATTCAAGTGCTTGAAATAGAAGATTAGAAGATGGCTTCTCAGACAAACACCCAAGCTGACGAAGTGGCAAAGTTGGTGGCTATTGTCGAGCGAATGATGAGAGCCCGAGATAAAGCTTCAAGATTAGACAAGGCCATCGACCGGACCGTTGAGATAGTGGGCCAATTTGGTGGAAGAAATATTACGGATTTCCTCGTTATATACAAGACAGAGATGCAACAACGAGATGTCATCGAAGAGAAACAAATATCAAGCTTCATGTGTGTAGTGGCAAATGGGTTACAAGGCCGTATAAGGGAGATTCAAGCCACCCAAACAACATGGGTGGGATTCGAAAGGGCACTTTTGGGCGAATATATGCTTGAAGACGCATCGAGGATGACTCGACACGCGTTGATAAAGTGGATTGAGAAGAAGGGAAAGAACATGAATGCATTGGGGTTGTACAATGAATTTGAGCAAATGTACAATCATCTCCCAAGCATTGACCAGATGTTTCTCGAAGAAAATAAGGTTCTATACTTCTTAAAGGCGATGGATGTGAACGATAGACGAGAACTAGGTACTCTATTAGAGGATGAAACACAACCCAATGGTCTCATAACGGATTGGGTTGAGGTAAGAAGAGCATGTGACCGGTTTGACAAGCGTCGTCGATGGCTAGATGATTCTGACATGGAGGGGTCGATAGTTCAAAGATGGAAGGCTCCAATAGCAAGTGAGATGTCAAAGCAGATTGAAACGACCGAAAGAGCAATGGAGGACAACGACGTCAATATGAAGATGGCTATGGATGGCATGGCAAAGGAGGATGGTAAATGTGCCGAGACTTCCTTCCCACTATTTCAAGAGATTTGAGAAATGGTGGACGGGGACATATCAGTTGGTGGAGAAAGGGCCATCACCGAAGAGACATACCCAAACCAAATTAAGACCCAAGAGAAGGAAGGTGGCAGCGAGGAAGCGAAGGTCAAAGCCGATGTATGATGAAGAGGCATGCATAATCGAGGCATGCTCGATCGAGATGGTCAATGGGTACACGGTCCATCCGTTTGAAGAGATGGCCACGGATAACAACTTAGAGATAGAGGTGGCTATGGATAACAACTTAGAGATAGAGGTGGAAACACCGGCTTCCATTCCCCACCGAACAAAACCATAGCCGTAACAAGCTCGACCTTATTCATTCGGATGTATGGGGACCAACACAGAACATGAATCTTGGCGGGAGTCGATACTTCGTCTCCTTCATCGACGACTATAGCCGGTACACATGGATCTACCTCATTGAGCGGAAGAGAGAAGTCTTCGACTGTTTCCGGAACCTCTAGAGCATGGTGGAACGAGAATCGAAGAGGAAGATCAAGTGCCTGCGGTCAGATGGTGGAAAAGACTATTTTTCCGGCCAATTCAACAGTTATCTGCAACAAACAGGAATTTGGAGAGAGTTCAGCTGCAGATACACACCGGAGCAAAACGGTGTGCCCGAAAGAAAGAACCGGTCGCTTGTCGACGCGGCAAGGGCAATGCTGGAAGAGAAGAGCATGCCCCATTTCTACTAGGCGGAGGCGGTCCGAACGACCGTCTACATCGAAAACCGGATCGATGACAAGGTGTCCGTGCATGAGCTGTATTTCGGGCGCAAGCCGAATTTGAGACACCTTCGGATTTTCGGCAGCATAGCATATGTGCATGTGCCAAATGAGAAGTGGAGGAAGTTGGATGCAAAATCGGAGAAGTGCATCCTCGTCGGCTACTCACATGAGCAAAAGGGGTATAAGTGTTATAACCCCCGGACGAAGCAGATCCGAGTTAGCCGCGATGTTGAGTTTGATGAGACGACATCATGGTATGCCTTACCAACTCCGACTTCTGACCCCAACCCGATACCGGAGGATGAGGCTAGTGAGTCTGAACCTGTCCAGTTAGAAGATGATGAATCCGGGACTCAAGAAGAGAGTCCGGAATCGTTTTGGTTGAGTGGGCCAAACAAGAGACTGGGTCAATCCGACCAGTCAGAAGAAGAACCGACGAGTAGTGAAGACTCTGCCGTGCTCTCCTCGCGCAAGGAACCGAGGAGACGGTTCCCGCGCAAAGAGAAGGGGAAGAAGAAGATGCCGGATTATGGAACTGGTATTGATGAGTCAGATCGGAGCCGATCCGACTCCGGAAAGGAAAATGACGGTTCTTCGGCACCGAAGACCCAACCGGCCAAGAAGGGCCTCAAACCGGGTAATGGTGGGTTACGTCGGTCAACAGCCAGAAGGAACCTGTTAAGTGGTACGGGTACAATGAGTACATGGCGCATCACTATGCGTACATGATGAAGGTGGCGGAAGTGCGTGAGCCGGAGAGTTATGCAGAAGCGGCAAAGGACGCACATTGGCGTGCCACTATGGAAGAAGAGATGCGGGCACTTGATGCCAACGATACATGGGACCTGGTTGACCCTCCTCATCACAGTATACCGATCGGATGCAAGTGGGTGTACAAGGTAAAGTACAACGTCGATGGTTCAGTTAACCGGTACAAGGCCCGGTTAGTGGCGAAGGGATACGCACAAACCCACAAAATCGACTACGACGAGACCTTCGCTCCAGTAGCGAAGATGATGATGGTTCGTGTGGTGCTGGCGGTTGCAGCAGCAAGGGGGTGGCATCTTCACCAGATGGATGTGAAGAATGCATTTCTTCAAGGAGATCTTGAAGAAGAGGTCTTTATGATACAACCCCTTGGTTTCCAGACGGAGATGAACAAGTCGGTGGTATGCCGGTTGAAGAAGTCACTTTATGATCTGAAGCAAGCCCCCCGAGCTTGGAATGCGAAGATCACACACCGGTTGCGTAAGATGGGGTTTGCGGCCTCCAAGTCCGACTCTTCGTTGTTCATCCGGCAAGGTCCGGACGGTCCGGTTTGCATCTTGTTGTACGTTGATGATCTGGTCATCACCGGACCCGGTCTCGATGAAATTAGCCGAGTCAAGTCCCAGTTGTCGGATGCATTTGAGATGAAGGACCTGGGGGACCTTCATTATTTTCTTGGGATCGAGGTGATCCGAACCCCGATGGCATATTGCTCTCACAAAGGCACTATGTGTTGAATATGTTGTACAAGTTCGGCATGACGAAATGCCGACCTATCTCTACTCCCCTGGACCGGAACCAAAAGCTCCGTCTCGACTCCGGATCGACCTGCGATGAGAAATGGTTCTGACAAAATGTCAGAAGCCTTATATATTTGACCATCACCCGACCCGACATCAGCTATCCGGTCGGTGTGATTAGCCAATTCATGCAGAAGCCGACCGAGGAGCATCTTCAGTGCGCGCACCGAATACTGCGGTATGTGAGCGGCACGAAGGACCGCAGACTGTTATACCAGCGCAGTATAACCGAAGAGCTGGTCGGTTACATAGATGCCGACTGGGCCGGCGATGCATCAGATCGCCGATCAACCTCCGGTTACATGTTTTCCCTAGGTAGCGCGACTGTTGCATGGAGTAGCAAAAAGCAGCCAACAGTTGTCCTGTCGAGCATTGAGACTGAGTATCGGGGCGCTACCATTGCCACCTGTGAAGCCATTTGGCTTCGGCGACTGCTGCAAGACCTACGGATCGAGGTACCGACTCCGATTCTGATCTACTGCGACAACATAAGCAACATGCAGCTCGCCAAGAATGGTCCTGTATTCCATGCTTGCACAAAGCACATAGAAGTGCACTATCACTTCGTGCGTGAGCGTGTCCTGAGCGGTGAGGTCAAACTTCGGTATGTTCACATGGATCGACAAGTTGCCGACATCTTCACCAAACCACTTGGATCGGACAAGTTGCAACACTTCACCGAAATGCTTGGTGTTCAGCATCTCAACGTGCCACACTTGAGGGGGAGAACGAACAAAGACACCGGAACGGGCAAAGGCAAAGAGACTGCCAATTGTTGTTGAGAGACAAGCTCAACATCGGCCGGATCGGCTGAAGAAGCCAAGGACCGGATCGATTGGGACCGATCGGTTAGGCCGAATGCGTAAACCGGTACGCAGACTGGTGCGTAGGTAGGGCCGGATCGGTGCGTAAACCGGGAGGCCGTTAGGAAAGATATTCCGTGAGGAATATATTTGGGAGTTAGTGTAGGAGCTCTTAATGAGCATTGAAGTACTGTCAGTACTTCGGTCAGTCCTTCTAGGACTTGTATAAAAGTGTTCATTGAACACACATATGTATAGAGTGTGGTGAATAGAGATTGTGTTGTTTTTTGTTGAATATAGTTCGTGTGTTTTCTCTCTCTCTCCCTCTCTCTCTCTCTCTCTCTCTCCCGCGTATACTGCGTAAGCTCAAGCTCTCCATTGAACCTAAGTTTTCTTCCTCTTGTTCGGTCTTCACACTTGCTTCCGCACGTTACTTTTTACATGGTATCAGAGCACGAGGGTTGAGAACCTCTCTACAGCCGACACATCTTGACGAAGAAGAACAAGAAGAACGATGGATAGAGGCATGGCGAGCTCGCTTCCAACAAAGAAGCTCAACATAACCAACTACACGGCTTGGTCCTACAAGATGCACCAGTACCTGCTCGGGCACGGCTACTGGAGTTATGTCGAAGGAGCTAATGACGCGGCACCCGAATCGACACACAGAGACTTCCCGTCGTGGGAGGAATTGGCGAGCAGGGTATTATACTGCTTCGCGTCGTGTGTGGGCGAACAACTATTGAGCTATGTTCGGGATGCAAAGACGCCGAAGGGTGCGTGGGAAAATCTGAAGAAGATTTTCGCCGCGAGCACCATAGCCAGGAAGCTTCAGCTCCGATAGGAGTTGAGCAACCTACGACAACGCGACTTGTCGGTGGCGGACTATACCTCGAAGATCAAGGATATCTGCAACTCCCTCACCTCCATAGAGGTGAACATCGAGGAGAGCGAGATGGTCCAGATCTGTCTCGGAGGTTTGGCGTCGAAGTTCGAAGCGTTCCGAACGGTTGTGTGTACCCAGGAGAATACGCCGTCCTTTTTCGACTTTCAGTCAATGCTCCTGGTAGAGGAGAACCACGCGGGTGCGTCTACAAGCACGCACATCGACAACAGAATGCTGTACATGGAGGGAGATAGGCCCCGTGGACGTGGAGGATGAGGCGAGTTGGCGCGCAATGGAGGCGGTCGACGAGATCAAGGAAGAAGGCACCGAAGTGATGTCGACAGCAACTCCGGACCCTCTGGAAATAGGGGGAGTCGAGGCGATGAGAACTGGCAAGGGAAGGCCATTGCGGAGTGCTGGTACTGTGGCAAGAAAGGCCACAGGGAAAGTGAGTGCTGGAAGAAGCGCGCCGATTCGGAGAGAACCGGTTCTGGAAACGGCTCCGGACATACCGACAAGGGAAATCGGCAGCGATCGCACTACGTCGAAGACTCCGGGAGAGCCGGAGAAGGGTCTACCTTCGCGACGAGACACGAAGCAAACTCAATGAAATAGACCACCCCGAGATCGGACGAGGTGTGGTACGTAGACTCCGGCGCGTCAAACCACATGACGAGCCATAAGGAGTGGTTCTCGTACCTTGAAAAATTGATACAACCTAGAGTAGTCGCAACTGGAGACGACACTCCGCATCCGATCGCGAATGTCGGAGAAGTTCCCTTTAGCCATGTCGGGCAGAAAGGGAAACTCATGAACGTGTTGCACGTTCCGACAATCACGAAGAACTTGGTCTTGGTCGGACAGATCATCGACCAAGGGATGGAGGTTCGGTTTACACACCTCGGGTGCTTCATTGAGGAAGAAGGCCATGTGATTGTGCAAGGGCGCAGAGACGGGAGGATGTTCATCCTCAACTCCACTGACGACGGCACCGCAATGTTTGCGAAGGGACAAAAATCCGAGTCGGACATCGACTTGTGGCACAAGCGGATAGGCCACGTCAACTATCAGTGGCTTCAAGATCTGCAAACGAAACAGGTAGTGTTCGGATTGCCCAAATTTAGTGGCCAAAAGGCACAAATTTGTGAAGCCTGCCAGCTCGGGAAGCCACACCGACTTCCCTTCCCCAACGAGCGAAACCGGAGCCGGAACAAGCTCGACCTTATACACTCCGATGTATGGGGGCCGACACAAAACGTTAGTCTTGGCGGGAGCCGATATTTCGTCTCCTTCATCGACGACCACACGCGGCACACGTGGATCTACCTCATTGAGAGGAAGAGCGAAGTCTTCGACTGTTTCCGGGACCTCAAACGGTTCGTGGAAACGGAAACGGGACGAAAGATCAAGTGCCTGCAGTCGGATGGTGGGAAAGAGTACTTTTCCGGTCAATTCAACGATTACCTACAACAAATGGGAATTCGCCGCGAATTCAGTTGTAGATACACGCCGGAGTAGAACGGCGTGGCCGAGAGGAAGAATCAGTCAGTTGTGGAAGCAGCACAGGCAATGCTGGAGGAGAAGAGCTTGCCCAAGTTCTACTGGGCCGAGGCGGTAAGGAACGCGGTATACATCCAGAACCGGATCGGAGACAAAGTGTCAGCGCACGAGCTATATTTCGGAACGAAGCCGAACTTGCGACACTTGAGGGTGTTCGGTAGAATTGCGTATGTGCATGTACCGAAGGAGAAAAGGAGGAAGTTGGACGCAAAGGCCGAGAAATGCATCTTGGTCGGTTACTCGGACGAGCAGAAGGGTTATAAGTGCTATAACCCTCGCACCAAACAAGCGCGTGTTAGCCGCGACATTGTGGTTGACGAGTCCGCGTCCTAGTACCAACCCCCGATTCCGAACCCCGACTCCAATCCGTGTTCTGACGATGAGGTCAGCGAGGCCGAGATGCCTCTAGATGAGCCCGAAATCGAGACCCGCGAAGAGAGTCCGATTTCACTCTGTTTAAGTGGACCGATTGGGCGACTGAGTTGGTACGATCAGTCCGATGAAGAGCTGGCGAGTGGTGGAGACTCGGCCGTGCATTCCCCGCGCAGGAAATCGAGGAGACGGCTTACGCGCAAAGAGAAAGGGAAGAAGAAGGTGTCGGATTCCGGCACGGATAAGAACGAGTCAGACCGCCGCGAGTCCGACTCCGAGGAAACCGGTGACGGGTCTTTAAAGGTGAAGACCGCGTCGACCGAGAAGGCCTCGACATCGGCTAATGTGAGATTACGCCGATCTACCCGCCAGAAGAATCCTGTTTTGCAGTTCGGATACAACGAGTACATGGCGCATCATTATGCGTACATGACCCGTGTAGCGGAAGTGCATGAGCCGGAGAGCTACGCAGAAGCGGCTAAAGACGCGAATTGTTGTGCCGCGATGGAGGAAGAGATGCACGCATTGACGGAGAACGAGACCTGGGACTTGGTTGATGCACCAACAGGGGTAAAACCGATCGGGTGTAGGTGGGTGTACAAGGTCAAGTACAACACCGATGGCTCGGTCAATCGGTACAAGGTTCGGCTAGTGGCAAAGGGCTACGCACAGAAACATGGCATCGACTACGATGAGACGTTTGCGCCGGTCGTGAAAATGACGACCGTCCATGTTTTGCTCGCAGTAGCTGCGGTGAAGGGGTGGCACTTACATCAGATGGATGTAAATAATGCGTTCCTGCAAGGTGACCTTGAGGAACAGGTGTACGTTGTACAACCCCCTGGATTTCACTCTAGAACGAACTCCTCGGTAGTATGCCGACTGAAGAAGTCCCTTTACGGACTGAAGGAAGCCCCGCGTGCCTGGAACGCGAAGATCACGCAACAACTGTGTCGGATGGGCTTCGTCACGTCAAAATCGGACTCTTCCTTGTTCATCCGGAAAGGTCGACTCGGACTGGTTAGTATTTTACTATATGTTGATGACTTGGTCATCACCGACGCTGACCTAAGTGAAATCGACCGCGTGAAGCTCCAGCTTGCGGCATCGTTCGACATGAAGGATCTGGGGGACCTTCATTACTTCCTCGGGATCGAAGTGATCCGTACCCCCGAAGGCATATTGATCAGCCAACGTCATTAGGTGCTGAGTATGCTCTTCAAATTTGGGATGGCTGACTGTAAGTCCGTCTCGACTCCTCTGGACAGAACCGTCAAGCTTCGTCCCGATACAGGAAAGGTATGTGACCCGACGAGGTTCCGACAAATTGTCGGAAGCCTCATATACTTGACCATCACCCGACCCGACCTTAGTTATCCGGTCAGAGTGATCAGTCAGTTCATGGCGCGACCTACCGAGGAGCACCTTCAGTGTGCGCAATGCATACTTCGGTATGTCAACGGCACTAAGGACCGAGGATTGCTATATTGGACCGGTGCAGCCGCGCAGTTAGTCGGCTACACCCATGTTGATTGGGCTGGCAATGCCGCCGATTGTCGATCCACGTCCGGATACGCGTTCTCCCTCGGGAGTGCCATGATCGCGTGGAGCAGTAAGAAGCAACCGACAGTTGCACTGTCGAGCACTGAAGCTGAGTACCGAGGAGCGGCTGTCGCGACATGCGAAGCCATATGGTTGAAGCGGCTACTTAGGGACCTGCAAGAGGAGGTGTCAGATCCAACGACGATCTACTGCGACAACCTCAGCAGCATCCAGCTCGCGAAAAACCCTGTTTTCCACGCACGGACCAAGCACATTGAGGTGCACTACCATTTCGTCCGTGAGCGTGTCCTTTCCGGTGAAGTCAAACTTCAGTACGTTTCGACGGATCGGCAGACTGCCGACATCTTCACCAAGCCTCTTGGTCTGGACAAATTGCGGCAATTCTCAGGTGCGCTCGGATTGCGTCACCTCGACGTGCCAAACTTTAGGGGGAGAACAGTCCTGAACGACCAAGCAAGGCAGCGAGAAAGGAGTAGAGACTGCGACACCGAGTCGGTTGACTCGGTTGTCAAGTTGGACTTCGGATCGGCTGAAGAAGCCGAGGGCGGACCCGCGGAAAAGTCCGGAAGCGGACAGAAGGGGAGCAACCGAAGGAGAGAGCCGAAGCCAACCACGCATGGGGAAGATGACGCCACCGAGGGCGAGAAGACCAAAGACGAGTTGGAGACAGCCAACTCGGACGAGAGCGAAAACCGATTAGAGGTAGCCGAGTCGGTTCGGATGTTTGATTCAGATATGCTGAATCAACCGAGGCCCAAGCGGAAGAAAAGGCAGCAGGAGAAGTGTCAACACCGCAACAGCAGAAGAGCTGATAAGGGCCACATGAGCAGACAAGCCGACCGGAAGGGTCGAAGCGCGCGGAGTCAAACAGGCCGTGGAACGCAAGCGAGGCATGAAGCCAGGAGGAACCGGAGCTGTGAGCCCGAAGATCCCGAAGAGCCTCAAGTTGAGCTTGAAGGGGAGTGTTGAGAGACAACCTCAACATCGGCCGGATCGGCTGAAGAAGCCAAGGACTGGATCGGTTGGGACCGATCGGTTAGGCCGAATGCGTAAACCGGTACGCAGACCGGTGCATAGGTAGGGCTGGATCGGTGCGTAAACCGGGAGGCCGTTAGGAAAGATATTCCGTGAGGAATATATTTGGGAGTTAGTGTAGGAGCTCTTAATGAGCATTGAAGTACTGTCAGTACTTCGGTCAGTCCTTCTAGGACTTGTATAAAAGTGTTCATTAAACACACATATGTATAGAGTGTGGTGAATAGAGATTGTGTTGTTTTTTGTTGAATATAGTTCGTGTGTTTTCTCTCTCTCTCTCTCTCTCTCTCTCTCTCTCTCTCCCGCGTATACTGCGTAAGCTCAAGCTCTCCATTGAACCTGAGTTTTCTTCCTCCTGTTCGGTCTTCACACTTGCTTCTGCACGTTACTTTTTACAATTGTGTTGGTGAGGGAAGAACCGACGAAGGGAGAGTCAAGAAGAAGAAAGGAGAGTCTTCGATTCAGTTCATTCTCTTTTTCCTATCGGGAGGGACTTGTTTTCTCAACACATTTAATACAAATAAGGCGCCTCTCTCTATAAAAAGAGGGGAGGAAGGCTCATTTATGGGTTCTTCATTATATTTTCATTTGGAGTTCAAATTTTTGGAAGGATTATAGCGTCAAAATATGCTTTAATTAATTAATTTCCCTCTTATTGTTCTTGGGTGACTTCTGGGTTCTTCTTCACAGCAGGGTGGACGGATGTGTGGGTGGCTTTGTAGAGACGAATTCGGTTTGTTGGTTTTCAGTCGTGGAAGGGAGCTTCTTCGTCCAAAGACACTACTTTAACGCAAGGATCCATTGTCGTTTAATGTAGGCGAGGCCTTGGCAACACCGTTGTCGTGGGGAATTCCTGCTACAAGGAGAAAAGGAGCTGAAGAGCGCGGAAACGGGGGTGTGCACGGATGCACACGAAACCGTCTTTATGTACAAACATGTGTAAACTACATAGTATTAGTGGAGTGTTGAGGAATGCTAGGTAGAAGAGATTTGATAGGTACTTTAAGACCACATAGATGGAGAGGAATAAAGGGGATTGATGGGAGAAAATCAAGGGAGATCTCTGACAGAAATTGGATATCTTTATGCGTGATGTAACGACCTTCCCTTGTGCTATAAAAGGGGAGGTTTTGAATGCTTTGGGGATCCACGATTTTGGAGAACGAGGTGCTGCTAGACCGAGCTTTATAGCCTTCCTTCCCATTCTTTTTCTTCCGGTTTCCTGTCGTCACATTGTGAGGCATTTGTTTCGCGTTGGTAGCCTGTGCGCTCCCAATCGGAGGCTCGCTAGTGTGTGTGTGTGTGTGTGTAGTGAGCTCGAAGCTCTTTTGCTGACTGTGTTTGGTTGTAAGCTTTCTTGTTCCTTTGTTGATCATTAGTTCATTGAGTCTCTCTGTGTGTTTAGGTTTTCCCTGTGCTCTTGTCGCCGATCTATTTTTGTTGAGTTTGTGTATCCGAGTGAGTGAGCCCGTGAGCTCATCGCTGCTTTCTGGCAGCCGGTTCCAGAATAGTATACGTCTCTGAGCCCGTGCACTCATCGTCCTGCATCCGGGGATTGATCCAAATCGAATACGTGTCCGAAAATCGGTCCGCTGAAGTTGCCCGAAAAGAATTCGGACAACCTTTCTTCCCTCACCGGATCCTCGGTTTGAGACCTCAGTAGTCCCGCCCGTTCCAACACATAACCATGGAAAACCACGACATCTTTGGTGAACCCGACGTGAAGGGGGGAAACATAGGAGTCTGAAGATGAGAGGATGTGATCCCATGGCCGTCGATCGGATAATAAATGTGCGGGTGGCCTTGATAGGGCCATAGGGCTTGAGCCACAATCAGGCTCCCTTTTAGAATTTCATGACACTATTCCTGATCCTACCCATGTAGCCTTCATGATCCAGCCGATCGGCTGATATCCGATTCAATCTGACTTTCGAAACGTGGCAGACATCCTTCAACACTAGTCGGCACCCGATTGATGTCACCAGACACACATCTCCTATGTTGACAATTCAGCATGCTCCTTCATTTCCCATCTTTACAAGACCGTGGTCTTTTGCCTTGTACGATGAAAAACACTTCCGGTTAGGGGTCAGATGAAATGATGCACCTAAATCGACACCCATGTCGATTCATTATTGACAAGATTTAGTTCGTTTTGCTCACTGATGA
The DNA here is from genome assembly GCF_043228905.1 of Azolla caroliniana. Lineage (NCBI taxonomy): Eukaryota > Viridiplantae > Streptophyta > Polypodiopsida > Salviniales > Salviniaceae > Azolla > Azolla caroliniana. The sequence goes on along the minus strand of NW_028230449.1, from coordinate 8,786,170 downwards.
GCAATAGTTCCTCTTCACTTGTTGCGATTGCTGACGTGCCTTTCCTATCTGGATTCTTCTTTGGATCTGCACTGACAACTTCCCCTTTCTCTTTTTGGAAGTGTCGACAATTCTTTTGGAAGTGCCTGGGCTTCCCACAATAGAAGCATGTTGGCCTTCCCCTTGAGTTCGACCTCGTCCCCGACTTTGCTCGGTTCTGGGGACTCTGATTCCAGCCTCTTCCCTGATTCATATCACCTTCCATGAATAAGGGCTTTGGGTCGGAAATTGCCTCTTTATCCTTCCGACAACCTTCCTCGTTCAGCAAGCTCGACTTCACCTTCTCTAGGGATAAGTGCTTCCCTTTCGATCCGGCAAGTTTCAGTGTGACAACAAGTGTCTCCCAATTGTCCGGAATGGATCTCGGTACGTGCCAAGTTCGGAGAAGGGTGAGAGAGTCCGGCTGGTGAGGAACCGGTCTTCCGTAATCCACATTCTGGCTGCCGTGTTGATCTTGCCGGTCCGAACCGTTGGCTCCGGTTCCTTCTCCATGCTTGCCTCTCCGTAGGCTCGTTCGACCCGTCGATAGGTCATCCACTGCGATCCCATAGTGCGCGTGTTTCCCCGTTGGCCCTTCTTTTGACCACATGCACGCTTCTCGTTCCTTCGGATACGCAGTGTCCTTCGTCCGAGGAGCACCCGTGATGGCCCGCTTGGCCTCCGTCGACCTTCGCGTCGTCCCGATTGTCTTTCCGTGCTGATCTCCATCGCCTTCATCCCCTTGCCGCCACCTACCTTCTCCTTGGTCTTACGTTGCCACGACGACCGAACTGCAAGGTCTCCGGAACCAGTGTGGAGGATCCCTCTCCGGCCTTCTACGAGAGATCACCTGGACCGGCAACCCATCGTCGCGTCGGTATTCCCGCTCCGGCACCTCCGTGTGCCGCACATCCCCTTCCCGTGTTTGGCACCGCCCATGCCGAACTCTGGTTACTTCCCATGCACGCGTCGTCGGCCCTCACCTAGCCAGATCGTGCATCACTACTTCTCCGCATACCGATGTCCTCCGTGTCCGAGGAACACCCCATAGTAGCCCGCTTGGCCACTTTCGTCTTGCGTTGTTGCCACCGGTTCAAAGACTTCCGCTTGGTGTCGTCCCCTTGCCCCCACCAGCTTGTTACCTCGGATTTGGCTTGCCACGCCAGTTGTTGCCACTCCGACTGAGCCGCCAAGATCTCCGAAGCGGGTGTGGAGGATCCTTCTCGGGCCTCCGATCCATTAGGCAACCGACTCGTGTACCAAGCGCATTCGATCTTCGTCCTTCTGACCCTGCCGACATGGTCCGTATCCAGTTCGTCGCCGCGTCGCCGGCCTGACACCTCCTTCTGCTCCCTTTCGGCCCTTCTGCTAGATCCCGCTCACCTACTGCCACCGTCAGTCTCTTGATCTTACATCGGCTCCAATGCCGACTACCAAAGTCTCTAGCCCGGTGTGAAGGATCCTCCTTGGGCCTCTCGTCTTTCCCGACCCTATCCCGGGTCGTCATTCTCTGCATGTCAAGAGGGTGGCTCGCTCCACACCCTCTCCCGTGGTACCTCCATACTTGTTGAGAACTCGACGTTCCTTATGTCCAACGCTCGGCCACAACCGAGATTCTTTACATACACAGAAAAACAGGTAATGAAACGCGACACAAAAGAGGAGAAATGGTACACAGGAGGTATACGTGGAAAACCCCAAAATAGGGGAAAAACCACGGCAGCCCACAAGCTGCAAACTGTCACTATGTAGAAATATACAACAGTGAGATCACTGAGGCAACGACCTCGTCTCTCGGATCTTCGCCACAGGCGGCGGTTACAACAGAGGCAACGACCTCGTCTCTCTCTCTCTCTCTCTGTCTCTCTGTACAGTTGCACGCTCTGATTTCTTCTTGCACCAACAAGAAAGAATGATAAAAAAAAACGACAACAACTACTCCAAAAAAACTAAAAGTTTGCCCTAAGTCATATTTATACTAATATGACTTTTCGGCTATTTACAAATGTAGCCTCGATGGGCTCCATCCGGCTCTCCGCAGTCGGGTACTCCTCATCCGGTTCATACCGGGCCTACACCATCCGACTCTCCGCAGTCGGGTACTCCTCATCCGGTTCATACCGGGCCTACACCATCCGACTCTCCGAAGTCGGGTTCTCCCCATCCTCGGCCGAGTTTGTTCGTCGGCACTGTTCTTCTCCCTTCCCATCCGGAGGGACCTGTCTACCAACAATACTGTGTTCGTAGCCTCTTCGTAGGCCTGCTTCCTCTACCCTTCTGGATCGGTTATTCGAAAGTCCGCTTCCCCGGTTCTCATCCGGGCTCACCTGTCACTCTGCATTGTCGGGTCCCGTTTCCTGTCGCCACCATCCTTCTCACTCGGTCTCACGTTGCCATGTCAGATTGAACTGCCGGTGTCTCCGGATCGGTGTGAGGATCCCATAGGACCATCTTCCTTTCTCTCCTTCCGTCTTCCGTGTTGTCTTCCGGCCGGGTCGGTTCCCGACTTTCCCTTTGTTTCTTATCGGAAGTCCCGGTTTCGGTTAGTGGCCGCCTCACTGTCTTGATACCGCCATGCCCCCTCGTTCTCTCTTCCCGTCGTCTGATCATGTTCTCCTGCCGCCACCGTCCTTCACTCTAGGTCTCACGCCGGCTCTCGTTAGCCGGCTGCCAGAGTCTCCCGATCGGTGTGAGTGTCTCCGTGGGAACTCCCCTTTGCCATTTTTTCCCTCATCCCCTCGCCGCCACCGTCAGTATCTTGGTCTTACGTCGACCTTGTTGCTGACCGCCAAAGTTTCTAGATCCAGTGTGAAGGATCCTCCTCAGGCCCCTGATTTGTCTTCCTAGGTCGTCCTTCTCTGCATGCCGAGAGGGTGGCTTGGTCCACACCCTCTCCCGTGGTACTGATGTATCGTGTTCCCAGCCTCTCCATAGGCATGCTTCCTCCACCCTTCCGGATCGGTTATCCGAAAGTCCGCTCCACCCGGTTCTCATCCAGGTCCGTCTGTCACTCTGCATTGCCGGTCTCGTTCTCCTGCCACCACCGTCAGTATCTTAGTCTTATGTCGGATCCGATGCTGACCGCCGAAGTCTCTAGCCTGGTGTGAGGTGACCCATAGGACCGGTCTTCGTTCCGTTCCTCTGCTTCTGATGTATTTCTCTCGAACTTGTCGTCGACCTCCTTGTCATGCTCCCACCTCCATCTCCCATCTCTCTAGGTCTCACGTCGGCTGCCGGAGTCTCCGGATGAGATGTGGGGGATACCGATTCCGAAACGACTTCCAACGAATCGTCCAAGGCCACCAACCCTTTTAGTGGTGTCGGTGGAAAGCATCCGCTTTATGATCGATCAAGCCCCGCCTGGGCTTGATTCTCCAATGTTTGGAGTTTCAGCTCTGATGCCGATCCCGTCGGACTTGTTCTGTACCCTCGATCATCTTCTTCCCGATTCCCGACCTTCCGTCGGTCGGTCTTTCTCCCCATGTAAAAGAGGGCGGCTCGTCCCGCACCCTCTCCTGTATCGGCACCTTCATACCAAACCTAGGCCTTGTCGATTGGCTCTACTGCCTCTCCCTTGTCTTCCGTGTCTCGGGCCGATTTCGGTCGAATGATCCACATCCGGATCGTGCTCCAACTGAATCGGAATGCCGACCAGTTCGATCCCCGCTCGGGTCGACTTCCGATTCCGCTCCCCTCGGCGCCGGCTCTCATTTCCTCTTTCTCTGCCGTGGCTCCGTCCTCGACCTCCTCGCAAGCCGTTTCCCATTGATCTTCGCTGGCATCGTGCTAGGACTCCTCGCTAGCGCCTTCCATCTCTCCGGTCTTATGTCGGCACACGGGCTCGACTGCCGGAGTCTCCGAAACCCGCGTGGAGGGCTCTTCTCCGCTCCCGACCTCCTCCTCGGCCGGTCTTTCTCTGCAAGTCGAGAGGGCGTCTCACTCCACACCCTCTCCCATGGTACCGTCGTACCATTCTTCGGCCTCTGCTTGTGTCGAATACATGTGTATAATGGACGTATTCACACTATCTCGTTTTGGCCATTTATGTAATTAGCATAAAGGGTAGTTGCCCTAAGTCAGTCACTATATATAGTGACCTTATAACCTCTTTGTGAGGGTGGATGTTGTATTGTTGCTTTGAGAAATAAAGAGTCTTGTCTCTCTCTCTCTCTCTCTCTCTCTCTCTCTCTCTCTCTCTCTGTGCAACGACATACAATCTGTCATACGCAGGGACAAACAGGAATCGAGTGCTTCTTGATCTTCCGCAGAGACGACATTCTCCCCAACATCTGGTATCAGAGCCTGCACAGTAGTCGGTCCTTCAATCCGCTGTCGGCCGTCGTCTCTGCATTCGGTTTCCTGCGTCATTCGAAGAAGAGAGAAGAAGAAGAGAAACCAGGTTTGCATCTCATCGCGTTAGATCATCTTGCTTGGAGTAAGCCATCAGGTTGTACTCTGTTCCTTGTGATCGTAACCGCTCGAGGTGAAATCCCCTTGTGCAACTTTGACAATAACCCAAATTCGCGCTTCATCTGGCTGATCGACATTCGGGAGGATCAGTCGGATCCGTCTCTCTCGTCGCTGCAGTCACCCGAAGCCGAATCGGTCCAGATAATCGGTTTCAATAATCGGTATTCGGCATATATATCCGAAGCGAACCAGGCTCACTCCGACTCGGCATCATTCGGGAAGACCAGTCGGTTCTGTCCCTCAAGCTACCGGAGTCAATTCGAGCAAGTTCCGAAGCCGAACCGACTCGGGTTCAAATCCGACTAGAGCGATATCGGGTGAGCCAACCGGCTGCACTCCAACAAGGCTCGTAGTCAACTCCGAACCGAGCTTCGTCAACCGAAACCGAACTTGATGGCATCAACATCCGGCTCGTCAGAAATGAGTCTACGAAAGTTCGATGGATCGAACTTCAACTTCTGGAAGGAGCAAATGCAGGACTATCTCATAGTCAAGGGGCAAATCGATCCCATCGAAAATGAAGAACCTCCAGAAGGATACAAACCAATCGAGTGGCAGAAGCTGGACAGAATCGTCCGCGCCACGATTCGGATGCACCTATCGGAATCGGTATATTTTACGGTGCAATCGTGTACGACAGCATTCGAACTATGGAAAACACTGTCGGACACTTACGAAAAGAAGGTCGCCGCAACAAAGATGTTTCTGATCCGGCGCCTCTACAACTTGCGGATGAAAGAATCCGACTCGGTTCAAGCACACCTCAATGAGTACGAAAGCATAAGCTCCCAAATCTCGTCACAGGGGACGGCAATCGAGGATGAGCTCAGAGCAATGATACTCATGAGCAGCCTTCCCTCATCATGGGAAACTTTCGTCACAACCGTGTGCAACGCGTCAACCACGGCTGTTAAATACTCCGAAGTCACGAGCGCAATCCTGACCGAAGCAGCTCGTAGAAAGTCTTTCGCCAAAGACTCAACAGACGACGCTTATATAGTACAAGGTTCGACAGACCGATCGAACATACGAGGAAGAGATTCCTCACAACCGCCGAACAATCAGCGAAGACGGAGCCAGTCACGGGATAACCGAATCTGCAACTATTGCAAGAAACCCGGACACATCAAAGCCGACTGCCGCGCACTCAAGAACAAAAACAACAAGAAGAGTGGCCGGCATGAGGAGATCAATTACGTCAGCTTCTCAGCTGATGTACTACCGGACGACCCGAATATACTATCAATCGAAAATCCAGTCGGATCAGAAGTTCTGCTCACGACTGAAGAATCGAGCACATGGCTCTTGGATTCGGGCGCGTCATTTCACGTGACTCCTCATCGATCCCAATTTCGGCAATATACGATCCGTCACTCCGACTCAGTTCGAGTCGGTAACTCGCAACACTGTGACATCATCGGAATCGGCACAGTAGAGCTCAACCTTGCCGGTGGCTCAACACTTGTACTCCACAATGTCCGACATGTACCCGAGCTCTCAAGGCCATTGATCTCAGTCGGACAACTAGATGAAGACGGCATTCGTGCCGGTTTCTCTTCGGGAGGGTGGACACTCCACAGGGGGAACCTCCTGCTTGCTAGAGGACCCAAGATACACTCATTGTATCCCTTACATGTTACGCTCAGAGAGGGTAACCTGTTCTTGGTGGATATTCCTGTGTCATCACTATGGCACAGAAGATTAGGACACCTCAGCAAGGCCGGCATCACGCATCTATCCAGAGCCGGATACATCCCCAAACTCTCCTTCTCCGACCATCAATTCTGCGAGCATTGCCAGTATGGCAAACAAGTAGCCGCATCACACCCGACATCAGCACCAAGAGAAACGAGACCTCTCGATTTAGTCCACTCGGACGTCTGTGGCCCAATGCCGCATCAGTCTCTTGGCGGTGCCTCTTACTTCGTCACTTTTATTGACGATTCGACTCGAAAGGTGTGGGCTTATCCAATTCGCACCAAAGATCGGGTCTTCTCGATCTTCACCGATTGGCTCGCTATGGTAGAAAATCAAACCGACCGAAAGCTGAAATGCTTTCGGACAGACAATGGGGGAGAGTTCAAATCTGAAGAATTCGTCAAATTCTGCCGACACCGCGGCATCCGACGTGAATATACGGCACCACACAGTCTGGAGCAAAACGGGATTGCCGAACGCATGAATCGGACAATCCAAGAACGGATAGTTTCCATGCTCCAACACTCCGGACTGTCGGATGGCTTCTGGGCAGAGGCTCTACTCACGGCAGTACACATAATCAACATGTCGCCAAGTAGACCTCTAGGACTTCAAATTCCTCAGGAACTATGGATCGGCAGCAAGCCGAATTACGACAAGCTGAGGATCTTCGGATGCGAGGCGTACGCCCTTATTCCGAAAGACGATCGCCGAAAACTTGCACCTCGGTCCAGGAAATGCATTTTCCTTGGATATGGATCAGACGGCGAAATGGGATACCGACTCTGGGACCCCGAACGCAGACAAATCGTTCGAAGTTCGGACGTTGTGTTCAACGAGTCGGCTATGACTCCATCAGTCGAAACACCGACCGAAGTCCGAAGGGTAACATTTTCCGATGTACCGACCCTTCAAGAAGGCCCCGCTCTTAACACACGGTCAGCTTCACGGGTAGCTGAACCTTACGCTACCGACTCGGACAACCCCGACTCGGCACAGCAGGACAATCCGCTTTCGGACCATCCGACCTCGATACCCGATGCGACCAGTCCAATCATACCTCGACGATCCGAGAGACTGTCGCAACCTCCGGAGAGGTATTCTCCTGGAATTTTCTTCACCGACGCCGGAGAACCGACGTCTTACGAAGAAGCATCGACATCTGTCGATTCCGCCACCTGGCATCTGGCGATGGAGTCGGAAATGCACTCCATCCGGGCAAACAAGACTTGGGATCTGGTCGAATTACCTAGGAACCGACGTGCTCTTCCTTGCAAGTGGGTTTATCGACTAAAAGAGACGTCTGATTCGACCACCCCAAAGTACAAGGCCAGATTAGTTGCGAAGGGCTTCCGACAAGAATATGGCGTCGACTTCGACGAGATCTTTTCACCAGTGGTGAAAATGACAACCCTTCGTTTTCTACTCGGCGTCGTGGCAGTCGACAACCTGGAGCTGATCCAGCTAGATGTCAAAACAGCATTCCTCCATGGTGATCTTGAAGAGGAAATTTATATGGAGCAGCCAAAAGGCTTCGTGGCAACTGGCCAAGAACATCTAGTCTGCCGACTCAGGAAGAGTCTATACGGCCTCAAACAGGCACCGCGACAATGGTACAAGAAGTTCGACGACTTCATCCAATCGATCGGCTTCTCCAAAAGCGATGAGGACCATTGTCTTTTCACCAACACAGCTCAAGATGGATCACCCATCTTCCTCATCATTTACGTGGACGACATGCTACTTTCTGGACGCCACGCGGGCGAACTTGCCGATCTCGTTCGGCAACTGCGGTTGAAGTTTGCCATGAAGGACCTCGGTCCGGCGCGACACATCCTTGGCATGAAGATTAGTCGGCATCGCGATAAACGACATCTTTTTTTGTCTCAGACCGACTATATCCGACGTGTCTTAGAACGCTTCAACATGCAATCAGCCAAATCTGCTTCAACCCCGCTCCCAATGAATCTTCGGCTATCTCAGCGAGACTGCCCGACATCCGGTCCGGAGGGGGAAGATATGAAGTCGGTACCGTATGCACCGGCAGTCGGCTCCCTTATGTACCTGATGGTCGCGACACGGCCTGATATTTCTCACGCCGTAGGAGTCGTTAGCAGATTTATGCACAATCCTGGCCGATCGCATTGGAACGCAGTCAAGCATGTGTTCAGATATCTGGCTGGCACAAAAGACCACGGCATTCTTTTCGGTCCGAACCGAACCTCAGGCGTAGTCGGTTACACCGACTCGGACTTCGCCGGCTGTATAGACAGTCGGAAATCAACAACCGGATACTGCTTCAAATTCGGCAATGGAGCAATCTCGTGGAAGTCGAAACTTCAGGAATGCACAGCGACCTCAACGACCGAAGCAGAATATGTAGCTGCGTCCGACGCAGCAAAAGAAGCTTTGTGGCTCGGTCGGCTGGCGCACACGTTTCGACAAGTCGACCATGACTCGGCTCCAGTTGTCTACAGCGACAGTCAAGGTGCTGTTGCCTTGTCGAAAAATCCGGTTCACCACAACGCCTCCAAGCATATCGACGTTCGATATCACTTCGTTCGGGACTGCGTCATTTCAGGGAAAATCGGTCTAGAGAAAATATCCACAACCGACAATGTCGCAGATGGAATGACCAAGTGTCTTTCGGCAGACCGTTTTCGGTCTCTTCGGCATCAGATGGGTGTAACGACAAACCAGTCCGGTTAGAGCCGGACACAGAGCAGGATGGTTCCCGACAACCGACATCAGTTCCGTAATGATCGGCTTCAACTGTTCCGACCCGACCAGTTCGGTCTTCTGCCTTCGGACCCTGCCGACTCGAACAAAGCTGATATGTCCGAGAACCCAAGTCTATACCTGTAATCTTAGATAACCCATGTATACGCCCATTACGGGGGAGTGTCGAATACATGTGTATAATGGACGTATTCACACTATCTCGTTTTGGCCATTTATGTAATTAGCATAAAGGGTAGTTGCCCTAAGTCAGTCACTATATATAGTGACCTTATAACCTCTTTGTGAGGGTGGATGTTGTATTGTTGCTTTGAGAAATAAAGAGTCTTGTCTCTCTCTCTCTCTCTCTCTCTCTCTCTCTCTCTCTCTCTCTCTCTCTCTCTGTGCAACGACATACAATCTGTCATACGCAGGGACAAACAGGAATCGAGTGCTTCTTGATCTTCCGCAGAGACGACATTCTCCCCAACAGCTTGGGCCATGTCCGCCTTGTTCGGAAGGCCGACTAGCTCTACGCCTTCGGAATCCGTCCGCATGCCGGATCTCTCTTCTTCTTCAACCATCGCCTTCAGAGCCTTGTACGCTTCTCAGACCAAGGCTTCGACATCGAGCTTTGGCGATCCTTCTTGTTGCGTGCCCAGTTCCTGCCGTGATGACACGCCGTCGCGCGTTATCTTCCTTTTGCCTTTCGCAGACCGCTCCTCATCCAACCGTCGGCATACTCGTTTGAATTCCGACCAGTCCTTAGTAAGGCCATGCGCTCCGTCATCGTCTTCGAGCTCAATCCTGATGGCCTCCCGTTCTGCTCGGTCGATCGACCTAACGAACAAAAGGACTTTGTCCACCCCCACCAAACTTTGCTCCCGCTCTGGGAGCCGAGCAAGCCGCCGCTCGAACTCTTGGAACACCTTCGTTGCGCCCCGGTGGGTCTTCGCCGATGCAACCCACTGGTCGTAGTGGCGTCGCCCCCAGCTCTTCCACCATCCTCCATATGCCTGCAGGAGCGCCTCTTTGAAGGCCTCCCACGAAATATGAGCTTCTCAGAGCTCCTTTATTTTCGCATGCATACGGACGGCAACGACCTGACAGAAGAACTCCAGCCTCAATGCCTCGTCTATGCTTCGCACCTCCATGTCCGCGTTGTAGGCTTCCAAGTAGAATGGGACTTTGTCCCCGTTGAAACGGCCGACTCTTTCGGCCACTCGCTCAAATAGCTCGTTGCACTACTTCTCGCCTCACCACCACTTGTCTGAAGTCCAACACCACTTCGGCCACCATCTCCGTGAAGTCATCGTCTTCCGACTCCATCCTCTCTTACCGCCCTTTCACGTCGGGTTCACCAAAGATGTCGCGGTGATCTGCGAGTACGTGTTGAAAGGGGCGGGACCACGGGGGTCTCGAACGAGGAAGAGATGGATGTCGGGAATCCGACACTCTCCGGTCCCGGGTGCACTGGTTGTGGCACAAACCGAAGCGATTCAGGACGCGTACTGGCGGCTATCGAACACGAGAGAGGGAGAGAGAGAGAGACCACGCGCGCAACACCGACTCAACACACGCCTCTTATGTACAGGAAACAAAGGGAAAGAAACGCACCCGACACCAACAGAGACACAAATATGCACAACCTTATATATATATATATAATTACAGGAGCAAGATACAACTCCGGCTTTGAGCCGGACCAAGGTAGGTTAGGTTACAATAGTAGTCCACTGCCAAGCCGCCGATCAAGGAGCTCTCGGGCTCATCGCTCCGAGCAGGGTCTTGCACAAGAGATAGGGTAGAAGCCTAAACCCCTTTAGACATACGAGCTCCTAACCGGAGTAAACCCTAAACTGACACGAACTCTCAACCCACACGGCAACGACGAAGAAGAAGAACTCCATGAACCCTAACAGAAAACAAGAAAGGTAAGAAAAGAAGATTATCATTGCTTGGACCTAATGGTATACCCTCCTAACTCAAAATGCGCAACCCCTCTACAAGGGACCCTCCCTTCCTTTTATAGAACAAAGAGAGGGATGCGTTACAATGTGGGATAAATCCCGATTTACATGGGATTCTCTGTCCCCAGTTAACTCCTACTCGGCACCATAAAGGCACCCCTATGACCTACACCATTTGTACAAGGGTGAGTGCACATGCTCCACCCCGCCGATTCTTTCGATATTCCCCGGTTTCTCACCATGGCCCGGAATCTTCACGACAGCATACCACATCTCTGATTGTGAGAGGATATTGTAGTGGCTTGAGGGCGCTCGGCTTACCTTCTCCGGGGAGAATTCGGGTTTTGGACAATCGGAGATCCTGGTGGTTGGTTACCTATGCGGACCGTCTGGCCAAAAACTGTCTTCGGATAAAGGTAGAAGCCATCTCGACAATGAAGGAAGAATGTAGGTCGGTTAAGGAAGCGTGACATTTCCTGGGAGCCTTTGCCTTCTCCCATATATGGATCCCGCATTACGGGCACAACGCCGAGCCACTCTACGGCTTATTGAAGAAAGGGCAGAAGTTCGAATGGCACCGGCTCTCCGAAAAGCGGTGTACAGGGCGGAAACTTCGGTCTATGTGACAATGTACGTGAGTCCGACTGGAATCGGGTGGGTGGTGAGCCAGGAGGACAAGGCCGGCATGTGTTACCCCATTCGGTTCAGTGCAAAGGTGTTGAGCGAGTGGCAACAAGGATATGTCAAGGTTAATCATGATCTTTGGGGTATTGTTTTGGGGCCAACGTCAATAAGGACTATTTGATCAGGACAGAAGTGATAATCAAGACAGATTGCCTACCGATTCTTAGCATAGTTTCTGGGTGTGCGACTCCGGACTTGGCAATGCTTAGGTGAATCGTGTACATTAAGTCCCTAAACCTGGAAATACAACACATCTCTGGGAAAGACAATACCATGCCCGACATGCTTTCATGAGCACGGTTCGAGAACTAGGACGACATGGTGTCGGAAGAGAAAGAAGTCGACGTGGACTTCTTCGAGTCGGTTCGAATGTCGGCTAACAGACAAAGCACTCTCTCCCTTAACGAGTTTGATGAGAATGAATACGACATAGAGTGGCTTCAAGTCGGAAGGTTCCTAAGCATGATGATGCCGGACGTGGCGTGGATGAAGGAAGAGGTCGGTCGGGTCCGGAAGAAGGCATACAAGTTCCTCTTGCGAGATGGTAAGATACGGGGGCATCCGAAGAGGCATAGTGGCACACCGCTATGGGTGGTGGTGAAGGAGAACCAGTCGATGGTTGTATCAGATTTTGACGAAAGCCCTTGGTTCGGACATCGGAGCACGTGGGCCACGTCCGAAAAGCTAAAGGAGAAGTACTGGTGGCCCGGAATGTACAAGGACGTGCACAACCTTGTGCCGACATGTGAGAGATGTCAAATGCATTTCGGAATCCGGCACTGTGACAAGTTGCACCCGACCTACCCGCTAACCATTCACTTTAAGTGGATGGTCAATTTAGTGACGATGTCGATGGGGGTAGGGCAAATGTGATATTTGGTGCTTGCATGGGAGGATCTGACGAATCAGGTGGAGGGCTAAGCATTGTCGAACAAGAAGACCGCAGTTGTGTGTTGGTTCCTGATCGAAGATGTGATTTGCTGGTATGGGTGCATAGAGAAGATAGTAGCCGATCGAGGGGAGCTGGACGCACAAGAAACAGAGGAGTTGTTTGACCGGCTAGGGGTAAAGCTCTCCCTCGCCACAACGTACAATCCGCAAGTCAACGGGAAGGTCGAGCACGGGTACAAGCCGATTGTGAAGGTGTTAGTACGAGCATGCGATGGACGGGTCGAAAACTGGCCTGAGACTACTTCCTTATGCTTTATGGGCCGACCGGACTACGTAGAGTTCGGTAACCGGATACATGCCGGTCAAGCTCATGTTCGGGCAAAAGTTGGTCATGCTGGTGGAAAGGATGATCTCCTAAGGAGAAGCACTCAGCTCTAGTCATTAGGTTATATATGTTGTACATAAAGATATTATAATTTATTTTATTATAATATTGATATAGTAACCCTATAAATATCCAAAGGGTGTCATCACCCTTCAATATCCCAAAGGGTGCCATGACCCTTCAATATCCCAAAGGGTATCATGACCCTGCAACATGCCAAAGGGTATCATGACCCTACAAACATCCAAGGGGCACATACTCCTCCTATATAAATAGGACATATTATATTGTTAGAACCATTCTTGTTATGTACACACATTGGTGAGGGTAGGTCACTAATATTTATATTAGTGAAGGGTATGTTCACTAATGTTAAAAAGGGGACTAATGATTGGATAGAAGGAATGATAGGTGCATGCACTATCATGATTTGGACAACCAATGAATGGAGAGCCTTTTAGAAAGGCACATCTATTCAAGGAGCCTAGGAAAAGGTATAAATATGAGGCTTAGCTACCCTCATAAGGACATTACATCGGAAGGTTGTTGTCTTAGGCACCGGTGGTGCGGGCTAGGCTTTCGTCTCGACGATCGTGTTTATCTCTTCCAAGGTATTAGTCATCCGAATATCCGGCGGTATGGGACGTCGGTGGTAGGTTGGCTATGACTAGATCATAGCTCGGGGATGGAACGGATTCTTCTATCCAATCTATTTTCCTTCTTTTACTTTACTTTGGTCTATTGATTAGTAATAGACTCTTAACAGTGGTATCAGAGCTTTTACTAACAAATTTTTTTGTTGTTTTGATAATTTTTTGCATGTGAGTGATGGGGATCTAACAAGGTTCATCATGCTCTTCTCAGGATCAAAACAACACTCTAAACCCAGTATTCTTCTTTCTCAATCTCTCTTCTTTCTATGATGCGTTCTTGTTGGTCGAATCAAATTTATATTACGTTTTCTTTTCTTTTCTTTCTTCTTTCTAGCACGATACGATTTTAATTATTATTGTGCATCGGGCCGAGCGTGTTTGCACTAATCACACACGCTCAACTCATGGCCCTTTTGTATATTGCGATGTATCTCCTATGCTCCCCTCTCTTGAGCCTTCTCTTACGATATTAATTATTGTTGTGCATTGGGTCGAACGTGTTTGCCCTAATCGCACAAGCTCACCCCATGGCCCTTTTGCATATGATGTTGAGTATGACACTCTTCCCTCTATTGAGCCATCACTTGGCTGAGTCTATGGGATGTTGTGGCCATGACGAGGTGTATGTCGCCTACCTATGCCACTCTACTCTCTATTGAACCATCACTTGGCCGATTCTATGGGATGTTGTGGCTTTGACGAGGTATATGTCGCTTACCTATGTCACTTTACTCTTTATTGAGCCATCACTTGGCCGATTCTAGGGAGATGTGGCGGTCTTGAGGAGGTGCATGTCCACTACTCTAGGGTTTCGTACCTTAAGGCATGCTTAATGTTCCATACACCTAATTGCTTATTATTCTAATTAATTTCTAATTCCACAAATTGTCATTTCACTTATATGATTATCTTGTAATTATTGTTTACTCGACTACAATTAACTCTCCTTTCCCCCCTTCCTTTTCGTGTATAAAGTATTTACGTGTGTTTACCTATGATGTAACGCTTCCTTGTAGACTATTTTTTTCGTATGGAGTGAGCATCATGCCGTTTTTTTTTAACGATTTTTTCCAACGGATCATATACGTTTAACTCATATTATCGAGCCTTAGAACTCAAGTAAAACCACATGAGTTCCTCTATTGATGTTTCTTCATGGATTTGAGTACCACATCTTTGCGTATCAATTTGTGGCTTATTTCACAATTGTGCAAATTACAACCATCATATTGGGATGTATATGTGCATACCTCGCACCCCCCATTCATTTGTGACATTCTTTTTTTAGTAGGTAGCACATGGGTTTTTTTACCCTTGTTTTCGTCATTACTTGCCTCTAATGGGTAGTGCCTTATTTTATCATTTTTATCATCACATTTGCTTGTTACTCGCAAGACTAGAATATTACTTGCGAGTGCACTTGTTTTTTTTCCACGTAATACACTTTCTCGACCATATCAATACATGTTGGGTTGGCATTAATATAAGGCTAACTAGGAAATTACATTGATGTTGGAACCATGCTTGAGCCTTGGAGAGCTACCATGATTACTCAAGATAGAGATCCGAGAATGACATCGTAGCTATGTTTGCCCCCATGGTTTTTAAAACACCATAGTGTTACCATAGTTATCGGATCTCGAATCACATCTCATATGTCTAGAGGGGTAAAGATGTGAGATGCTTTCTTGGTAAAGTTCTTCCAATCAAAATTTCAAGCATTCATTTTGCTTGTGTATTTTCTGAACCTCCTTATTTATATTGCATAACCACAGCTTGCATCATGGAACAAGTTTTGAACATTGTTGGAGCAATCTCTCCGACTGAGACCTCTCAACTCCAATCCGCATCTCGCACACAAGTTGAGATCACTTTTGAGCAATTGCTCACTACTACCTTGAATCAATTGGCCGAAATGAGGCAGGCCAATATGGCATTGGAAAAGAAATTCAAAGAATTGACTATTGAGTCCAAGAAAGAAGGTGAGCCTTCTTTCGTAGTAATGCCATTCAAGGGAGATAAGAAAGAAAGAACCGAGGAGGCCATTAGCACTTGGATTGGTCGTTGCGAGTCTCACTTTGAGCTCCACCCCAAGCCCGATGCTGTAAAAATTGGTTATGTCGATCGTGAGTTAGGTGGCCGAGCTACTGCTTGGTGGCACAACCTAAGGACTGCAAAGAACTTACCCATAACTTGGGCAGGTTTCGTTGATGTTTTTAAGAAACAATTTTTGCAGCCACCTTCTC
The DNA here is from genome assembly GCF_043228905.1 of Azolla caroliniana. Lineage (NCBI taxonomy): Eukaryota > Viridiplantae > Streptophyta > Polypodiopsida > Salviniales > Salviniaceae > Azolla > Azolla caroliniana. The sequence continues at coordinate 8,770,437 of NW_028230449.1, read as the reverse complement.
AAACTGAACAAGCGCAACACTTGCTCACGTTGTCGAGTAAGCCATTTACCTCTCTCGAGGATTATGTGCGTCATGCTCGGACCCAGATCCAAAAATCGGGACTTACGAGTGAGAAATGGTTTGTTGCTTGCTTTTTGAATGGTATTCCTAATGGGGATTACCATTGGATTGTCCATGACAAGGACCCCACAACTTTTGACGAAGTCATCAACATTGTACTTCGGTACCATAGGACTTCCAAAAAGACCACAATAAACCTGAGTTCACCAAAACTCCGAATGTCAAGTTCATTGGGAAACGTAAGCAATCCAATGACACTCTTGACCGCGACTCCAAGAAACCGAACCTCTTCTGTGCATATTGCAAGAAGCGGGGCCACACAAAGGATACCTATCGTCGTCTTGAGAGGAATTCAATGACCACCCCTCCTCAAGAAAAATATACGACTCACACAGGTTAGTCTTTTGATGTTGTTGAAGTTCATACCAACCACTTAAGTTCATGTGAATGCACTTTTCCTTCACATTTACTTGGACCTAATGATTTACTCTGAGCAGTCGGGTATATCAATGGAACACAAGCACATTTCTTGTTTGATTTCAGTAGTTCTCACAATTTTCTTAATGATCACTTTGTGCCGCAAATGGAACTCCACATAAACGCAAGTGATCATATCTATCAAGTTCACATGGCAAATGGAAGCGTTCAATACATCAGTGGCATTGTTTGTCAACTGTCAATTCAAATAGATACCTATTTGGAGAAGCTTGACTTTCATGTTATGAAACTACAATCCGCAGATGTCATTTTAGGATACCCTTGGTTTTTTAATAAAAACCCTTCTTTGTCCATTGATTGGGTTAATCACTCAATCACATTTGAACTTAATAATTGTAAACATTTTATTCAATGTTCCAAACTTCCTTCTTGTTCACTTGTGTCTTCTAAATCTTTAAGTGAGTATTCTATTTCATTAATTTATTCATGTGTAATTGATCCTACGCTTCAATTTTATTATTTTAATATTGACACCACAAAATTATCACATTATGAACAACAATTACTCGACTCTATTTTAGACGATTTTCAAGACGTGTTTCCTAACGAATTGCCACTTACTTTACCACCAAAACGTAATGTGGACCATCAAATTGAACTCATCCCTGGTGCTGCTCCTATGAGCATTCCACCTTACCGACTTAGTCGATTAGAAGAGGATGACATCACTAAACAACTTAAGGAATACTTGAGTATAGGCCACATTAGGTATAGTAAATCACCTTGGGGTGTGCCAGTTCTATTAGTTAAGAAGAAGGAAGGTTCATGGCGAATGTGTATCAATTATCTCCGTTTGAATAAAATGACAATTAAAAATGCCGATGATTTGATTGATCGTTTGCATGGGGCCCGATATTCTACGAAAATTGACTTAGGGTTTGTTGGATTTTTACGATCATTCTTAGGGTTTGTTGGACTTTTACGAAAATCAATTCGTAACTATTCCAAATTGACTACGCCATTAACTAACCTTTTAAAAGGTCATCCACGTAAGTCTGTCAAACCAATTGCATGGAATGAACAACTTGACAAATCATTTGAGACACTCAAAGAGCATGTGTGTCAGGCTCCCACTCTAAGCCTTTCTCAATCGAAACTGATGCTAGTGATTATGTTATTGGTGTCATTCTTTATCAAGGCGGTCACCCTATTGCTTTTGAAAGTAAGAAGCTTGATGCTACTCAATCTCGGTATTCGGTTCAAGAGAAAGAGTTGTTTGCAGTAATACATGCACTTAAAACATGGAAGCACTATCTCTATGGAAATAAATTTGTGGTTACAACAGACCATCAATCATTGAAGTATTTTTGTGACCAGCTACATCTTGTAGGTCGTAAAGGCCGTTGGGCTGACCTTATGAAGGAATTTGATTTTTCCATACGGTATCGCAAGGGTTCTATGAACGTTGTTGCGGATGCTCTTAGTCACACTAAAGAAGTTAACATGCTTAACTTCACGGAAATAAAATCTGATCTTTTAGATCACCTTCGAGGGAAATACCTTGATGACAGTTATTTTTCGAAATACTGGACAAAAGCCGAATCTGGTTTAGATGCCGATACGAGCACCCTACCCTCGAAGGCGACCTTTCACATTACAAACGATTTGCTCAACCATAGTGGAAAGGTTTGTGTTTCCGATTTACCAAACATAAAACAGAAAATTCTTCATGAATGTCATGATGCACCATCTACTGGTCATCCTGGAATGCAACGCACACTCGTTCTCATCTCGAGTACTTTTTTCTGGCCTAAGATGCGCTCTAACGTGCATAAATACGTAACTCAATGCTTACAATGTTAGATTAATAAGTCAGAACGACTTAAAGCTGCGAGTCTTTTACATTCCTTAGATATTCCCAACAACGAATGGGAAAGTATCTCGATGGATTTTATTGTTAGTTTACCTCGTACACAGAGGCATCATGATTCCATTTGGGTTGTCGTTGACAAACTAACAAAATTGGCTAGATTTATTCCTCCCAAAACCATGGTAACCGCTCAACAATTGGCTTATCAATTTGTTGATGAGTTATTTCGCTTTTATAGATTACCGATGGATATTGTTAGTGATCAAGATTCCAAGTTTACTAGTGACTTTTGGACTCAGGTCTTTAAGAAACTAGAAACTACGTTGAGCATGAGTTCCATAGATCATCCTCGGTCTGATGGACAAACTGAACGAGTTAATCAAATTATTGACGACATGCTTCGAGCATATATAGCAAAAACCCCTTCTAAGTGGGAGCAATACCTTCCTATCTTAGAATTTGCCTATAATAGCCATAAACCTACATCCACTAGATATAGTCCTTTTATGTTGATGTATGGTTTTCAGCCACGTGCCCCAGTTGATGTCATGATTCATCGTGATACATTAGACAATACACGCATTTTTTTGCAAGACATGAACCAAATGTTGCATATTGCCAAAGAGAATGCCAAGACAACTCAAGATCGTGCTCGATTCTATGTTGATCAGGATAAACGTCCTCGTGCATTTACTATTGGTCAATTTTTTTTTTTGCGTTATTGTGGCCCATTTGAAATCCTTAAGCGGGGTTGGGTCATCTTCTTATCACCTTGCCTTACCCCGTAACGTTGGTATTCATCCTGTTTTTCATGTCAGTCGTCTAAAACCAATTTTAGGCTCTGGTGATAACACCATCACAATCCAAGATCTCGTAATATTCGAGGATTTTTCTTACAAACCTCATGTTCCTGAACGAATTATGGATTCTCGTACTAAACGTTTACGTTCTAAAGAGATTCGGCTATTCAAGATCAAATGGATGGATAAATCTATTGATGATGCCACATGGGAACGCGAGCATACTCTTAACGCACAATTTCCTCACTTTATATTGCAAGAGTACAATCTTTTGAAGTAGGGGAATATATTATGTACACATAACGTTGGTGAGGGTAGGTCACTAATATTTACATTAGTGAAGGGTATGTTCACTAATGTTAAAAAGGGGAGCAATGATTAGATAGAAGGAATGATAGGTGCATGCACTATCATGATTTGGATAACCAATGAATGGAGAGCCTTTTAGAAAGGCACATATATTCAAGGGGCCTAGGAAAAGGTATAAATATGAGGCTTAGCTACCCTCATAAGGACATTACGTCGAAAGGCTGTTATCTTAGGCACTAGTGGTGCAGGCTAGGCTTTCGTCTCGACGATCGTGTTTATCTCTTCCAAGGTATTAGTCATCCTAATATCCGGCGGTATGGGACGTCGGTGGTAAGTTGGCTATGTCTAGATCATGGGTCGGGTGGAACGGGTTCTTCTATCCAATCTATTTTCCTTCTTTTACTTTACTTTGGTCTATTGATTAGTAATAGACTCTTAACAATTCTGGTTCAACACTAGTCTTTGGCAAATATTCTAGTTCTTTCTCTTGTATATTTTCCTATTATAATAAAATATAGTCATTTATCTCCCAAAGAACCAAAGATTTGGTTGCTTGGGTTATCAACACTTGTGCTTGGAGATTTACAACGAGCATAGAAAAGGCGCAACAATATGACGAGTTATCAACACTTGTATTGCAACTCGAAACAACATTGCGGTCTCTTCATCAACAAATTTTGATGCAACAAAGCTATCCCAAAGAACCAAAGATTTGGTTGCCTGGGTTATCAACACTTGTGCTTGGAGATTTACAACAAGCATAGAAAAGGCGCAACAATATGACGAGTTATCAACACTTGTATTGCAACTCGAAACAACATTGCGGTCTCTTCATCAACAAATTTTGATGCAACAAAGCTCTCCCAAAGAACCAAAGATTTGGTTGCTTGGGTTATCAACACTTGTGCTTGGAGATTTACAACGAGCATAGAAAAGGCGCAACAATATGACGAGTTATCAACACTTGTATTGCAACTCGAAACAACATTGCGGTCTCTTCATCAACAAATTTTGATGCAACAAAGCTCTCCCAAAGAACCAAAGATTTGGTTGCCTGGGTTATCAACACTTGTGCTTGGAGATTTACAACGAGCATAGAAAAGGCGCAACAATATGACGAGTTATCAACACTTGTATTGCAACTCGAAACAACATTGCGGTCTCTTCATCAACAAATTTTGATGCAACAAAGCTCTCCCAAAGAACCAAAGATTTGGTTGCCCGGGAAGTTCGATGGTAATCGATCACTGTTTTGAGGATTTCTAAACCAGGTGCTTCTAGTAATTCATATGCATCCTAATAGATATCCAACCAATACAACTCGAGTTGGACTAGTAAGAACCCTCTTAATAGGAATGACATTAGCATGGTTTGCACCACTGCCAGAAAAGAAATCTCCTCTCCTTTAAGACTTTGAAGGTTTTATTAAAGAATTTAAAGCAAACTTTGGAGACATTGATAGTGTTAGAATGGCGATCAATAAAATTCGAAGACTACGTCAAGGGGATTGTCCCACCTCCACTTACACCGGCCGGCCTCCCTCCCTTGATAAGGACTATCTCTCTCTCTCCCTCTCTCATCCATCCTCATTGCGTCTCGTCTCTATGTGTGTGTGGCACGCACCTCTATGTGTGTGTGCACGTGCGTGCTGTCATGAAGGAAACCTAAAGCGAAGAAACATTGTATATGGATATGGCGCCTGATCCCACCCCCTTGAGAAGAACCCTCTCCCTCTCCCTCTCTATGTCTCTGTGTCTGCGGCCGTGTTGGAGAACCATTCAAAGAAACCATTCAAAAAGTCCACTCCTTCTGTTGGAGAGGATCTTGATGCGGATCCACCATCTGCTATGTGGTTTACAGAATGTAGACTTCAAGCACTCTCTAAGGCCATGCTTCTCACAGATAGTGAGCAAGATACAGTGGATTTTGTTGCAAACTTTGATGGCTCTCAAACTGAACCATCAGTTTTACCTACACGGCTACCCAATGTTCTACTCAATGGCGTATCTGGAATTGCAGTTGGCATGACAACAAATATACCCCTACATAACTTGGGTGAAATAGTGGATGCATTATGTATGTGCTCTCGTCCACAATCCCAATGCTTCTGTGCAAAAGCTCATGGACCATTTGCTTGGGCCAGATTTTCCAACTGCTGGTCAGATTCTTGGCGCTTTGGCAATTGTGGAGACTTGTAGGACTGGTAAAGGTAAACTGAATATAAAAGGAAGAGCAGTGATAGAGCAATAGTGTCATTGTTGTAACAGAGATGCCATATGAAACAAAAAAAACCAAGTTTCATACAGAAAGTTGCAGTCTATTTTTGGAGGGTATTAGCTATGTTCATGATGAAAGTGATCATGCGGGAATGAATGGTTGTGGTGATCAAGGTCTATTCCTATGAATCTTGCTCCAATCAAAAGAGGTTCAATTCCAGAAGTGGTTCTTAATAATAATCTCTACAACCACACACCATGTCTAAGTATCATTTGGATATAACATGGTTGGGATTATTGATGGAAAACCTGAGTTACTAAGGAAGTAAAAACTCCCAAGGTAGACCAGCAGGATGCCGGCGTTTATGAAGACCTCAGTGAGGGAGACAAAGACGGTCACAGGGAGAGCCGGCCAGATAGCCGAGGACAGCTGGGCCGAGAGAAAAGCGTCAGCCGAGAGCCTGCCAAGATACAGCCGACGGACGAACGACGAGAGATGGCGGCAGAGCCGGAAAGACAGTCTGGAATCCGGACAAAGACGGCCCCGAACAGAGACGGCCAAAGTCCGATAGGTGTCCGGAAAGACATGACATGACGGAACCGAGAGTCTGCTGTTCGAACAACTGCCAAACAAACAAACAGTAGTGGCCGAGACTACGACCCACAAAGTCGGCCGGACAGACGGCGACAGCCATCGAGCAAAGAGCGTTCGACAGTCATGGCCGACAGAGACCGACAGAAGCGATCAACGGACAGAGGAACGGGCACATATGGAAATGGCCAGAGACGACCGAGGGAAGAAGAAAAAGATAGAACATACACATACAGAGAAGGAAAACAGGAAGAAACGAAGAGTGAAGAGATGCAGAAGCAAAGAAGGAGATGATGACAAAGAAGGAGAAACGCTGCAACCGAGACTGTGGGAAAGAGTATATAACAGACATAAGAGAAGAAAAGAAGAAGAGAAGAAATTTCTAATAGACTTTTCGCAATCGACTGATCGAATGTTTCAATCATTCGAGTATAGTAAACACCCTCAAAGAAGCATAAATACATACATACTTTTGGATAAATTATTACTATAAAGTAAATATTTTTTCAAGGTAAAAGCTTTTTAAAAACTTGCAAAAAAGAAAAACACATTACCTTCTTAATAACAATATGCTTTTTTTCGTAAATTCTAATAACAACTATCCAAAATGCCTAGTCTTCAAAAAAATTCTCAATGAGGTGTTACATCAAAACGAACATTCCTAATCTTCATTCAAGGTGATATTATCATCTTCAAAATCATCGTCCTCATCTTGTGCATTATCATCAAGATAAGCAAGCCATCACATTGGTGAGGCTCTCGTTTTCATCAACTTCTTGTGCTTCTTGTTCACTTTGCAACACCAATAACCGTTCTTCATCATTTTCTTTCTCAATCATGTCAATAGTAACCTCAATTAGAACATGTTCCCACACTAGGCCCGTTTGTCTACCCATTAGTTCCTAATTTAATGTAAAACCTAAATATCAAAATCTATTTATTGTAATTTTTGTGCGTATAAATTTTGTACTATATAGCTTAGTATGTGTGTATAGACATTACAAGAATTACTTCAAAATGATAGAAATTATAGAAAAATTAAAGTAATTACAAGCTTTATAGAAAAATTACAGAAATTATAGAGTAAATAAAATTACAAAAATTATAAAAAAACTACAGAAATGATAGAAATTACAAAGACATTACAGACAAAAAAATGATAGAAATTACAAAACAATTACAAAAATTATTGAAAAATTACAGAAATTTCTTTACTACATAGTACATGCTATGACCTAAAGTTTAAGGAACTTTAAACCCTATTATTAACCCTAAACATACCTGAATCTGAGAGGAAGGCAACTTGTTATCTCGTTGGACTACAGAGATTAATGGTCGGGAGAAGATGTGTAGTCACTGACTCACTAGTGACTAATGTGCACGATGTTGGCTCAAGGCTCAAGCAACAGATCGTTCAAGGCTAGATGGGAGAGGAGAGGAGAGCGTAGCGCTGATGTGTAGAGAAAAAGGGGAAAAAACAAAAAAAAACGGAGAAAAACAAAAAAAACACACAAATATTTGAATATCATTCATGTTCGTTTTCCAACGTAGGAAAACGAATGATATAGCAGACAAACACGAATTTTACGTACTATGTGTCTGCCTATCCGTCCCTCTCTCACACACTTGAGTTTTTAATAAATCAAGACCAAAATATAAAATTTCAAAAAACTTGAGGATAAAAATGAAAATTTCTAGAACCAAGGGGTACAAATCATGAAATTTTGAAAATACAACTCACATGATGAAACAAAGAATACACATACACACACCACGATTTCATGACGCATGTCGCAATGAACTAGTTGATTGATGTATGATCCAATCGAGAGATGTGATGACCAAAATATAAAATTTCAAAAAACTTGAGGATAAAAATGAAAATTTCTAGAACCAAGGGGTACAAATTATGAAATTTTGAAAATACAACTCACATGATGAAACAAAGAATACACATACACACATCACGATTTCACGACCCATGCCGCAATGAACTAGTTGATTGATGTATGATTCAATCGAGAGATGTGATGACCGAACGAGAAGGTTCAAGTCAAGCAGCGCTTCGATCAAAGTTATTGATCATAGAGCAATGATCTGGTCGAGAGATTTATGACCGTTGAGACGACCGACGGAGTTCCGGTTGAGAAGAGTTGCCATGGCGAGTGGGTTCACCGTTGTCGTGAAGATCCGTCACTACGCACGGATCGTGAGGCGGAACCGCCGGGGTTCTGGACCGGAAGGACTCGAAGTACGCACAAGCTTTAGCGATAAAGTATTTAAGATAGATTGAGAGAGAGAGAAATTGAGATTAAACGCTTGACTTTAGGTTGAGAGAGATTGAAATGGAGAGAGACATTATTAAGATTGAACTCTTAACTTTAGATTTGAAGAACAAGGTATATCATCCAAAGGATAACAAATTTTCTTCTTAATTTTAATTTTGATATAAAGTACAAAGCTCTTGATAAGAATTTTTCCTTCTCCTTCATCTTTTTCCTCCCCTCTTTTATAGATGCCCTCATGCATTTGAGGGTACAAGACATGCATAAAATGCATGTTTGCCATTTGGCGCTCATGTATTACATGTGGTGCATGATAACCATGTCACTCATTTTAGCTCTCATGTATGAGAATTTACATGTAAAGTTACAATGATAAAAATATAATTCCTAAAGAAATGGTTTGGCTTAATGGTAAGCCTATTGCTTCCTTTCTTGGAGGTGTTAAGTTTGAGTCTTGCTTACATCTTTTTCTTTTAGGCACAAAATACTATTAGGCTTTTGGACCAAATATCTTTAAGACACCATGCACCGCGATCAACCGACCCGATCGATCTGTCTTATTTGCATTTGTTTGGTCTGGTCCAATCCGCATCCCGATCCGGTTCGGTCCACATCCTGAGTCGCTTGCAAGTCACCGGCCGATCGCCTGATGCTGCCGGCTCACCGGCTCCGCCACCGGTTGCCGCCGGTTCACTGTCGCCAGCTCATCGGATCCACCGCCGGTTGCCGTCGGCTCATCGTCACCAGATCACCGACTTCGTCGTCAGATGCCAGTAACCGGGTTTACCGACACCGGTCGGTCACCGATTCCGTCGCTTGATCGCCGGTCACCGGTTCCATTGCCGGTTGCCGGATCCATCCAGTCACCAGTTGTCGGATGCATACGGTCACCGATTGTCGGCTCCATTCGGTTTCCGATTCTATCGTCGACTGGTTTGAGTTTCTTCACCAGCCGGTTCGGGCACTTAGCCACATATGTCCATCTAGAAAAAAGTGGCTTAAATCCAACTATTTGTTATGTGCTCTTAACACATAGATGAAATATGATGGATCTCAATCTGCTTATATAACTAGAGCTTAAACTTTCTATCTATGTGGGATGTTTCACAGTTTTATTTTTCTCTTTTTCTTTTGCAAAACTTCATACCCACATAAGTTGACACTTAGATGTCTGTTTCTTATGTAGTAAAGTGCATTTGAAAGCTCTTCAAGACCTCCATCTTTTTGTACTAAGATATTAAACTTACTTAAAATTAGTATCTTCACTATTATTGTTTTTTATGAATCACACTCGATTTCGTACGTTTTATGTGATTTTCGCACCATTGCCGAAAATCTTCACAACATCGTGCAATGCATTGTCCCAGAGGCATGCCATGTGTTACCCATAAGAATATACACAGAGGCATAAGGGGTGGAACACGATAATGTGGTTGATGTCACAGACACACCAACCCTAGACTACGACAAAGCACAGATGACGAGGCTATGACTGATAAGGTTACGAACGGGGAACTAGACGTGATGAGGCTAGAAACTCGGGAAGTTGGGAGCGATGAGATGAGGAACTTAAGACGCTAGGAGGAATACAAGAGCATAAAGACAAAGATGTAAATCAAGGAAAGAAGATGGGGCTAAAGAAGAATACGAGATTGATGTGTAAATGACTGGTGTTGAATTCCTTGAAAGGGACTAAGGAGCTTACAAGTATTTATACTGCAAGTTGAAGTACATGCATTAGAATATTTGTTCTAAAACTCTCTAGAACCTTCTAGTTCTAGAATTTTCTAAAAACTCTTAGAACTTGAAATAGATAATCTAGTAACAATGATTATGTATTCGGATGAATTGGTTAGAACATAACACTTGACTATATACACGAGGTGAAGAGTTCAAATCTTGACATGACTGTTGTCATGTCCGTGACATTATCCTCCCCTTTACGACCGCCTTTGGGAAGTGTGGTGTAGGGGTGAGTTGAAAGAGAAATGCGGTGTAGGTTGAGGAATGTCACACATTATCCTCCCCTTTACGACCACCTTTTCGGAAGTGTGATGTAGGGGTGAGTTGAAAGAAAAATGTGGTGTAGGTTGAGGAATGTGACATTAATGTCACGGACATGACAACAGCCGTGTCAAGATTTGAACTCTTCACCTCTTGTATATAGTCAAGTGTTATGTTCTAACCAATACATCCGAATACATAGTCATGTTATGTATATTTTAGTATATTGTTACTAGATTATCTATTTGAAGTTCTAAGAGTTTTTAGAAAATTTTAGAACTAGAAGGTTCTAGAGAGTTCTAATGTGTATGTGTAATGTGTATGAGTCTGTTAGGATGAGTATGGGTATGAACACATGCACATTTGTGTGCATGTATACAAAAGTGAGAGACTGGGTAAGTAATGTAACTCCCTACTTGTCTCATTCTTTTGTAATGGTTACCTCTTGTACTATATAAACCCCACCCATGGGGCATAATGTAATATAGCTTTTTCCCCTCTCATTTTGGTGTGTTTCTTTGTTTGACGCTCCATCTCTCTCTCTCTTATCGTAATTACCTTACCCTAGTGGTAAGTTGTTAGCACTACAAGCACTGCTTGCGTTCTGGGTTCAAAACCTAACTTCTTCATCTCTCTATTATATACTTCTCATATATCTCTTAATTCACTAGATGCCACTTTGGAATGTAGGGGTTGAACCCATGACCACCTGGTCTCCATTGGGCAACCTTACCAATTGAGCTATACTTCTTATATATCTCTTAATTCACTAGATGCCACTCTGGAATGTAGGGGTTGAACCCATGACCACCTGGTCTCAATTGGGCAACCTTACCAATTGAGCTACATCCATCTCTCTCTCTCTCTCTCTCTCTCTCTCTCTCTCTCTCTCTCTCTCTCTATCGTAACCCCCTTGGGAGTGGGGTGGAGCTGTTCTAGGCTTCACCCCCCACCCATTAACAGAGGACCCGCATATCAACCTTCTCCTTGAGCAGCTCCACCAACTTTGGGATGTCAGCTTGAGATTCCACGTTACATGCAATGCTGTGAAGATCACCATTGGTTCCACGATTGTCAGGTCTACGCACCCGATCTCCTTCGGCAAGAATGCAAAGGCCTTCCCATGCCTCTCGAGCATTCTTCGGAACCGGTCCTCCTCCGCTGGAAGTAGAAACCCCCACCCACCGATCTTGAGCTTCCGCAGCATCTCCTCGGTGAACCGGTGTCCTACGACGGCCAGGTCTCGTAAACTTGGGTCGGCCGCGACCCCCTTCATTCTCTTCCAACTATCCTCTGGCCAGGGTGTCACAACTAGCCTCACCTTCCGGTCCACGGTCTTGTACTTTGTGTCTACTCGGGCGGTCCGATCCGACCCGACACTCCGACCGAAATCTGCAATGACTTCGTACATCTCAACCGAATTGACCGGATTCAACACGCGCCAGCCTTGTCCTCCTGGCTGACCACCCACCTGATTCCAATCGGACTCATGACCACCATCACATAGACCGGAGTTTTTGCCCTGTACACCGCTTTTCAGAGAGCAGGTGCCACCGTCAACCTCTCCTTCAGTCTCCGAATTGCCTCTGTGTGCTCTTCTTTCCATTTGAACTTTTGTCGTTTCTTCAATAAGCCATAGAGCGGCTTGGCAATGTGAGCGTGATGTGGGATCCATATATGGTAGAAGGCACACGATCCTAGGAACTGGCACACCTCCTTGACTGACCTGCATTCTTCCTTCATTGTCGAGATGGCTTCTACCTTTGCCAAAGACGGTTTCCGGCCAGACAGTCCACACAGGTGACCGACCACCAGGATCTCCGATTTTCCAAAAGCCGACTTCTCCTCGCAGAATGTAAGTCGAGCACCCTCAAACCACTAATGTATCTTCTTGCGGTCGGAAATGTGGTCCGCGAAAAACTTCTGGCATCCGTCCGGTTCAATCGAACCGTCCTTTGCGTCCTCCCGACATCCCTTGATCGAGATGTCATCCAAAAACGGCATGGTGATGTCCGAGATGAAATCCCTCAATACTTTGTTCATTGCGTTCACCATGTGTGCTACTGAATTGGTTCCTCCTTGCGGTGGGTTACACATCCAAACTAGGCGGAGAGGGGTCCGCATCGTCGTAATATCCCTACTCTCCACGGCTAGCTGGAACTGGTCGTAACCAGAGTATAGATCCCCGACCGAGTAGATCAACCTCCCAACGAAGGCCTCCACGAACTCATCAATGGTCGGTCCTACCCTTGGATTTCGAATGGTCACCTTTTTGACCGGTTGCAGGTCCTGAATGAAGATTAATGCGTCGTTCTTCTTCGGCACGGTAAACCACCGATTAGAATATGGGGCACTCGACGACTCGAGGATCCCCATATCGACCTTCTCCTTGAGCAACTCCATCAACTTCGGGATGTGAGCTCTCGGCACCGGAATCGACTTGAGATTCCACGATACCTGCAGTACCGTGAAGATCACCATTGGTTCCACAATCGTCGGGTCGACGAAACCGATCTCCTTCGGCAAGAATGAAAAGGCCTTCCCATGCCTCTCGAGCATTCTTCGGAACCGGTCCTCCTCTGCTGGTAGTAGAATCCCACCCTCACCGATATTGAGCTTCCGCGATGTCTCCTCGATGAGCCGATGTCCTATGCCGGCCGGGTCTTGTAAACTCGGGTCAGCTGCGACCCCCTTCATTCGCTCCCAACTGTCCTTCGACAAGGGTATCGCGATTGGCCTCACCTTCCGGTCCACACTCTTGTACTTTTTTTCTACTCGGGCACTCCGATCCGACCTGACCCTCCTACCGAAGTCTGCGATGACTTCGTACATCTTGACCGAATTGACCAGAATGCTCCAGTCTTCGCTCATGCCTTCTTTGATCACCTTCTCGATCTCCCCAAGGGTGTCATCAAATGAGACTACCTGCATGGCGTAGCTTATCGAGTCTTCGGGGTACAAGGCTCCGCATGCCTTTAAACGCCTTTCGACTTGACAAGAACTATACGCTCCCCTATGAACAACGCTCGGCCACAATCGAGCTTAGAATCAAACACAGAAAACGGGAATGAATGCACGACACAAAAAAATGAGAGAAGAGTACACATGATGTTTATGTGGAAAACCCAAACTAGGGAAAAACCACGACAGCCCACAGGTTGCAAACTATCACTATGTTACAGTGTACAACAGTAAAGCACCGAGGCAACAACCTCGAGCTTTCTATCTTCGCCACAAGTGGCGGTTACAACAGAGGCAACAACCTCTTCCTCTCTCTCTCTCTCTGTACATAGTTACACACTCTGATCTTGCGCAAACAAGAATAACAACACAACCATAAGTTTTCCCTAAGTCATATTTATACTAATATGACTTTCCGGCTATTTACAAATATAGCCCCGATGGACTCTCAGAAAACATATTTACAAATATGTCTCTTCATCCGGTGAGCACTCCTCACCGGGTCTGCACCATCCGGCTCTCCGTAGCCGGGTACTCCTCATCCGGTTTTGGCCTCGGCCGAGTTTGCTCATCAACACTGTTCTTCTCCCTTCCCATCCAGAGGGACCTGTCTCCCAACAAACTCCCCCTTCACTCCGGCATGGGGTGTCTTACTAGTCCGACTCGCTTCCGGCATGCATCCAGCTTGTCAGGTATCAACACTTTGGTTAGCATATTTGACCCGTTCTCGGCCGTGTGGATCTTCGTCAGCGCGAACTCCTAGTCATCTAGTCTTTCCCGGATCCAGTGATAGCTACGTTGGATATGCTTCGTCCGGGAATGGTAGGCCGCATTCTTAGCAAGGTGGATGGCACTTTGAATGTCGCAGTAGAGCCGACATTCATCTTGCCTGATACCGAGCTCTCCGATGAAGTCCTTCATCTATAATATTTCCTTGCCGGCTTCCACAACCGCCATGTACTCCGCCTCCGTGGTTGACAACGCAACCGTCTTGTGCAGCCTCGACTGCCACGAGACAGCCCCCCCTGCATATGTCATTACATACCCGGATGTAGACCGGCTGGTATCCACATCAGCCGACATGTCCGAGTCGGTAAAACCGTCAAGTTGAGGTTTACTGGAGCCGAATCGGAGACACATGTTTGAAGTGCCCTTCAAGTATCGGAGTATCCATTTGACCACATTCCAGTGCTCCTTGCCGGGATTGCTCATAAACCGGCACACCACCCCGACTGCGTATCCTATATCTGGTTGTGTACACACCATTGCATACATTAAGCTCCCGACGACAGAGGCATATGGAACCTTCATCATATCAGCCTTCTCTACTTTCGTCTGCGGGCTTTGCTTGCCGGATAACTTGCAGTTTGCCGGAAGTGTCGATCCGACCGGTTTCGCATATGACATGTTGAACCGTTGAAGCACCTTTGTCATGTATTTCTCTTGTGACAGCCACAGTTGCTTCATTGGCCGGTTCCGGATAATAAGCATCCCCAACATCTGTCTTGCCGGACCCAAGTCTTTCATTGAGAAGTTCCGGTTGAGAGCCTTCTTCAACATCCTTATTTTGGCTTGGTTCCGTCCGACGATCAACATGTCGTCCACGTATAGAAGGAGTATCAGGAAGTTGCCTCCTTCGAACTTCTTCACAAACACGCAGTGATCGGCTTGCGTCATGTGGTACCCTTGATCAGTCATGAAGGAGTCGAACTTCCGGTACCATTGTCGGGGAGCCTGCTTCAGTCCGTACAGGCTCTTCTTCAACCGGCAAACCAGGTGCTCCTTCCCTTTCTCCACGAATCCTTCCGGTTGTTGCATGTAGATCTCCTCTTCGAGGTCGCCGTGAAGGAATGTTGTCTTCACGTCCAGCTGCTCTACCTCGAGGTCCATGCTTGCCGCTATACTCAGCATTGTCCGGATGGAGGTCATCTTTACTACTATGGCAAATATCTCGTCAAAGCCCACGCCCTTCTTCTGCTGGAACCCCTTCACCACGATCCTAGCTTTGTATCTCGGGGGGTTGCAGGCATCTCCCGGTTTCAACTTCTACACCCACTTATTTCGGAGTGCCCACTTTCCTTTCGGCAACTCCACCAATTCGTACGTATGGTTCTCATGCAGGGAATCCATCTCATCCTGCATGGCACTTAACCATTTGCAGCTGTGGGTGTCATCCTTCGCCTCTACGAAGCTTTCTAGCTCCCCCTCATCGGTTAGCAGCACATGCTCTGCATCCAGAAATCTCCGGGGGGCTCTTCTCTCTCTGAGAGGATATCTCCATCTTTGGGCTTCGGTAACCGGCTCCTCCATTTGCTCTTCATCCGAATCCGATTCGGGGTCTTGGCGGTTTCGGTTTCAGCTTCCTCTACTTCTTCTTCTGCCGGTTCGATATCCTCACCTTAACCGGCTGGTTCCTCAAGTGCTAACCGGTCTCTTGCCGATTGGGTCTGCTCATCGTAGAATCGATCCTTACCGGTCGACTCGGAGTTCATTATCTTCTTCTCTGACTCCCAGTCGGCGAGCGTCTTGTCCTCCATGAAGATAATATCTCGACTCCGGAATACCTTCTTGTCGATTGGGTCCCACACTCGGTAGCCGAACTCATCGTCGCCATAACCGAGGAATATGCATGGCCGGATCTTTGGATCTAACTTTCCTCTCCGGTCCTTAGCTACATGCACGTACGCGAGACAGCCGAATACCTTCAGATGCCGGTAGGACACTTCCTTACAGGTCCATATTCTCTGTGGTGTGTCTCCGTCCAAGGGTACTGAGGGTGATCTGTTTATCCATATGTCGCCGTCGACAGTGCCTCAGCCCAAAACTTCTTGGGTAGTTTTGCATGCGCCAGCATACTCCTAACCCTCTCCATTATAATCCGGTTCATCCTCTCAGCCAACCCGTTTAGTTTCGGCGTCTTCGGCACGGTAAATTCGAGCCGAATTCCCTTCGAGCGACAGTACTCCTCGAACTGGCCCTGGTATTCACCTCCATTATTTGCTCGAACCGCCTTCAGCTTCCGGCTTGTTTCTCTTTCCACCCTTGTGTGGAGCTCTTTGAAGACGGATAGCATCTGATCCTTCGTCTTCAATGGTGTGGCCCACAGCTTCCGGTTGTGGTCATCTATGAACGTCACGAAGTACTGCGCTCCGGCATGTGACTTCGTGTCCACTTGACACACATCCGTATGCACCAACTCCAGTGGCGCATTACGTCTCATCGGTGGCCTTGATCGGAAGGAGGTCCGGTTTTGTTTACCGGCCAGACAATCAGTGCACTTCTCCAAGTGCACATTCTTCACTGGAATGAGGTTGTTGTCAGCAAGCCTCTTCATCCCCTTCTCGCTCATGTGACACAGCCTCTTGTGCCACAACTCACCGGTAGTGTTGGATGCCACGTTCACTTCCTCCGGACATAACCAGGCATTCATCAGGTACAATGTGTTTACCTTCTGGGCCCGAGCCACAATCAGGCTCCCTTTGCTAAACTTCATGACACCGTTCTGAATGCTACCAGTGTAGCCTTCATCATCTAGCCGACCGACTAATATCAGGTTCAGGCGAACCTCCGGAATGTGTCGGACATCCTTTAGCAGCATCTTGCATCCAGTTGTTGTCATCAGCCACAAGTCTCCTAAGCCGACAATTCGGCATGTACCTTCATTCCCCATCCGGACACAACCGTGATCACCGGATGTGTAGGATGAGAAGCATTTACGGTCCGGGGTAAGGTGGAACGACGCTCCGGAGTCGACCACCCAGGTCATCTCGTCGCCGGCAAGGTTTATCTCACTCTCCTCGGTGATGAGCATCAACTCTTCTTCACTTGTCATGATTGCTGTCGTTCCCTTCCGGTCCTTTCAGCTCCGGTCTTTACCGTTCTGGTCCGGTGTCCGCTTCGAATCGGTACCGTCGGTTTCCTTGTCTTTCCGGAAATGCCGACAGTTCTTCTGGAAGTGTCCCGGCTTGCCACAATAGAAGCAAGTAGGCCTCCCCCTTGACTTTGACCGTGTCCTCAACTTTTCCCGGTTCTGGGGACTAGTTCTATGTCTTCCGCGTTCCGATTCGGTAAGGAGCGCTTTGGAGTCGGAGCTCGTATCCTTATCTTTCCGACGCACCTCCTCATCTAGCAAGCTCGACTTCACTCTTGCTAGGGATAACCGTTTCCCTTCCGGCCCGGCGTTGCCCAAGGTGACAACCAACGTCTCCCAACTATCTAGGAGGGAACCGAGCAAGAGCAGCGCTAGTACCTCATCGGCGAGAGGTACTTCCAATGAAGTTTCCTGGTGGATCAGTCCCTGGAAGGCATTCATGTGCTCCGCCATGCTTGAGCCGTCTTGGTACCAGAGTCTTACTAGCTTCCGGAATACCGAAACCTGATTAACAACATTTTTGTTTTGAAACATGATGCTGATCTTCTCCCAGAGCTCATGAGCCTTGCTCTCATCATTGAAGTTATTGTATAGGCTCATGTCGATGAAGCACCGTATGTACGCCGTTGTCTTCATGTGCATCACCTCCCATATCGTGGCGTCGATTTTGTCCGGTCTCTTGTCCCTGAACTGAACCGGCAACCAAAGATCTTTAACCACGAGCATGTCCCTCATCTTCGACTTCCACACCGAATAGTTGGAGCCGGTGAGCTTGAACATGCCTCCCAACGAATCGTCCATTTTCTGTGTTGTTTCGCTATGATACCAGTTTGACAGGAACTATACGCTCCCCTATGAACAACGCTCGACCACAACCGAGCTTAGAATCAAACACAGAAAACGGGAATGAATGCACGACACAAAAAAATGAGAGAAGAGTACACAGGATGTTTACATGGAAAACCCAAACTAGGGAAAAACCACGGCAGCCCACAGGCTGCAAACTATCACTATGTTACAATGTACAATAGTAAAGCACCGAGGCAACAACTTTGAGCTTTCTATCTTCGCCACAGGCGGCGGTTACAATAGAGGCAACGACCTCTTCCTCTCTCTCTCTCTCTGTACATAGTTACACACTCTGATCTTGCGCAAACAAGAATAACAACACAACCATAAGTTTTCCCTAAGTCATATTTATACTAATATGACTTTCCGGCTATTTACAAATATAGCCCCGATGGACTCTCAGAAAACATATTTACGAATATGTCTCTTCATCCGGTGAGCACTCCTCACCGAGTCTGCACCATCCGGCTCTCCGTAGCCGGGTACTCCTCATCCGGTTCTTACCGGGTCTACACCATCCGGCTCTCCGTAGCTGGGTACTCCTAATCTGGTTTCGGCCGAGGCCTATCGGCCTCAACCGAGTTTGCTCATCAACACTGTTCTTCTCCCTTCCCATCCGGAAGGACCTATCTCCCAACACAACTTGCTTCTTTTCCCGGCCACCGAAGCCGACTATAATACAACCTCCACTGTCGGAGAACGAAAGTTCCTACCTATGGTACAAGTGTGGGGTTTCTTTTGGATGTCCGGACTATTGCGACCCCACACCTTAATAGCCCTGTCTAAAAATACTCTCAGCCTTCACTACAGAGGGAGTCTCGGTTCTTCTTGTGGTTTGGCCAAATTGTCAAGAATTGGACAAAATGCAGACCGTCTTGGCTCTTCAGTCGCACATAGGCCGAACTGTTGTCCAACACTTTGGTCTCCATATGAGCCTCAATGATGTAGGGTTCACCGAGAATTACTGGATGCGATGATGTCTCTTGCATGAAGAAGTGTTGGTCGATCTCGACATCACCGACCTTCACCCGGACGTTCGGGCACGCTCTGTGAAGCTACTCTGTAGTAGGGGTTGCCGCGCGTATTTTCCACCCATGCTTCGTATTAGTCGGCCATTTTCCCTATTTATAGAAGTCCATGGCATCAGGTTGATTTCAGATCCATGGTCGATCAAAGCCACTACCGGTTCTTTTACATCCCCAATCCAGACCTGGGTCTTCATTGTCGCTATCGCCCAATGCGGCCGCAAGTAGTGGCTTTTGCATATTCATCTTTTACCGCAACTTTGTCAATCAGCACCACCCCTACTTCGATCGGGCTTCCAGCCTCTGGCTTCGTCGACAACTTCTTCCTCTTCACTAGATCGACGATACCAACCAACCCCGCAAGTGTGAGTTCCACTTGACTATCCCAAGCACCTTCCGCAACGTGAGTTCCACTCGACTATCGAGGATCCGTTCCTCTAAGACCTTTCGTAGGTTGGTCGTATTCTCCATTTCCGACCTCAGTCGGAAACTCTGAAACTTCCCCTTTTCCCTCTCGTGTTCACCAACGGAACCGACATCCTCCTTCCTCGGCCTGTTATGGGTCTCGTACCGGTTCGAAGGACCAACCATTCTAGCTCGCTTGTCTTCAACCAGAACCTCGTCGTTTGGGCATGCAGCTTCTACGAAACCGGTTTTCTCATTGATCGGATCAGTCCACTTAGTGACTTCCCAGACCCGTCTCTCAAAGCGGTCCGCGTCCTCTTTCTGCAGCCTCTTCTCGGAGAGGGTTTCAAGTACCACCGTCTAGAATCTAGTATCCTTTTTTGTCTTGCCATTTTTCCCTATGACCTAGATATCGGCGGATGCCGAGTAATGGACAATTTCGGTGTGCCGTGTAGTAGCCTCTTCATCCCGCCCCAATCGATGTTTATTTCTAGGGGCCTTCACATGTCACTTGCATGCGCCCTACCATTCCAAAGATATACCACGTTGTTCCTTACTGCATCAACGAAGTCGACGCAGTCTCTCCGAATGTGGCTGATGTTATCGCACAACACCCACCTCCTATCGTTCGGTGAGCGCTGATTGCACTCTTGACTGCTACCTTCCCTTCGGGCTTGAGTGATCTGGAGATCGTGTACCATCCTTGCTAGCTCCTCTAGAGCCACGCCCCCGGCAGGCCCTCCGATCACGTTGATTGGGGTCGTGCATGACTCGAGCCAGCATCTCGTCTCTTCCGACCAGGTCGGAATCGGATCCTCTGACCTCATCCCTGTCGTTGGACCGGCCGTAGACGATCCCTCGTGTTCCAATCCCACCGCTTATCAAAATGGCTGCAGACCCTCTTGGCCACGACCTAGTCGGTCGTGAGCCCTTTATCCGTCTCCAACAGGAGACCCACCTTTTCTCGATCCAACGTGTTGAGGACTTAATAAATAGCAGGAACTTGCCCGTATCGAGCACGGTCCGATCTAACGCTGATAGTCGGGAAAATCGTTTTTCAAACTCTTGAATTTCGCTCAGTTCCGGAAGTTAACCTAAACCTCGAGCACCTCCGCATGGATGCTCGGTGTCACTACCCGCGAGAATCCAGATAACTGCCTATCTTTGGGGATGTTCATCATTATCATTTCGGCCTGGTAGGCCTCCATGTTGAGTGGCAAGCTCAACCGGAGCCGGATCGGCTGAATAAGCCGGAGCCGGTAAGCGAGACGGATCGGGCGAAACGGATCGGTATGACGGTGAGCAACCGAACCGGCAAGCAGTGGAGGCCGGGTGCAATCCGTAACCGGCAGTCCAATCGGAAGCCTAGAATAGGATAGACCACTAGGTATCTATAGTCTCGTAGTAAGTGTCAGATGCTCGTGTGAGCATTGAAGTACATGGTACTTCTGTCAGTCCCATGAGGACTTGTATAAATAGTGTTACTTAGCACAGTCTGTAGTACAGAGTCTTGATATAATTTTGAAATTGTGTTTTGCTTTCTCTGTCTCTCTCGCTCTCTCTCTCTCCTTGTGTGTTGTTCTCTGTTTTACGTTTTCCGCAAACACTTACGTTTACATGGTATCAGAGCACGAGGGTTGAGAACCTCTACTGCAGACATTTACTTTTGAGAAGAAAACCCTAACAGGTCGAGAACAGACACAATAGAAGACATGGATAGAGGCATGGCTACGTCGCTCCCCGTGGAGAAGCTCGACAGGAGCAACTACGCATCCTGGTCTTACAAAATGCACCAGTACCTGCTTGGACACGGGTACTGGAGTTATGTCGAAGGAGCGAATGATGCGGCGCCAGACTCGGCACACAAGGACTTCCCGGTATGGGAACAGGCAGCAAGCAGGGTGATGTACTGCTTCGCGTCCAGTGTCGGCGATCAGCTGCTCAGCCACATCCGTGACGCCAAGACACCGAAGGATGCTTGGGGGAACCTGAAAAAGGTTTTCGCCGCAAGCACCACTGCCTGGAAGCTGCAACTCAGACAAGAGTTGAGCAATGTTCGACAGAAGAACATGTCCGTGGCAGACTACACGGGCCGGATAAAGGAGATTTGCGACTCGCTCGCCTCTATCATTGTTACCGTAGAGGAAGACGAGATGGTGCAGGTATGTCTCGGAGGCGTGGCGTCCAAGTTCGGAGCGTTCCGGACTGCGGTGTGTACAAGGGAGAATACCCCCTCATTCTTCGACTTACAGTCGATGCTCCTTGTAGAGGAGAACCACGCCGGAGCATCTACCAGTGCATCCCCGGACAGCCGAATGTTGTACACGGGAACGGATCGGCACTGTGGGCGTGGTGGAAGAGGTGGGTCGGCACGCAATGGAGGCGGCCGGCAAGAGCAGGAACGGAGGCACTATGAGTGTGCCGACAGCAGTTCCGGGACTTCCACAAGCAGGGGGAGTCAAGGCGGTGCCGGAGGCCGGCAAGACAAATCCGCTACGGAATGCTGGTACTGTGGCAAAAAAGGCCACAGGGAAAGCGAGTGCTGGAGATAGTGTGCCGATTCGGACAAATCCGGATCCGGCAAGACCGGTAAGGATGGCCGGCAAAACTCGCACTACGCAAACGGATCAGGAGGATCCGGAACCGGAAAGGCCGGTAAGGGGCCAACCTTGGTAATGAATCACAAGGCAAACTCAATGAAGAAGACCACTTCCAAATCGGAGGAAGTGTGGTATATTGATTCCGGCGCGTCGAACCACATGACGAGCCACAAAGAGTGGTTCTCCTTTCTGGAGAAACCGGATCAACCAGGAGTAGTCGAAACCAGAGACGACACTCCTCACCCAATAGTGCACTTCGGAGAAGTCCCTCTAAGCCACGTCGGACAGAAAGGAAAGCTGATGAACGTATTACACGTTCCGACAATCACGAAGAACCTGGTGTCCGTCGGTCAGATTGTTGACCAGGGGATGCAGGTGCGGTTTACGCACCTCGGGTGCTTCATTGAGGATGAGGGCGAAGTCATTGCGCAAGGGCGCAGAGACGGGAGGATGTTTATACTCGACACCAATGACTTTGGCACCGCTCTGTTCGCGAAATGACAGAAGGTCGAGTCGGACATCGACCTGTGGCACAAGCGGATAGGCCACGTCAACTACCGGAGGCTTCAAGATCTGCAAACGAAACAAGTCGTTTTCGGTTTGCCGAAGTTCAGCGGCCGGAGAGCCGAAATTTGTGAAGCCTGCCAACTTGGGAAGCAACACCGGCTTCCATTCCCCAACAAACGGAACCGGAGCCGTAACAAGCTCGATCTCATCCATTCGGATGTGTGGGGACCGGCACAGAGTGTAAGCCTTGGCGGGTGCCGATACTTCGTCTCCTTCATCACCGACTATACTTGGCATATTTGGATCTACCTCATTGAGCGGAAGAGTGAAGTCTTCGACTGTTTCCGGAGCCTCCAGAAGATGGTGGAACGGGAATATGAGAGGAAGATCAAATGCCTTCGGTCGGATGGCGGAAAGGAATATTTCTCCGGCCAATTCACTAGCTATCTGCAGCAGAAGGGAATTCGGCGAGAGTTCAGCTGCAGATACACACCAGAGCAAAACGGTGTGGCCAAAAGGAAGAACCGGACACTCGTTGAAGCGGCAAGGACAATGCTGGAGAAGTGCTTGCCCCGGTTCTACTGGGCGGAGGCGGTCCGGACGGCCGTCTATATACAAAACCGCATTGGTGACAAGGTGTCAGCTCATGAGCTGTATTTCGGGCGCAAGCCGAACTTGAGACACCTTCGGATATTCGGCAGCATAGCGTATGTGCATGTGCTGGATCAGAAGCGGAGAAAGCTGGATGCAAAATCGGAAAAATGCATCCTAGTCGGCTATGCTGAAGAGCAAAAGGGGTATAAGTGCTATAACCCCCGGACGAAGGAAGTCTGAGTTAGCCGGGATGTCGAGTTCGACGAATCGGCATCCTGGTACTCCGTACCCGACCCAATTCCGGAAGATCAGGCCAGTGAGCCTGAATCAGCCCTGGCAGAGGATGATGAAGCCGGGACTCAAGATGAGAGTCCGGAGTCGTTACGGTTGAGTGGACCGAACGAACGACTGAGTCGGTTGGACCAGTCAGATGAAGAGACGGCAAGTGGTGGAGACTCTGCCGTGCTCTCCCCGCGCAAGGAACCGAGGAAACGGTTCACGCGCAAAGAGAAGGGGAAGAGGAAGAGGCCGGAATTTGAAACCGGCAACGATGAGTCGGATCGGTGCGTATCCGACTCCGGAAAGGAGAAAGGGAGATCTTCGGCAACGAAGACCGAACTGGCCAAGAAGGGCCTCAATTCAGGTGACGGTGCGTTGCGCCGATCAACCCGTCAGAAGGATCCCGTCATGCGGTACGGGTACAATGAATACATGGCGCATCATTATCTGTACATGACTAAGGTGACAGAAGTGCGCGAGCCGGAGAGCTACGCAGAAGCGGCAAAGGACGCAAATTGGCGTGCCGCTATGGACGAAGAAATGCGGGCACTCGATGCCAACAAAACATGGGACCTAGTTGATCCTCCCCGTCACTGTAAACCGATCGGATGCAAGTGGGTGTACAAGGTCAAGTACAACGCCGATGGTTCTGTTAACCGGTACAAAGCCCGGTTAGTGGCGAAGGGATACGCGCAGACCCACGGAATCGACTACGATGAGACCTTCGCTCCTGTGGCGAAGATGACGACGGTTCGTGTGGTACTGGCGGTTGCTGCGGCAAGGGGGTGGCATCTTCACCAGATGGATGTGAAGAATGCCTTCCTTCAAGGAGAGCTTGAAGAAGAAGTCTTTATGACTTAGCCCCCCGGATTTCACTCAGAGATGAACAACTCGGCGGTATGCCGACTGAAGAAGTCGCTTTACGGCTTGAAGCAAGCCCCCCGAGCCTGAAACGCGAAGATCACGCACCGGTTGCGTAAGCTGGGGTTTGCTGTCTCTAAGTCGGACTCTTCGTTGTTCATCCGGCAAGGCTCTAACGGTCCAGTATGTATACTCTTGTATGTGGATGATTTAGTCATCACCGGACCGGGTCTTCCCGAAATCGACCGCGTCAAGTCCCAGTTGTCGGACGCATTCGAAATGAAGGACCTGGGGGACCTTCATTATTTTCTTGGGATCGAAGTGATCTGGACCCCCGACGGCATATTGCTCTCACAACGACATTACGTGTTGAATATGCTGTATAAGTTCGGCATGACAGATTGCCGACCTGTCTCCACACCCCTAGACAGAAACCAGAAGCTCCGTCCCAACTCCGGACCGGCCTGCAATGAGAAACGGTTCCGACAGGTTGTCGGAAGCCTGATCTACTTAACCATCACCCGACCCGACATCAGCTATCTGGTCGGGATGGTAAGTCAGTTCATGCAGAAGCCGACCCTGGAGCACCTTCAGTGCGCGCAAAGAATATTACTGTATGTCAGCGGCACTAAGGACCGGGGACTGCTATATCGGCGAGGTATACCCGAAGAGCTTGTCGGTTACACCGATGCTGACTGGGCCGACGATGCGTCTGATCGCCGCTCCACTTCCGGATACATGTTCTCCATAGGTAGCGCGGCCGTTGCGTGGAGTAGCAAGAAGCAGCCCACAGTGGCTTTGTCAAGCACTGAGGCTGAGTACCGGGCCGCTACCGTTGCCACTTGTGAAGCCATCTGGCTTCGGCGACTGCTGCGAGACTTGCGGATCGAGGTGCCAACCCCGATCCCGATTTACTGCGATAACATGAGCAGCCTGCAGCTCGCCAGGAACCCTGTGTTCCATGCTCGCACAAAGCACATCGAGGTGCACTACCACTTCGTGCGTGAGCGGGTCCTGAGCGGTGAAGTTGACCTACGGTATGTTCATACGGATCGGCAAATTGCCGACATCTTCACCAAGCCGCTCGGATCGGACAAGTTGCGGCACTTTACGGACATGCTTGGTATTCAGCATCTCGACGTGCCGCACTTGAGGGGGAGAAGCAAGGGCAAAGTCTCTACCGAAACGGGCAAAGGCCAAAAACCTGTTGAACCCGTCGGTAAGAGGAGATTTGGAAGAAGAGGAGACAAGAAGCTGAAGGAAGCCGAGTCGACGAAAGAAGTCGACACATCCGAACAGGTCGGAGGAAGCGGTTGTGAAGAAGAGATGTGCACTCAGGAAGAGAAGCGCATGCTGTGCGGAGGTCATCATGATGGTACTGACCATGATACAGAGTTGAATGAAGAATTCGATTTCGGTTCACCAGCTGAAGAAGCCGAGGGAAGCATGGAGAAGGCCAAGACTCGGAAGTGGTCCGATGTGGTGAGAGGCCTGACGCCGGAAGTCGAATCGGGGTGTACCGATTCGGACAAGAGCTGGAACGAGTCGGAGACAGCTGACTCGAATCAACAGATGGATCCGGATGAGACGGATCGACTGAAGGCCAAGGGGACACGGACACAGCGGAAGTCGATGCCATCGTGGGAGAACCGACGGATCGGCAAGCGCCGGAGTCACAGCAACGTGACTGCTGAGATGGGCCTATTGAGCAGACATACCGACCGAGAGGGTCGAGGCGCGCAGAACCAAAGGGGTTGCGGCAAACAGGACCGGACCGGAGGAGGAGCGCGAGCAAGGCGGAGTGACGCCAGGAGAAGTCGGTTGGAAGAACCGACTGCCACAGAGGTCGACACTACGACCCCACCTCAGGTTGAGCTTGAGGGGGAGTGTTGAGCGGCAAGCTCAACCGGAGCCGGATCTGCTGAATAAGCCGGAGCCGATAAGCGAGACGGATCGGGCGAAACGGATCAGTATGACGGTGAGCAACCGAACCGGCAAGTAGTGGAGGCCGGGTGCAATCCGTAACCGGCAGTCCAATCGGAAGCCTAGAATAGGATAGACCACTAGGTATCTATAGTCTCGTAGTAAGTGTCAGATGCTCGTGTGAGCATTGAAGCACATGGTACTTCTGTCAGTCCCATGAGGACTTGTATAAATAGTGTTACTTAGCACAGTCTGTAGTACAGAGTCTTGATATAATTTTGAAATTGTGT
This sequence comes from Azolla caroliniana, assembly GCF_043228905.1. Classification (NCBI taxonomy): domain Eukaryota; kingdom Viridiplantae; phylum Streptophyta; class Polypodiopsida; order Salviniales; family Salviniaceae; genus Azolla; species Azolla caroliniana. The sequence continues at coordinate 8,743,698 of NW_028230449.1, read as the reverse complement.
TCTGCTTTCTCTGTCTCTCTCGCTCTCTCTCTCTCCTTGTGTGTTGTTCTCTGTTTTACGTTTTCCGCAAACACTTACGTTTACACTCCAGGTAGCTTGTGACGTCCTTCCCATTAAATCGGCGTATCATGTTGACTATTGTCTGTATGGCCCTATCGAGGCCGCCCATGCTCTCTTGCGCATTCACGATCCTGTCGAAGGTCATCGCCATCGCCTCTACGAGTTCTCTGTCTCTCATCTTGGACTTCTCTGTTGCCCTCTTTCACATCGGGTTCACCAAAGATGTCGCGGATATCACGGGTTTGTGTTGAAACGGGGCAGGACCACCGGGGTCTCGGACCAAGGAGCCGGTGTCAGAAGAAGGTTGTCCAGAATAGTTTCCTGACATGTATCTGTTTTGGATTGATGTCGGAATGCCTGATGGTGAGCGTGTGAGCTCAGAATTTGTTGAGCGAGCAAGCTCAACCGCATCCGGATCGGCTGAATAAGCTTGAGCCGGATCAACATCCGGAAGGATGAGCTGGATCGGTATCTCGATGGTATCTGGAATAACCGGCAGGATCGGGGAGCCGGATTCGAGCGAGAACCAGAAGCCTAGTAGTAGCCTAGACTACTAGGTAATCATTGTCTTGTAGTTAGTGTCAGTCGCACTTGTGAGCATTGAAGTACCTGTCAGTACTTCTGTCAGTCCTTTATGGACTTGTATAAATAGTGTTGTTTAGCACGTTGTATCTACAGAGTTTTAGAGTTAATTTTTGAATATAGTTTTATGTTCTGCTCTCTCTGTCTCCTCTGTGTTTTTAAGCTTTTCCATTAAACCGTCATCTCATTTTCTGTTGCTATTCGGCTGAGCCGGTTCTGTCTGACGCTTCCGCACATTAACATTCACATGGTATCAGAGCGCGAGGGTTGAGAACCTCTGCAGGCGACATTTGCTTCCGTAGACGAACCCTAGACCCGGTAACAACAAATAGAGAGAAGATATGGACAGAGGAATGGCGAGTTCACTTCCAACAGAGAAACTTGACCGGAGCAACTATTCGTCCTGGTCATATAAAATGCACCAATACCAGCTATGGCATGGATATTGGAGCTTCGTGGAAGGAACAAATGAAGTAGCACCGGAGCCGTTACACAAAGACTTCCTGGTATGGGAGCAAGGAGCGAGTCGGGTACTGTAGTGTCTCGCATCCGGTGTGCATGATCAAATGCTCAACTACATCAAGGATGCAAAGACGTCGAAGGAGGTTTGGGAAAATCTACGAAAGATTTTCATCGCAAGTACCACAACTCGTAAGTTGCAGCTCCGGCAAGAGTTGAACAACATCCGGCAAAGAGACATGTTGGTTACGAACTACACCAACAAGATAAAGGAGATTTGCGATGCACTCGGGTCCATCAACGTGACGATCGAAGAAGATAAGATAGTACAAATATGCCTTCGTGGTCTAGCGCAAAGGTACGGTCCAATCCAGACAACGATCTGCACCCGGGAGAAACCACCATCCTTCGAATTGCAATCGATGCTAATGTTCGAAGAAAACCACGTGAGTGGGTCAAGGACCACTCAATTGGACGACCGGATGCTATACACGGAGACAGGTCGGCCCCATGGACGTGGTGGACAAGGTGGGTCGGCACGCAATGGAGGCGGACGACAAGAGCAAGACCGGAGGCACAAAGGTTGTGCTGACAGTAGTTCCGGACCCTCCACAAGCACAGGGAGTCAAAGCGGCGCCGGGAACCGGCAAGGAAAGGCCGACACGGAATGTTGGTACTGTGGAAAAAAGGGCCACAGGGAAAGAGAGTGCTGGAAGAAGCACGCCGATTCGGATAAATCCGAACCCGGGAAAACCAGTCGGGAGAACTGACAAAGCTCGCACTACGCGGAAGGATCGGAAGGATTCGGAACCGGGAAAACTGGTAAAGAGCCTTTGTGATGAAGCACAAGGCTAACTCGATGAAGAATACTACTTCTGGATCGGAGGAAGTATGGTATGTTGATTCCAGAGCGTCCAACCACATGACGAGCCATGAAGAGTGGTTCTCTTTTTTGGAGAAACGGGAACAACCGGGGATTGTCGAAACCGGAGACGACACCCCTCACCCGATTGTGCATGTCGGAGAAGTCCCTTTAAGCCATGTCGGACAAAAGGGGAAGCTGATGAACGTACTACACATTCCAACTATCACAAAGAACCTGGTGTCAGTTGGGCAAATCGTCGACCAAGGGATGCAGGTGCGGTTTACGCACCTAGGGTGCTTCATCAAGGAAGAGGGCCGGATAATTGCGCAAGGGCACAGAAACGGGAGGATGTTCATCCTCAACACTAATGATGTCAGCACCACTATGTTTGCAAAAGGGCAGAAGGTCGAATCGGACATCGACCTGTGGCACAAGCGGATCAGCCACGCCAATTATCGAAGGCTTCAAGACATGCAATCGAAACAAGTTATTTCCGGTTTATCGAAATTTAGTGGCCGGAAAGCTGAAATTTGTGAAGCCTGCCAACTCGGGAAGCAACACTAGCTTCCATTCCCCACGGATCAAAACCGGAGCCATCACAAGCTTGATTTAATCCATTCGGATGTATGAGGACCGACACGAAACGTTAGTCTTGGCGGGAGTCGGTATTTCGTCTCCTTCATCGACGACTAGAGCTGGCACACATGGATCTACCTCATCGAGAGGAAGAGCGAAGTCTTCGAGTGTTTCCGGAACCTTCAAAGCCTGGTTGAACGGGAAATGGAGAGGAAGATCATCTGCATGCGGTCGGATGGCGGGAAAGAATACTTTCCGGCCAATTCAACAGTTATCTGCAGCAGAACGGAATTCGGAGAGAATTCAGCTGCAGGTTCACACCGGAGCAAAATGGTGTGGCCGAAAGGAAGAACCGGTCGATTGTCGATGCGGCAAGGGCAATGCTGGAGGAGAAGAGCATGCCCCATTTCTACTAGGCCGAGGCGGTCCGGACGACCGTCTACATCCAAAACCGAATCGGTGACAAGGTGTCAGCACATGAGCTGTATTTCGGGCGAAAGCTAAATTTGAGACACCTTCGGATATTCGGTAGCATTGCTTATGTGCATGTACCGGATGAGAAGCGGAAGAAGCTGGATCTGAAGTCGGAGAAGTGCATTCTAGTCAGTTACTCGCATGAGCAAAAGGGGTATAAGTGCTATAACCCCCGGACTAAGCAGGTTCGAGTAAGCCGAGATGTCGAGTTTGCTGAGACGGAATCATGGTACTCCTTACTGACTCCAACTCCCAACAAAGACCCGATTCCGGAAGATGAGGCTAGTGAGCCTGAGGAGGTCCAAGTAGAAGATGAAGACTTCGGCACTCTAGAAGAGAGTCCGATCTCATTCAGGCTAAGTGGACTGAATGAGCGGCTGAGTCGGGATGACCAGTCGGATGAGGAACCGACGAGTAGTGGAGACTCTACCGTGCTCTCCTTGTGCAAGGAACCGAGGAGACGGTTCACATGCAAAGAGAAGGGGAAGAAGAAGATGCCGGAATATGAAACCGACAACGTTGAGTCGGATCGGAGCGAATCCGACTCCAGAAAGGATGAAGGCGGATCTTTGGGAACGAAGTCGGACCTAGGCAAGAAGGGCCCCAAACCAGGTAATACCAAATTACACCGGTCTTCCCGCTTGCAGAACCCCGTTATGCGGTATGGGTAAAATGAGTACATGGCGCATCATTATCCATTCATGACTAAGGTGGCGGAAGTGCGTGAGCTAGAGAGCTACGCAGAAGCGGCAAAGGACGCAAATTGGTGTGCCGCTATGGAGGAAGAAATGTGGGCACTAGATGCCAACGACACATGGGACCTCGTTGACCCTCCCTGACACTATAAACCGATCGGTTGCAAATGGGTGTACAAGGTAAAGTACAATGCCGACGGTTCGGTTAACCGGTACAAGGCCCGGCTATTGGCGAAGGGATACGCACAGACCCAGGGAATCGATTACGACGAAACCTTCGCCCCGGTAGCGAAGATGACGACAGTTCGTGTGGTATTGGCGGTTGCTGCGGCAAAGGGGTGGCATCTTCACTTGATGGACGTGAAGGATGCGTTTCTTCAAGGTGACCTTGAAGAACGGGTCTATATGATCCAACCTCCCGGTTTTCAGTCGGAAATGAACAAGTCGGCGGTGTGCTAGCTCAAGAAGTCGCTTTATGGTCTGAAACAAGCCCCCCGAGCTTGGATTGCGAAGATCACGCACCGGTTGCGTAAGATGGGGTTTGTGACCTCTAAATCCGACTTGTCGTTGTTCATTCGGCAAGGTCCGGATAGTCCGGTTTGCATCCTGCTTTATGTTGATGATTTAGTCATCACCGGACCCAGACTCAATGAAATCAGCCGAGTAAAGTCCCAGCTGTCGGACGCATTTGAAATGAAGGACCTGGGGGACCTTCATTATTTTCTTGGGATCAAGGTGATCCGAACCCCCGACGGCATATTGCTCTCACAACGACACTATGTGTTGAATATGTTGTACAAGTTCGGTATGATGACATACCGACCTGTCTCCACAACCTTGGACCGGAACCAGAAGCTCTGTCCCAACTCCGGACCGGCTTGCGATGAGCAACGGTTCCGACAAATCATCGGAAGCCTGATATACTTGACGATCACTCGACCCAACCTCAGTTACCCGGTCGGAGTGATAAACCAGTTCATGCAGAAACCGACCGTCGAGCACCTTCAGTGCCCACACTGGATACTCCGGTATGTGAGCGGCACAAAGGACCAGGGACTGTTATACCGACATGGTATAACCGAAGAACTAGTCGGATATACAGATGCTGACTGGGCTGGTGATGCATTGGATTGCCGATCCACCTTCGGTTACATGTTTTCTCTGGGTAGCGCGGTTGTTGCGTGGAGCAGCAAAAAGCAGCAAATAGTGGCTCTATCGAGCACTGAGGCTGAATATCGGGGCGCTACCAATGCCACCTGTGAAGCCATCTGGCTTCAGCGACTGCTACAAGACTTGTGGTTTGAGGTCCCGACCCCAATCCTGCTCTATTGTGACAACATGAGCAGCATTTAGCTCACAAAGAACCCCGTGTTCCATGCTCGGACGAAGCACATAGAAATCCACTATCACTTTGTGCGTGAGCGGGTTTTGAGCGGTGAAGTAGAACTTCGGTATGTTCAGACGGATTGGCAAGTTGCCGATATCTTCACCAAACCGCTCGGATCGGACAAGTTGCAGCACTTCAAAGAAATGCTTGGTGTTCAACATCTCGACATGCCGCACTTGAGGGGGAGAAAAGGAAAGGGAACGGATGGCACCGGACAAGGAGCCGGAGAGGAAGAAAGAACAAAAAAAGGGGGAGAGAAGAGGAAAAAGGAAGCTGAGCCGACCGAAGGAGTCAGCACATCCGAAAAGGTCGGAACAAGCGGCATCAGCGGCAGAGTCAAGAAGGATAGAGCGGACCGGAAGAAAACGGCCAAGACCCGGACGTGGTCCGGTGTGGTGAAGGGCCTGAAACTGGAAGACGAGTTGGAGAACACCGACTCGGACAAGAGCTGGAACGAATCGAAGGAAACCGATTCGGTTCAAGATTCGGAGAAGCCGGATCAACTAAAGTCCAAGTGGACACGGACGCAACGGAAGTCGACAAGCGCCGGAGTCGCAGCAGCGAGGGAGCTGAAATGGGCCTGTTGAGCAGACAAGCTGACCGAGGAGGTCGAGGTGCGTAGAACCAGAAGGGTCGCGGCAAACAAGACTGGACCGGACGAGGAGCGCGAGCAAGGTGGAACAACACCAGAAGGAGCGGAGTAGAAGAACCGGCTGCCGTAGACAATAACACCACGATCCGACCTTAAGTTGAGCTTGAGGGGGAGTGTTGAGCGAGCAAGCTCAATCGAATCCGGATCAGCTGAATAAGCTTGAGCCGGATCAACATCTGGAAGGATGAGCCGGATTGGTATGCGAAAACAACCGGCCTGATCATGGAGCCGGATTCGAGCGGGAACCGGAAGCCTAGTAGTAGCCTAGACTACTAGGTAATCATTGTCTCATAGTTAGTGTCAGTCGCACTTGTGAGCATTGAAGTACCTGTCAGTACTTCTGTCAGTCCTTTATGGACTTGTATAAATAGTGTTGTTTAGCACATTGTATCTACAGAGTTTTAGAGTTAATTTTTGAATATAGTTTTATGTTCTGCTCTCTCTGTCTCCTCTGTGTTTCTAAGATTTTCCAATAAACCTTCATCTCATTTTATGTTGCTATCTGGTTGAGCCGGTTCTGTTTGACGCTTCCGCACATTAACATTCACAGAATCGAATACTGTTCTAGAACGGTTGCTGGAAAGCAGCGAAGCGCTCACAGGCACGCATACTTAGATACACAGACAAACAGAAATAGAACAAAGATAAGGACACGGGGACGCACAACACACACAAAGACTAAGTGAATTAACGATTAATCAGAGAAGACAGAGGGAGTACCACCGGTCGCGGCCGGCAGCAGAGCTTCGAGCTCTACACACGCACACACACACATAACGACGGGCCTCTGGTCGGGTGGGTCTCTTACACGAGCAAAGGTCTCCACCTTCTTCCCAAAAACAGCACAAAGCAGGAAACGGAGGGAATGATAGAGCTTGGATCTCAAACCGGTAGCACTTCGTTCTCCCAAACGATGGATTCCTCTCAGTATTCTCTCAGATCTTCCCCTCGATTTTCTCTCTACCCATGTGGTCTTAAAGTACCTATCGAGTAACTCCTACCTAGTATTCACCAACACTTAACTAATAATATGTTATTTACACGTTGTCGCGTTGTTACGCGCGTGCGTGTAGAAAGGCGGGACCACGGGGGTCCTGGACTAGGGAGTGACGGAGCGCAAGAAGTCGTGCTTCACCCTTTTCGGGGCACCCCAGGAGCACACCGGAAGCAACTGAATGAGAGAGAGAAAGAGAGGGAGACAGAGAGGGAGTGCGCGCTTGACACCGACTCACGCACACACACACACACACCGACCCGACTCACGCCCTTATGTGCAGGAACGCAGGAAAGCGGAAGCACCCGACACCAACAGAGACACGAGTATACACAGACAGACGCAAAAGTATGTATTACAAGGGAAAGAATACAACCCCGGCTTCGAGCCGGACCAAGCTAGGGTAGGTTACAACAGCAGTCTGCAGCCAAGCCGCCGTCCGGGGAGCTCTCGGGCTCGTCACGTAGAGTGGGGTCTTGCACAGGAGACCAAGCGGGAACAACCCTCCACAGTCCACCCACACTGTGAAGAAGAGGAAGAAGAAGTAGAAGAACTAACCCTAAATCTAATGGTATACCCTCTAACACAAAATGGGCAACCCCTCTACAAGGGACTATCCCTTCCTTTTATAGAACAAGGAGAGGGATGCGTTACAATGTGGGATAAATCCCGATTCTTCGTCTCGACTTGACTCTTATTATTCACACAATTACATGAGGGTGAGTGCACATGGTGCACCCCGCCGATGTAGCCAATATTTCCCGGTTTCTGCCTCTAGACGAAATTCTTCACGACATCCGCCCCCACCTAACCGCACGTCCATCGGTACGTGCCAAATCCGGTGAACAGTGAGAGATTTCGGCCGGTGAGAAACCGGTCTTCCGTAATCCGCATCCCGGCTTGCTGCCGGTTTGAACCGTCGGCTTCGGTTCTCCCTTCGCGCTTACCTCCCCGTAGGCTCGTTCTACCCGTCGATGGGTCCTTCGCCGCGATCTCCGTAGTATGCGTACTTCCGTTGGCCTTTGTTCGGCCGTATGCACGCTCCGTTCTCCGCCGTATGCCCGATGTCCTCCGCTTGAAGAACGCCCGTAGTGGCCCGCTTGGCCCTTCCCGTCTTCGTGCTATTGCAACAGGTCTTGAGTCTTCCGCTTGCCGTCGTCTCCTCGCCCCCACCAGCTTGTCACCCCGGGCTTGCTTTGTCAGTCTTCGCTACTTCGACGGAGCTACCGAGATCTACGAAGTGAGTGTGGAGGATCCTCCTCCGGCCTCTCTTGCCATCCCCTGACTCCGACCCTGTGCAGTCCACTAGGCACCCGTCACCTCGTTCCCGGCACCTCCCTTGTGCCGTCTTCCGCTTCCTTTGTTCGGCACCGCCCGTGCCGAACACCGTCCAGTAGTCACGCTTCGATCCGGCCCATGATGGCCACTTGCGAGACTCTTGTTCCGTCCCAAGTGTGCCTTTTCGGCCCGACACACCTCCTCGGGTTTGCCCTACCGGCTCCTTCCGCTACCGTAACCGGACGGTAAGGGCGTCACACTTCATCCGTCCCGTCTTACCGACCTTTGTCGATGCCGGGTCCCGTCCCTTGCCGCCACCTTCCTTCTCCCTCGGTCTTACGTTGCCTCGTCGGCCGAACAACCGTGGTCTCCGGAATGGTGTGAAGATCCCATAGGACCAGTCTTCGTTTCGTTGCTTGCCGAAATTCAGGGTGTCTTTGTTTGAGTCCCTCCCGGATTCTCCTCGTGTCTTCCGCATAGTCGGGTCCCGTTTCCCACCGCCATCAACCTCACTCGGTCTCATGTTGCCACGTTGGCCGAACAGCGGAGTTTCTGGTTTGGTGTGGGGATCCCGTAGGACCGGACTTCCTTACGCCCACTCACCTTGCTGGAAGGTTTGAGATGGTCCGTAGCCGCCTTGCCGGCCTGATACCTTCTTTCTCTGCTTCCGTCGTCCGATCACGTCCACCTACCGTCACCGATCTCCCCTATAGGACTCACGCCGGCACTCGGGCCGACCGCCGGATCGGTGTGAGGATCTTCGTGGAACCTCGGTTTGCCCGCCCTTGTCCCCCCGTCGCCACCGTCAGTATCTTGGTCTTACGCCGACCGCGCTGCCGACTGCCGAAGAGATCTGGTGTGAAGGATCCTCCTTGGGCTCCTCGTATCCTTGACCCTTCTCCCGGGTCTTCCTTCCTTCACTAGCCGAGAGGGTGGCTTGCTCCACACCCTCTCCCGTGGTACCGACGTACCGTGTTTCCGGCCTCTTCGTAGGCCTGCTCTCTTCCTCCCTCCCAGAATGGTTATCTGGGAGTCCGCTCCGCCCGGTTCTCGTCGGGGTCCCGTTTTCCTGTCGCCACCGACCTCTCCTATAGGACTCACGCCGGCACTCGGGCCGACAGCCGGATTGGTGTGAAGATCTCATGGGACCGGTCTTTGTTCTCCTCTTCATCCCCCGTACTTCTCCGTAACTCGTCGTCGCTCTCCTTACTGTGTTCCCGCCTCCATCTTCCATCTCTTTCGGTCTTACGTTGCCCCGTCGGCCGAACAGTCGTAGTCTCCGGATAGGATGTAGCATAACCGATTTCGCAACGTCTTTCGACAACTCGTCCGGGCCACTGCCCCTTTTAGTGGTGTCGGTGGATAGCATCTGCTCTGTGATCAATCAAGCCCCGCCTGAGCTTGATTCTCCAATGTCCGGAGTTTCGGCTCCGATGCCGATCTTGGCAGACATGTTCCGAACCTCTGATCACCCTCCTTCCAATTCCCGACCTTCGCCCGGTCGGTTTTTCTCCCCATGTAAAAGAGGGCGGCTCGGTACCGCCATCCATCTCCTCGGTCTTACATGGGCATACGGGCCCGAATGCTGAGTTCTCCAAAATCGGGTTTGTGGGCTTTCGTCCGCTCCTTCCCCGTATCGTCTCGCCGGTGATTCTTGGTCTCTCACCGCCGCCTTCCTCCTCTTGGGACTCACGTGGGCACTCGGGCCCGTCTGCCATCGTCTCAGGAGCAAGTGTGGGAAGACACAAAGAATCGCCCATCCGTTTTATGACCTTGTCCGTAGCCACCGGCTCTTCGTGGTTGGCAGTCATCTCCTTACCGATCGCGCAAGCCCGTCTGGGCTTGCTTCTCCAATGACCGGGGTTTCGGGCTGACACACCCGACACCGATGGTTCCAACGTTCTGATCCCGCGATCGGTATCTCGGTCTCGTCCTTGGCCGTTCTATCTGTGCAAGTCGAGAGGGCGTTTTGTTCCGCACCCTCTCCCATGGTACCGTGGTACCGACCTTCCGTCATCGCATGGGGCAAGTCCGTCTCCTCAGTCTCGGCTTGCGGCCTCGATCTTTCCTCTTCCTCGAGCATCGCCTCGAGAGCTGTGTACGCCTCCGCAATCCTGGTCCCGACGCCGTCCCTTGCCGACTCTCTTTGCCGTTCGGCCTCTTCCCGCTGTGTTGGCACGCCGTCGCGCCCCTTCCTCTTAGTCCTCTCGGCTCGCTCGTTATCTAGCCGTTGGCACACCCTTCCGACCTTCGACCAGTCCTCTGTAAGCCCATTCGCTCCGTCGTCATCTTCGAGCTCAATCCCGATGGCCTCCCGTTCCGCTTGGTTGATCGACCTGACGAACAATAGGACTTTGTCCGCCCCCACCAAACCTTGTTCCCGCTCCGGAAGCCGAGCAAGTCGTCGCTTGAACTCTCGGAACGCCTTCGTTGCGCCCCGATGGGTCTTTGCCGACGATATCCATTGGTCGAAGTCACGCCTTCCCCGGCCTTTCGGCCGCCTTCCGTATGCCTTCAGGAGCGCCTCTTCGAAGGCCTCCCACGAACTATGAACCTCACAGAGCTCCTTTACTTCCGCATGCACCCGGACAGCTACGACCCGACAGAAGAACTCCAACCTCAACGCCTCGTCTACGCCACGCACTTCCATTTCCGCGTTGTAGGCTTCCAAGTAAAATGGGACCTTGTCCCCATTGAAATGGCTGGAGTTCCAAGTAGAATGGGACCTTGTCCCCTATACATAAGGACATTTTTTGTGTGCATCCGTGCACACCCCCGTTCATGCGCTCGCCGACTCATTTCTCCTTGTAGCTAGAATTCCCCATGACACTGTGTGCTCTCGACTAGAGGCTCTTCAGTCCGGTGTGGGTGTGTGTGTGTAAAGCTCGAAGCTTTTCACCGGCCAAGTCCGGTTGTAATCTCTCTGTTGATAATACATTCTTGATTTTGCCGCATCTCTCTTGTGTTTGTCCATCTTTTCATCTCATTGTCTTGATTTGTTACAGTCATCAAACTTGAGTCTCTGAGCCTGTGTGCTCTACTTCCGGAATCCGGCGGCAGGCCCGGATCGGACACGTGTGCTGAGAATATAACTGGCGACCGAGCCAAATAGACTACGTGCTCGAGCCCATGCATCCGGATAGACTACGTGCCCGAGCCGGATATCCAGAACCCGATCCAGACAAACACTTTTACCCCTCTCGTTCCCTTTAGACTCCTTCATTAAAGACCCTAGTGGTCCCGCTCCGATCTGACACGTCCATGTGGATTACGACATGTAACATTGCTTTGATATTGTTTCATTTTTAATATTTCCATTGTTATTGTTCTATTTCTTGTGTATGGGCTAGGGGACATTTAGTAAAAGCAGCCATGTGAGCTAGGCAATGTTGAACTTGACCTTTAGTCATTCTCATTTTTTCTAAGAGATTCTAGTTTTGATTTCTATTAATTAGTGCATATAATGATCCGAGCGCATGGGTTTGTATTAGTTACAAGAACTTAATGCCCAAAGACAGAGAGAACAAACAAACGGTAGAATGTTAACGCTCAACACCGTCAATGCGATCTAGGATACATTGCATTTACCACGAATAATGAAAACGCTCGATTTTAATAAGTCTTTATCTAGACCTTAATTTAGTGTTATTGCAAAAAGAAGTGCTACAACACATGATAACTTATTAGGATCTGTTTGTCAATGGTGTTTTATTGATGCTGAGACAATACTGCTACTACAATTGCCATCACTAGCTATTAAAGTTTATGGTGTTGAAGCCTCCAAGTTGTAGATCATTAGCTTATTATTATTATGTGAGAACTAGGGGCCATCATTATTTTGGGAGTTCTTCATATTGGAGTTAGTAATGTTTGTCATTGTATCCGTAGTTATATTGGCCATAGTTCTGGTTCTTATCATATGTACCAATGCCATTGTATTGGCCATAGTGCTTGTTGTAGCCATCATATTGGCCATAGATCTTATTGTTGTAACCACTATAATGGCCATAGTTCTTGTTATTGTAGCCATCATATTGGCCGTAGTTCTTGTTCTTATCATGTGTGTAGATATCATTATATTGGCCATAGTTCTTGTTATTGTAGCCATCATACGGACCATAGTTCTTTTTGTTGTAGCCATCATACCGGCCATAGTTCTTTTTGTCATAGCCATCGTATTGGCCATAGTTCTTGTTGTTGTTGTAGCCATCGTATTGGCCATAGTTCTTGTTGTTGTTGTAGCCATCATATTGGCCATAGATCTTGTTGTTGTAGCCATCATACCGGCCATAGTTCCTTTTGTCGTAGCCATTGTATAGGCCATATCCATCCTTTCTCTTGCCCTCTCCATCCTTCAGATTATCGTAATGAACAGCACCGTCGTGGCCGATTTCCTTCTTGTATGCATCAGACAGGTCGTATTTCTCCTTGTCATTCAGGCCCTTGTAAGCATCAGCGTCCCCCGCGCTCACGTGCAAGACGATGGCCATCATCATCAACACCACCACCATTACAGCCGCCCTAACCCCATATAGCCCCCCTGCTACACTCCTCCTCCTCCTGCTACCACTCTGCGCCTTGTAAGCCTCACAATTAGCCATATGTTTCTAAACTACTGTTGCCTTCTTGTACTAACTACTCTTAGATTCACACTACCACTCCACTATCTTTAGTACCAACTTGAGTAGAAGAACCATGTCCTTACAATTGAAGGTTTGCTATGGTGTCCCCATATTTATACGCATTGCAGGTGATGCATCACACCGACTCATAATTAAGTTTGATTCTGACACTCTCAGAAAAAACCCGTCCGTGTTTCTATTTAACCCGAGCGGTTAGCCTTTTCCTTGCTCTTCTTACCGGCTTTATACACATTTTATCTTCAAGTGTCATATTCTTCCATACTAGTAATAAAGACTCTTCCAGAGTAGGAATAAAGATAAGGAGATTTACATCGAGAATGCTTACTTTCTTGTCTTGGTGTGCTTTCAATTGAATAAATTAAACGTAAATGTAAAGTGATTCACCGAGGATGATACATTTGTGCTTTCCTATAAACATTCATGGGGCTTGTATGGATATTTTACATCATATTGGTCCTAAACCCCTATTCAAAGTTTAATGCTAGACATGTCTCTAGTTGGAAAAACTCTCATCCATGGCACATTTTACTTCACATGCCAGATACTGCCACACTATAGTAAAGGAATCCTTATAAGAACTTAGAACTCTTACATTAAGGTATGCTTTCAATTTTTGCTCCATTCATGCCTTAAATGTGATTGATGATAGCCTTTGTTTGATAATCACATATTTTACTCAAATTTTGGTTTATGAATTCTTACTCAACCCTAAGATTTAAGAACTAGCATGTCCCACATAAGTTTCTAATGTTTTCATCATGGCGGTGCGCATTCAAACCCCACAAATGTAACTCAGTTGTTAAAGTTGTTCAACAAAGAGGTTAAGTCCATGCGCTCAACCACCACATTCCAAAGTGGCATTGAATAAATTTTAAAAAAATATGTACATTATAATAGAGAGTTGTTAGAGTTAAGCCTTGAACCCAACACCCAAGTTTGCAATGGTATATGTACATTTTACAGTGCCATAAGTAAATTAACAAACAACATGTATGGTATAATAGAAAAGTACGAAAGTTGAGACTTGAACCCATGGCACAGGATTAATAGTCCAACAACTTACCACTAGGCAAAACAATCTATATATTTATTAAGATGTGTGAAAATAAAACCTTGAACCCAAGAGAGAAGATTAATACTCTTAACAACTTACCACTAGGTAAAATAATGTTACTAGTGGTAACTAATCATGGATATCTCTTTATTATTTCCATCGTTGTTGTGATAAAGTGTGTGCTACTCGAGCAGGACCACGAGGGTCTTAGGCTAGGGAGCTCACAAGAGCTGAGAAGGCCCGAATGTTAGGTCCTGGACTTGAAGGATCCTCACACTTAAAGGGAGCACAAAGTCGAAGGGAGCCCAAAGTCAAGGGGTGCCTAGAATCAAGGGGATGACCAAAGTCAATAGGTATGAACTATTCTTAAATGTCCTTCCTCTCTCTCTCTCTCTCTAAACTGAGACAAAATAGCAATAGAAAGAGTGATAGATGAAAGGGATCGACGAGATAGCAATGGATAGAGTGAGTGAGAGAGAATGAGAGAGAGAAAGTAATTATGAAAGGAAATATGTATTAAGGTAAAGGGATACAAGAGAGAGCTTACTTGGAGAACGTGAGATTGGTATTGAACCGGAATGGTTCGGCAAGAGTGAGGGGGCTTCATTATATAGTGGGTCATGGAGCATTCTAGGGTTTTCTAGAATGTTCCAAAAAGTTTTAGGGAATTCTAAAATGTTATGGGAAGTTCTAGGAAGGTAGGAAGCTCTAGATTATTCTAGGGTTATACCATTATGATATTATGTTACAACCATAATACATAGATGTATATGAGATAGGTTAATGGTTAAGTCATTGACCTATGTACACATAGGTCACAAATTCAAGCCTAGCCATCACATGGTGGCCATCATACTATTTCCCACCCTAAAACGACGAGTTGTAGGAGTCATCATGGTTGCAATAGGACCAGGTTTGTTGGGGTATTGATGATGAAATTCTTTATCCAAATCTGAAGAATTGGCTAAATTCTCAGTAGGTTCCCATGTTCGATCATAACTGAACCAATCTACCAAATAATATAATTTATTGTGTAGGATCTCGGTGTTGAGAACCATTGCAACTTCATATTCGAGACCATTATCAAGTTGGATAGGCGGTGACAGTCGTATCACGCACTTACGAATAGAACTTGTGGGACAATGTTTGAGACAAGAACAATGAAACATTGGGTGAAGTCACATATGCGAATGGAGATCAAGTAGGAAAGTCACCTCAATGGTCCCAATCGCTCATAATCGAATTTATCACAAGGTCATGTCGACGCAATAACCATTCACAATCGCCAAAGTGAATTGATGACGATTTGTAGAGTTTTTGTGGGATGCTACTAGTTGTTGTAAATTATTAGACACCTTTACTTGAATTTGTCATAGACTACAGTTGAGATAACTAATGTTTTGCATTTGGATTCATAGAAACTAAACAAAGCTCCAAAAAAGACCATTGGGGATGATAACAAGTATATGCGAAGAATGGTGTAACCTTAGTAGAAGATTGCACTGAATTATTGTATGCAAACTCAACAAAATGCAAAATATCAGTCCAATCATCCTATTGGTAGTTAATCAAACAACGAATATATTGTTCTAATGTTTGATTAATGAGCTCATTTTGATGATAAGTTTGTGAATGATTACTAGAAGAGAGCTTGCAAGAGATCTCGAGTTACGAGAATAAATGCCTTCAAAACTTAGAACAAATTGAGGCACAAGATCACTCACTGATAATGCTATATGGGAGACCATGAAGTGAAAAAACTTATCTCATAACAAGATTAATTGTTTCGTTGCTATTGATGCTCTTCAGATATGGTATAAAATGTGTCATCTTCATAAATTGACCAACTACTTTAGAATAGCATCAAAAACTTTAGAAAGTGGCAAACCTGTAATAAAATCTAAGGAAATAGATTGCCAAGGTCGTTCATGGATTGGTAAAGATGCAATAATCCATAGGGGTGATGACAACGTATCTTTGTCTAACAATAAATGCCACATGTGCGTACATAATCTTCCACAAAATTATGGATCCGAGGCCACCAAAATGATCGAGTAACTAATTCTAACATTTTAAGGATGCCAAAATGTCCAACCATGTAAATACGGGATGAAGCTCGCCATCTTCTTCTGGTTGTGATAGAACACTCCCGAGTGCAAAATCGGATACATTAACTTTAATAATAAATGGTTTCTCTAGAGCAACATGAGTTGATGTAAATGCACATTTTAGAACAATAAATGCCTTGTTGGCGTCTACAGTCCATATAAATGAGCCAATTTTTTGTGTAAGTTGGATAAGTGGGAGGACTATCTTGAAATAATTCTTGATAAACTTTCAGTAAAAAATTGCAAACCCCAAGAAACATTATACATCATGTAGAGAACTTGGCATCTGTCAATCTAACACAGTTTGAACTTTTGCCAGATCCATAGAAACTCCATTACTTGCAACGATATAAACTGAAAAACTCAACTTCCTTGCAATCAAACGGGCACTTTTCCAACTTAGCATAAAGACCATACTTGGGGCCACCAATTATGATATTATGTTACAATTGTTGCCATAAAAGGTTGACTCCTTCCACTTTGTATCTTTAGTGTGAACATGTCTTCGAGTTAGGGTTTGAGTATGTAAAGCTCAACCCTAACATTGTATACGCCCTTGGAGTGAAAAGAGTTACAGAGAAGAGAATAACAGAAAATTTCCAATGAAGGTTAATTGGTGTCTATCGCCTGTCTTTTTTCTTCTTCTGTGTTGTTTGCTGTACACATCCCATTGCAGGTTGCCCATCATTTGCTGCCCACCACCATATCATCAACAAGTGGTATCACAGTGAGCTTGTTGTCGAGTGACAACGAAAAGCAAAAAAGATTGAGAAGGGAAACCAAAATCTACTTTCCAAAAAATGGCGACACAGTCTGGCTCAAATGTGGGAATCCGGAAGTTCAATGGGAAGAACTTCGCCCTATGGAAAGAGATGATGCAGGACATATTGGTTACTGACTACACCATGAAGATAAAGGATCAGTTTTCGGTAAGGAGAGTAGGATCAGTTTCTAGTAAGGTGAGCTCGATCAGTGAGCCGGATCCAAGAACTAGACCCATGTGCGAACCGGTAGGCCGTTGGAGGCCTACGCTCGTAGTCCACTAGGTAGTTAGTGTCATTAGTTCGGTACGAGCATTGAAGTACTTGTCAATACTTCTATCAATCCTTTTAAGGACTTGCATAAAAAGTGCTCTAAAGCACATTTGTATGTACAGAGTTATCGAGTATTTTGAAATAGAGTTATTGTGTGTGTGTGTGTGTGTGTGTGAGAGAGAGAGAGAGAGAGAGAGAGAGATTCAAGCTTCCATTAAACCTTCACTCTATTTTCGGTTGTTGTCCGAGAGAACCGGTTGTGTCTACAAGCTTCCGCACGCTATTTTTACACATAGTTTGTGAGTTGTCGGCTTGTGGAAATCCACTCCCTCTTCTTCCTTCGGCACTCCTCCTTGTGGTGGCCAAGTTTGCCACAATATCTGCATCCCACGGGATTGTTTTTTCAGCTTGTTCCGGCATGAAAACCCCCCCTTCTGCCGAATGTTCCACGGGTGTTCCCACTTTCTTGCCAAAAGTAGGAGTTGACCTCATGAAACGGACCTCATCTGCTTCTTTCTTGGCTGAAGCAGCCTCTTCTTCTGTGACTCTATCCTCTACCACCCTTCGAATGTGAGTAGAGCATGTGTCCTTTCGAGGCAGTGCTCCTTGTCCGGACATGATTTTCATCAACAAGTAGCATAGACTAAAGGTCGAAGATAGAAGGTGGATTCTCCCTTGCTAGAATGACAATTCTCATGCTGTCGAACCATGGTGCTAGGCCGTAGAGGCATATTTGCACCATCTCGTCTTCACCAACATTGACATTGATTGAGCCGAGTGAGTCGCATAGCTCCTTGAACTTCAAGGTGTGGCTTGTGATCGACATGTCCTTCTGTTGGACATTGTTCAACTCTTGGCAAAGTTGACGCTTTCGTGCGGTCGTGTTCGCCACGAAAATTTTCTTGAGATTCTCTCATGCTTCTTTGCCATCTTTGCTTCTCGAATGTAGTCAAGCATGTGGTCGTGAACTCAGGACGCCAAGCAATACAACACTCGACTTGCCGCTTGCTCCCATGTTGGGTACTCGTCGTGTGTTGGGTTGGGTTTCATTTCTTGTGCTCCTTCGATATAACTCCAATAGCCTTGGCCGACAAGGTATTTGTGAATCTTGTATTCCCAATATGCAAAGTGTTGCCCATTTGTGTATTCATGGTGGTGAAAATGGGTTTTCTTCTTTGTCTTTCTTAGATGAGCTAGTTCTTCTTGAAGGTCTGCATATGACACAACCTATGCGGATGGGCTAGATCAAGCCACTAGACCTCTCTAATACCATGTAAATAATCAAGTATGTGATTATGTAGTGCGGAAATAGATTAGAGGGGTGTGTGTGTGTATGAGAGAAGACAAAATAAACACAAGATAGACAGAAAATAGAAACTACATATTCACAAGAAAATGAAAGACAACCAACAGTTACAAAGGAAAGAGGAAGGTGCTTATATAGTCACCTTCTCTCTACATTCTCTTACTAAAGCGACCTCTCAAGAAAGGCAGGGAAACCTTAACTACCGTAATTACTATGTACAGTCATAGAATGTTACTCCTATGACACATTAGTTATGTTACATAGTGGTGGTGTGTTCACACAGTTCACATATTCTTAGGATGTGTTCCCACACTAGGTTAAGTTGAGTTTGATTCTGAACACTTATTTTCTTCGAAATCAACATCGTCTTTGAAGCTTCTATCATGACGACCAAAGTGTCTTCTCCTCTTGCACCACATCCTCTCTAGTTCAGGTCCCCCACGACCCCACTCGAGTAGCATACAGGGGCATGTTTACGCAACAATGTCATTATGGACATCGATGCCCACAACATTTACAGATTGCCATTATACAATGCAATTGGTGATGTGGAATAGTTGTTTCATAGTGACACATAGACGTTGCATAGCGATGCATATACTGGAATAGATGTGATGGTGTGGTCGGTTGCTCCAACACAGGAAATGGGTTGTTTTTTGAGGAGAGAGACACCAGAGAAAACTTTGTAGAAAAATGGAGAGAAGAGATCGAGCCGCCAAAAGTTCTATCTCGTTATGAGATGTTTGGGACCAATTCTTATTGATAAGTGACTTTTAGGTCATTTGGGCGACCAAACCCAAGCAACTATTTACCAAAAACATAGGTCTCCACAAAGTCGTGAGACCATGTATGGGGGCTTACGCTTGCCTAGTGCCAGAAGGTCAAGGGAGTCGATGACCTGATGGCGGGTGGGCCGACAATTGAAGCCAGGTGAACAACTACCGTAACTATAATGGTCCTATGATGGCGAAATTCCTTGTCGGGTAAGTTCCGACCCGCATGAAAGACGTAACAATTTGGGCACTATCTCGGAGAAAGACTCGGTAAAATAAACATGTATGTGAAGATGTGGACTACCAGCACCTAGACAAAAAGACCCTATGAAGCTTTAGTGGTTGGCCTTACGAATGAAGGTTGAAGGCGGTTCATCATAAAGGCGCTTGGCAGTTGCTTTCCTCTTTCTCGATTACTTTCATATCCATATTTAACAAATGAGTGTTGTAGCCCTTCCACCCAACAGAAGACCAACTCTTGCCGATGTTCACACACGACCAATTCAAAAGTTATAAAGATAATGTAAATGTGTATAACCCCCCAAATTGGGGCCAAACATATAGTAAAAAATATGTATGAAAATTTCTCAAAGAGAGCTATTGTATCTTTTGCACTATTTGAAGTTAAAATCATTGCCGGCTACAACCGGTTGTATGTGTGCGGAATAATAGTCAATCTAATGGAAAGGAAAAACAGAATACAAAAACTGAGAATGACACAGATTTTAACGTGGAAACCCGAACAGGGAAAAACCACGTGGAGTCCACAAAATCCGAAACAGAACACTATGAGAGAAAGGAATACAATCAGAGATCTCAGAGGCAACGACCTCGAGATCCTGCTTCGCCAACAGGCGGCTATGGAGCTCACACACTTCCACTCACACTCATTCACTCTCACAGTTATAGAGGCAACAACCTCGTCAACAGTAACTTTTCAATAACGCGCTTATCTAACATGATTGCCCTAAGTACTTATATACCAATGTAACCTTTCGACTATTTACAAGTTTAGCCCTTCCGTGTTGGCTATCTCCACAATTTCCGGTTTCGGCCTCGGCCGAGTTGCTCATCAACACAGTTCTTCTCACTTCCCATCCGGAGGGACCTGTTTCCTAACACTATTCAAGTAGAAGACGATACTCATCCACTCATATTTTTTATTGTTGTTAGGTTTAGGGTTAGATATATCTGATTTAGCAAGTTTTATCTCATCACAATTGCTTCTTTTGCATTATTCAAGTGGAAGATAATACGCATCCATTCTTATAACGGGCTACATATCTGCGATTTAGCAACTTTTATCACATTGTTATTTGATGTCAAGATAGACTTAGATGTTTGCATAATTTACAAATGTCAACCCAAAATTAGAGATGGAGATACTTATCCTATTTTCGCAATATTGGGGGTTGCAATATAATCGGGATATGTGCAATGATTTTGTATTTGGTAGCAAGCATGGAATTAGAGCATACCTTCAAAGGTTGAAGGGAGCACCTGACGTGACAATTTTGTTTATTAGATCAGGTTGAATTTTTTTCTTGGTGGAGTGTTAGGTTGAGTTTGTAGTATTTAGATTCTCAGAGCTCTAAGTTGGTTATAAGTTAGTTTTGATGGTGTATTGTTTCGTAAGGAAAGGCATCATTTATGAGAAAGAAAGAGAGAGATTACTAACGTGTTACATTCTACATATTTTAACACGCTAATGTGGGCAATAGGTTAGAGATGATCCCCAACAAAGTATTCAAGGCAATATATTATGTGGAGAGACTCTAGAGAGAAAGAGAGTACCAACAAACTCTCTCTCTCTCTCTCTACATATATATAGTTAATTAGTCCAACAACTTAAAGGCTATGCCTTATCAAGTGATGTGGCATTATCAAGTTATGTGGCAAACCAATCTACTCTTTGAATGCTTGTAAGTAAAACTAACCGACCCGTGCCCAAAGGGAGGCCAAGTGGAGAATGAGGGTATTGCCATTATTTGTCCTGTGACAATAATATGTCGTTAGAAACTCTCATTTTTATTCTTATTTCATGTTATAATAATGGGGCATAACAACTTTTTTCATTGCATAGACAAAAAAGAATTCATACTTTGCGTAGTTAATGTATATGCATATATCATTATATATATGTATACAGGACAGAGACACAATATTCATACAACACTCATGGTATGGACCTGGACCTACACCTGCACCTGCACCTGCATGCATGCATGCATGCACCCAATTCGAATATGCCATGCCACATCATCCATCCTCTCCCCTCTCAAAAAACAAATAGAAAACCCACTTTGTATGTAAATTTTAAAACGTAAAATAAAAGGAAGAGAAAAGAATCCGTCGTTTCTGTTTGCTTTTGGCGCTTTCACGTTTACTATATATATATATAATATATATTTCTTGCAAATATTCCACTGAAAAGGCGGAAAAGAAGGGAGAGAGATTCATTCAATCTATTCGCATTGGATGGATGGATGGATGGATGGATCCATATCCCATTCATACTCATAATCTACTAAATATATATAATATTGCTAATAATATACATACATACATTTAACACAACACAATTTACTAACAAAAAATAAGCCTAAGGAAGGAAGGTTGAAGGAAGGGAGGGAGGGAAGGAGAAGAATAATTAGCAGCAGTTACATTCCAAATAAATAAAACAGAAGTCTGCTCTGCTCTCTGCTCCCTCTCTCTCTCTCTCTCTCTCTCTCTCTCTCTGCACTCACTCACTCACTCACGGACGGACGGACGGACTCCGTCTCATCTCCTCCCCCTTTCCTTTTCTTCCTCTCATTCTTCTTCCCCGAATCCATGAATCATCATAAATAATTTACGCCAACCCATCTGCTCTGCTAAGTCTAATTAATTAGTGAGCCAAAAGAAAGAGATAGATAGGATATGGATATGGATATGGATCTCATCACCGCCCCTGCACCTCCTCCTCCTCCTCCTCCTCCTCCTCCTCCTACCATTACTGATACTCAACCTATGACAGCGTCTATCAGCAGCAGCACCGGATTATATCTTCATAATTACGTTCCTGCCACCACCAATGCCTTCGGTCAAGCCTTCAGGTATACCATATGCACATACATGGATACATAAATTAGGGCCGGGGCTTTTACTTGAATGAGGTTGCATTTATATTGATGAAAGGATTGATGATTCCTCCTATTATTTACTAGTTTTACTTACTAACATGCCAGATTGTATGTCTGCCTGAATATAGGGTTTATGACGAAGACGATGATGATGATGATGAGGCAGCTGCTGCTCATGAAAGGCGATCAGGCGTGGAAGAGACTTATAGGCTCAACCACATCAATCAAACCTATGAATTTGTAAGCTAGTAATAATAATAGTAATAATCCGGATTTAAAGACGATCAAAGGATTACAATACTTTTAACATTGATTACTGATGATGATAATGAGGAGGATTAGGCGACGGCAATGAGAAGTGCATACGGGAAGCTGGAGAAGAGCGTGATGGGCATCTGGGAGTGCTGTGAGCTGCTGAACGAGTACGTGGATGAGAGCGATCCCGACCTGGATGAGCCCCAAATCGAGCACCTCCTGCAAACTGCGGAGGCCATCAGGAAGGATTACCCCCAGCCCCACCACGATTGGTTCCACCTCACCGGCCTCATCCACGGTAATTACACCCAAACCAATATATCTATTCATTCAATCTTCTTTTAATTCCTTCATTTCTTCTCTTCTCCACTACTTTTGCTGCTTTTCCGATGATTACCCGCCTTAAATCTGTTCGTTGATTGCTTTCCCATCCTCCACTAGATTTGGGGAAGGTCCTGCTCCACCCCGCTTTCGGTGAGCAACCGCAGTGGGCTGTTGTAGGTAAAATCTCATCTGATCATGTTTAATCATCATCATATATTCATCCTCGCAAACCGCCAACGAGTGTTTAACACTTATACCTAATTATCTGACACGTAATTAAATTATCAGGAGACACATTCCCGCTGGGCTGTCCGTTTGATCCTGCCGTGGTTCATTCACAGGTATATATCGTATGTGTGTGTGTGTGTCGATCCTTAATGGACAGGACAGCCTTTTGTCTGTGTATCTATCTATCTACCTATCTATCAATCAATCTGTTTTGTCTGTTTGATCCTTAATATCCCGTAAGTTTCAGATTCATTCCGACATTTACTGTGCCTGGGTTTAACCTTTGATTAACGATGATCAATCCTTCCTTTCGCCAGCACTTTGCGAAAAATGCAGATCATCACAATCCGAAGTTTAATTCTGAGCATGGCATATATGAGGAAGGTTGTGGATTAGACAATGTCACCATGTCCTGGGGTCATGATGAATACATGTATCAGGTCTCCTGACACCCAACCTCTCTCTCTCTCTCTCTACTAGATCTCCTGTGCTTTGATTACTCTTACGCGAACACCCCTCCCCTCCCCTTTATTGACCTAATAATAAATTAATTCATGCTAAGAAGGTCCATGGTTTAAATGTTTCAGGTTATGAAGGGCAACGCAACGTCCTTACCACAACAAGCGCTCTTCATTATAAGATACCATTCGTTTTACGGTACCATCTGAATCCCTGCTGCTGTACACGTTATAAAAACCCAGAATGAAGAATATTATAATATACAGACAGATCTGAGACGTTGAGACAAAACTAACTTAATTAATGTTTTGCTAGCCCTGCATCGTTGCAATCGCTACGACTACCTGTTGGATGATTTTGATCGATCCATGTTGCCATGGCTCAAACGATTCAAGTAATCATTATACAATACAATAAATAAATAGTCTGAATACATAACATGACTCCTTTCAGCTATATCTATCTATCTATCTATCGGGTGATTGGACCCTGTTTTAATATTAACCGGAAATTTGCATAATGATTTTGCTTGTTTTGTTGGGAGGGCAGTCAATACGATCTGTACAGCAAGAGCAAAGTCCGTGTAAACGTGGAGGAAGTGAAACCTTACTACCTGTCCCTTATAGAAAAGGTATACACACACATTTAACATAAATCCAATGGAACTAACAAACGTTCAAGGCTGTTGTTGTTGTTGTTCATAATTTACATTTCCATCATTAAATATAAGACGTCCTCCATGGACTTCAATTGTCAATCATCCCTCATGCATGTTTCCCATCCCTACATTCATTCATTCATTCAATCAATCTTTTTTAGCTTCTTTAATCATACGTAACATCACCACTCCATGGTGACCATGGCATCTCATCATGCTGTAATGTTTTTGGATTCTATTTTCAACAGTATTTTCCAACTAAATTAAGATGGTGAAGCTGCTGGGCTCTTATATATATATATATATATATGGAAGTGCGACGTCTCTGTAACCCATACAGCATGCATGCATGGACGGATGGGATAAAAAGAACGGATTTCTTCGTCTTCTTTCATTCCTCATTCTTCATGCTGCTTCTTCTGCTTCTTCTTCTTCTTCTTCTTCTTCTTCTGCTGCTGCTTCTGCCTCTGCTGCTTCTGCCTCTGCTTCCAGACAGCAAGCAAGCCGTGTGACTGACTGATGATTGACCTTCCACACATTGTTTCATGTGCATATATGTAGACATATATATTGATTTATCCTCGATCTTACGCTAGTTGTATCCCAGAAAAATAACGTGTTTGGAGGCCCTACGGGAATTGGACTGCACGAACAGTATAGTATGTATGTGTACACGTATCGTTTGAAATTTGAATCATCATTTTACATGCTTCATTTTGTGGGCGCCATGAAATGTCAAATTCATCCTCATCCTCCTCCTCCTATTTTACTGAATTTGTTTGAGAATGCAGCAAGCAGCCGTTTGTGTTTTGGTGGATGCAGTCAGTCAGTGTATGTATGAATTATTATTAATTCACCCATCCCACCCCCCCTACTACTACTGCCCATGGATGGATGGATGAATGCTTCTCTTGGGCTTGTGTAACTTGTTAATTAGTAGTAATCAAACCAATGAACTAATAATGTTAATGTTGTGTGCAATTTAACGAATTGGTTTCATTTTAAATGCCAGTCAATAATGAGTGTCGCCCTATGTAAAATGTATGCATTAATCATGGTTTTGTTATATATATGTAGTAGTAGGCCTATGAAATGAAATGTAATAATAATAATAATAATAATAATGTCATGCATTCAATATAAGTCTAGAACCTATACTAAGGTTTCGGTGCCTTTTTCTTATCTATGGCTAACCCAAGGATACTAATTTATAAGAACAAACAAAACTTGACACCTCCTACTTAGTAGGTTGGGTTCAGTCAATCATACACATCTTCAAATAGACACGAAGAAAATCACAGATTTTTCCTTTAGCTCATTAAAATAATCAAGCTTCGATAGAATGGCAGGTTGTTACGGTCTATGGGCCACATCATTATCTACTATGTATTCATGGTCAAAGTTGCTAATTGTCATTATTAGTAGATGATTGATTGGAGGGTGACAAAGAGAGGAAAATGAGGTATTTTTTTGTTTGAACAAATGGTGTTCTTCCTATGGAAACCCTCATTTCCCCTTTGGGTTGGATGGGTAGAACTTGTTTTCCACGTGCAATAGAGACTTGTCCAATCTATAAATGAGAAAGATAACTTCTACACGACTTGCGAAGTGCACCACTCAGAGTGGTTGCTAAAACTGGAAAGAAATGGATGCTTGATCCTTATCCTTCAATTGCTCATATGTGTGATATTATGTGGTTATACGCAAAAGACCCTGTTGCAAGATTAACATGGGATCCGCGGGGTTGGCTTTGGTCACACTCCTTGGGGTAAAAGATCGTAAAGGTCCCCTTCTTTCAATACTGAGTAAAACTTGGAAGATCATTACTGCTCTCTTAGAATGTAACGAATGATACTAGCAGCTCAGAAACATTGGACCAACTGGGGTGTCTAAACTTTGCATTTGAAAACCTACTAGAGATGGATCTTGTCATTTACGAGGCCAACAAAATTTATTCTCTTTCAATGGCTATTAGCGCATTTGGCATTACCAGTTGGTCATTCATTGAAAGGGAGTGTAGGACCCAATTTGTGGCAATGTGGCTTTTGCCGTGAGGCTCAGGAGACTACCAAGCATGTCCTATGGTCTTGTCCCTTCGCTCAACAAGTATGGAATAAAGTCCTATCTTTATTCCTAACAATGAATGTCGGTTGCCTATTCTCATGGGGATCAACGATGTCGGGAGTGTTACATTCCAGCGTGATGTTGTATGAGGCAAACAATGTTCATGAGGCAATGACAATACATAATAGAAGATTAATATTAGTTAGTCCCTTTGAGCAACCTCAAAAGCAGGTGGGATCTGTCTAGATTCGTTTTTTTTCAAAACAAAATATCCTTCCATTAGTTATATCGAAAGGTCATAACGGTTACAACATACAAAGTATTTTTTTCCCAAGCCACGTCTTGTGTAAGGCAATGGTTGAGGAAACAAATCTATGTTATAGTACTCCAACACAAAGAAAACAATCCAGTAATTACAATCTATTCCCTAGACACATTGCAAGGTATCCATATCCATAGACAACAACGAAAGTAGCTCTATTCGCAAACAAACCCTCTTAGGTCATAGTTATGAGCCATTCAATACTTCAACCTGTAAATCTCGGATTTGAAGGTGGCCAATTGCGTTGTTTGGTTTTTCAAGAGAACCACTTTTCACATTCGTGACTATAAAGTCAACAACTATGCTTCCTCTTTCCACATCAACCATCTTGCTGGATTACCACCAAATTCCTGTACATACAACAACAAATTAAGTCAAGTTTCCTCCTCTCCTCATGAGCTTATTCTTTGGCCCCCACAACATCATCACTCGTCCTTATCAAAAACATAAAAATTGCTTCGTTAAGTCCTCACCAACCATCTTGTCAAATACCACCAAATTCCTGGACATAAACAATAAAATGCATCTAATATGCTTCGACCTCCACACCATCATCACTCATCCTTATCCAAAACATAAATTCTACTTCATTAAGTTCACGTCATCCATCTCGTTGAATACCATCAAAATCCTGCACATACAACAATACAATGAGTCTTGTTTCCTCATCCCCTCATGAGAGTATGCTTCACCCCCCACACCCTCATCACTCATCCTTATCCAAAAACATACATTTTGCTTCATCAAGTCCACATCAAACTTCTTGCCAATTACTGCCAAAACCTGTACATACAAACAACTAAATGAGTCTAGTCTTCCTTATCAAAAACATCACTAGCAATCATCCTTATCAAAAACATGAATTGTGCTTCATTAATCCACATCAACCATCTCACTCTCATTGATTTACCACCAAAATCATGTACCTACAAAAACAAAATGATGCTACTCTCCTCGTCTCCTCATTAAATTATGTTACAGCCCTCAACACCATCATCGCTCATCCTTATCCAAAATTAGAAGACGCTTCATTTTCCACATCCACTATCTTGCCCTATCAATCCACAGGACTGCCCCAATCCCATCCACCTCTTTTATGTCCTTCTTGTCAACCTGTAAGATAAGGAGGAAAGAAGAAACTATAAACCTCACAATTATGTTTGAAATAAGAAAGGACTAGGGGGAGGGAATAGCCAACGTGGTGGAACATAATTCCAACGATCTTCATGTGACTCATCCAACCAGAGAGGTATTGGCCACCATATTATACAATTTTTTCTCCTTTTCTTATGCCCTTTTCCGGTGTTCTTGTCATACTATCATACTCTCCCTTAACTTTGTGCACCAAGTTGTCCCATGACATCTTAATCATATCCACCACATTGTACTCGATGCCTTCATATTTCTTGCTGCAACGACACTTCCACCACACCCATAAAGCATTAACTGAAACAATATTCCAAACAAAAGAATTTCTAAAAAAATTACTACCAAGAATGTTAGGAGGAACTACTTCAGTTGTATTCTCCAACACATATAATGCTTCCATGCAATGCTCCACCTCGTACAATTCCCTTAAAGATACTTGCACATCCAAAGATCCCCAGAAAACAAGCCCCCATGTAAAAACAA
This sequence comes from Azolla caroliniana, assembly GCF_043228905.1. Taxonomy (NCBI): domain Eukaryota; kingdom Viridiplantae; phylum Streptophyta; class Polypodiopsida; order Salviniales; family Salviniaceae; genus Azolla; species Azolla caroliniana. The sequence continues at coordinate 8,715,694 of NW_028230449.1, read as the reverse complement.
TTCCCTTATATTTACAAGAACACAATCTCAATATTCTTCCCCAATACTGTCAAGCTACACTACAAGTCCAAAACAAATGTTTCAAAGTTTCCTCCTGTACTTGGCAACACACACAACGACGATCATCGACTTGTCCTTTTAAATGAAAACCTATAGGTAAAGCATAATGAAGCATTAACCAAGTTTAAAAGAAATTTCTTTCCGCATACATGGTAGAGCCTATAAACGTTTCCAATAAGCCGCCATATATTGATTTGATATAACACTTTGTCACGGACAAGTATAATAGAACAAAGAGAAGACAAGACTAGAACACAAGAGAGAGGAAAAAGAACTCAAATGATAGAATCTGTAATTGGTGTTGTTCACCTTGATTAGAATCAAGGTGCACCTGAGTATTTATACAAGAAGGTAGGGCTATGTAAGCTAGCTAGAAATAGAGTATGCATGAGGATGCATGCAATGGAGAATGCATGAGGATATGTGCAAGCTAGAAACTTCCAATGTTCAATCTAGACTACATCAAGATTTGGCACAAGGATGCATAGGTAGCTCAATTGGCAGGGTTGCCCAATAGAGACCATGAGGTCTTGGGTTCAATCCCTACCTTCCTCCGTGGCATATGTCTATGACATTATCCTCTCTCTAAGGCCGCCTCCTAATACCCGCAGTTGGTTTATGAGGGTATCGTTGATGAAAAGCGCGAATTGCCTCCGGGGCATTTTGTAAATGTGTAACTAGTTCCCATGTGGTGTCCGAAAGAGGGTAACCTTTCCATAAGAACAACTATTGAATTCTTCGGCGACGCAAGCGGGAGTCAAGGATCCAGTCAACCTCGTACTCCTCACCTATCGATAATTCCACGGGCGGCGGCGGCGGAGGTTGTCGTCCCGGAATGCGAGAAGGAGAGAGACGTGGAAAACATTGTGAAGCTGAAATGTGGGGGGAAGCGCTAACCAAAAGGCGACTGGGTTAACGCGCTCCAAGATACAGAAGGGGCCTAACTTTCTGTAGTTGCGAGTGGTTGCGATGTGGCGACATAACAGCCAAACCATTTCACCGACTGCGAAGGTCGGAGCGACCAAGTGATGTCGGTCAACGTGAGCTTTATATTGTTTGCCAACAACACATAGCTCGAGGGAGAGGTCACGATGGACATCTTGTAAGGTGTGGGCACGCCTCTCGGCCGACGGATTGACGGAAGTCTCCGGAATGGAAATGCTGAAACGAGGGTGAAAACCGTAGTTTGCAAAGAATGGGGAAACCTTAGTTGAGGCATGGATACTATTATTGTAGGCAAATTCCTCCATGGCAAGGAAGTCCACCCAATCATCTTGTTGGTAGCTGACTGTACACCGGAGGTATTGTTTGAGGATTTGGTTGACTCTTTTGGTTTGGCCATCAGTTTGAGGGTGGTGCGCAGTTGACAAGTTCACAGAAGTCCCGAATGTCTATAGAAGTTGGCACCAGAAGTGGGAGATAAATTGAGAACCTCGATTAGAAATGACATCCTCAGGGAAGCCGTGTAATCGGACAACATTTTTCAGAAAAAGGTCAGCCATCTCCTCCCTCGAAATGGTTTTAGCACATGGGATAAAGTGAGCCATCTTCAAAAACCAATCAACGACCACTAGCACTGTGTCATGGTCACAAACTCGAGGAAGGTCGGTGATAAATTCCATGGAGAGAGATGCCCAAGGTCGACTAGGAATTGTAAGTGGGTGTAGAAAGTCGTGTGCATGATGGTGAGCCTCTTTGGAGCGAGCATAGACGTCACAAGTTTTGATAAATTCTTTGACCAATTTCCAAGGTTGGGCCACCAAAACCCCCTAGACAGCAACACCAACGTTTTCGCGACCCCAAAGTGTCCGACAAGAGGATCATTGTGGCAAGTTTGTAGTACTTGGATGCGACATGTGCCAGCTGGTACGTAAAGGAGGTGATTACAATAGAGTAGCCCATCCTGAGTTGTAAAGTGACTGAGATCCAAGCTTTGCATTTCCTAGGATGGGTTGTTGAGGCACGCCATGATGTAAGTAGCGAAAGGGTCCGACATGGTTGCTTGGGCGATCTCGTTGAGCAAGGAATCATCATGCAACATATAGGTTGCGAACATGTGGAGTTGATCGGGCCGCAATAATCAAGGCTATTGCTGAGAATATGCGTCGTCACCTGGGCATAGTGCAAAGTCAGGTTGCCGAGAGAGAGCATCCACTTTCTCATGTTGAACATCGGGTCGAAACAAGATTTCGAAGTCGTAGTCGGCGAGAAAAGATGATCAGCGAGCCTACCGCCGATTCAACGTACGAGTGGTGGTGAAGTGGATGAGATTCTTGTCGTCGGTCAGCACCTGAATACGATGTTGGGCCCCAGCCAAATAGGGTCGCCATTCGGCGAAGGCTGAGATGATAGCTACAAGCTCTTTGTCGTAGACCATATAATTGATTTCCGAGGCTGTAAACTTCAGAGAGTAGAAGGTGACCGGATGCAAGATGTCATCGTCGTCGGGCTGAGACAAGACCGCACCTATGGCAAATTCGGAGGAGTCGGTTTCAACCTGGAAAGGGCGGGTGGGGTCGGGGTGGACTAACAAGGGGGCGGAGAGAAAAGCTGCTTTGAGGGCATTGAAAGCATTGTGTGCTGCGGGGGTCCAAAGAAATGGAGTATCTTTCCGAGTAAGCTGGATGAGAGGTTGGAGTAGGGAAGAGAACCTCCGTTTATAAATTGTCTATAAAAATTTGCAAAACCAAGAAATGATTGTACCTCTTTCAGCTGAGTCAAGAGAGGCCAATTAGTGATTGCCACTACCTTGCGTTCATCCATTTTGATCCCGGTAGGGGAGATCATGTAACCCAGGAATTCAACAGAGGTCCTATCGAATTCGCATTTCTCACTATTGGCGAAAAGCCCATATTCCCGAACTTTGGTGAGAACCATCCGGACGTGGTGTGTGTGCTCCTCCTAGTTGGAAGAAAAAACTAGGATGTCGTCAAGGTAGATGACCAAGAATTGATCGAGATACTCTCAAAAAATATCGTTCATCATGTACTGGAAGATGGTCCGACTGTTGCTAAGGCCGAATGGCATCACTTTGTACTCAAAATGTCCATAGCGCGTTGGGAAGGCTGTGTTCCACTCATCTCCAGGCTTGATGCGCACCAAATTGTAGGCGCCCCGAAGGTTGATTTTGGAGAAGATATGCCCAATTTGGAGTCGATCGAGGAGCACTGGAATTAAGGGCAGGGGGCAACAATTATGCACCGTAACTTTGTTGAGACCCCGATAATCCACACATAAGCGAAAGGAGCCGTCCTTCTTTTTGACAAATAAGATCGGTGCCCTTGTCGGTGATTTGGAGGGTTGAATGAAGCCCTTTGCGAGATTCTCAGCTAGATATGTGTGGAGAGCCTCAAGTTCAAGTTCAGATAACCCATAGATAGGACCGAATGGGGGATGCTCGCCAGCTTGGAGTTCGATTGGGTAATCATAGGGGCAATGAGCTGGTAACCGATCAACATTCCGCTTTTCGAAGATGTTGGAAAAGTCATTATATCGGACGGGTAAATTGTTGACAGGAACGATGATGTCCCCGAACACAACGGCCAGTGTGGCGACTAAACCGGACTCGACTGCAACGGAATCAAGAGAGTGTTGTGACCTAGCAAGAATTGGCCTTACTGAAAAAGTGATGGAGCGGTTACACCAATCCATTGTCGAATTGTGTGTCTCCAACCAAGATAGCCCTAACACAATCGGATGTTGGGGGGTTGCGATGAGGTAGAACGTGAGTTCTTCCTGGTGCGCCCCGACTTGAACTACCAACGAGATAGTGACTTCGGTAACCACCCCCTAAGAGAGAACCCGACCATCGATCGCTTCAACGGATATGGGTTGTGATGTGCGGACGATGGGGATATTATGTGCACGGACAAACGATTTATTGAAAAAGCAAGTAGATGCTCCGAAATCGAGCAAGGCATGAGAATTTATTGAAGTTCGAACCAAAACAAAGACTTACTTGCAAAGAAAACCCTCCTAATGGCAGAACGGACTTGTAGGAGCATGGAGAAGGTGAGTAACAGGAAGTGTTTAGTAGCATGGCTCCTACTTCAGCCGGACTTGGTCATTTTCCTATTGTCGAGGAACCTCCACAAGACATGCACGATGGAATTGGTGTCATGGGCCCCGCACCGAGTAGTGGCGGATGACATGGCCGGGGTTGCCACAATAGAGACAGAGTCCATTGTCCCGATGATGTTGGCGTTGGGCTTCAATTAGTGGTTGGAACCGAGCGTGATCGATCTCCATCGGGGTATGGAAATCGACCTCCGTCGTGGTATGGGTATCGTTGGGTGATGGTAAGGTTGACGTGGGAGACAAGTAAGGCCTAGCGATTGATACATTTTGGTAAGAAGCCTGAGACCCGCAAGTCCCCCGTTCTTCTTGACGAAGTTCGAAGAGACGATTGTCACACTGGACAGCGTCGGAGATTACTTGAGACAACAATGTGGGCTCTAGGAAGTTTAAGAGAGACGTCATTTCGGAGGCCGCGACGGAAATGGTCGCAAAGGGCTTGGTCATCCCAACTGACATCGCAAGCAATGTGACGGAACTCTGAGGCGTAGACCGAGGCTGGACGTGAGCCTTGTTGGAAAGAATAAAGCTTTGTGAGGGCCGTTCGTCGTCAATCTGTCTCGCCAAATGTCGCTTCAAGCTCCTCAACAAAAGTGGTGAAGTTTTCTAAGAGAGGGGGTGACATCTCGATCAAGCGTGCAAACCACGCTTGCGTCGGCCCAGAGAGAAGCATGCCGACAAGCCCAACCCGAGAAAAGTCGCTAGCATACCGTTGGGGCTGTAACAGGATCATAAGCTCAATTTGGTTGATGAAGTCGCGGAGATATGCCCTCGTGCTGTTGAATTTCTCCGGTGGGCTAATGGTTGGTTCGAGGACATTGATGGGAAGAGGACGTGGTCGGGCTCGGTGCCGATGGTGGTTGTGACTCGGCGGGTGGTGGATTTCTTGAAGTGCCGGATTGCAACTCTCGTAATGATTCCCGAAGGATTTCATTCTCTAGTTGAAGTTGTTGCAAGGCTGTCATGATTTGGTTTAGGTTGTCCACGGAGCCGGACATGGTAGCAAGAAGGGAAGGTGAACAAACTTTCACAGACAAGTATAATAGAGCAAAGAGAAAACAAGACTAGAACACAAGAGAGAGGAAAAGAACAAGAACTCAAATTATAGAATCCATAACTGGTGTTGTTCACCTTGATTAGAATCAAGGTGCACCTGAGTATTTATACAAGAAGGTAAGGCTATGTAAGCCAACTAGAAATAGAGTATGCGTGAGGATGCATGCAATGGAGAATGCATGAGGATGCATGCAATGGAGAATGCATGAGGATGCATGCAATTGAGAATGCATGAGAATGTGTGCAAGCTATAAACTTCCAATGCTCAACCTACATTACATGACGTTAGATTCGATATAAGGATGGATAGGTAGCTCAATAGAGACCATGAGGTCTTTGATTGGGTTCAATCCCTACCTTCCTCTGTGGCATATGTCTATGACACACTTGATCCCTAATACTTTTGACCAGCAGGATTTACGCAATGATGTTGCATCAAAAAACGTCTCCCATATGCCATGGCGTATTGGAAAAAGGAGAGAATCCTACTCTCTTGTTCATTTGTCGAGGAATGGCCAACCAACCACCATGCATAATCAACTGGGTCCCAATTAAAATGTGTCATTGTCTTAGTTTAGAATGCCCATATTTGTATGGCATGGTCTGCCAAAAAAGGGCTCGGATCTAGAAAAATCTTCTTATCCAACCGAGCAATAACCCTAATGGGTTTTTCGAAGGCTAATTGCATAACTTCAGCTTCTACATCCACTAAATATAAAAGACCATCATCACCAACGTTGTAAAATCTTATTTGACCCTAGTTAGCACATGCCCGAGCACCTATTAAAACACCCAAAGGAGAGAAAAGACCATACCATGTATAAGTATTAGCCAAATTAAGTTGACTTTAACAATTCTGGATAGCTTGCCTATTGAGTGGCAAGCTCAACCGGAGCCGGATCGGCTGAATAACCCGGAGCCGATAAGCGAGACGGATCGAGCGAAACGGATCGGTATGACGGTGAGCAACCGAACCGGCAAGCAGTGGAGGCCGGGTGCAATCCGTAACCGGCAGTCCAATCGGAAGCCTAGAATAGGATAGACTACTAGGTATCTATAGTCTCGTAGTAAGTGTCAGATGCTCGTGTGAGCATTGAAGTACATGGTACTTCTGTCAGTCCCAAGAGGACTTGTATAAATAGTACTACTTAGCACAGTGTGGATATACAGAGTTTTGATATAATTTTGAAATTGCGTTCTGCTGTCTCTGTCTCTGTCTCTGTGTGTGTGTGTGTGTTGTTCTCTATTTTACGCTTCCGTAAACACTTACGTTCACATGGTATCAGAGTGCGAGGGTTGAGAACCTCTGCTGCAAACATTTACTCTTGAGAAGAAAACCCTAACAGGTCGAGAACAGACACAGTAGAAGACATGGATAGAGACATGGCTACATCGCTCCCGGTAGAGAAGCTCGACAGGAGCAACTACGCATCCTGGTCTTACAAGATGCACCAGTACCTGCTTGGACACGGGTACTAGAGTTATGTCGAAGGAGCGAATGATGCGGCGCCAGACTCGGCACACAAGGACTTCCCGGTATGGGAACAGGCGGCAAGCAGGGTGATGTACTGCTTCGCGTCCAGTGTCGGCGATCAGCTGCTCAGCCACATCCGTGACGCCAAGACACCGAAGGATGCTTGGGGGAACCTGAAAAAGGTTTTCGCCGCAAGCACCACTGCCCGGAAGCTGCAACTCAGACAGGAGTTGAGCAATGTTCGACAAAAGAACATGTCTGTGGCAGACTACACGGGCCGGATAAAGGAGATCTGCGACTCGCTAGCCTCTATCAATGTTACCGTAGAGGAAGACGAGATGGTGCAGGTATGTCTCGGAGGCCTAGCGTCCAAGTTCGGAGCGTTCCGGACTGCGGTATGTACAAGGGAGAATACCCCCTCATTCTTCGACTTACAGTCGATGCTCCTTGTAGAGGAGAACCACGCCGGTGCATCTACCAGTGCATCCCTGGACAGCCGAATGTTGTACACGGGAACGGATCGGTTCCGTGGGCGTGGTGGAAGAGGTGGGTCGGCACGCAATGGAGGCGGCCGGCAAGAGCAGGAACGGAGGCACTATGAACGTGCCAACAGCAGTTCCGGGACCTCCACAAGCAGGGGGAGTCAAGGCAGTGCCGGAGGCCGGCAAGACAAATCCGCTACGGAATGCTGGTATTGTGGCAAAAAAGGCCACAGGGAAAGCGAGTGCTGGAGAAAGCGTGCCGATTCGAACAAATCCGGATCCGGCAAGACCGGTAAGGATGGCTGGCAAAACTCGCACTACGCAAACGGATCAGAAGGATCCGGAACCGGAAAGGCCGGTAAAGGGCCAGCCTTGGTGATGAATCACAAGGCAAACTCAATGAAGAAGACCACTTCCAAAACGGAGGAAGTGTGGTATGTTGATTCCGGCGCGTCGAACCACATGACGAGCCACAAAGAGTGGTTCTCCTTTCTGGAGAAACCGGATCAACCAGGAGTAGTCGAAACCGGAGACGACACTCCTCACCCAATCGTGCACGTCGGAGAAGTCCCTCTAAGCCACGTCGGACAGAAAGGGAAGCTGATGAACGTATTACACGTTCCGATGATCACGAAGAACCTGGTGTCCGTCGGTCAGATTGTCGACCAGGGGATGCAGGTGCGGTTTACGCACCTCGGGTGCTTCATTGAGGATGAGGGCGAAGTCATTGCGCAAGGGTGCAGAGACGGGAGGATGTTTATACTCGACACCAATGACATTGGCACCGCTCTGTTCGCGAAATGACAGAAGGTCAAGTCGGACATCGACCTGTGGCACAAGCGGATAGGCCACGTCAACTACCGGAGGCTTCAAGATCTGCAAACGAAACAAGTCGTTTTCGGTTTGCCGAAGTTCAGCAGCCGGAGAGCCGAAATTTGTGAAGCCTGCCAACTTGGGAAGCAACACCGGCTTCCATTCCCCACCGAACAGAACCGGAGCCGTAACAAGCTCGATCTCATCCATTCGGATGTGTGGGGACCGACACAAAGTGTAAGCCTTGGCGGGAGCCGATACTTCGTCTCCTTCATCGACGACGATACTCGGCATACTTGGATCTACCTCATTGAGCGGAAGAACGAAGTCTTCGACTGTTTCCGGAGCCTCCAGAAGATGGTGGAACGGGAATCGGAGAGGAAGATCAAATGCCTTCGGTCGGATGGCGGAAAGGAATATTTTTTTGGCCAATTCACTAGTTATCTGCAACAGAAGGGAATTCGGCGAGAGTTCAGCTGCAGATACACACCGGAGCAAAACGGTGTGGCCGAAAGGAAGAACAGGACACTCGTCGAAGCGGCAAGGACAATGCTGGAGGAAAAGAGCATGCCCCGGTTCTACTGGGCGAAGGCGGTCCGGACGGCCGTCTACATACAAAACCGCATTGGTGACAAGGTGTCAGCTCATGAGCTGTATTTCGGGCGCAAGCCGAACTTGAGACACCTTCGGATATTCGGCAGCATAGCGTATGTGCATGTGCCGGATCAGAAGCGGAGAAAGCTAGATGCAAAATCGGAAAAATGCATCCTAGTCGGCTATGCTGAAGAGCAAAAGGGGTATAAGTGCTATAACCCCCGGACGAAGGAAGTCTGAGTTAGCCGGGATGTCGAGTTCGATGAATCGGCATCCTGGTATTCCGTACCCACTCCAACTTCCGATCCCGACACAGTGTCGGAAGATCAGGCCAGTGAGCCTGAATCAGCCCTGGCAGAGGATGATGATGCAGGGACTCAAGATGAGAGTCTGGAATCGTTACGGTTGAGTGGACCGAACGAGCGACTGAGTCGGTTGGACCAGTCGGATGAAGAGACGGCAAGTGGTGGAGACTCTGTCGTGCTCTCCCCGCGCAAGGAACCGAGGAAACGGTTCACGCGCAAAGAGAAAGGGAAAAGGAAGATGCCGGAATTCGAAACCGGCATCGATGAGTCGGATCGGTGCGTATTCGACTCCGGAAAAGAGAAAGGCAGATCTTCGGCAACGAAGACCGAACTGGCCAAGAAGGGCCTCAAATCAGGTGACGGTGCGTTGCGCCGATCAACCCGTCAGAAGGATCCAGTCGTGCGGTACGGGTACAATGAATACATGGCGCATCATTATGCGTACATGACTAAGGTGACAGAAGTGCGTGAGCCGGAGAGCTACGCAGAAGCGGCAAAGGACGCAAATTGGCGTGCCGCTATGGACGAAGAAATGCAGGCACTCGATGCCAACGAAACTTGGGACCTAGTTGATCCTCCCCGTCACTGTAAACCGATCGGATGCAAGTGGGTGTACAAGGTCAAGTACAACGCCGACGGTTCTGTTAACCGGTACAAAGCCCGGTTAGTGGCGAAGGGATACGCGTAGACCCACGGAATCGACTACGATGAGACCTTCGCTCCTGTGGCGAAGATGACGACGGTTCGTGTGGTACTGGCGGTTGCTGCGGCAAGGGGGTGGCATCTTCACCAGATGGATGTGAAGAACGCCTTCCTTCAAGGAGAGCTTGAAGAAGAAGTCTTTATGACTCAGCCCCCCGGATTTCACTCGGAGATGAACAAGTCGGCGGTATGCCGACTAAAGAAGTCACTTTACGGCTTGAAGTAAGCCCCCCGAGCTTGGAACGCGAAGATCACGCACCGGTTGCGTAAGCTGGGGTTTGCTGTCTCTAAGTCAGACTCTTCGTTATTCATCCGGCAAGGCTCTGACGGTCCGGTATGTATACTCTTGTATGTGGATGATTTAGTAATCACCGGACCGGGTCTTCCCGAAATCAACCGCGTCAAGTCCCAGTTGTCGGACGCATTCGAAATGAAGGACCTGGGGGACCTTCATTATTTTCTTGGGATCGAAATGATCCGGACCCCCGATGGCATATTGCTCTCACAACGACATTACATGTTGAATATGTTGTTTAAGTTCGGCATGACGGATTGCCGACCTGTCTCCACACCCCTGGACCCGAACCAGAAGCTCCGTCCCAACTCCGGACCGGCCTGCACTAAGAAACGGTTCCGACAGGTTGTCGGAAGCCTGATCTACTTAACCATCACCCGACCCGACATCAGCTATCCGGTCGGCATGGTAAGTCAGTTCATGTAGAAGCCGACCGTGGAGCACCTTCAGTGCGCGCAACGCATATTACGGTATGTCAGCGGCACTAAGGACCGGGGACTGCTATACCGGCGAGGTATACCCGAAGAGCTTGTCGGTTACACCGATGCTGACTGGGCCGGCGATGCGTCTGGTCACCGCTCCACTTCCGGATACATGTTCTCCATAGGTAGCGCGGCCGTTGCGTGGAGCAGCAAGAAGTAGCCCACAATGGCTTTGTCAAGCACTGAGGCTGAGTACCGGGCCGCTACCGTTGCCACTTGTGAAGCCATCTGGCTTCGGCGACTGCTGCGAGACTTGCGGATCGAGGTGCCGACCCCGATCCCGATTTACTACGATAACATGAGCAGCCTGCAGCTCGCCAGGAACCCTGTGTTCCATGCTCGCACAAAGCACATCGAGGTGCACTACCACTTCGTGCGTGAGCAGGTCCTGAGCGGTGAAGTTGACCTACGGTATGTTCATACGGATCGGCAAGTTGCCGACATCTTCACCAAGCCGCTCGGATCGGACAAGTTGCAGCACTTTACCGATATGCTTGGTATTCAGCATCTCGACGTGCCGCACTTGAGGGGAGAAGCAAGGGCAAAGTCTCTACCGAAACTGGCAAAGGCAAAAAAACTGTTGAACCCGTCGGTAAGAGGAGAGCCGGAAGAAGAGGAGACAAGAAGATGAAGGAAGCCGAGTCGACGAAGGAAGTCGACACATCCGAACAGGTCGGAGCAAGCGGCTGTGAAGAAGAGTTGTGCACTCAGGAAGAGAAGTGCATGTTGTGCGGAGGTCATCACGACGGTACTGACCATGATGCGGAGTCGAATGGAGAATTCGATTTTGGTTCACCGGCTAAAGAAGCCGAGGGAAGCATGGAGAAGGCCAAGACTCGGAAGTGGTCCGATGTGGTGAGAGGCCTGAAGCCGGAAGTCGAATCGGAGTGTACCGATTCGGACAAGAGCTAGAACGAGTCGGAGACAGCTGACTCGGATCAACAGATGGACCCGGATGAGTCGGATCGACTGAAGGCCAAGGGGACACGGACACAGCGGAAGTCGATGCCATCGTGGGAAAACCAACGGATCGGCAAGCGCCGGAGTCGCAGCAACGTGACTGCTGAGATGGGCCTATTGAGCAGACATGCCGATCGAGAGGGTCGAGGCGCGTAGAACCAGAGGGGTCGTGGCAAACGGGACCGGACCGGACGAGGAGCGCGAGCAAGGCGGAGTGACGCCAGGAGAAGTCGGTTGAAAGAACCGACTGCCACAGAGGTCGACACTACGACCTCACCTCAGGTTGAGCTTGAGGGGGAGTGTTGAGCGGCAAGCTCAACCGGAGCCGGATCGGCTGAATAAGCCGGAGCCGGTAAGCGAGACGGATCGGGCAAAACGGATCGGTATGATGGTGAGCAACCGAACCGGCAAGCAGTGGAGGCCGGGTGCAATCCGTAACCAGCAGTCCAATCGAAAGCCTAGAATAGGATAGACTACTAGGTATCTATAGTCTCGTAGTAAGTGTCAGATGCTCGTGTGAGCATTGAAGTACATGGTACTTCTGTCAGTCCCAAGAGGACTTGTATAAATAGTACTACTTAGCACAGTGTGGATATACAGAGTTTTGATATAATTTTGAAATTGCGTTCTGCTGTCTCTGTCTCTCTCTCTCTCTCTCTCTCTCTGTGTGTTGTTCTCTGTTTTACGCTTCCGCAAACACTTACGTTCACATTGCCGAATCTGCTCAAACATCAAACAACCCCCACGCAAAGAAGCTGAAAATTGTTTCTTGCCCTCCTCTGAGAGCAGTTGACAATTCTGGATAGCTTGCCAAATCTGCTCAAACATCAAACAACCCCCACAGAAAGAAGTTGAAAATTGTTTCTTGTCCTCCCCCAAGCAACCACTGAGGTAGTTGGTCCCAACTCCATTTTTCCCCATGATAAACGTTGTCTAATTCCTAAAACACAACCAAAACTATCAATCAGTAAACAAAGGATTCCATAACTACGACTGCCATAAAAATTGGGCTTCTGTCGATGGAAGTTGAAATAGGAGAGCCTCTCTAATGTCTTTCCATGCCCTCAAAATACTTGTAAAGAATCTCATTGAACCAACATTATGAGCCTTAATTAGAAATTCAAAGTTAAACAACCATAAAAAACTATCCTGCCACTGTCCTCCTTTGTAGGTTTAATGTTACGAAGAGATAACAACCACAACTTTTTCCACAACTCATTCCCAGGCATAAATCCTCTCACAACATGCTTTGCAAGAAGGGCCTTACTTTGGAGCAAAGGATCTATTAAACCAAGTCCACCTACACGTATTGGTCAGATTAAAACCAACCACGCAACTTTTGCAACAACCCTTAATCCCAACGGGGCACCCTAAATAAAATTACGAACTAAACATTGTAGTTTCAATATAATAGACCGTGAAAATAGCCATGTTGATGCAACATACCACATCGATGCAAGAAAAACCAAGTTTGCCACAACCACCCTTCCTGGTAGAGACAAATTAGTGGTATCCCAATACAACTTATTTCTAACCCATAATAAAAGGGGTGTTACCATCTCTTCTACTAACAAATCTATCCCCACTTGACAACCCAAATACTTTACAGTTGTACCTCGAGGTACCCAAATAAAACCTAGAGTTGGCACATCTTGTGGGGGAGAAGACGACGGAAACCAAAATTCCCATTGACTTCCAACTTATCAAAGCTCTTGAAGCATCACAAAAATCGGATAACACTTGTTGAAGATTTTGAATCAATAGCGGAGGTTGCATATCCTTGTATAGGTAAGGCTATACCCTGAATATCCACATTCCTACTCCTAAGAAAATCAGAAAAGGCTTCAAAAAACTAAAATAAACAAAAAGGGAGCAAGCAAACACCCTTGTCTTATTGATCGCGAAAATGAAAATCTACTAACATCACCTACAAACAAAAAAGAACCATGTGCAATCTGTCTAGATTTGGAAAACAGTGACCACAGTAACGTTTTGGGCATTATGGAAATGTCAATGTAACCGACTTTATGATGCGGCAAACATTCGTCTCTCAAATGTGTTATCGGATCTTGTCTAATTCCGACTTGTTTTGGGCATTATGGAATGTCAATGTAACCGACTTTATGATGCGGCAAACATTCGTCTCTCAAATGTGTTATCGGATCGTGTCTGATTCTGGATTTCAGCCTCTAGTGAACATGTCGTTCCAAACTAGCTAAATTAGGCTAGAATCAGACTTAACCTCTACCGATTCGGCCATAAGCCGATCGACTTGTAATCGTACGACTGTAATTTAGATTCAAATTGTAATCTAGGTTTAGCGGGGAGATAACCCCAACATATTGTATATCCATGTAGAGTTGTCCTTTTACAAGGGAGTTTGTTGGCATAAAAGGCCAACTCCACCCAATTTGTATCCTTAATGTGAACATGCTGCCCAGTTAGGACTGGAGTGTATATATATATATATATATATATAAGCCCAACTGATAGGTTGTAGAGAGAGAGAGAGAGAGAGTTTTGAGAAAATAATAGAGTGATGTCTTCCATTACAGCTTAACAGAGTGCTTCTTGTTGCTTTCTTCTTGCCTACCATGCATAATCTGTTTATCTATGTTGCTTGCTTGACACTAACTACAAGTCCTCAACTACATTCTTCCATTGCACAACATCTCATATTCCCAACAATTGGGTCTTTACATTACTTTAATGGAATTCTTCGTGCATGGGAAAGTATTCGTCAAGCACTTGTTTTCTTGCCACCAAAAACTTATCATCAATTCATGTGTCAACAATTGTTATGGAATGTTTTATTTATTGATGAAGTTGCATGTATTTTGGAATTGATGACCTAGGTGATAGGGTGTATAAGACAAAGGATTGTTGTACACAATATGAGGGCTTGACCAAGAAGATTAGAGAGAGTTGTGAATTAAAATAGATTATAACAACCAAGGTAACTACGAATTAGAGAGGGAGACTCAAGAAATTAATACAAAAGATAGAGAAGACGAGAAAGGGGTAAGAATGTTATAATATTCAATTATCAAGACCATACAAAGGAGATAAACTCCACATTGAACTAAAAAACCAAAGACCTTCTTACTTCGAATCACTCAAACCCACTACTAAGACCCTTCCTCTTCCACTATTACACCTCTTCCCAAGCCTCCTCCTTTATTAGGATCCCTCTTCTAAGACTATCACTTCCTCTTTTATAATTTTCTTCTTCTTCCTCGTCACGCTCTTTTTAGAAGCTTTTTATCTCCTATTTTTAGCTAAGACCCAGTGACCTTCTAATCATCATATCTCCCTCATCCAAGTTCCAAATTTAGAGCTTTAAAAAGCTATAGATAGCTCTCTTTACACGCTTTCTAACCCATATTTAAACGTGATATTTGGGATACAAACGAAAGAGTTATGACCATTCCTTTTTTATTGTTTTTATGGTTCGCTTTTTCTCTTTTTACTTTTCTCTATGTGTCTTACTTTTACTTTTGACTTCTTCTTAAGGGCTTGGTTCGTGTAGCCACCAAATGTGAATTATCCATACTTTATATTCTTCTAATGTTCAATGACTTGAATTCTAAAAACACTTTCACACTGGGTTATCTTGGGTTGTAATGGATATTGGCCCAGCTCATACGGTTGCGGATTGGTTAAATTTTCTGCAAACTTTAGCGCAAAACCAAAGGAATATGTTGTCTAATTTAAGAGGGACAAATATTATGCTCTCTCAATTGTCTACGGTGTATCAGGTAATAGTGCCAACTTTGTAGTTCAATCATTTTCAGAGTTGGGCTGGTATGTTTTCGACATTTAATATACTTATTATAGGAGCTCGTTTATATCATCAAAATGGCAACCTCTATTTTTATGAAGTTCTAGATAATGGTAGGTTGTTATTAGTGGAGGAGTCTCCAATTATGTCTTCTACAAATCAGTTGCCAGTGAGAGTAATTAATCATAATCCATTAATTCTAAGTACTCATCTCATATTTGGGTTTTACACTCTAGGCCAATTACTGATCTGCATTGGGATCTATCTTATTATGGTTGGAAGTTGTCCAAGCCTGACACTTCGCAAATGAAGGTCCTTCCATTCTTTACATACTATGTGACGTTTGGTAGACTATTTTTGTTGAATCAGATGGCGTCGATACCTATGAGGAAAAAGTATTGGGAGGAAGGTAATGTGTCATCTTCTCATATGTTGAAGTTCTAGAAATAGTTTTGGTCACAGTGTATGAACAAACTATTGCATTTTCAATGGTTGATGATTCATTATGCATTGCCAGTAGGAGCTTTACTGAGGGGATCGGTGCCTTGATCTATCATGTGTTATGTGTGGGTTTTCATCTGAGACATTCGATCATGTTTTTTGGGAATGTGTTGCGGCCAAAAGTTTTTGGCTTCGAATTCTTAGGCTATTAGGTCATAGGTATAGGTCGACTATCTTCACATGGGTTGCAGTGTTTTGAGGAACGTTGGCCCAACAAACGGTTTTTTATCATTATCATAATTATTCGCTAACTTTACATGTGAAAAGTTTTCAGGTGGACATTACTTCAAGCTCCTTGCTGGGAATCAAGTTCTTCTCCCAGTGTTATGTTTGGCAGATTGTCTCCTCTTTGGCCTTATGGGTTCTTTGGAAAATGAGGTGCTCCAAACTATACAATGTTGAACAAACTAATGTTGTGAATCAAGTAAAGTCCTTCTAGGAATTATTGGTACATACGATTAAAGGTGACTATGATAGTTATAAGGGTTATGGAAATACAACTAATTGGAAAAGAAGGAGAATTCAAAGAGTCTGGTGAAGATAATTTTGTATTCTTGATACAAATGAGTGTTGATGGTTTGAAGCACATTCTTGAGGGTCGATGAGGGCAGATGCTTTGAAGCTCAGAGATGTTGGAGGTGGGGGGGGGGAGGGGGATTTCAAGCTTGCAATGGCATAGAAGCCATTCAAAAGGCCAAGAAATCCGTAGTCAGCTTGTAAATAGAGGGATATGTTGGGAAACAGGTCCCTCCGGATGGGAGGAGCATGAGCCGGATCGGATGGAGTCGATAGGTAACTTGACCGAGGTCAATAGGCCAAGGCCGAAAAATTGGCTGTCCCATAACTGATTCGGCTAATAGATGAATTGACAGAATCCGACTAGGCTATATTTGTAAATAGCCTAGATGTGCCCATTATGGCTATATCTGTAAATAGGCCATGTTGTATATGAGTATAAATATAGTTAGGGCAAGTAGCTAACATAAGAAGAGAGTTACTTATCACTGTACATAATCGTAATCTGTGTGCGGTGAAGAGAGTGTGTGTGTAACCGCCAGTTAGACGAAGAAGAGCTCAAGGTTGTTGCCCGTGAGTCTCCTTGTATTCTCTCCTCATATAGTGAAACAATTCGGAGTCAGTGGGCTCCCGTGTTTTTTTCACTATTTTATGGTTTCCACGTTAATATCTTGTGTTTCATTGTCTGTGTCATTTTCGATTTTGGTTTGTTTCTTCTTGTTTTTGCACTTGACTTGCTATCCGGTTGTGGCCGGTCTCTCATTTACGGGATATGCAATATTCGTTGTAATAGTGAACTATTTTGTATACTGCCTCTTGCCACTTTAATTTTAATAGCAATTGAGGATTTTTTTGTTGAAAAATAAAACGCGAGACTAATAATAACTGATACCCTCTACGATCAATGATGTACGTACTCAATTGGTTGTATATGTGCATCATAGAGACGGAGGGAGATTTCCGATATCGACTAGTAAAAGTGCCACCACGGTCCACAATTCTTCTTCTTCTTCTTCTTATGGTTTCCGATAGATTTATAGATATATGATATAGATATATATAGATAGCATTAGGTAGCTACAGACACGCATTGACACATCTCTTCTCCACCTCTTTCCTTCCCCCTTTTTCCTCTTTATGTATGTATATATGTACATACATATATGATATACATATTGTATTGTATGAGTATGTATATTTATTATCATCATGTTCAGGTACGGCGGTAGCAGATTTCTGAGACTCGTGCGTGCTGCATCTTCTTCTTCTTCTTCTTCTTCTTCTTCTTCTTCACAGCAGCACATCGCCATCGCCAAGCTCTGCAGGGTTTGTTGTTGCAACAGCCACGGAGAAGCTCTGCAGGTGCATCATCACTTCTCCTCTTTTTCTCTACCCCCCCCCAATAACAGCTTACACGCCTCCGCCTATGTAGCACAAGACTCCGATCCCCATCTCTGCGTAGAAGACGTCCCAGAGGGTGGAGATGGTGCATATGACCCCGATAAGAAGAAGAAGAAGAAGAAGATCGCAGAGCTCCTCGTCCTACTGGATGGTTCCTGGAGCCCGTCTAAAGAGGATGACCTCATCTCCTTCTGGCCCATCTCATCCTCCACTCTCCACGCTGTCCTCAACCAACTGGCCCACAGCATGAAGGAGGAGTCTGCATTACGCATTCTGTCCTGGGCCACTGCCACACAGCTTGTGATGGAAAGAGAGGACATCGAAGCCATTGGTCAGACGTGGGCGGAGATATATGGACCTCACAAGATCTCCTCCATGCACCACATTCTTGCCTCCTCCATTCCCAATGCACCTGAGCCTGTTTGGGCGGCTTTGATAACTGCCAATACAAAGCTCCGAAGACCGGATCATGGTGTCACTGTGTTTATGGACATGAAAAAGGCTGGATATTGCAAGCCCACGCATTTATCTTATGAAGCTCTGGTCTTTGCGCTGGTCAAATGTAGCAGAGTGGATGCTGCCCTCCTCACCACCAAAGAGATGCTGTCTGCACACATGCTTCCTGGAGATAAGGCCCTCGGTGCACTCTTGGAAGCTCTCTGCAAAACAGATCATACAGAAGCTGCCCTTGCTCTTGTGCAAGAAATTGCGAAGCTAGTTCAAAGTAGTGCGGCAAATTTCCTCCAACAGGTTTATAGTAGATTAATTACTGCAGTGTGGAGAACACGGTATAACTCTATGGCTTTGGAGATTCTTAACGAGATGAAGACCAAGGGTCTGAAACCAGACAGACACGCCTACACTGTGTGTGTGAAGCTTCTGTGCAGGAATAACAGGTTTGACATGGCTCAAGAACTTGTGAAGGAGATGGAGGAGGAGGATTGTGGCCCTGAATTGTCCACGTATGCAGCATTGATTCATGGTTTGAACAGAGGGGGGAAGGTGAAGGAGGCTCTCAGTATATCTGAGCTCATGTTGAAGAAGAAGAAGCAAAATGGACTACCCCTTGACACTAAGATTTATACAGCCATTTTGAATAGCCTTTTCTTGGCTGGGCAAGTGTCCGATGCTGTCGAAACTTTCGAGCGGATGCAAATGGAGGGGAATGTCACAGATATCATGACGTACATTGTTATGATAAAAAATCTTTGTGCTGCTGGCTATGTAAGGAAAGCTCTAGATATAAAAGAGGGAATGATAGGAAAAAAATTACAACCTGATGCTAGGTTATACCTCGCTTTGTCTCGTGGTCTTTGTGTGGGCAGTCCTCATATTGAGGATCTTTTGCATCTCGTG
This sequence comes from Azolla caroliniana, assembly GCF_043228905.1. Classification (NCBI taxonomy): domain Eukaryota; kingdom Viridiplantae; phylum Streptophyta; class Polypodiopsida; order Salviniales; family Salviniaceae; genus Azolla; species Azolla caroliniana. The sequence goes on along the minus strand of NW_028230449.1, from coordinate 8,696,842 downwards.
CAGGAAATGAGAAATAAAAGCTATGGACTACCAGCTGAAGTCTACCTCACCTTGGTGACTCATTTCTGCTCTGTGGGAAAATTTGACGATGCTCGTGTATGGGTGAAAGAAATGATAACTCATGGCCATGAGCCTACTCCCTATTTAAGGACCACATTGTCATCCAAGCTAGGTGATGTTTTTGTTGTTGAATAACTGAGATATTTTCTCAAGGTTACATCTTGTTAAACAGTATGCAATGTAACAGCGTGAACGATAACAGTATGCCAATGTCTTGTAATTCTAGTGATTTTCAGAAATAGACATTGGATTTTTACTAGCCATATGTTGCCATCGGTAAAAATCAAGGTTTCGCATCATTTGGATCCATCCCTAACTGGATATGTGAAGAAGATGGAGGCTGTGTACAGTAATATTCTAGCTTTTTGTTTGGTCAAATTTCTCTATTTGGCCAAATTTCTCTATTTATTCCTTGCTACTAAGTTTATATTTAATATTTTGCTTCACATATTTCAAACTTAAACTAACTCTTTCCAACACATTAATCATGGTGGATATTGATGTTACTTCTATTGTAGCTCAAAATCTGAAGATTTTCTAAATGTTTGTTGCTTGGCTTGCCTTGTTTATGATTTCATTCTTGAGATGTAAAGTTTTATACCCTTGTCATGACAAACGTACACAATGCATATCCATGGAAACCTTTGAACTTATTATTTATGGACTTCTAGCCATTTGTATGCCTAACAGGTTTCTCACCTCAAATAATGCAGCTTGTTCAAGTTGGAGGTCCTACAAACGGGTGCAGACTATATTGAACTTACGAAGAACCATGAGGCTATCAATAACTTGGTCATTTTGTTGATATTTAATCAGCATCAATAAATATAGAGCATTGTTATTCATGCTTTAACTTTTTACTACACTCCCACATCATGCAATCTAAAGCACAAGATCACATAAAAAGTCTGACTTAAACAGATACACAGCAAAACTACGAAATTTGTTTATTTTTATTTCTTCAATTTTGCTCTTCCCATACAAATGGATCCTTCATATAGCAAGCTTCATATTCAGGTAAATTGTAAATCAACTTGGACAAATGCTATTTTATGGAAAATAACGCTGCAATTACTTCGTAATTTCAGAATATTCTAACAAATGCACAGCAATACTGAACTTTGTGATATTTCCCATGGTATGCACCCAATGACTCCTTGAAACTATTAACAAAGTCTCGACATATTGAAAAAGTGAACCACTTAGTTGATGGTGCAGAAACATTTGATGTACATATTGGGCTTCATAATGCCAGCCCATGCAAGTGACTTTGATTCCTTTCCCTGCAGTACCATTGGCTCACAGGTAGTTTGGCCGCTTTAAAAGTAGTCATTCAAGATGATTATAAGGATGTTGATGGTTTCCACCATACGTTAAATATATTGCAGGAACGTTGCACAAAAGATTATGCATAAGAATAAAACCCAAGTTTCTCCAATAAATGCATCAGGGAATAGCTCATCTTATTGGAGTAAAAAGTTTAGTCTGGAAGGTGAAGTTCACTTATAAGCATTCATCCAATCCAGGCATGACGATCAGTATGTTAAAATGTTATGTAACTCTGGTGTTATTCACACTATTTACATTTCCTACTTACAATGCTCCTCTGGTCTTCAAGACTAGGCCTATTGTGAAAACAATCAAGATTTACCTTCCAACCAACCAACACACATCTATTCTTATTTCCTGTAACACTGTACCTCTGGTGCACAACCTTATCATTAGATATCTTTACCAGAGAGACGCACTTTGCACAAGGGCTTTTGAACTTGAGTCCAACTTTAATTTAATGTCTGGATAGAGAAGAAAAACTCTTCATATTATCAATCTCTTGATTGGATTGTACAGTGTCAACCTCATTTATGTTGAATTCTATAGCATTTCAGCACCTGCACAGATGTTTGACATATAAATATATGATACACTGTCTGCTCCATTAAATTCAATGAGATTATGAAAAGCGATCCTACCAAGCTCCATATTGCCCCACTTTTGACAGGCACCTAAGAATGCACGCCAAAATACATGATCAGGATACATCGGCATCCTTTTGGTCATCCCTATTGCTTCATGTAGTTGGCCTGCTCGACAAAACAGGTTAACCATGCAAGTATAATGTTCAAGAGAGGGAACGATACCATATTCTAGAACCATAGCCTCAAAATACATCTTGCCCTTAAATAGCATGCCTGCATGATTGCAAGCATTCAAAAGACTAACAAAGGTAACTAAACTTGGTCTAATACCTTCTGAATTCATTTCATCAAAGACATGGAAGACTTTCGCAGCTACTCCATGCTGTGCATATCCCGCAAGCAGTGCATTCCAGGATGCTAATTCTCGAACTGGAAGTTCATCAAATAATTCTCGTGCCTTAACAATAAACCCAGATTTTGCAAACATGTCAATTAACGAATATCTGATGAAAAGGTCTGTTTCCAATGATCCTCTTGCCCTAATATCATTGTGTAATTCTTGGCCCTTGTCTAAAGCTCCTAAATAGCTACAAGCTTTCAAGATTGAGACATATATTGCAGCATTTGGAGGAATTCCTTCAAGTTGCATCTTGTCAAAGTAAGTGATTGCTTTCTCATTGTATTTATGGTCCACATATGCAGATATTAGAACATTCCATGCAATTATTCCTCGAACTGGAAGCTTATTAAACACCTCTTCTGCTTCAAAGAGTAAACCACATTTGGCATACATATCAACCAACATACTTGCTAGGAGGAGGTCTCTTTCTAGCCCTTTCCTGGCAATTTCAGCATGCAGTTCTTGTCCTCGAACGATATTCCCAAGGTTAGTGCAAGACTTTATACAGCAGACAAAAGTAACAGCATCCGGATTCATTCCCTCAACCTGCATGCATTCAATGTCGTTCAGGGCTTGCTGATAATAGCCATGTTGTGCATATCCTGTTGCCAGTGCAGTCCATGAGACAACATCTTTAACTGAGAGTGCATTAAACAGTTCCCGTGCTTCAACAAGCAAACCACATTTTGAATATGTATCAATTAAGCTGCTTGCAAGAAGATGGTCATTTTCAAGCCCTGTTTTAGTTATATCAGAATGTAGTAGAAAGCAAAAATCAGATTCCCCTCTGCTGCTACAAGCTTTTAAGTTACAAAAGAATGTGACTGTATCCGCAGAGATCCCCTCTTGTTGCATCCATTCATAACAACTCACTGCTTCATCGAAGAAACCATGTTTACAGTACCCTCCTATTAGTGAATTCCATGATACTATATCTCGAACTGGAAGCTTGTCGAATACTTCCTGGGCTTTAGCAAACATACCACATGTTGCATAGGAATTCACCAATGCATTGCCAACATCAATGTTTCTTTCCAGAAGCCCATTCCTTGCGATCTCATCATGTATGTGGGGAACCTTATCTATAGCTTCCATACTGTGACAGGCCTTCAAGATATGAATGAATGTGATAGCATCTGGAGATGCACCTTCATGGAGCATCACTTCAAAGCAAGTAAGTGCTTCTTTACATTGGTCTAGGTTAACATACCCTGCTATTAATGAATTCCAGGAAACCACATCTCGTACTAAGAGATGGTTAAATACCTCCTGAGCTTTACCAAGTGATCCACATTTTGCATACATATCAACTAACGCATTTCCGACAATTAAATGTCTCTCCAAAAGTTCTCGCCTTGCAATCTCAGCATGTATTTTCTCACCCTTCCACGTATTACCCACACTGGCACAAGCTTTTAAAGCAAAGACATATGTGATGGCATTAGGAATGATACCTTCCAACTGCATCCGTTCAAAATACTCGAGTGCTTCACAACTTCTGTCATGGTTGACATAACCTGCGATCAATGCATTCCAGGAAACAACATCTAGATTTGGCAGGTTGTCAAACACTTCTTGTGCTTTCTCTAGAGATCTACACTTGGCATACATGTCAACGAGACTGCTTCCAACAAAGAGACTTTTCTTTAGCCATCCGTTTTCGAGAACTTTTCTGTGTAATTTATGACCCATTTCTAGATCCTTAAGCTTTGCACAAGCCTTAAACAGTGACGCAAAGGTTCTAGCAGATGGGCATATATGGCTCTCCTTCTGCATTCTTTTATAAAGGAGAATAGCATTCTTTGGTTGTCCATATCTCACATAGCCTACAATGAGAGAGTTCCAGGAACATTCATCTGGTGTTTGCAAGCTATCAAAAATGTACCGTGCATCGGAAATCCTCTTCGCCTCTAGAAGCATCAAGATAAGATGGTTTCCTAGTGCTGGATGCACTTCGAACCCATTATTGCACATATATGTATGTAAGCGCAATGCAAGTCCATAATTCCGCTCCTTGCTACACCTGTCTAGGAGGCAAAGAAGATCAGCATTCCATGGTGCACCTGATAGAGTTGTATCAGCTTCCAAACAACAGATTATTGTGTCCAGACTCAATTTCTTGCAACTTGATCCGCTGCCATCCACATAATGATCTGCATGATGAGTAGTGGAGTATGGAAATGCTGTACAAGGTACTAGGGCAGGAATGGCTTTGTCGTCTGGTTTCATTTCCGTGAGCATGTGGACGTCCAGGAACGCAGGCGAGTAGAGGGAGGAGGAGCTATCTTCAGGGCAAAGTGGAAGCATTAGAGGCGGCGGAGGCGGCGGCTGGGGACAGCTTATCATGATGACACCGTCACAACATTGGCTGCACGCCTACGTTCCTGCTTGAAAGAAGAGAGAGAGAGAGAGAGAGAGAGAGAGAGAGAGGTCATCAACATGAATCAGGATCCTGCAATGAAACAAGCGATTTCTCTCTCTCTCTCTCTCTATGGCAGCCTTTACAAGGACGACGACCATACATATATCATATATGTATGTATGTATGTATGTATGTATGTATGTACAAGAAGCAAATAACTTGAACCTTCTGCAAACATCTTATGGATGGATGGCTGTACTTCGTCAGGCAGGCGTATGTGTATGAGTATGTGTATGTGTATGTCTATATACATACTATGTATATGTATCAGTATAACCAACACCCACCAACCACATCACACACACTTTTGGTATGTAATCCATTATCACTAACATGCATACACTCACTTCCTTCCCTCAAGCAAGCACGCGACTTGGCCTAATGTCGACCCTAGTTTTCGTGATTTGTTGAAATACATTACCGCTTCATCAAGGAGTGTACACTAACTGTTGGTTGGTCGACGTGTCTAACTGCACCCAAAAATTTAAGAGGGCAAGTGAGGGCATCATGGGCGCAGACAGTGCATGTCGCACCACTGATGGCGCGTGTGATCTCCACCGTCTGTTTAGGATTAAAAAAAAGGCACACATCTGCTTTTACTTTTTGGGGAGCCCGACACACTAGTTTAGGGAGCCCAACCCCGCTCAGGGAGCCCAGTCCCGCTCACTGGTTAAGGAGCTCTGCTCTTCTTATGCAGGAGCTTGAGGAGCCCTGCTCACTAGTTAAGGAGCCCTGCTCTTCTTATACAAGAGCCCTACTCATTATTTTATGTAGACTATAAAAACCCTGGAGTTTTTTATGCCTGCCATTTTCAACAGATTTTTCAAAACACAGCGTCTTGGTTTTAGGAGGGAAGTTGATTCATCGATAAACACCTGTCGTCGATCACCACTTGCACCCACATCCGAGGAGCAAAACCTGTCACTAAAGGTATACATTGTCATGGTTTTTACTTGTTTTTAGGTTTAGGGTGTAACATCGGGCCATTTAGAACAGGTAATATGTCGCATTCCTTTATTGATAAATACATGAGATGTCAAGAATTACAATTTTTTAACAAACTTTCAAGAATGTATCATGCATGCTCATGGTTTTTACTTGTTTTTAGGTTTAGGGTGTAACACCGGGTCATTTAGAACAGATAATATGTGGCATTACTTTATTGATAAATACATGAGATGTCAAGAATTACAATTTTTTAACAAACTTTCAAGAATGTATCATGCATGCGTACATGACTTTTAAAAACATAAATAAAAAACACAGTTAATATTATCAAGATTTCAAATTAAACCTGTATTTTCTCAATTCATACACATATTTAGCCAGAGATTCGCTTGGATTACAAGAATGCTTTCAACTATCATTGTAATATGCTTCATTTTACATAATGTTGAATTTGAATCCAATTGAACAATTTTAACAACCACATACTTTGCGAGTCAACCAATACAAATATATGATAGACAATTAAAGTTTGCAAACCAATCAGATAGTGTAAAGAAATGGTACTCAAACAAAATAATCTTATATTCCAAAACAAGTTTAGTGTTACAATTATAGTTACAAATACAAACTAATATACAATCACTCCATTAGGAGGTCTGGAACAGGCTGCTCTCCAAGATCAGCTGACAGTGGTGTTGCATCAACATGTTCTATCTCCTCAGTTGAATCTTGTATATGATTAGAACCTGGTGCATCTTCAAGGACGACAAGGTCGCCTACTTCCTCGTCTATAGGTTCCATCGGTTCCATCTGAAACATCGTTGTTTCGTTGATATGCTTTGCCCCAACCTCTTGGTCCTGGTCGGGACAATCCCAAATGCCTTGAATTCTCATCTTAATAAATTTGACTTGGTCGGGCTCCTTTTCTAATGCGATGCAGTTCCTGAACAGTTTAAGACCACATGCTGTTGTCGTTCCTAAATAAACAATCACACATACAAAAGTAAGAAAACAGGACAAGAAATAATATTTCATTTTTAAAAAAATTGATGAAACTTATGAGATTACCTGTTCCAGAAAATAAGTCGAGAACCCAATCATCGGGGTTCGAGAACAATCGACCAATTGATTAACCAATCGTTGGGGCTTTTGATAAGGGTTTACTAAACTGTTATCGCCAGACATGTGGCACAATTTCTTCGTTACAGCAGGGCACATGATATAGTTGACAACGTTCCGCTCATTAACATGTGCTCGAGCCTTCTTCTTAGAAAGTGCGTCGTAGTAGCCCACGCACGTGTGCTCCACAACGCTCACCATTCGATCACCCGGGGTACAAGTTATGTTTGTTTTAACCCTATTGTATAATTGAATTGAAACAAGTTAATAAATATGTAGTAAGCAACATAGAATCCATAGCTTAAATATATAGTAACATAATGCTGACCAATGCATATGTTCGGTGGCATGGCATCTCGACTTCAATGCAGTCGTGACCAATAACGTCTGACCCATACTGTGAAATATAACAATATGTCATAATGGTGCCAGGGTCATCTTTGCAAAGTCCTTAACCATATTATCTATTTGTGGATATTTGTATGGCATATCGTTGTATGTCGAGCCTGATATTTTGAAGCCATACGGTATATCCGCCACAAGCAATGTATAATGTCTCTTGGGTAATATGTCAAGCATATTACCCACATCACCAATATATACACTATAATACAATTGTCGGAAAGGATCACTCTTGCGCAAAAAGCTTTTTACGGTATCTAAGTCCTCAGGCACCTCGAGCTCCTTTCCTTTTGTCATCCGTTTCTTGTATTTAGCTCGTTCCAAATGGGTGATGAAGGCGCTAGGTATGCCTTCATTGTTGTCACTATTCTTCTTTGAACGAGGTGGTTTTTGTAATTATAAATTTTGTAAGAAGAAACCCATTATCCAAAAATCAATTAATATTTGTAGAACATGCATACCCATTCTCTATATACGATAAAGAATTCTTCAAGTGCCTTGGAAGATGATGTTTTTGGGCAAGATTGCTCCACTTCTTCCCACGTAGACAGGGACAATTTTTTCATCATCAACTCTTGAATCTTCATATACACCTTATGGCTAAAAAACAAAAGAAACTAAAATTAGAATAAAGAACAAATCAACAAAGCAATCAAATCAAAATGATACATGCACATAGATGACTCACTTTTGAAACTCTGTGACCAATTCGTCAAGGCTAAACTCCTTGGCGGCCACTCTTGATAATACAGATATCAATAATCTGTCATCCTTAATTCCTTGCAGTGACCGCCAAGGAAATAACTTCATATCTTCGACTAACTCTTCAATTACTAAGTCACTTTTACGGGACTTAGATTTCATCTCCATCTGTGGGTCGAGCTTAGACTTCTTTGGATTTTGACCCTTTATTTCTTGGAGGTCCCACACCTCCCCTGTTCTAAAAATGCAAGTTGAAAATGTGATCTTGGAGGTCCCATGCCTCCCTTGTTCTAAAGGCAAGTTGAAACCATGAGTCCTATTTTCTCAAGCCTTCATACTTGTTGCTTTCGTCAACTGCTATCCCCACTTCAAGTAGACATTGTCGTCGCAATCTATGATGTATCTGAGAATTAAATTTTTGCAGCGCATCAAGATACTTGTGATTGAAGAACTTGATGCGCTCGATACATGACATCTTTTGTCTATAGTCATTATTGTTGTTATGATCCCAAGCTAACAACTTGGCTTCTTCATGTGTAAGGTTTGCATACACTTTACATTCTGCAAACTTGAAGAAAGGGGTAAGAGGATACTCCTTGACCAATTAACGTCGGGCTTCAGTAGAGTGGGATCCTCCAATCACATAGTATGTGTAGTCATCTGCCGAATTGTACTTGAAGTCAACAACAGTAGGGCATTGATCTGGGTCGACCATTACTAAGAATGTCACTACAGTCGCATGTGGATTAATCTTCATTTTGCTTTTTAAGTTCTGCACATGCATTGAATGTGACCCTCTAATTTTTAGAGCCCGTCTTCCTGTCTCCAGATCGATGGGTGGTCGTTGAATAGACAAGATTGGTAAGTGAAATAATTGTCCTTTACGGACAAGATTCGTCTTTACAATATTTTCTCTGAACTGGTTTTGCTCTGAGGTGAGTATCCCCGATGAAATGTGGCCCCCTGGAGGAATAACTACGAGCTCGGCTTCTTCCTCCTCATCTTCTATGAACTCGAGGACCTTCGGCTCATCCTATTCTGGTTGCTGCCTTTTCTTGTACTTCTTTTCTCTCATAGTATGGCCACTATTAACGCTCAAGAATATCAATCCCTTTTCTCGGAGTTGCAATGTTTGAAAGAGAAGTTTCTCGCATTGAAACAAGAAAATCAACGACTGTTGGGGGAGCTTCAACAAATCTCCTTAGAGAAGCAACAAACACAACAACAACATGGGGAACTAGCGTTACGCGTGCAACAGCTCGAAGCAACCATAGTCGCGATGCAACAACAAGGACCCAGTACGCAAGGGGTTCATAAAGAACCCAATATCACCCTTCCCATGAAATTCGATGGAACGCAATCACAATTTAGAGGATTCCTTAATTAGGTACGATTAGTCATTCAAATGCATCCTTCCCGATATCCCACCGATGCATCATGAGTGGGGTTAGTAGGCACGTTGTTAAGTGGCTCAGCTTTGGCATGGTTCGCTCCGTTGTTAGAAAAGGAATATCCTTTACTAAAGAATTTTGAAGAGTTTTTAAGTGAGTTTAAAGCCTATTTTGGAGATACTAACAACATAAGGACAACAATCAACAAAATTCGATGATTACGTCAAGGTGATTGTCGAGCCTCCGCATACGTTGCTGATTTCTGCCTACTCGCCTCCGCATCGTTATGGTCTACGTGACGATGTCAAGGATTTACTCTTGACCTTCCTTGAAGAACAAAAGTCATTGACAGAAGCAATCAGTCGCGCGGTGATATGCGACAACCGTCTTTTCGAACAATGTTCGGAACGTCACTTCTAGATGCCAAGGGTAAGATCAGAGCCCACCTACGCCTCAGTGGTAACAAAACCTTTTCCAAGGGAGTCATATAATGTGTCTCCAGTGAATACTCCAACTCCGATGGAAATTGACACTACACGTCGTTGCAGACCATTATTGGAAGAAGAAAAGCAGCGAGTGTTGCCTCTTAGGAAACACGGTCCGTGGTCAGTCCTTCGACCTAGACCCCAAGGTGGGTGTGGAACAACGAACAGAGCTTAATCGTACTACATAAGGAGAGAACCTCTGTAATTCCTCCGTGTGTAAGGGGAGACGGCTACAACTGACTCCTTATCATAGGTTGCGCTTACATACTACTACGATTACGTATCCGAGACACAGACACTGAATTAGATGTAGCTATACACAGAAACTCAGAGAAGATAGTATTCTATTATCAGGCATTCTTTTACAATTCCCAAAATTTACATGCACCTCCTTACGAGGTTTTCTGCCCTTTATATATGCAGGGTCTAATTAGCCGTTCACGCTTACCCGCGTGAACCGTTACATACGTTACGCTTTATATAGTTTCTTATTCCTACGCTTTTGGCCGTCGGTTACTATTCCGGCGGACAACACCTGGCACGCTTGTGGGACAGTGCCTTTGCACGTCGGACCCATCCCATTAATCTTCTTCCAAAATGCCCCAGATGTTCGGCTTTGTTGTGGTGTCCTCGGCCGGAGTTAATGTAGGGCCCGTAGGTGCATCGTGGTGCGGCTCCTCTACTTGGTCGGCCTGGTTTCTCCCGAAGTCGCCTTCGCCGTGTGCGGGTGGTTCAGGTACGGTGGGCTCTTCTTGAGTTCATGGGCTGGGCTCCGCCGGTAGCGTGCTTGCAGTCGGCTGCTACTCCGCCTCTATTGTTAGGTCCTCCGCGGTGTTGGCCGTTTTTGTGTGTCCCTGGGCGTGGGGCGGGGATTCCACATGGTCCGCACTATTTTCCGCGTTTTCTGAAGATGGTGTGGGCTGGACCTTTTGTTGGTTAATTGTTTCGCTGTCTGGTCTTGTGGGGAACTCCGCTCGTTCGTCCCCGCTATTCTCCCCCGTTGTCCTCGCTGGTGATCGGTCCTGAGGTTCCTCTTCTTCGGTTGTGCCCGGAATTGGTGTCTCGTTGGGTTCCTCGTTTGTATGCGTGTTGCCGGTTTGTGTGATCTGGTGAAATAGCTCCTCCTGACTTTCACCAAAATCATCTAGGAGTTGTGCGAGTTCTTCGGAGTGTTGGTCTGCTAACGCGCGATAGTCTTGCGCTAGGTCCTCCCGTACGGTCGCAATGCTCTCCTCGTTTAGCTTATAAAACCCTCGGCCGTCTTTCCACCGGTTCTCCCAGTCCGCATGATACGCGTGCAATTCCGCTGCTTGGGTTGCCCACGCCATCCATCCTTTGTCCAACGTCGTTTTCAATTGCGCTATGAACCTTTCCCGGTTGGTTTGGAGAAGGATGCGCACGTTATCCGTGATGGCTTGGCAGCGGTTGCGTGCGTCTTCCATCGACTTCTGGAGATTCGCGATTTCCTGCTGTTTAACGGCTGCCGCTTCCTCATACGTGGCCTTTAGGCCCGCCCACAGCTGGGATTCCTTTTCATGCTATTTTTCTAATTTCCCCATTTCATTGTTTAGGCGGATTTCGAGTTGATGCCGTCTGTCTTGTTCGACTACCAACTCTTCATCAAACCATACCTTCTTTTTCTCTAATAAGGCCCGAAGTCCCGCTATTGCCGCCTCTGATTTCTTCGCGTCCTCTCGTAATTGGGCGTTGTCATCTTTTGTCCGGATGTGCTGAGCCACCTCCGTAGCTAGTTTCTCTTCAAGCGTTTTTACGGCCTTTCGTCCGTTAGCCCGTATCTCCTTTTCTCTGTCGGAGGATTAGCGTAGCTCTGCTCGAAGGCGGTCAATTTTAGATTCCGCTAGCTGCACGACCCTTTTTGCTTTTGAGGCGATGGTGGTCTGAGCCTCGATTTCTTCTTTGAGAGCGTCGATAACATGGTTCGGTGGCGGGGTTTCGTGTTGCGCCGTAGTCGTATGAGCTTCTAACTCCGCGATGCGTGCGTTGGCCTTTTGTAGTTTGGCTTCGGTCACTTTAACCTTCTTCCAGACATTCTTATTTTTTATGGCCATCTCCTTGGCGCCTGTGCTGACCTTTGCCAGTTCCCGATGGACTTCGACTAGGGCCGTGTTTAAGGGTGGTATCTCCATCCCTACTCATCATACACTAGCGTTCCTCTGTCTGCCGACCCTGGCCAACCGGTCCTCATCGTCGCTCTCCGTTGTTTGTGTTAGGGCGCGCTCTATCATCTGTCGTTCTGCATGCTCCTCGGCCATGCGTTGGGCGGCTTTGACCTGTTGTGTTGCCAGGAACTCCATGAGCTCGAAAGAGGTACCGAACTACAAGAGGGCGCTGAATTCGTGGGCCGTATCCGGAATATCCGGATATGCCAAAACCTCGTTTTCCGCCGTCAATACGGCTTTCCCTTGCTGGGACTGAGTCGTAATAATCGGCCGCAGCTCCCGGATGATTTCGAAGGTGGTATTCGGCTTTGATGTTGCGGGGCCTTCACCTGCGGTTGGTGCCTCCGGATCTGTGGGGGCGTTTTTTACCAACCCCCGCCCATCCTTTCTGTCCAATCTGCGCCGTTTGGGTCTAGGGCTTTCCCTCCGTGCTTCGGTGTCTGGTTCTAGGGCTGCCTCCATGGGGTGTCTTGACTGTTCCTCCTGCGTCGCCCGTTGTCGTGAAGAAAACCGTCCCCAGGCGCAAACCGTGTGTAGTGTGTGTGAACCGGCCCTTACACGTGGGCACGACCCTTGTTGTATAGTAGATAGGTAGGCACAAAGGTTAAATCCTAGGTAGCAATATTCTATAGGGGAAATCGAGGAGTATCTCTGTCCGAAAGGACAGAGAATTAATGTGATGTAAACGGGTGAACGGCCTCCCTCCTTGAGCTATAAAGGAGAGGGAGACGAGGCGAGAGAGGGGATCGCGCGCTTGAGGGGACGAAGTGCTGTCGGACTGGGACCGAGCTCTTCTTCTCTGTCATTCTCCATAGCTTTCTTTTGCGCAGGTTCTTAGGAGGTTGATCCTGCTCCGTGGAACGCCCGTGTGCTTCCGGTAGGATCTCCATCTTGCTCTCCTGTGTGCGTGGGTGATCGGGCGTCGGCATCCACCTTCGGCTATAGCCGTTCGAGTCATCTGCATACATTTATATACATACGCTAGTGTTCTCAACTCGTGTCTCCTTTGTTGTTGGGCCGCGTCCCCGTGCATTCCTCTGTCTATACGTGTGTGAGCGTCTCTCTCTCTCCCTCTTCTCACCTATTCCTCGGTCCAAGACCCCAATGGTCCCGCCTTGTTCTCCACACACGCGCGTAACAACGCGACATATTTGGTGAACCCGACGTGAACAGGCGGCAGAGGAGTAGAAGATGAGGGGGTCGGACCTTGTAGAAGCCATGGCTTCGGCTGTAGACCGTATAGTGAGTGCGCGCGAAGGCACTGGCGCCCTTGATAGGGCTATCGAGCCGATTGTCGGTACGATCGGCCGGTTTAGTGGAAAGGATGCCACGAGCTACTTGGCGTCCTACCGGGCTGAGATGGTAATGAGGGACATTCCGGAAGAGAGGCGTCTAGCCGGGTTCCCTCGAGTGGCGATGCCGGGTATCCATACGGAGGTGCTCGAGGTACGGGCCGAGAGCCAGACCTGGGAGGAGTTCGAAGGTCGGCTCCTCGAAAGATACGGGCTTGAAGATGCGCTTCGACTTTCGAAGCGGGACCTCATGGAGTGGGTGGAGACCCCCAACAAAGGAAGGAACGCGTCAGTGGTCCTTCGGGAGTTTGAGGAACACTTCGCGCGCCTCTCGGTGCTTGACCGGACCGTTCTGGACACAAGTCGTGTCCTATTATTTGTTAAGTCAGTTGACGAGCGGGATCGGGAGCAGGTAGGCCTCCTATTGGAGACTGATGACGGGCTGACGGCCGACTGGGCCGTGGTGAAAAGGGTTTGTGGCCGTTTCGACAAACGGCGGGAATGGGTTGACAAAGGATCGATAGGGGCGGGCTCTGTCGCAACAAAGAAGCTCGAGCCAACACCACCAACGCGAAGGGAAGAGACCCGAGATTGGCTCGAGACCGGGTTGGCCTCAACCGGAATGGTCAAGGGCTCGTCCGGGGGAGCAGCTCTGGAGGAGCTGACGCGGATGGTAAAGGATCTCCAGATCGCCCAAGCACGGAGGGATGGTGGCGAACAGGTTCGTGACCGACGACCTTTGGCGGAAAACAGGTGCATGTGGTGTGACGCGGTTGGGCACATCCGAAAGGACTGCGGGGACTTCGCCGAGGCGATGAGAAGCAACGTGGTGTACCTGTGGAATGGTCGAGTGCACGCCAGCGAGACCCGAAGGGCCCTGAACCTGAACGTCGGGCGAGGGGGCATGAAAAGGCTGATGGAGGAGGCGGCGGCTCGTCACGCGGAGACCGTCCACTACTCGGCGTCAGCTGGTATTCGGGTCAGAGGTGGCAAGGCCCCGAAGACGGACAAAGCCGAATGTAGAAAATGATTTAATGGGGAGAGCCTTCAAGGAGGTGTCACCGATGCTTGAAAGACTGTATGATGGCCAAGAGCTCCCTATCATGAAACTCATAATTGATTTCTACAACATCCAAATTTTCGTGAATGGAAAGGAAACTTCGTAGTACAAAATCTAATGGAACATCTTCAAGGATAAAGATTTTGAATGCGTATTCTGAACTAGAATCGGGCAATTGTAAATGCACACTTCAAGCTTTCAAATGCATTAGTTGTGTCTAAAGTTCGTGGGAATGGTTGTTTCATCTCGAAGTTGTGTAAACGACAGAATCCTAAACCCAAACCCCAAGAAACATCGTATATCACGCATGCATTGTGGTGTTAACTAGTCTAGAATTGTCTTCACCTTTGTTGGATCCGTAGAGATATTTTCCAACTAGTGGATTGTTATATTCTTGAGCTTTGGATAAAGATCAAATTCTTGTAATCATAGAACTTGGCAAGCATGTACATCCTGCTCCTTATAATCCTAGGCAAAGATCAAGATGTCATCAAGTTAAACAATGATGAATATTTCTATGAAGTCTCGAAATATATCATTGACCCTTAGAGGGAAAACTGCTTGCACGTTTATGATTTTGAAAGGCACAATTGTATGCTCGAAATGTCCATATTGAGTCAAAATCAAGGTTGTTAGGTACGTTAGGTACGGTACGGATACCATACGTATTTAACGTATTAATACCCGTATAGTACCTCCCAATTTAAAAATACGTTAAATACGTTTTCTTAGTATGTTAAATACTTATAAAATACGTATTTTACGTATAGTACGTTAAATACTTCTAGAATTTGAAAATTATTTACCTTTCTAAAAAATATCCATAATATTGTAAAAAAAAATCTATGTTTACAAAATTTTGTGATGTACATTGTACAGTATAGTTCTACATCCTAAAATGCATATAAGACATTTGAACATTTCACATCCTAAAATACTTGTAGTAATATGAATGTCGATATTCCCTTATTCTATAATCAATGTAAGTGTGTATCACGATGTTCTACTTCAAATTGTAATTATTTACAATTATACCTTCATAGATTGAGGAATCGTCTACGATTATCACACTCATGATAGGTTTCTCTTTTCTTCGTTTTCTTCTTCTTCTTCTATCTTCTGCGATTATCACACTCAAGATAGGTTTATGTCTTCTTTTCTTTGTTGTTGTTGTTCTTCTTCTATCTTCTGCGATTATCACACTCAAGATAGGTTTATGTCTTCTTTTCTTTCTTCTTCTTCTTCTTCTTCTTCTTCTTCTTCTTCTTCTTCTTCATCGTCGTCTCTTTTTTTTTTTTTTTTTTAAAGTAAGATACACCTTAGTATATTACTTGAAAAGTCTACATAAGAAAAACAGAACGAGACCTTAGTATATTACTACTTCGTCGTCTCTTCTATTCTTCCTTCCTTTGGCTTCTTTTTCACTAAAATCTTTTTTTTCTTTTGCTTTTTGTTAGGGTTTTTTTTCTTTATAAATACGTATTATACCTGTTTTTTTATAAATACGTTAAATACTGTATTGGACAAATGTACATGATGATATTTGACTGAACAACATTGAGGTATAGTACGTACTATACAAATGATGAGGTACTATACGTATTTAAACGTTAAATACAGGTACGTAAACAACCATGGTCAAAATGTGGTTTTCTGTTCATCACCTATGCGAAACCAAACCAACTTAAAAGCACCTTGAAGATCAAGATTTAGGAAGAAATTAGGTCTACTCAAATGCTCCAATAGGGTTGAGATTAGAGACGAGGCATACTCATTTCAAATTATCACTCCATTTAAGCTTTGATAATCTACAGCCAAGCAAAGCAACCCATCTTTCTTCTTAGCAAAGAAGATGAAGACTCTCATAGGAGATCTAGAATGTCGAATGAATCACCTTTTCAAAATTCTCTTTGATATATTCTCGAAGAACCTTAAGGTCTAATGGCACTAGGTTACAAATTGGACTTCATTAGGGATCTTTTCCTGGTTGGTGTTTTGGGAGCATATTAGACTTTTCCTTATCAAATTCTTTGAGTTCTTGGTACTTGGTTGAAAGCAAGGTATCTAACCTTTGTGGAGAAATTGTTGAAAATTGATGACACACTTGAGTTTGAAGCAATAGAGAAGTTAGTATGGTTTTTCTAGGATTCTAGGATTGGTTTTTTTTCTACAATCAACTTTGGGATTACGCAAGAACTACGTGAACTAATTTAGACTTTTCGGTTAAGTCTCCAAAGGAAATAGGCTAGCCATCTATAACTCTGATATATGCTAGACTAGGAAGGCTTTTCAAGAGGACTATTTCTGTTAAGTCAAATTTTCGGTCCATAAAGCAAGAGTTGGCTCCTAAATTTAAGAAAGTAGAGGCAAGGTTTCGATGACATCCAATAGTACTAATTTCAACTTGTGTCTCCAAATTCCTACTAACTTGATTTGTTACTATTAAACCATTAATTTTGACTCTTAAGAATTCTATGTTGTCCTACCAAATAGCTCCTATTTTGGTTGGACTTACACCAACACTTTGTCTAGTTGGCAAAGGACTTCAAAACTATTAAGTTGTGCAAGGCTACTAGGGTTACTAGGGTGGCTATAGGTGTATTTGGAGAATCAAGATCAAGTTTAGCACTTGATTAATTTGTTGTCTAGGTTAGGTTAATAGATCCCTATGCATAAATGGTCAATGAGACAAACTATGTAACGTCAAGGCATGGGTATGGGAACCACTACATGTGACAACGCTTGCGATGGGCTCTTACTAAACCGGATGCTCGATACTTTGGATTCTATAGGGATTTTTAAATTGTTTTTCCTCCTGGTATCACACATAAGCAACCCCAATAATAGTATAACATCAATCGTTATATAATGTGCAACTCCTTCAAACAAAACCTCTCTAGCCCATAGTTAAAATATCGTATTGAAGCACTAACACCCAATAATATTAGATGGATTAGGTGTGCCAAGTCTGGTTGGTTTTTCACTTGTGAGTAGAGATCGTGACAAACCATTAAGTTTCTTTCTATTTGTTCCATGTGGCGCGATATACGGAATTGTATAAGATTTTCCCTATCAATGAGACGTAGATCTTGACTGAGATCAAATGATTGTGAGACATAAAGTTCCACATGTACGGTCAGGCATAGGTGCAACTCTACAAATTGATGGCAACATTTGCGCTACTAGATACTCTCGTTGCAACTGCTACTACCTTTTTCTTGAGAAATCTTCTTTGGGGTGGATATGACATGAGGAAAGGTTGGATATATAGAGAAATTGACCCAACATCTCAAGAAAATTCTTTATCTTATCGTTGGATCTATAATTAATCAATAAGGGTTCAATAGAAAAAGGAAAGGAAAGACATTGATTGCATTTATTTCTACTTACCACCATAATATAGGTGTTAAGGTTTGCTTAACATCACTGCGTTTCAACTTAAATCAATAAACCTCAACGATGTCAATGATGTGCGACATCAATCTCCATTGGAGTGGGGCCACCTTTCATAACTATATCAAGTGCTTGAGTGGGGAAGGTGGGTCTACTACCACCCATACATGATTTTGCTCCATAATTGAGTAGTTTTTTTTCGTTCAGAACATCCCTCAAATTGTTGATTATCACCTTGTAATGCATGACTTATGGCCTCCATCAATGATTTTCGATCTTTATGGAAAGTAATCAGGAGCAAATCCTCCACATCATTGTGTAGCCCATGACGACATTGATCCATTAATCATCTTCATCCCAAGGAATATCATATGCAAACAAGCAAAAATCAGCTGGATAAGCCAAGACATAGCAATCTCCTTGTCTCAATCTTCAAATCTTCTCTATTGTTCTTAAATCATCTAATGTCCATAATGCCTGCCCACCTAAAATTAACCCCCTTTATCTTGGTTTCACTTAGAGAAATGTACCTAAAGAAAGGTGAAGAGCTTAAGTATGGGGGAAAATAAATGGTAGCATTATTGAGAATACTTCATCGATAGACGATGGTGAAAGTAGTTCATACATACAAGATATGATAGTAACAATAGTGTACTTCTGAGTATGAATTAAAAGATCATGAGACAATAGTGTACTTCAGCATGCATAAAAAGATCATGAGAAATCAATCCTTCTAACCGCTGATGTTTCCTCCGCTTATACCTTTCATGATTTGCTAATGGCATGTTCAATATTTGGGCACATTGTTGGCAATAGCAAGATGAGAAATATGAGTTTTAGTATTATTGCAACTGAATTCACATTCAATAAAGTTAATGACAGCTCCAACCTCACATTCAGCACCCATGCCTAGGAGATGGAGATGTGCCATCCATTCAAATATACACTCACATCAAAATAGACTACAAATTGCTAAATATTGGGCAGCAAGAGAGGATGTGTGACCTACATTTCCTCAATGTACTAAAAACAAAGGCATGCATACGGGTAGATTAGATATGATTTTTTGAAATTCCTGTGTACTAGATTCTAAGATTGGTTCTCCATTTTACAAAGAAATTTCTCATGAATTCATAATTACATTAAAAACCATACTGAGCGCATATCATGGGTTCAGAAGATTTGAGAAATTTAAGCTAATATCCACCAATATAACCAGTCCAGTCACCAACCCAAGCCATACCAGTGTTGTTCCTGTAGAGGGAGCGAACATGCAAAAGTTGGTTAAATCTGTGGCTGTTTTTGAATATATCTCAACTAATTTAACATGAACCAAAACAGCACGCTGCTTACTTCTATCTGCAGTTTGTGCTTCATTAGAAGCTGAGTTTTTGTTATCATTGTTGCTGTTGAATCCAAGGATTTTATCGTCTTTTAATATGCTTTCCTTGTTATTATCTCCAGATTCTAAACCTTCATTGTTAAGTTCAGCAATAACTGCTTCAAACATATCAATCAAATAACTGTCCCCTCCATTGAATAAAGGCACATCATTTGAATTCTCCTCAGTCCCTGGCGCGTAACCATTCAAATCTGGAACTTCATCTTCCTCATCTTCTATGTAAGGTGTGTATGTAAGTCGTAACACCACCTCACCAGCAAAACGCTTCCCAAACAGACCCCAACCACCTGTCAGCCTGACTACTCTATCGGCTGGAACTGTGTCTGGAAGAGCACTGAGGTCTACCTAATAAACCAAATGGAAATACTGAGGATTTTTTAAGTAGCATAGCATTGCCCAAGTAGATCGATCCACATTACCTCTCCAACACCTAGGGTTACTGTTGTTAACCCAAAATAGTCCCGAACCTGAACAGCTAGTCGTTGAGTCTTAGAATCTACAACAAGTAGCCGGAAATCCTAAAAACTCAAGCATGATCCGCACAGTTATTGTCAATTAATATGTCAAAAAAACTTGGGGAGAAACATTCTTTATTATACAGGAAATTATTACCTGATTCCAGATTGGACTTCCAGGAGGGCCAATGACAGATGTCTGACTATTTCGTTTGCTTTTGATCACTTGATCGCCGAGAACAAGAACAACATATGGATCTGTTTTTCCTGTTTATATTAAAAATTATATACACTAAATCAATCAGGAGTTTATCTAATTTTTGAGATCTCTTTTGGTCCTTTTCTTTTTCAATAAAACATTAACTTGTGCAAAACAAGTTTAAGAAAAATAAAAAATCACTCATTTAATAGCAGAATGTTCAATATAGTAGATATTGGCCACAGTTATGTGTCTTGACATAACAGATTTGAAACCCAGCCCAATTAATCCCTCTATGTTTGTGAATTTTCCCAAATTTCGAATTTGCACCAACTCGAACCCTCCACTTGCTGTTTCAAAATTTGAAGCAATTTTAAGTGTGAAACTGTCACACCCTTTCTCATTTTTTCCCATATTGGGATACCCTAATAATAAGTCATATTTTATTTGCAGACAGCATGGGACAGACACAGACCTTCTGATCAACCACCTAACCTTTTGGATAGGTGATCCAAATTGATAACATCAAATTGGATATAGAAAGCACATCAATCAACCCCAGGATGTCATGAATCAAAAAGAGACCTCAAAATCAATCCCTATGTTTACATAGATTTGCCGATGGATTTATGATCTATACCTTTGATATTGATTTATGATACAAATATATTATTAGAGGGTCTGTAAACAAACATACGTGCATCTCCTCCCTCTTTTCCTGTGTTTTTCTCTGCACCGCAACTAATTCTCTCCCTCAAACCACTCCATTTCCAAGTCCACCACTACACAGGTGATACAAAAACCAACCTCTTGGTCTCTTTTAAATTTGTGTCAAGTCAAGGTTTTATTTCTTGGGACAAAAGTGATGCAAACAAAAGAGTGTTGCAGGTGATACAGTTCTCCAAGCATTTTAAGTTTCCTAGAGAAGATTGATCATGAACAGGTCCAATACAAGACAAAACCCACAATACCGGCTGTTTGCAAGTATTAGTGCAAGTAACCAAAGTTATAGCCCTATATGCGATTCAGTCCAAAATTGTTCAACATATACCCCTATGTGTGTAGGACACTTCCAGAAGGTTATTTTACACAGTAGCATGTTCTCGTAGCTATCATTAAAATTTAGATTTCTAAAATTTAATCTAAGAAATTAATAGTCTTTCAGAGACTAATTTTGGCTAAAACTGGCCAATGCTATAATATGAGAATATTTGATGGTACAAGCTTTGGTGTGTGGAAGATTAGAATATTTGATTACACAACCTTTTGAAAGGATCAATTTCGGTAGCCCGTCCCGCTTCATCAATAAGAAAAGACTTGGCAAGGCATGGTCAGTTGCTCCAAAATACCTAGGGAGTGGGCTGCTGTGTGAGGAGAGAGAAAGTAGAGAAAAACTGTATAGAAAAATGGAGGGAAACCCCTAGCCCCTAAAATTCTTATCTTCAAAACTAAACCATCTTCATGACTTAGGATGGTGTGGTCAGTTGCTCCAAAACACCTAGGGAGTGGGCTGCTGTGTGAGGAGAGAGAAAGTAGAGAAGGACTGTAGAAAAATGGAGAGAAAACCCTAGCCACTAAAAGTCCCTATCTCATTATGAGAGATTTGGGACCAATTCTGATTGATAAGCCCAGAGACTTTTAGGTCATTTGGGCATGTTCACACACGGCCAATGACCAATAATTATAAATATAATGTAAATGCCTATGAGCCTCCAAATTGGAAGGCAACCATGGAGGTATAGATTGATTCCATTGAGTTTAAAGAAAAAAACACTAAAGAAGAAGTGTATTTCTTAGTAAGGCTCAAAGCCTTTAAAAATGAGAGTGGTGTCACACTCTAATGATTTTCAATATGAAAGAAAACAAGAGAGAAATTCCATTTTCATGTGTCTCTAATCATTTTCAATATGAAAACGCAAAAAATTCCATTCTCATGTGTCTTGCAAGGCAAACCTTTTGGATTCTTACTTTTTGATATTAGTAGCATACCCACTAAATCCATGGGGGAACTTTAGATTTATTTCTTATGTTAAATTGTTCAAGGAGAATTTGGGTCGATTTGGTGAAAAGCAATGATGAAGCCTTTCCTGCATTTAAGTCTTTCGATTCTTTTGTGACCATCTATATATAACCTCAAGTTCTTAGCACCACATGTTTAGTTATATTTATTTTTGTTTTTTGTTCTCAAAGATGAGAAGACATTGTAAGATGTAATATCTTGTTCGGTTTTATAAACCATTTTGGCCTAAAAAATATCTTAGTATAGTTCTTTTTCTTCAATCTACATCTGGTTTGTTTGTCTGGGTTGATCAACTCCTTTCATCCGATATGCTTTACAGTTATCATGTAACACAAATTTCTTTCCTACATGTATTTTTTTCTTTCCTAAGAGAACAAGCAATACATCACCTATACAAATACCTTTAGAATTGCCATGTGGCTTCATTCTGAGGGAAGTACAGAGAATGGTAAATAGAAGTGACGTAACCAAGAATATTGGCTCTATCCTCAGAGGACCATGAAAAAGAAAAACACAGGTGCATATCTCCACGCAATGTCACCAAAGAACAGGCAATAATGACCCCAAAATTTGAAGAAAATCTACCTTCTTTCCTCAGCCAACCTTGAAGAAACAGTGGATGTATCCCACTAACTCTTCATGAAATATATAGCTCAATCTTGAAGTTTCTGATGTAGCCTGCTGCTACTCACACCAAGAACATGGGTATTCCAGATTATCATAATGAGCTACTAGAAATTGTGCAGCAACTTGTATATTTTTTCTTTTTCTGGGATCACTGCTTAAAGTAAAATAAAATAGAAATTACATCTGAACCTGCTATCTCATAAGAACCTTGCATCTAAATAAACAGTAGTTAAAGATCTTAATAGACCATCCCAAAATCTAAAATGCTGAATTTTTCAATGGAAAGGACATACTTAGAAGATGGAGAGATGATCTAGAAAATAATCTTCACAGTAAACTTGAAGAAACAAAACCGTGTTTTTTCCTGGTAATAAGAATGAATGCTTTGTAATACAGATATAGTTTTTTATTTCTACAGATAGGAACTTGGAACGTTGAAGCCTCCAATTTTAAAATGATCTATTTTTAGAGAAGAAAACAAAGGACATGTCACTTTCTTAAGCTCCTCTCAAAAGCTCATGAATTTATAAATCGTCATTCAAATGACACCAAATAGAAACAAGTAGATACTCGGAATAGTATTAAACTTGCCAATCTCTGTAAACTGAAGTAAACTTCTTATTTGCATACTTCTCAAATTGGTGTTATAAATGATGCGTTTGAAATCATCACTGAAACATTGTACAGTATATAAAAGAAAAATATTTACCATAAGGAACACAATTGAGATTCCTTGCATCAACGAGTGTTACTGAAAGTTCTCCTGAAAATCTGTCTAGTGTGGCACCTCTGAAATCTTTTGGAACAGGGCCAGCAACACCACCTTTCAAGAAGTTTATCACATTCTTCTTTGGTCGAACAAAGAGTTGAGGAAGATCTTGAGTTAAGAGATTAGTCAGAAACCTGAAGAGAAAATAATACTACCATAAAATAATAATACAGGCACTAGCTTCCAGTAAAGGCAATTATAGAAAGCATATGAATGAGAAGGAACTTACACTGAAAGGAAGGGGATTGCTGCAGAGCCCAACAAACATAAAAGAATCTATATTAGAAACCCTTGAAAACTAAAATGAGTCTTTAGAAAGTTGCATTTATGGCCTTATCATGCATACCCATGAGATTAAAGAAGCGAAAAGGAGACAGATTCAGCTTAATCCGGGGCAATGACACAAAGGCCCATGTTGCAGCTCCTACCCAAGGTACAGATGGTACAAGACGCAACTTTAACCACAATTCTCCATCAACATCTAGACCCCGGACAACAACGGGTACGATTATTGGGATAAAACCAGCTTTTAACTTCAAATACAAAAGCATACGAGCACCACCAGTATAACGTAGGCCAATATGGTACCTGCCACCACAGATCATTGCAAGATAAGATATACTGCAGATAATTCTTCTAACACACTGGAAACTATGGATCTACATGAGATAACTTCAGTAAAATTCATTGTAATATTATATAGACATATCAATGCTACTTGAGAAAAGTATTTATTCCATTGATCTTCCGAGAAGCTAAATTGCATGCCCCCAACACTAAAAAGCAGGAAGATATATTAACATCTTTTGAAAGGCAAAAATGGCCTATAAGACCAAACAAGAGATTACATCCCAAAATGTTGTGTTGTTTTTGAGAGCAACAAACTTAAACAAATGTAACTAAAGAATCTTGTTATCTACATTATGAGATCGTTAAGATTGCAATTTCTGCCTTTAAAACATTTCCAGCATGGGTCAATCTAAAGTGGAAAGATCTCCAAAGGGTGGTGAGCTTGAGTCCACAAGGCCATGGTCTATATGTGCAAAAAAAAAATATTATTCATCTATAGTAATCCCTTTGCAATGTCCTTGTCAAGACCCCACCCACTTGCGTAGCCCCTTGAATGGCTTGTAGCATGAGGACTGTGAAAGAGATGTGATGGCGTGGTTGGTTGGTTGCTCCAAAACACCAAGGGAGTGGGCTACTATGTAAGGAGAAAGAAAGAAAGAAAGATATATTAACGTCTTTTAAGAGGCCAAAATGGCCTATAAGACCAAATAAGAGATTACATCTTGAGTGTTTTCTCGTCTTTGAGAACAAATCAAAATAAAAGAAAAACTACGTAGAAAAATGGAGCGAACATCCTAGCCGATAAAAGTCCCTATCTCATTATGAGAGATTTGGGACCAATTCTTATTGATAAGTGACTTTTAGGTCATTTGAGCACACACATGGCCAATGACCAAATGTTATAAAGATAATGTGAATGGTTATAACCCCCAAATTTGGGGCCAAAAATATGTTTAGAAAGCTCTCAAACAGAGTTTTCACATGGGAAGGGTCAAAATATACAAAAAAAGAAAATTCCTTGGGGCCTTTATCCCCAATAACCTCCCACTTAAAAGGACCAAGGAGGCTCCTTTAAGCTAAGTAACTCCGACCATTTGTATATATAGTTGTTGTGCCTTGGGTAGACACTTTGTGAGAGCATCTGCGGGATTCTATGAAGTATTGACCTTAATCAAAGTGATT
Organism: Azolla caroliniana; assembly: GCF_043228905.1. NCBI lineage: Eukaryota > Viridiplantae > Streptophyta > Polypodiopsida > Salviniales > Salviniaceae > Azolla > Azolla caroliniana. The sequence goes on along the minus strand of NW_028230449.1, from coordinate 8,671,848 downwards.
AGGCAATCCTCTAGCACGTCTCTAATGAAGTGGTATCTCACATCAATATGCTTTCTGTGAGCATGAAACATTGCATGCTTTGCCAAACAAATGGCACTTTCGCTATCACATCCAAGGATAGTTTCCTTTCAAGGCATCTCAAACTCATTGCACTAGCGGGCTAACCAAATGGCTTCTTCGGAAGCCTCCGTGGCTAAAATATATTCGACCTCAATAATATATAGTGCAACTATCCTCTGAAGTCTGGAGCACCATGAAATAGCTCAACCTGCAAGGGTGTTTACATAGTCACTAGTGGACTTGCGTGTATCCACATCACCTACCATGTCCAAATCCCAAAATTCTTTTCACTAAAATGAACCCTTTCCATATCATAGGCTTTTACCTTTGGTTTTTTTCACATATCTCAAGATAGATTTGATGCCTCCCAATGAGCTCTATCTGAAGGCAGCACGAGGATTACGGTTTAGGTCAAAAACAGAGAGGGAGAGAGTCTGAGTGAGAGACAAAGGGAGAGAGAGAGATGCACGCTGTCTTGGGTACAAAGAGTGTCCCTCTTTTTTGGTTTTTGGATATTATGTATATACAAGTCAAAAGTGTGCTACGAGTGCATTCACACTCGTGCACTAATAAAAGGCACGGTGGCCCTTTATTCCCAACAACCTCCCACCTTTCACTGCTTCCCAATTCTTTTTGCCGGGATTTGCCATGTACCTACTAACCACTCCCACTGCAAAGGCAATATCAAGGCGTGTACCAACCATCGCATATATCAAACTGCCAACAGCTGAAGCATATGGAACCTTAGCCATTTCAGCCTTCTCATCATCAGATGTAGGGCTGTCTTTTGCACTGAGTTTCAAATATGGAGGTAATGGAACCCCAATTGTTTTCCCCCCCTCCATATTGAAACATTGCAAAACCTTAGAGATATACTCCTGCTAAGATAGAAAGAGTACCCCTTTCGACCGGTTTCAGAGTATTCGCATGCCAAGGATGTGATTTGCATCACCAAGATCCTTCATATCAAAGCTGCCATGAAGGCTTTGCTTCAATGAATTCAAGGCATGAACATCCTTGCCAGCAATCAACATATCATCAACATACAAAACCAAGATAATCAGGCTGCCATCTCCTGCCTTCTTGGTGTACAAGCAGTGGTCCACTTGACTTCTACAAAAACCTTGAGACTGCATAAATGCATCAAATTTATGATACCATTCTCTTGGTGCTTGTTTCAACCCATACAAACTCCTTTTGAGCTTACAAACCATCTTCTCTTTGCCTTTAGCCACAAAACCTTCAGGCTGCTGCATATATATGTCTTCATGTAGATCGCCATCTACAAAGGCGGTCTTCACATCTATCTATATGAGCTCCATATCTTCAGCTGCAACTAAGCCCAAAATGATTCTTAATGTAGTCATCTTGACTACAGGCGAGAAGATCTCATCAAAATCAACTCCATATTCCTGCTTGTATCCTTTTGCAACCAATCTTGCTTTGTACTTTGGCGAGGAATCAGAAATGACCTTCATTTTATAAACCCATTTGCATGGAAGTGTTTTCTGCCCTTTAGGCAACTGCACCAAATTCCAAGTGTCATTTTTCTCAAGAGATTCCATCTCTGACAACATGGCTTTATACCATTTCTTATTGTCCTGTCTGTCCATTGCTTCCTTGAAGCAAGTCGGTTCGCCACAATCAGTTACCATGACATAATCAGCCACACTGTTTGCATCAGGAACAAATCTGTCAAGCTTTCTAGTAACTCTAGACGATCTCCTAACCCAATGCTCATTGTTTGGTAGCTGTTGAGCCTGCAAATCATCATTTTCAACTTGCTGTCCAGGCATTTCAGCCTGCAAATCAGCATTAACAGCTTGCTGTTCTAGCTGTTCCTGCACATTTGGTGGCTCATCATTATTGGCAAAGGCTGGCTGATCATTTGCAGCCTCATTTTCTGCATTTGCAGGTAAGTTTACAGCAGGTGTTTGCCACTGTACAGCGGGCACATTTTTCTGTCTAAAAGGTATTTCTTCTCGGAATACAACCCTCCGTACTTCCTCGGTCTTTTCGGGTTGTTTATGCATGCGATTTTCCCGGAAGATAACATCATTGCTGTGTACTATTTTTCTTTTCTCAGGATCCCACAATCTATACCCCATTTCACCCTCGTCACCGTATCCTAGGAAAATACATTTGCAAGACTTTGGCTCAAGTTTGTTGCGTTCTTCTTTACGAATGTGCACAAAAGCCTCACAGCCAAACACTCTCAAGTGAGCATATGAAGGTGGCTTGCCCGACTACGCTTCTTGGGATATTCCCCCTCCCAAAGACCTGTTAGGTGACCGATTAATCAAGTGAACAGCTGTCATAACAGCCTCTGCCCAAAAACCATGGGGTAACGCAGCATGAGAGAGCATAGTACGGACCTTAACTTGAATAGTCTGATTCATACGCTCTGCAACTCCATTTTGGGGTGGATTATAAGGGGCAGTGAGTTCCCTCTTTATCCCTTTGCTGTCACAAAATGCTTGAAAGGCCTTGGACACATATTCCCCACCATTGTCAGAGCAAAGACACTTAAGTGTCTTACCAATTTGATTCTCAACTAATGCCAAAAATGTTCGAAACTTGTTGAGCACTTCATCCTTGCTACGAATAGGGTAAACCCATACCTTCCATGTAGCATCATCGACAAAAGTGACTAAGTATTTCTTTCCCCCTAATGATAGCCCTAGCATCTGACATACATCTGAATGTACTAACTCAAGCGGGGACAACTTCAGCGAAAGGGACTTTTTATGAGATGTTTGTATGAGACTTTTTATGAGATGTTTACCATAAATGCAATGATCACAATGTTCAAAATCAGCATAACGAAGACATGGCAAGTAACCCAAACGAGACAATACTTTCATACCAATTTCACTCATGTGTCCCAACCGGCCATGCCACAAAGAAACACTAGGCTGCTCGGTTATGGCAACAACATGGTCACTCACACTAGATACATGGAGAGGATACAAAGTATCACTTTTATTACCCTTGGCAATAACTCTAGATCCCTTACAAATCTTCCATTTCCCATCACCAAAGGTTGTGTGAAATCCATCATCATCTAGCTGTCCTGTGCTAGTCAAGCTCTTCTTGAGCTGAGGTACATGCCGTACATGCTGAAGTGTGAAAGCAGAACCATGCTGAAACTGTAATTGCACAATGCCAATACCTGCAGTTTCACATGCATGGTTGTCCCCAAGATGGACAACACCATGTCGACCCCCTGTGTAATCTGAAAACCACTCACGATGAGGAGTGACGTGAAAAGAAGCACCGGAATCAAGTATCCAAGTGTGCATGTCACTATCCGTATCTGCAAATAAAGCATGTTCTCTATGGCATGATGAAACAAAGAGTACATCATTTCCACTATAACTATCATGAGTGACTACATTCACCTCTTCAATTTTAGTATTGCATTTCCTGGGTTGAATGTCTCTCTTTTCTTCTATGAAATCATCTATCTTCTTGCCCTTTCCTTTCTCTTTCCCGTGACACTTGGTGGGTGAACACTTTATCTATGATGGCTTGGTGGGTGAACACTTTATCTATGCCCGTGACACCTTGCTCCCATTGCTAGCACACATCTTTAATAGAGCCATGTGCGAAGGTTTTCCTACTAGATGGACTCAGCATACCATTGTGCCAATCCTTAAGAGTGGAGACCCCATGATGCCAAGCAACTATAGGACAATCATGATTGGCCATTACTTGGCTAAACTATATGGCTCGATTCTGAAATCAGAATTGAGTATATGGGCAGAGCAAAATGGCTGTTGTTCAATTGGACAGGCAAGCTTTCGGAAGGGTTTCACAACTTTGGATCACATATTCACCCTCCGGGCCCTTATTGAGGAGGGCAGAGCCCACAATAAGAGGATTTATTGCTGCTTTGTGGATTTTCGAAAAGCCTTTGACACTATGCCACATGCTCGGCTTATGCAGCGGCTAGAGGCCATTGGTGTTCCTATAGATATGCAATGGGGAATCTATGCACTCTATGAATCTGTTTCAGGAAAAGTTCGGTCTCCTAAGGGCTTGTCAGAGGCGGTGGCCAGCACAATTGGCGGGAAGCAAGGATGCCCACTATCCCCCACACTCTTCGGTCTCTATATAGATGAGGTATCACAGTACATAGAGAGATTTGGTGGTTCCGGAGCACACCTAGCAGGTATAGCTATACAGATATTACTATATGTTGATGATATTGTGCTGATCTCTGACTCTCCGGAGGGACTACAAAGACATCTAAATGCCTTAAAACTATTTTGTACGGACAAAGGTTTGTCAATCAACATGAATAAAACTAAAGTGATGGTGTTTAACACCACCCAAGCATGGGTAACAAGATCAGAACCAGAATTCTTCTTGGGAGAGTAAAAGGTGGAATACACACGCTCCTACACATACCTAGGAGTAACATTTACAGGACCTAGGTTCTCCTTACAGGAGGCCGCTTGTGCCCGACTTTCTCGTGGATATGCAGCCCTGGGTGCTCTCGAAAGACAATGTGCACATTTGCAGTTCCAAGAGCCACGGACTAAGCTGTGGTTATTTGATACACTTGTCACACCAACTCTTCTCTATGGAGTAGAGACATGGGGACCTAGTCTTAACAAGGCAAATCATTGGAAAGATTTAGAGAGACCTTTAGTGTCAATGATTGCTCGCATGATAAGGAGCAAAGCATCGGTGCCCCACGATATAATCCGGGCAGAGATGGGAGCAGCACCTATAATAACCGAGGCATTGTTCCGATCAGTGACATTTATCCAACGTCTTTGGGAGCTCCCTAAACGAAGGTGCCCAAGGTTGGCAATTATGTCATCAAGACAATTGGCTGAAAATGGAGACACTCACTGTTGGTATGCTAAAATGCAGCAATGGTTCGAGTCACATGGTATGAGTATAAATGCACTACCCCCATTCCAATATAGCTTGGACTGTCCCCATCTCAATATGACCAAAGTGGAAAAGAATAGAGTGATCCGAACTGATATTATTAACTTAGAAAACAAGATAACATGGATCAGCCCCAAAATAGCACTTGGTACAAAGATGGCCCACTATAAGACACACTTCTTACATACATCGGAGGATGGATTTGTCATAAGGCCACCTTATATGGACATACATCTATCCTATGCGCTGCGTAGTGTGATAGGGCAGCTGCGAACCTCATCACATCAGCTACAGATTGAGGTGGGCAGATATACACGACTACCTCTAGAAGAGAGAATTTGCCAATTGTGTCATCAAGGAGTGGAATCTGAAGAACACTATGTTTGTCATTGTAGTGTCTTTTATGAAATCAGAGGGAAATACCATTGCCTCTTTAAACAAGGCTTTGGCCCACTACGCAAGGTAATGGAATATGAGGACCAAAGATGCCTAGGACTTTTCTTGCTCGAGCTCAAGAGACATCGGCAAAAGTTGTTGAAGAATACAACCACACAAGCTCATCCACAAAGAACAATCACAACTTTCTTTAGCTCCATCACTCCTAATGCTAGAAGTCAACCCCAGGATACAGAAATGGGATCCAGACCAGGATATAACAAAGGGGTTACGATTGATCAGGCAATGGCAATTTGCCGTGCACGTAGGCCCCGGCCCCATGGACCACGACCTCGACACCCTTGTCATCAACAAATAAAAGCCATTATCTCCCGCCATCGTAGGTGCTTCCCTCGCTTCGGAGACATTTCCATTCTGGATCGACCTATGATAGAGATCTTTCGGAGACAAAAGCTACAATACACCTAACTTGAGAATCTCGCATGTGCCAAAAACCAGATTCTCTCGTCTCTTTTCTTTTCATCTTATTTACTTTTATATTTACTGTGTAATATTTATTTTATTTTGATTTGTTCTCAAAGACGAGAAAACATTTAAGATGTAATCTCTTATTCGGTCTTATAGGCCATTTTGGCCTCTTAAAAGACGTTAATATATCTTTCTTTCTTTCTTTCTTTCTTTCTTCCATTTGAAACAATCACGTTTAAAATGACCCTTTTTGCCACAGTGATGGCATTCTACATCTTTACCACGTGATTTACTACGACCATAACTATCAAATTTGCCTCTTTGTTGTGACCTACCCCTCATATGCAACACACTAGAGGACTTATTGGATGCATTGTTTTGCCGACTCATCTCTTCCATGAGTAGAGAACTCTCTACATCGGCATAAAGAAGCATCGCATTTGAATTGCTCATAGCAGTCCTAAAAGTATCCCAACTTTCTGGCAAGGTGCAAAGTAAAAACATGGCCTTAAACTCATCATCAATGATGAATTTCAAGGCAACCAGCTGGCTGAAAATGGAATTGAACTCACTCGGGTGAATTGACATGGGTGTGCCCTCTGTCATACGCAAATCCATAAGTTTCTTAAGCCAATAAACTTTGCTAGCTGCCGTCTTTTGGGCATACAGTTCCTCTAGTCTAGTCCATATAGAATAGGCGGAGTCCAAACCTTCAATATTAAAAAGCAAGGCATCAGATATTGACAACTCAATAGTCGAGCGTGTAAGCTCGTTCAACTCTTGCCAATCATCTTGGTCCATATCTGTAGGCTTTACCCCTTTGACTTTTATAGGCTTTGCATGCTTCTTTTGCAACGAGATGTTGTAGCACTGCTTTTTCCATACCGCAAAGTTATGTGCACCCTCAAGCTTCTTGATGTGCATAAGGTGGCTACTATCACTATTGCTAGTCATAATTTCTTAGCCCAAACGGAGGACCAAACCTGCTCTCTAGAAAAAAAAACAGGCTTACTTTGCAGAAAGACGTGAAGTGCCTGCAAAAAACGTGACCTACTCTACAGAAAAAGACTTGCTCTGCAGAAAAAAAAAAGACTTGCTCTGCAAAAAACCCTAAACTCTGCCTACAAAAAACTCTAAACTTTGCTTTGCAGAAAACCCTAAACTTTTCTCTGCATAAAACCCTAAACTCAGCTCTGATACCAGTTTGAAGGCAGCACGAGGATTAGGGTTTAGGTCAAAAACAGAGAGGGAGAGAGTCTGAGTGAGAGACAAAGGGAGAAAGAAAGATATATTAACATCTTTTAAGAGGCCAAAATGGCCTATAAGACCAAATAAGAGATTAAATCTTAAGTGTTGTCTCGTCTTTGAGAACAAATCAAAATAAAATAAATATAAAAGTAAATAATATGAAAAGAAAAGAAATGAGGGAATCTAGTTTTTGGCACATGTGAGATCCTCAAGTTAGGTATATTGTAGCTTTTGTCTTCGAAAGATCTCTAGCATAGGTCGATCCAGAATGGAAATGTCTCCGAAGCGAGGGAAGCACCTACGATGGCGGGAGATAATGGCTTTTATCTGTCAATGACAAGGGTGTCAAGGTCGTGGTGCATGGGGCCGAGGCCTACGTGCACGGCAAATTGCCATTGCCCGATCAATTGTAACCCCTTTGTTATGTCCTGGTTTGAAGCCCATTTGTGTATCCCGGGGTTGACTTCTACCATTAGGAGAGAGAGATGCACGTTGTCTTGGGTACAAAGAGTGTCCCTCTTTTTTGGTTTTTGGATATTATGTATATACAAGTCAAAAGTGTGCTACGAGTGCGTTCACACTCGTGCACTAATAAAAGGTACGATGGCCCTTTATTCCCAACACTAACAAGATTAGCCATGAACCTACCAACAACTTCTACTACATGAGCAATGCCTTGCCGAGTGGCAACCATAGCATACATAAGCGAACCACAAGCTGACATATATGGAAAATTCTTCATGTAATTGGCTGCATCATCATCTTTGGGACAATCATCCTTGGAAAGCTTAACATGTATCTACAATGGCACTCCAAGAGGCTTGGCATCAGCCACATTAATCTGTTCAGCACTTTTTCAATGTACTTTTCTTGGGATAAATAAAAGTAAACTACTGCCTATCTCTTTTAAATCAATGCCCTCTTTTTCCCTTAGCAACCAGCCTTGCCTTATACTAGGGTGAGGGATTCATCTATTACGTTATGTTGAACAAGTATTAGATTGACATATTTTCATCATGTCATGGCAAAATCTGCTGAAAGAACCAAGTACTAGGCCAATAGCAGCATGACATGATTATTAATTTTGACCTAGATAATCTGACTCATCCATGCTTGGAAAGTTCTTGATAGCTTTGAGTCGCAAACATTCCTCTAATTCAATAAGGTTGTTGGGGTAAAGGCCTTAAATGACCCCTTATAGTGTGTAAATGTCTATAGGCCTATTTATAAAGGCCAAAAGTCACTAATCACTTTTTTGTTATTTTCTGGGCCAAGTTTAGTGTGAACTTGGCCAACCCTAAATAGGTCATATAAAACATAAGTTAAAAAACTTTTGGATCTCACTTAATCGGTGAGCTCCTCAAACTACTACTCTTTCTTTATCTTTTCTACCATAGCTCCACTATTGTATCTAAAGAGCCTATACTAGGGTGAATCCTGAGTATTCCTCAACCGTATTGACATCATTCCTAACCCTTACAATTGGTATGAGAGCAGGTTTAGGGTTTCAGAATTTCTACATAGGTATTGTACAGCAAAGAAAAAGTGTTTAGACCTCTTTATTGCGTAGCTATGGCGTCATCCTCCTCAGATGTGAAGAATCTTTTTGAAATTTGACGATGTGAGGGAACAGGTTTTGATTTGTGGAAGGAGAAAATGCAAGGAATTCTTTTTTTGAAGGATTGTGACAAGGCATTGGAGGCAGAAAAACCAGAGACCATGTTAGAAGATGCATGGTGGATTTTAAACAAAAAGGCTATCATATATATTAAGATAATTGTTCCTGATGAGACTTTGGTAAATTTTGGTTCCGCTTCTGAAATATGGGCAAAGCTGAAGGCTACATATGAAAACAATACGGCTGTTAATCAAGTACACCTAATGCGAAAGGTTGTTGGCATGCAACTGAATGCGTCCAAGAGTGTAGCTGAACACTTGTCCTTGTTTTAAGGTACCTTATCACAGCTGCAGGACTCAGGAATGGCTCCTTTTGATGACAAGCTCAAAGCCATTTTGCTAATGACACTACCTGACTCATGGGAGAAATTGGTAGTCTCAATAGCCCCAACTTGACCTTTGATGGTGTTAGGGGCTCCATACTCAATGAAGAGATCAAGAGAAAAGCAAGTGGAGAAGGTGGCAGGTAGCTCAGCCAATAGCAATGGGCACGGCTTCGGCTCAAACCAAACCGACCCATTAAGCCATGGTTTAACGGTTTATTGGTTCCAAAAAAAATTAATGGTTTGGTTTGGTTTGGATTTTCGATAAATTGTTCGGTTTCGGTTCAGTTCGGTTCTAAAGCTCGGGTTTATAGGTTTATAGGTTTGGTTTAAAGGTTTATAGGTTTTTTGTTATCTTTTTTTTTACCTTAATAGTTTATTGATTTAATGGTTTAATTAATGGTTTTTTATTGATTTAATTAATTTAACTTAAATGTTTATTTAATTTAATGGTTCAATTAAAGTTTCTTTTATTGATTTATTAAATTTAACTTAAATGTTTATTTAGTTTAATGGTTCAATTAAAGTTTCTTTTATTGATTTATTAAATTTAACTTAAATGTTTATTTAGTTTAATGGTTCAATTAAAGTTTCTTTTATTGATTTATTAAATTTAACTTAAATGCTTATTTAATTTAATGTATTTTTGTTTATTTAGATGTTTAATTAGTTTGATTTAAGTGGTTAGGTTTAAATTTTTTATTAAATGCTTCGGCTTGGTTTTAACTTTTCCCTAAACGGTTTGGTTTTAAATGGTTTGGTTTCAACTTTTTCTTAAATGGTTTGGTTTAAATACTGAGAGTTCATAAACGGTTTGGTTTGGTTTTTGTTTTAAATAAATGGTTTGGTTTCAGTTCGGTTCGGTTTCTTTGCCTTAAAACTTAACCAAACCGAAACCGAACCGCGCTCATTGCTATCAGCCAACATGGTTGAGGTAGGACAGATAAGAGAAGTAACTATGCACATAGGAACAAAATTAAAAGCAAGGAAAGGGGAAATAGCAGCAAAGTTAAAAGCAATGATGTAACATACTATTAGTGTGGCAGGAAAGGCCACAAGAAACCTGATTGCCACTATTACAAAGCAGAACTTGAAAGAAAAAAGAATTTTGGAGATAAGAAAAAGGACAAGACTAATGCACATAGCAGTCAAAAGGACGAAGAGAAGGCCAATTTGGCCTCTAATGTAGTCATAGAGGAGTTGTCTGATGTTGAGGACATTTTTTATGTGCTACCTTTTCAGTTGATGATATTTATGCATATGATGCCTCTCTAAATATTCATTCACAGGACATGTGCATCACTAAGAATGATCTTATTTATGTTTTACTGGCTGTCAATGATGCATTGGCCCAAACATGGATAGTTGACTCTGGTGCTTCATTTCATGTGACTCCTATCAAGGAGTGCTTTTCTACTTTTACTGTAGGCAGCCATGGCCATGTATACCTTGGAAACAATCACCCATGTTCCAATGAGGGTATTGGCATTGTGCATTTTTCTACAAATGGCACTAATGAGCTGGTTTTGCATAATGTGCGTTATGTACCAGGGATCAAGAAGAGCTTGCTTTCTGTGGGTCAAATGGATATGCATAGTTATAGCATTCTCTTTGAGAGAGGATCATGGAAAATGACAAAAGGTTCAAGGCTGATTGTGAAAGGCACAAAAAAGGGAACTCTTTATTGCTTACATGGAAATGCTATATCGGGCAAATTTATTGCTTTGGCTGAAGTTCACTCCCATATGGAGTTGTGGCGTAAGAGACTTGGCCATATGAGCCAAAAGGGTCTCACTAGGTTTTGTAATCCAAATAGGCTTGATACGAAAAGCACAAAGCTTGATTTTTGTAATGAATGCCAATATGGAAAGAAAGTGAACCATTCCTTTTACTCTGGTGTGTCTCGTAAGTCTCGCGTACTTGATCTTGTTCATTCTGATGTGTGTAGCATGCCCACCAAATCTATGGGGGGTGCAATGTATTTTATCTCATTTGTTGATGATTTCTCTAGAAAAATTTGGGTTCAATTGCTTAAATCTAAGGATGAAGCCTTAGCTGCATTTAAGCCGTTTCATGCATTTGTGACCACCAAAACAGGCAGAAAACTGAAATGTTTTTGTACGGACAATGGTGGTGAGTATACAAGTGCTGAATTCAAGAAATTTTGTGAAATTTTGGGTATTAAGAGGGAGCTTATTGTTCCACACAACCCCTCTTCTAATGGTGTGGCTGAACGATATAACAAGACACTTTGTGAGAGAGTGAGATGCATGTTGTCAACCACTAATCTCCCTCAAGGATTTTGGGGAGAGGAACTCAAAACTACAGTACATGTATGCAATAAATCCCTATAAGGGTTAGGAATGATGTCAATAGGGCTGAGGAATACTCAAGATTCACCCTAGTATACGCTATTTAGATGCGACAGTGGAGCTATGGTAGAAAAGATAGAGAAAGAGCAGTAATTGGAGGAGCTCACCTTTTAAGTGAGATCCAAAAGTTTTTAACTTATGTTTTATATGACCCATTTAGGGTTGGCCAAGTTCACACTGAACTTGGCCCAAAAAATAATGAAAAAGTGATTAGTGACTTTTGGCCTTTATAAATAGGCCTATACACATTTACGCACTATAAGGGGTCATTTAAGGGCCTTTACCCCAACAACATCCCACTTAAAGGCATAAATGACGCCTTTAAGCTACGTTAACTCCCACCATCTGTATACATATCTGATGTTGTGCTTTGGGTAAGCACTTGGTGAGTACATCTACAGGGTTTTGTGATGTGTGAACCTTTATTAATGTGATAAGGCCATCCTCAAGCACTTCTCGAATGAAGTGATATCGCACATCAATATGTTTTGTGCGTGCATGAAACATAGCATTCTTTGCCAAACAGATGGCACTCTGGCTATCAATACCAAGCATAGGTGCCTTTTCAGGCAAACCAAACTCACTGCAAAGACGTGCTAACCATATTGCTTCATTGGAAGCTCAGTGACTGAAATATATTCAGCCTCGGTAGTGGACAAAGCAACAACCTTTTGCAGCCTACTAAACCATGATATAGCACCACTTTCAAGTGTGAATACATAGCAACTTGTGGATTTCCGTGTATCCACATCACCTGCCATGTCAAAGTCACATAAACCCTTTAGCTCTAATGGGTCTTTTACATAACAGAGGCATTTATTTTTAGTCCCTTCTAAGTACCTCATAATGGACTTTACTACATTCCAATGTGCCTTGCCCAGATTAGCCCTGAATCGGCTTACAACTCCCAGTACATAAGCAATATCTTCCTTAGAGATTTTATCATATGGCTATAATGGCACTGCAAGAGGCTTTGCATCAGCCATACAAAATCTGTCCAGCACCTTATCAATGTATTTTTCCTGAGATAAATACAATGTGTGGTGCTCTCTTTGTCTCCTAATTCTTACTCCAAGTACATGTTCAGCTCCCCCAAGGTCTTTCATTGAAAATGCAGATTTCAGCTGATTTTTAAGGACATCAACAGTGCTCCTTTTCTTGGCAGCAATGAGCATATCATGTACATATTGTACAAGAATGATTGGGCTGCCATTTTCATCTCTTTTAGTGTACAAACTGTGATCAGCATGGCTTCTTTTGTACCCATGTTTGAGCATAAAAGCATCAAACTTTTTGTACCATTGTCTAGAAGCTTGTTTCAGCCCATACAAGCTTCTATTGAGCTTACATACCAAATGTTCCTTTCCAAATGTTTCATGTAAAGCTCTTCATCAATGTCACCATGCAAAAAAGCTGTATGTACATCCATTTGGTCTAATTCCAAATCAAGTGCAGCCACTATAGCAAATAGCATTGGCAAAGTGATCATTTTTACCGCACGAGAAAACACTTCCTGGAAATCTATGCCTTTAGTTTGAGCATATCCTTTTGCAACCAACCTTGCTTTATACTTGGGTTTGTTATCAACAGTCTTGATTTTATACACCCATTTGTTAGGAATAGCTTTCCTTCCTTTGGGCAGTTTAGCCAAGTCCCAAGTATTATTTGAATGCAAAGCCTTAATCTCTTCCTGCATAGCAAGCTCCCACTTATTGATGTGCTCACATGCCTTTGCCTCTTTATATGTAAGAGGTTCTCCCGCATCAGTCAATATTATGTAGTGCAACAAGGGGTCAAATCTACTCACATTTCATCTTATACGAGTAGAACGTGTCACCCAATGATCCATATTTTGTCAAGCAATGAATCAACATCAGGTGGCATGTCTAAATCATCATTGTTAGGCTGCTGTCCATTATTTTCAGCATTATTATTTGGCTGCATATTCCTCCCAGGATCCTCATCTTGCTGTCCAACATCTTCTGGCTCCAAAACCACTGGATGATCAATATTTTCAGTCCTTTGTGGTGGATCCTGATGGTCAAATTTGGGTCTAATAGGTGGCTAGTCATGCTGAAATCTAACCCTTTTATGGTCATCTTTTGAGGCACAATTGTTTTGAAGCAGCATTGCCTCATTGAAAACATCTCGGCTGCGTATAACCTTCTTGAGCTGGGGTATCCAAATCATGTAACCCATTTTGCCTTCTTCACCATATCCCATGAAGAGGCCCTTAATAGACTTGGCAACAACTCTGTTTCTCAGCTCATGCCTTATATGTACAAAAGCCTCGCAGCCAAAGACACGTAAGTGATCATATGAAGCAGGTTTGCCAAACCAAACCTCTTCAAGGATATCACCTTTTAAAGACGTATGAGCCTTCCAAGGAAGCAATATGGTTAGCACGTCTTTGCAGTGAGTTTGGTTTGCTTGAAAAGGCACCTATGCTTGGTTGTGATATCCAGAGTGCCATCCGTTTGGCAAAGAATGCTATGTTTCATGCACGCACAAAACATATTGATGTGCAATATCACTTCATTCGAGAAGTGCTTGAGGATGGCCTTATCACATTAATAAAGGTTCACACATCATAGAACCCTACAGATGTATTCACCAAGTGCTTACGCAAATCACAACATCAGATATGTATACAGATGGTGGGGGTTACATAGCTTAAAGGTGGAGGTTGTTGGGATAAAGGCCCTAAATGACCCCTTATAGTGTGTAAATGTCTATAGGCCTATTTATAAAGGCCAAAAGTCACTAATCACTTTTTCATTATTTTTTGGGCCAAGTTCAGTGTGAACTTGGCCAACCCTAAATGGTTCATATAAAACATAAGTTAAAAACTTTTGGATCTCACTTAAAAGGTGAGCTCCTCCAACTACTACTCTTTCTCTATCTTTTCTACAATAGCTCCACTGTTGCATCTAAGGAGCCTATACTAGGGTGAATCTTGAGTATTCCTCAACCCTATTGACATCATTCCTAACCCTTACAAAGAGGTCATGTTTCTCTATAGATAACAGAGGTATAAGAAATTGAAACCACCCCACATCACTTCTAGTACTCTGCTCTTGTAATTGAGCTACATTTGAATTATCCACTTTAATGTTTAACTTACACCATAAGCTTCTTTATCAAGTGCTTATTAAAGGATTCATTGCGTAGACCTTTTATAGCTTATAAAGCTAATGTTGGGAAAATAAATCTTCTTGATCACAGCATTTCAAGCCAGTAAGAAATATTCTTAATTTGTTATCTTGAAGCATTAACCTATTCCAGTGCTGCTATTTGAAAAAGACAACAAATGAGCAAAATTCTGCGGCAATGGCTTTCAGCTGTTATCACCTACTTTCTGAAAAAAATCTTAAAGTGATATACGAAACTGAAATAGCAGGCCTTTCCTTAAATTCCAAGTCAAAAACAGTGAGACTTCTCTTTATGGAGAGCCAAAATTCATACAGTGTACCCTACATGTGCAATTTCTATAGAATGTCATATGTCATAGTTCTACCAAATCTTTGATTTTCAGATGATTGCTTAGATTTCAAACAGTATAAGAGTCATAGTCAGTCTTACTGTACATCATTGGCTCGCCTTGAAGTTCTTCTTTCAACACTTCTGACTGAAATTGGCTCATCACCAAGATAAAACTGTTTAATCTCAACTTTTTCTACATAACTAGGCTTCTGCAGGTTGTCAATGAGTGGTTGAAGCAGCCCAACAATCCAGGTCTCCAGACTCATCCTGTACACTTTCCATAGCTTCCCAAGGACCATATTGACCCACTCTACTGACTCCTTCTTTCTCAGGTCTCTCTCTAGGAAAATAGAAATACCTGTTGGAGCCTTCAGCTGGACTGATGCTTTTTCTGGGCCCACATTGCCAACATTCGGAATCCCAATCCCTCTCGAAGCTTGACTTATCCATCGATCAAAAATCACTCCAAGTACCAACACCAATCCAAGAAGAGAAATTAGTCCGCCTGTGAAAGGGGGAGCTGGAGTTGAGAGTGTAGTCTCTAAGCTCGAGTATGGAGTGCTTCTTAAAATAGACTCCCAAAATTTTTGTCCCAATCTTGGTAATGCAATATAGTGCTTGGGTAACAAACTAGATGCACCCACATGATTCAACGTAGAGGGCCTAGTATCTCTGTTGGGTTCTCCATTGACTAGTGTAGTTGAACTAGCGGATGGACTGGCCGTTTCTCTAACCAGACAAGAAATGAGATCCGAATGCCCTATTTGTTTATCCTCTTGGTTTCCCAGACACTTGTGCAATCCGTTCCTTGAAATATATGACACTGAGACTGAGAACCCTGTAGAGAAATGTTTGCCTCTCTCTGGAGCATCCTTCAGAAGTGGAAAGCCATATGTTGATGCAATGATACAGAATTTAGATGCTTCAACAGAAACCTTGCCCACAGCAGAAGCAGCAACAACAAAAGGCGGTTGCCAAACCATTTACACTCAAGGACAAGGACAACCAAAGTAACGATCCATGCCTGTAAAAGTGCAATTAAAAACAGAGTGTAACGGAGATATTAAGTAATCTTTATCATGTCATATCCTATCCAATCCTAATGTCTTTGCTTAGGCTCCATTGCAGGTCTGGAGAAGCACGATTGTGAAGACTTTACTTTCGTATTACAGGGAGAAATTTGAAAATAATGTAGATTTGCATGCTATGAAAAGATTCAAACAACATCGGATGCTCACCTCCTCTTGCCTCCAAGGCATTTTTACATTAGGGTTAGTTACGTATGTCTTCTCTCTTCTCTTTGATCTTAAAATTAACTCATGAACTAACGGCATGGAGATGAGAGGGGACATGTACGTATGGTATATATAGCTGACAATTTAAATTGCAGAAGCGCTCACCTCACGTTTGGATCCTCTTCCTCCTGCTGCTGCTTCTGCTTCTGCTTCTGCTCCTGCTCCTGCTCCTGCTCCTGCTCCTCAGAAGGCAGGGGAGGAGGATTGGTGGTCTCAGGAAAGGCACGCAGCACTTTTCCTAACTTTTTGGTCTTTAGAGTAGGAAACAGAAGATTATCTTGTGCAAGTGCAAGTTATATATTTATTTAAGCACACAATACATACATAAAGAAATCCACAATATGTACATATATATGTACAACACCCATAGATTGACATATCCGAAAATATGAAATGGCCCCAAGAATGTTATAAAAACATTCGTCTTTGTAAAATAAATATAAAAATAATCATTTATTTATTTTAAAAAATATAAATAAATTCATTAAAAAAAAACAATTATTCATTAGTAGATTAATAAAGGAATGGGCTATTTGCCCCCCCATTTTGGCTATTTCCCCCCCCCCCCCCCCCCCAAAAAAAAAGAAAAGAGAAAAACTTTTTGGCCCCCCTATTTTGGCTAAACCCCCCCACCAAAAAAAAAGGCGTAGTTACTCTTCCTTCTTTCTCTTTCTTCTTCTTCTTCTTCTTCTTCCTCAAGTTTCCAATCAATACTGTGGATTCCTTTTTCTTTTCATGATGTCTTCGGCGATGGGGAGGGTCGATGGTGGCTGTTGGGTGCCGCCACTGGAGGAGGAGGAGGAGGAGGTGTGGGTAGGGAAGCAGCGGCGGAGGCAGCAACTGATGGCGAAGTGAAGAGCGAGGATAGTGAGGAGAAGAAAGAGGAGAGTTGTCGGGATGAAGATGACGTGGAGGTCGAGGCTACTTCGGGAAGGGGAGGAAGAGGAGGAGCGGGCCTCGCCCGGGCGCTGGAGCTCGGGGTCGAACGCGGAACTGGATGACGATGATGGGGAAGGAAGGAATTCCTCATCGTGATTCTTATGATTATTGGTCTTATTGATCACTATATGGGTTTCTGCCATGGATCCACCAAAACTACAGGCAACAGATGAGGGAAGAGGAAGAAGAAGAACACATTGAAGATGGAGATGGAGATGTGTGTGAGTGAGCAAGTGAATGTTTATGTATATATATATATGCATCCACCAGAGAGATTCTCTTCTTTCACAGAAGTGAGTTCTCAAGATCAAAGGAGAGTCTTAGAGAAGATGATAGATAGATCTTAAACCAGTGGTTAAGTTTTGATATGAAGCATGTTTTTAGAAATCAGGGAAAAGAGGGCCTCTCAGCCCCATAGAACCTCAATTGGTTACATGATGTTTTGATCGATCTTGAATATCTCATTTTGTGGCCATCTTAAGGTCTCCATTGGTTAAATGAATTTCTAGGAATTTGTAATATCTCAAACACGATGGCTTGTGTTTCGCATGAATCTCTTATTGTAAACCATATTCTAATTTTCCCCTTACAATAATGTGATGTTAATAGTATGCCAATGCAAATTCGTTGTCTTCTGTATCATTTAATAACATGTTCATCATTCACCATCTTTTGTCACTTATATTTCAGTTTTGTTTAGCAATATTCACTGTTTGTTAGTTGTCTCTTATGTCTGGTGGTGGAAACAAGAAACACGCAACTGAAATAGGTCTAGCTATGTCCATGGATCAAACAAAGCATTGTAACCCGAAACTTCTCTAAAGATACAACTTATGAGTCACGTAGGCAATAAAGTGGAGAATGTTTATATCTTCTTTCCCAATAACACTTACAACAATACCTTGTTGGAACAAATCTGCTTGTCTAAGACAAAGGCAGTCGTAGACTAGAATTTCCAACAAGCTTATTCCCCAATGAATGATAGGGCATAGTTAAGTACGAGGTCCTTTGTTAAAACCGTGTTCCTCTTCCAGCGAGAGGATGCAAAAGAGATTAAACCAGTGACTTGTCAAGTGATTTGGTTGTTGTTGTGAAGTACCAAATAGATAAAATGAGTTATATTAATGGAAGTCAAATACAACCTTCTTGGTATTACAAAAATAAAAATAAAAATTTGATAGTTCTCACCTCAACCAAAATGTTTTTGTGATATATATCAACTATTACACTTTAGAACCTCATAAAAAGGTTTATCAACTATTGCATAAAAAGGAATCGTTCTCAATAACATTCTTAGTACTGCAGGGGCAAATAACCCAAATGGGGGGGCACATGCATATTGCAAGTGCGTGCATCGTGACCAGCTTGATCACATTTGGAACATTTGCGACCGGTAGAGTACTCAAATAGTGACTTCTCCCTTTGGTTGGCCTTTTTGTTCTTCGACCCTGCAAGGCGACCTCGCTTCCTAGTTACCACCACTGGATTGGAGAGAGACTGCAGTGGTGCCTGACTTGCTTCATCCAATCGTGTCATGAGAACAACAACATGGTCATCGTCAGTTTCATACAACCTTTGCTCGATTTTCCTCATCAAACGCTTTATGGGAGACAAACATGGCTCAACTATAGAGGCGTGTTGAACCATTGAACACGCAATCAAGTGCCATTGACAGTGAATATCGTCAAGATGGAATCTTTCATTTCTTTGGATGCATCTCAAAATGTCATGACAACATGGGACACCAAAACTTGATCGAAACAACCCCGTACATTCATCACCATAATTGTTGTCAATAACTTTCTTGTACTGCTCCAATAACTTGTCTAATGCGTGTTTGGATATCTTCTTTACTAGCGGCCTCATGAACTCGAGTGCATGTCGATGTGCCTGTGTAGACTTGTCATACTCCATTTTGGTGTTCAATTCTGTCAACTGTGTGTCCAGTAGTAAACGGATTTTCTTGAATACAGTGAGTAGATCGTTATTTACAATGCCTAAAACCCTCTTGACAACATAATGGTTGCCTTCAATGCGAGAGGTGCTGGTCATTCCAAAGTGAGGGAAGCGACCAGTCCAATAACGTACAATCTTGTCTTTGTGAATCAGCCAAGTCTCGTATACATACTGCACCAACGCATCGTGACTTGGTCGCCATTTCATTTGAAACGTGGCCCAGTTAGCCTCAAAATCTAGCTCGCTGGAAGAGTATAGAAGCTGGTTCCAGTCGTCCATATAGGCGTTTGTGTCGTCGGTGCTTGCAAACTTCGTCGTTGCATAGGCCAGAATGTTTTTGTTGACATGCTAGATGCAAAGCAAATTCTTTGTAGAAGGGAACACGATAGCAATTGCAGTCATCAATGCAAGTTCTCGATCAGTTACAATTACTGATGGCTTTGTCACAAATTCAAATGACTGCAATGCCCAAACATACATGGCTTCTGTCTCGTTGCATATGAACGCAAATCCAACATTGAACGTACTATTTGTAGTCGTAATTCCAACGATGTTGAGCAACGGCATGCCAAATCTATTCGTTTTGAAGTTGCAATCCATGACAAATACCACATTGAACCGTCTGGCAAGATCTGCTGACTTTTGATGACAAAAGAAAAGGCCACTG
Organism: Azolla caroliniana; assembly: GCF_043228905.1. NCBI lineage: Eukaryota > Viridiplantae > Streptophyta > Polypodiopsida > Salviniales > Salviniaceae > Azolla > Azolla caroliniana. The sequence continues at coordinate 8,652,059 of NW_028230449.1, read as the reverse complement.
ATTGAGCCGTTCGAGTTCACCTTGGAATTGAAGATAAAGTCGCCAGTGGAGATCTCATCGTATAACGCTTGAATTAGCGAGCGCCCGTCAAGAAACTCGACTCTTGCAACCACTTTTTCGTTGTGGATTTCTTTCCTGGTGGTCCATTGATTTCTGGTTTTTTCTCTCAAGTAGGCCAAAGTTGAAGACGCACCAACTCCAGCATTTGCCATGTCGCGAACAATGGTTTTTTCTGTATCAGTTAGTCTACGAGCCGTTGATATACCACCGAGATTGTCAGAAATAGGATGATTGTGTACAATAGTTGCCTTTTTAATAGTCCATTGTCCCGTTTTCTTCGAGAAGTTTGCTCTAATGAAGAATGGGCAGTCCATTAGACGAGTCCATGTTTGTCTTTTGCGAGTATCGTCAGTCAAGCCTAGAGGGTTGCGATATTTTCCCCCATAATAGCACTTGAAAGTGACTTTTCTATTGTCACTATGCTTATCCACCACAACAATTATATTTTGAGCACGGAAATGGTCCTTGATAAAACTGATTAGAGCCCCTCTCTCAGTGAAGGTTCTATTGATAATTGAAGCTGAAGACGGTTGGGGAGACATGTTGTGAAGCCAAAATGGGGGATTAACAAAACTACCAGAAATTTGGGGGGCAAAATAGCCAAAATGTTGAGGAGTACCAGAAATTTGGGGGGCAAAATAACCAAAATGTTGAGGACTACCAGAAATTTGGGGGGCAAAATAGCCAAATTGTTGAGAATGACCAGAAAATTGAGGGGCAAAATAGTCAAAATGTTGAGAACTACTAGAAATTTGGGGGGGAAAATGGAGGGGACAACTATGTGTTGAGCTACAAAGTGAGAGCTATCAAAATGTTTTTTTTTTTGTGAGGGAGAGAGAGCTATCAAAATGTTTTTTTTTGGGTGAGGGAGGGGGAGGAACCAAGCTATATCAGAGAATGTTTTTCTGTTGGGGTAGAGGAACGAAAATGGGTTTGGGGGGGCCAAAATGGGGGAAGAACTATCAAAGGGGGGGGGAGGGGGGGGGGGGGGGTGGTTTAGCCAAAATAGCCAAAATAGGGGGGCCAAAAAGTTTTTCTCTTTTTTAGGGGGCCAAAAAGGTTTTTTTTTCTTTTTTTTTTTGGGGGGGGGGGGGGGGGGGGGCAAATAGCCCATTCCTTAATAAAAATATGATTAGTATTTAGTCTCCTTTATAGTGTCGAATAAAAAAGGGGGAGTTTATGAACCTTTATTTATTTATTTATTTTTGAAAAAACCAATATTTTTATATTTATTAAAGAAATATGATTAGTGTGAAGTTCCATTTTTAATCCTAGATAAAAATATCCATAGAATTTAGGAGAACAAAAAGGGGGGAATTATTTATTTATTAAAAATAAAACGAATACTTTTACATTTACATTATGTGAAATGCACATAAGAGATCAAAACCAGCCTAGTTAGCTTCTTACTTCTTACTCAATTTTTAGTTGATACAAAGGTACCAATTTGGGTTGGCTTAGCTAAAAAGGGTGTGCTAAAAGGGTGGCACAAAGGAACATATGCACACCACATTTCCCCCCTGAGAGAAACAAGAGACTGAGGAGTAGGAGCAAGAACAAGAATAGGAACAGTAATAGGAGCAGGAGCAGTGGCTTATCAAAGGAGGGGGAGCATCTGTTGGAGATAGAGCTCCCAAGTGGCACTATCCATGTGGGCAGGTGTCGAATGGACATCAATGGACGATTCTGGTGGGAGACGAGGGTTACGCCCATAGAGTGCTCGAAAAGGGTTGATCCGTGTCGACGCCTTATATTGATGTATTGTAGGCATGGGTGACGAAAGGCAAGATTTGATCCCAAGTTTTGTGACATGGATCGATGTAAGCGGCAATCTCCTTTTTGAGGGTCTTGTTGAGGCGTCCGGTGAGGCATTTTGTTTGAGGATGGTATGGGGACTTAAACACCTGTTGGACACTTAGTTGAGCTACAATGACGTTGCGAACATCCCTGTGGATTTGGCGGCCCTGATCAGATAATAGTTGGATGGGGCAAGTGATTAAAAATGAGCTAGCAATTGGCGGATAGAGATCAATCCCTCCTGCGGACTGAGGGCCACCTGGACTTGGCTAAGGTTGGGGACAGGAGGACTATCGTTGTCAAGAGAGAGAGAGAGAGAGAGAGAGAGAGAGAGAGAGAGATAATTGAAAGAGAATTACTATATTGAAGAGTAAAATGGATTACAAAGAGTAGGCTACAAAATGGCGTTGAACTAATTTAGGTTTGGGATGAGTGGTAGATCCCTATTTATAAGTAATAGAGAACACTCTAGAATATTCTAGGTTATCCTAGAATGTAGAGTAATCTAGATGATTTCTAGAGTATTCTAGAAGGTTCTAGTGGTATAGAACACTCTAGAATATTCTAGGTCATTCTAGAATGTCGAGTAATATAGAATATTCCTATGATATTAGATTTCATATTCTAAAAACTATACATATAAGAATACTAATACAATGTTTAAGGATTTGACATATGTACAACAAGGTCGTGGGTTCAAATCCTTTGAGTCATAATGTGAGTGTCATGATCCTTTCGATGCATGATGTGAGTGTTATCATGACAATCATGTCAGAAGGGGATCAGGGAAAGATCAATTGGTGGAGAAAGATCAATCCCTCTTGTGGACTGAGGGCCACCTGGACTTGGCTAAGGTGGGGGACATGAGGGTTATAGGCGGATAGAGATTAATCGCTCTTGTGGACTGAGGACCATCTACACTTGATTGAGGGCCACCTGGACTTGGCTAAGGTGGGGGACATGAGGGTGTTAAGGATCTATGTATTGATGGAATAAGCTCCTCGATGTCGTGGCGGGATTTGGACCGACGTATACCCTCTTGATGGCGAATCAGGCGGAGATGGTTGTCAGATACCTCCGAGCCTCACACTCACTTAACGATTAGTAAATGATTAAGCACGATATCTCTCTCACTCTCTCAAGCTCCCTCTCATAGACAATAGATTAATAGCTATAGACAATAAGATGGAAGAGTATGTTTATTATTAATCCTCTTTGCTAAGAGGTCTAGCACCAACAAGGAGAGAGATTAGTGTTCTCTAACGAAACACCTCACTAATCTCTCTTAAGCTCAAAGGTTACAAGAAGGAGGAGAGGAAGCTCTAGCTCTAATCAATAGGAGATCTTTACAAATGGGAGAACCCCCACAAAGCCACTACTATGTGGTTTATATAGCTTTCACGTTTAGGGTATGGGCCTTTCACACTTGACCGTCTCTTTCCTTTCCTTTCCTCTTGTCGTTTCCTCTTCGTACTACGTCCTTGTTGATGCGTTCTTATTCGTGACTGGTTGTGTTGTTATTCCAACGCTTAACATCCCCCCCAACCTAATGAGTGCACTGTGGGAGGGGAGCTTTGGGCGTCGGGGGTGAGTAGAATTGAGTAGGGGGGTTCGGCTGGGGGCGGGTGGCGGCGGAGATGATGGCGAAGACGGCGGATGTTCAGTGGTGGGAGCTAGATTTCCTGCAGTTGGTCGGTTGTTGTGAAGAAATCTTTCTTGGGGCCGGTGAGCCAGGTGCAGGTGTTGTGGGGCGGCGAAGGGAGAAGGGGGGTTTCGACTAAAGCTTATGTAAGCGGGGAAAAAACATGTGTCGATCATGGTTTCAAAATCCTTTTTGTAGGTGGCGGGGAGTATGTTGACGCAGGTCCAAAGGCCGACTAGTTGGCGGCGAGTTGGACCTTTGTTCAAATCGAAGGCGAGGCCCCACGCTGGGTGGTTGTGCCTTGGAAGGGGGGGGGCTTCGTACGGGCCAAAGTCAAGGAGAATGAGTAGAAGTTGAAGAAAACAAAGGCTGGCTTGAATGTTGGGGTCCGGGACGTCGAGGTATGTATGTAGGAATCTTCGCATGACCCGGATCATGCCGGGTTCGGTCAGGGATGTGCGCGGGGGTCGGGGGAACAACGGCCAGTTGAATTGAAGAGTGGGTAGGCGTGCCTGGGCGGTGCGGAAATCGTGCCATGGCCAACGACGAGGGAGGGGAAAAAAGGTGGGGCCGGTGCACAGTTTGGGGGGGTGGAGGGTGAGCCATTCGCGGAAGGATGTGTGTGCGAACCAAGGGAGACGCCACGGGGGTTGGGTGCCAGGAGGTTCGAGGAGGGGGTCGGCGACGGGGTGGTGCCACCCTCGAGTGGGGGTGGGGTTTGCAACTGCCCAAGTAGACATCTTATCACGGTAAACATGGGGGTAAAGGAAGATGTCAACTTGGGGTTCGGAGGCGACTTCGGGGTAATAGGTGTAGAGGCGGGTGAGGAGTAGGGGGGTCTCGCAGAAGTCGAACTCCCAGGGAATGGGGGCGGCAGACTGATTGTCAAGACGAGTGTCCCAACTAGTACCACTTTCGATGCAATCAAGGGCGGTTTGGAGGCCGTGGGTGAGTTGGTCGCGGTCAACCAAATCGGCGTAGAAGGCCGCACCGTTAAATCGGGCGCTCGGGGTGTGGAGTAAAGGAGGTGTAGTGAAGATGGGGGGGGTAGTTGTTGGTGGAGCATGAGGTGGGCGAGGGGGTGGTTGAAAGGGAGAGCTTTGCGGAGGATGGCCTCCGTGAATGTCCGACCGGGGTGGGTGACGACCCGTGTGTGGAGGGGGAAAGGGTCGGGTGGTGCGGGGGGGGAAGGGGGTGAGCCAAGGGGGGTGTGCGAAAGGGGTTGTCACCGAACATGGGATGTGTGTGGTCGGGGACGCGGTGTTCGTTGAGGTGAGGGTGTGGGGGTGAGTGGTGAGGGGGGAAGGGAAGTGGGCTAGTAGGTGGTGGGGGTGGGGGGGGGGGGCTTGGAGGCGGCGAGGAGGGAGGGTGAGGGCGAGGAGGCGGCTGGGTGTCGGGTTCATCAGGTGAGTCGTGGTCCCAGTCCAGGTCGATCTCCGGGGGGGTGCAGGGGGTGCAGGGGGTGCGGGGGTAGGAGGGCACGAGCACGAGCCTCATTGAACGTCATGAGTTGATACTCGCGGGAGACATCGAGGTATAGGGCTAATTCTGGTATGTCGTCAGCCTCGAGGTCGGCGGGCCAGTTGAATGTGGCATATTCGATGCTGAATATGTGAGTACGAACCTCGACGTCCCAGGTGGTTTGCCAAGCGCGTATTAGCCAGAGGAAACCGAAAGGGGGTATGTAGGTCGTGTTTTCCAATAGGGTGTGGGTGAGGGTGTCGGCGATGTGGTGTAAGCGCACCAGTGTTGCGAAGAGGTGGGCTAGCTGGTCTTCGGTGACTTGCATTGTGACATCAGAAGGGTAGGTGAAATAGATAAGGTCGGAGATGTCTAAGTCGGGGGTGAGGGCGGTGTGAAGGTAGGCCATACCTTCGAGGAAAAAAATGGGGAGGTGTTGGGGGAAGAGGTCGCCGGCTGGGGGAGCAGGTTCTTCGGTGGCTTCCTGGTACAACATGAAGAGGGCAAGGGCGTGGTTGTCTTCGGGGAGTACTCGGATGAAGGTCTGCCGGTCTGGGGGTGTGGTGTCGTCAAAGAATACGCGACGTGTGGTGGCTAACGACCGAAGGACGCACATTGCTTGGATGAGGAGGCTGCGTGATGTGCGTGGTGCAGTGAAAAGTTTGGAGAGCAGGGAGGTCGAGGTCACGTACACCGAGAGTGCCTGGATCATATTCGGAGAGCCAGTTGGGGTAAGGAGAGGGGTCTGAACGGTGGAGGGGTCCGTCACGCCGGGGGTGAGGGTGTGTTCAAGGGCAGCTTTGGACGTGCGGAGTTAGAGGATGTCCTTTTTGAGGTTGGCGCATTGGCGGCATTGTTTGATGAGGGGACATCGGTTCCGTTCATTGGCGACTTCGACTTGGTGGACCATGGCGTCTCGTTCAACCTTGAGGATGGTGATCTCACTCGTGAGTTGGTGAGTCGTGGCCATGGCGGCGGCCAGGGCCTCGGACTGTTCAGAGAGATCAGCCGGCACGGCTACGAGGCGGGCCTCGGTTAGTTGGTGTTGGGTGGTGAGGCGGACGTACTCGGCTGAAAGTTCGGCATGTGTTTGCGCTGTGCGTTCCTGGTCGTGGTGCCAGGTTGTCCAAGCTTGTTGGAATTCGTCAGCGAGTTGTTGGTGTCGGGTTTGCGTTGTCAACAGTTCTTGCTTGAGGAGGTCATGGGCGACCGCTTGGCACGCATTGGTATGGAGGGCGCTCCATACCTCGGCGGCCAAGATCTCGTTCCGTGTAGAGGTCTCGTGTTGGTCGGTGGCAGTCTGTTGTGCCTGTGCATAAACTTGAAGTAGGCGACGATTCACGACGGCAGTCATCTTGAGGAGGTCGGCCACCATGTCCGTTAAGGGTTTGGGGGTAACGGCGAGGGAGGGGGTAGGGTGAGTAGTAACTGTAGTGAGTGAGGTCGAGCAAGGCACGGAGGTTGGGAGTGGGGGTGGCGGTGGTGGGATTGCCATCAGGGCGGGGGCGATGGTGGGTTGGAGGGGAACTGTCAGGGTTGCGGGCGAGGGCCGGTCGGGGTTTTCGGTGTCAGGAGCGGTGTGGCGGGCGAGTTTATGGGGTTGGGGTTGCGGGGTGTCGTCGGTGGTGGTGGACGGGAAAGGCGGGGTAGTTGTGGCTGGGGCGGGGGGAGAGGGTTCGTGGGGTAGAGGGGTTGGCGAGGTGGGGCGAGGCGGGGTTGGCAGGTTCCGTTGGTCACGCAAGATTGACTTAGTGGTGCAGCTGCAGGTACGCGGAGTCGTGGTTGTGTTCTGATGTGACACATAGTGGAAGGTAGTGGAAAAGGCTTGGATTTCGGTGGGGGTGAACTCATGTGTCTGGAATTCCTTGACATGATTTGTGATATCCTCAGGGGTGTCGAGGTTAGCTTCGGTTGACACATGGGTGATCGGGGGTTGTTTGTGCGCCGGTGGTCGTGCTTGTTCGCCGTGGTGTACCTGTCGTAAGAAGTCGCATTCGGGGAGGCGAAGGCGCTCGAGTTGGCCTGGAACAGTGATCTTGCAGAAGCGTTCTTGGCAACGTACGAAGGGAGGGGCTGGGGGTCCGATGTTGAACTTTGCGCACAAGTAGCGGGTGAGGAACCACGCGAAATTGACAGTCGATTTGGGCCGTGTGTGCCATTCTCGGACCCAGCGGACAAGCTCGTGAGCCCACTGGACTGGTTGCGGATCATGTGCCCACTTGAGGTACTCACCGGTGATACGAGCGGTGGCATCGGTAGATAAGGTGTCGCCGATTTGGGCAATTGCGCTACAACGGTCGTGGAGATGGAGAGGGATTTCGGTGTAACGCCAACCTTCGCGTCTAGAATATTCAGCGTAGGCGGCTGGAATGATGCCGGGGACAACCCCAGGGGTCCTCATGGTGCGGAAGGGGGCGCCCTCGAGTGGTAAATGCAGCATAGCACAAACATCGGCTGTGGTGAACTGGAATGCGACGGGGGGGAGTCTGCGAAAGGCTGCATATCGACGTGGCCCGTATCGGGGTTGTACCCGATGAGGAAACTGTTGACCAGTTCGGGTAGGACGCCCCACGGCCCGATCCCAAGGAAGAACTTGAGGCCAAGTCGTGAGAGGGTGGCGAACACGTCGGGTTCAAGGTACTTGAGCTGCGTGGCGGCCGTGGGGACCCGGTAAGTACTGTCGAATACAAGTGTATAATGGACGTATTCACACTATCCCTTTGTATAGCTCAAGTTTGGGCCATTTGTGTAATTAGCATAAATGGTAGTTGCCCTAAGTCGGTCACTATATAAAGTGACCTAGTAACCTTTTTGTAAGGTTGGTTGTATTATTGTTTCTATTGAATAGAAAGAGTCTTTTGTGCCTCCTCCTCTCTCTCTCTCTCTCTCTCTGTGCACGATCTTGGAAACTGTCATACGCAGGTACTCAACTCCAATCGAATGCTACTTGATCTTCCGCATTGACGGCCTTGTCTCCAACATTTGGTATCAGAGCCTGCACAGTATTCGGTCCTTCATCCCGCTGTCGGCCGTCGTCTCAGCCTGCACAGCATTCGGTTTCTTGCGTCATTCGAAGAAGAGAGGAGAAGAAGAAAAACGAGGCTTGCATCTCATCGCGTTAGATCATCTTCGCCTGGAGTAAGCCAGCCGGTTGTACTCTGTTCCTTGTGATCGTAACCGCTCGAGGTGAAATCCCCTTGTGCAACATTGACACGATCGTGCTCCACTCGGTTAAACGGCATCCGAAGAGGTCATCAAACGCTGCTCGCCGCTCATTGTAACCACTCGGTGCAGATCAGTCTCAAGACAACAACCCAAATTCGTGCTTCATCCGGCTGATCGACATTCGGGAGGATCAGTTGGATCCGTCTCTCTCCTCGCTGCAGTCACCCGAAGCAGAATCGGTCCAGACAATCGGTTTCAATAATCGGTATTTGGCATATATATTCGGAAGCGAACCGGGCTCACTCCGACTCGGCAACATTCGGGAAGACCAGTCGGTTCTGTCCCTCAAGTTACCGGAGTCAATTCGAGCAAGTTCAACAATACATATATCCGAAGCCGAACCGACTCGGGTCCAAATCCGACTAGAACGATATCGGGTGAGCCAACCGGCTGCACTCCAACAAGGTTCGCAGTCAACTCCGAACCGAGCTTCGTCAACCGAAACCAAATTTGATGGCATCAACATCCGGCTCGTCAGAAATGAGTCTACGAAAGTTCGATGGATCGAACTTCAACTTCTGGAAGGAGCAAATGCAGGACTATCTCATAGTCAAGGGGCAAATCGATCCCATCGAAAATGAAGAACCTCCAGAAGGATACAAACCAATTAAGTGGCAGAAGCTGGACAGAATCGTCCGCGCCACGATTCGGATGCACCTATCGGAATCGGTATACTTTACGGTGCAATCGTGTACGACAGCATTCGAACTGTGGAAAACACTGTCGGACACCTACGAAAAGAAGGTCGCTGCAACGAAGATGTTTCTGATCCGGCGCCTCTACAACCTGCGGATGAAGGAATCAGATTCGGTTCAAGCACATCTCAATGAGTACGAAAGCATAAGCTCCCAAATCTCATCTCAGGGGACGGCAATCGAGGATGAACTCAGAGCAATGATACTCATGAGCAGCCTTCCCTCATCATGGGAAACTTTTGTCACAACTATGTGCAACGCGTCAACCACGGCTGTTAAATACTCCGAAGTCACGAGCGCAATCCTGACCGAAGCAGCTCGGAGAAAGTCTTTCGCCAAAGACTCAACAGACGACGCTTATGTAGTACAAGGTTCGACAGACCGATCGAACATACGAGGAAGAGATTCCTCACGGCAGCCGAACAATCAGCGAAGATGGAGCCAGTCACGGGATAATCGAATCTGCAACTATTGCAAGAAACCCGGACACATCAAAGCCGACTGCCGCGCACTCAAGAACAAGAACGACAAGTCTCAGAAATCAGACAAGAAGAGTGGCCGGCATGAGGAGATCAATTACGTCAGCTTCTCAGCTGATGTGCTACCAAACGACCCGAATATACTATCAATCGAAGATCCAGTCGGATTAGAAGTTCTGCTCACGACTGAAGAATCGAGCACATGGCTCTTAGATTCGGGCGCGTCATTTCACGTGACTCCTCATCGATCCCAATTTCGGCAATATACGATCCGTCACTCCGACTCAGTTCGAGTCGGCAACTCGCAACACTGTGACATCATTGGAATCGGCACAGTAGAGCTCAACCTTGCAGGTGGCTCTACACTTGTACTTCACAATGTCCGACATGTACCCGAGCTCTCAAGGCCATTGATCTCAGTCGGACAACTAGATGAGGACGGCATTCGTGCCGGTTTTTCTTCGGGAGGGTGGACACTCCACAGGGGGAACCTCCTGCTTGCTAGAGGACCCAAGATACACTCACTGTATCCGTTACATGTTACGCTCAGAGAGGGTAACCTGTTTTTGGTGGATATTCCTGTGTCATCACTATGGCACAGAAGATTAGGACACCTCAGCAAGACCGGCATTACGCACCTATCTAGAGCCGGATACATCCCTAAACTCTCCTTCTCAGACCATCAATTCTGCGAACATTGCCAGTATGGCAAACAAGCAGCCGCATCACACCCGACATCAGCACCAAGAGAAACGAGACCTCTCGATTTAGTCCACTCGGACGTCTGTGGCCCAATGCCGCATCAGTCTCTCGGCGGTGCCTCTTACTTCGTCAGTTTTATTGACGATTCGACTCGAAAGGTGTGGGCTTATCCAATTCGCACCAAAGATCGTGTCTTCTCGATCTTCTCCGATTGGCTCGCTATGGTAGAAAATCAAACTGACCGAAAACTGAAATGCTTTCGGACCGACAATGGGGGAGAGTTCAAATCAGAAGAATTCGTCAAATTCTGCCGACAACGCGGCATCCGACGTGAATTTACGGCACCACACAGTCCGGAGCAAAACGGGATTGCAGAACGCATGAATCAGACAATCCAAGAACGGATAGTTTCCATGCTCCAACACTCCAGACTGTCGGATGGCTTCTGGGCAGAGGCTCTACTCACGGCAGTACACATAATCAATATGTCGCCAAGTAGACCTCTAGGACTTCAAATTCCTCAGGAACTATGGATCGGCAGTAAGCCGAATTACGACAAGCTGAGGATCTTCGGATGCGAGGCGTACGCCCTTATTCCGAAAGATGATCGCCGAAAACTTGCACCTCGGTCCAGGAAATGCATTTTCCTTGGATATGGATCAGACAGCGAAATGGGATACCGACTCTGGGACCCCGAACGCAGACAAATCGTTCGAAGTTCGGACGTTGTGTTCAACGAGTCGGCTATGAATCCATCAGTCGAAACACCGATCGAAGTCCGAAGGGTAACATTTTCCGATGTGCCGACCCTTCAAGAAGGCCCCGCTCTTAACACACGGTCAGCTTCACGGGTAGCTGAACCTTACACTACCGACTCGGACAACTCTGACTCGGCACAGCCGAATGATTCGCTTTCGGACCATCCGACCTCGATACCCGATACGACCAGTCCAATCATACCTCGACGATCCGAGAGACTGTCGCAACCTCAGGAGAGGTATTCTCCTGGAATTTTCTTCACCGACGCCGGCGAACCGACGTCTTACGAAGAAGCATCGACATCTGTCGATTCAGCCACCTAGCATCTGACGATGGAGTCGGAAATGCACTCCATTCGGGCAAACAAGACTTGGGATCTGGTCGAATTACCTAAGAATCGACGTGCTCTTCCTTGCAAGTGGGTTTATCGACTAAAAGAGACGTCTGATTCGACCACCCCAAAGTACAAGGCCAAATTAGTTGCGAAGGGCTTCCGACAAGAATATGGCGTCGACTTCGACGAGATTTTTTCACCAGTGGTGAAAATGACAACCCTTCGTTTTCTACTCGGCGTAGTGGCAGCCGACAACTTGGAGCTGATTCAGCTAGATGTCAAAACAGCCTTCCTCCATGGTGATCTTGAAGAGGAAATTTATATGGAGCAGCCAAAAGGCTTCGTGGCAACTGGCCAAGAACATCTAGTCTGCCGACTCAGGAAGAGTCTATACGGCCTCAAACAGGCACCGCGACAATGGTACAAGAAGTTCGACGACTTCATCCAATCGATCGGCTTCTCAAAAAGCGATGAGGACCATTGTCTTTTTACCAACACAGCTCAAGATGGATCACCCATCTTCCTCATCATTTACGTGGACGACATGCTAATTTCTGGCCGCCACGCAGGCGAACTTGCCGATCTCATTCGGCAATTGCGGTTGAAGTTTGCCATGAAGGACCTCGGTCCGGCACGACACATACTTGGCATGAAGATTAGTCGGCATCGCGATAAACGACATCTTTTTTTGTCTCAGACCGACTATATCGGACGTGTCTTGGAACGCTTCAACATGCAATCAGCCAAATCTGCTTCAACCCCGCTCCCCATGAATCTTCGGCTCTCTCAGCGAGACTGCCCGACATCCGGTCCGGAGGGGGAAGATATGAAGTCGGTACCGTATGCACCGGCAGTCGGCTCCCTTATGTACCTGATGGTCGCGACACGGCCTGATATTTCTCATGCCGTAGGAGTCGTTAGCAGATTTATGCACAATCCTGGCCGATCGCATTGGAACGCAGTCAAGCATGTGTTCAAATATCTGGCTGGCACAAAAGACCACGACATTCTTTTCGGTCCGAACTCAACCTCAGGCGTAGTCGGTTACACCGACTCGGACTTCGCCGGCTGTATAGACAGTCGGAAATCAACAACTGGATACTGCTTCAAATTCGGCAATGGAGCAATTTCGTGGAAGTCGAAACTTCAGGAGTGCACAGCGACCTCAACGACCGAAGCAAAATATGTAGCTGCGTCCGACGCTGCAAAAGAAGCTTTGTGGCTCGGCCGGCTGGCGCACACGTTTCGACAAGTCGACCATGACTCGGCCCCAGTTGTCTATAGCGACAGTCAAGGTGCTGTTGCCTTGTCGAAAAATCCGGTTCACCACAACGCCTCCAAACATATCGACGTTCGATATCACTTCGTTCGGGACTGCGTCATTTCAGGGAAAATCGGTCTAGAGAAAATATCCACAACCGACAATGTCGCAGATGGAATGACCAAGTGTCTTTCGGCAGACCGCTTTCGGTCCCTTCGGCATCAGATGGGCGTAACGACAAACCAGTCCGGTTAGAGCCGGACACAGCGCAGGATGGTTTCAGACAACCGACATCAGTTCCTTAATGATCGGCTTCAACTCTTCCGACCCGACCAGTCCGGTCTTCTGCCTTCGGACCCTGCCGACTCGAACAAAACTGATATGTCCGAGAACCTAGGTTTATACCTGTAATCTTAGATAACCCATGTATACGCCCATTACGGGGGAGTGTCGAATACAAGTGTATAATGGACGTATTCACACTATCCCTTTGTATAGCTCAAGTTTGGGCCATTTGTGTAATTAGCATAAATGGTAGTTGCCCTAAGTCGGTCACTATATAAAGTGACCTAGTAACCTTTTTGTAAGGTTGGTTGTATTATTGTTTCTATTGAATAGAAAGAGTCTTTTGTGCCTCCTCCTCTCTCTCTCTCTCTCTCTCTCTCTCTCTATGCACGATCTTGGAAACTGTCATACGCAGGTACTCAACTCCAATCGAATGCTACTTGATCTTCCGCATTGACGGCCTTGTCTCCAACAAGTACATCGGGTGTTGTTGAACACCGCTGGAATGACTAAGGAACCGCACCCTGCGTCGGGGTAGTATGCGTGGAGGAGTTTGATGAATTGGGGAGACTTCATCATTTGCAACCTGCGAGGAAAAATATTAGTATAGTTAAATTTGGTGACAAATCAGCAAGTTCGGGTAGTTTCAATTTTTTATTATTTTATTATTTTATTATTTATTATTTAAACAGATCGGGAAATGGAGTCCTAATTACGTAGTAACTCAACAACTAAGAATTACGTGTTCGAGGAGTTGGGCTCCTCGAACAACGTGTGGTTCGAGGAGTTGGGCCTCTCGCGTGGGGAGGGTGAAAACGACGAGGCTACTGTCACGACCGCCTTGGGGGGAACGAAAAATGTTGGGACTGTGTGGCATCGTTAACGGGCAGCGCCATGAGGAGGGGCGGCGGCTATGGCCGCCACGGGGGAAACGTAAAACATCGTGGCTGGGTGGTCTGTAATGTGCCAGGGACGGGAGGAGGGGGGCAGCGTCGTGGCGGCGGACATGGCCTCCGTAGAGGAACGAAGTGCAGGTACGGCGAAACGAGAGGGGTGCAGTGCGGTGTGGCGAAACGAGAGGGGAGGGGGAAGGCCTAACCGAGGCGTGGGAAAGCAGGGTCTATAGGAGACGAGGCGGCGACCGGTGGAGTAGGGGCAGGAATGTTGAGGGTGGGAGGAATCCACGGGCGCCTAACAGAGAGAGGGGGGGGGGGAGGAGGGGAGGAATGGTGTGAGGGGGGAGAGGGAGAAGAGTGTTGCAGAGAGGGTAGTGAGAAGGAAGGGGACAAGCAGAAGGAGGAGTGCTAAAAAAAGGAGGGAGGGGGGGTGGGGGGAGAGCAAAGAAGAAGAAGAAAAAAGGAGAAGGAAAAAAGAAAGAAGGAGTAAAAATAATACAAAGAATAAAATAAAACAACAAAACCACGGAAAATAAATAAATAAATAAATAAAATAAAATAAAATAAATTATTATTATTATTATAGAAAATAAAATAATAAAAATCATAAAAATAAAAAATAAATAAAAATAAAAATAAAAATAATAGTCATTAAAAATAAATTAAATCAATAAAATAATAATAAAGATCATAAAAAATTTAAAATAAATAAATAAATAAATAATAAAAAATAATACAAATAATAAAACATAAACCACGGCAACGAGGGACAACCGACGGGGACGCGAGGTCGGAAGGGCAAGGAGGAATCAATGGAAAAGATTCGGATACCGACGATGACTAAGAACTGTGGGGTGGCTAGGTTGGCATACGGACGGGAGGTCTGAACGGTGGTCTACGGGGAACATGATAGGGGATTGGAGAAATTAAGAGCTTTTGAGAAACCTTGAGGGTGTGACTATGGAGGGAGTGTCACTCGGGTATCATGTGAGGTTCCGGGTCCATGACTTTTAAGGATCCAAACCTGTGGCATGTTTGTTAAGGGGATAGGGAGGATTTGTGAAACCTTTCTACGAGGTGTTCGGTCTCTCAGTTGTTTAGGCTTGCCGGTTCATGTGGCTTTAACTTGGGCAGGATACCGGACTAATGTGTGTGATTCTCGGGTGTTCCATGCAGGCGTGGTATGATCGTGACTGGGGAACCGACTTCGTTTCGGGACCAAGAAGCTAGTGGTGCCTTTGTGCCAACCTTGTGCGGTTGTGAGTGTCTTTTTGACCCGCCAAATTGCAGATTCTCCACAACATTGTCCATCTGCAAAAACAGCGTGAACGTTCACCCATTCCCGTGGTTTGGGTGTTTGTGTTCTGACATTAGCGTCGCGCTGGTCCTGGGTGGCCAGTGGGTGTTGGCATTCGGTTTGGTTGAGCGACTCCGCGCCTTGGGGTTCATAGATGTCCCATGCAAGGGTGTTTCGATCGCGAGCAGGGAGTCTGTTTCGTTTCGGAACCCAGAAGCTAGTGGTGCCATTGTGCCAACCTTGTGCGGTTGTGAGTATTTTTTTGACTCGCCACACCGCCCGTTCTCCGTAGTGTGGGCCTTCAGCGAAAACTGCGTGGACATTCACCCATTCCCATGGTTTGGGTGTCTGTGTTCTAATGTTAGTGTCGCGCTGGCCATGGACAGCCCGTGGGTGTTGGTGTGTTGCTTGTTTGGGTAACTCCACGCTTTGGGGATCAGCGAAGTCAACGAGATGTGATTTGAGTGTTGTGCGACGAGGTCCTCGGACTTTAGTCCATCTCCTGTTTGCAAAGAGTCGATGTGTTTGCTGGGTGATAGGAGACATTCGCTTATGCGACACCAATCTAAACCGAGGAGGCATTGTGTGTACATCACTCCGTGTGGGAGTACCCGAACTTGGATTGAGTGTGCGTTGTATTCTGTCTTGATGCTACACCCGAAAGTTCCCAAGTAGCATGACGTGGACCCATCGAAGCCACGGAAGTTGTCGTTGCACACTTCGAGGTCTGGGCAACCTAGACGTCTCCATGTTTCGAAGGAGAAAAGGGTTAGCGATGCTCCGGTGTCGATTACCGCCATCAAATGCATGTCGTCGACGCAACATCGTAGTTGTATTGTTCCGTCATTAGAGTTGGTCGTTTGAGCCATGGCTGCCAGATGGGCGTGTCCCTATCGCTTCAATTTCGCTTGCGTATTGCATAGGTCGGTTTCGAGCCGGGCCATTCGGCCTTCAGAGGCTTTAAGTTTGGCCTCTACCTCTCGTTGACGAGCCATGAGTAGAGCCTCGAGTGTGAGGGGTCCATAGTAACGTTTGAGCTTGCTCCCATTAATGAACCCAGGGATGTCAAAACTTTCGAGCATGCGTAGGCGACATGCTCTTGTCTTGGTAATCTCCGAAACCACATACGGGCGTTCACCCCATAACTTAAGCTTCTTCTTGTGTCGTTGAGAGGAGAATCTGAGGGCCATGTCGCCTTCAGTGAGGTCTTTGTTCTTGATTTATTGTCGTGCCACACCTTTCTATTGGCTTTCTCTGCCAAGAGTGCCTGGAATGCAAGAAGGCGGGTTTCTGTCAGTCGTTCTAGGTTCTCTAGGCGTGATGGGAGGGGGTCCCCGTCCCATCGTTCTTGTACGGCAATCCTGAGGCTGGGGACAAGGAACTCAATGGGTAATACTACTTCTTGCCCGTACACTAGTTTGAATGGTGTGTGGCGAGTTGCGACTTTGTAGGAAGTACGGAAAGCCCATAATGCTACTTGGAGTTTGGTGCTCCAATTAGATCATGAGGCGGCGACTATCTGTGTGAGCACTGCACATAGCACCTTATTCGTGCTTTCCGCTTGTCCGTTGCATTGAGGGTAATGAGGAGAACTTTTGCGGTGTGTCACCATAAATTCGCCTAGTAAATGTGTTATCACCTCGTTCAGGAAATGCGAGCCTTGCTCACTAATGATTTCGAGTAGACATCCAAACCGTACTATGCATTTTCATATAGGAATTTGGCAGTACTACGCGCGTCGGCGTTAACGCAAGCTTTAGCTTCGACCCACTTGGTGGCGTAGTTGGTGGTGGTTATTATGTATCGGTTGAGGTTGGAAGCTGGGCTGATTGGGCCGATAAAGTTGATACCCCATTTCTTGAATGGGTGCCATGCCACCACCAAGTTTAACGTATTGAAATCCGCTTTTAACGGGTTTTTGAAACATTGGCACTCGTCACAGTGTTACCGGCCGGCAAGAAGGGTTAAGGAGGTCCAAGCCAGAGTGTGAAAGGAATAGTTATTCGGGAATTGTTGTAATTAGTAGTCTTAATATATATATATTATTATATAAGAAGATGTGGACGGACGGACCGGAATCGGTATGCCGATCCGGATCCGGAACGATCCCGTAAAGGTGCCGGTTGGCACCGTTTTGTATTTCGCACCGGAGACCTATATAAAGGCCCGGTTACAATGTAATTAGGAGTGGATAATTAAAAAAGCTTATTGTCTTAATCTTCCAGTGTTGATTACCGTTCTGTATTCATTGTTATATCTTACGCGTGTTAATTACGGATGGCTAAGTAATCGATTAAGGTCTAATTAAGCGTCGTGTCGTAAGTCATTTTGCTGTACCACCCTTTGGTGACGTGTCTTAAGTGGACACCCTGTGTTAGGCTGTTGTCCGGCTCTAGCAATAGCATAGTTTTTGGTGACCACGATTCCTGCATAAATCGCAGTGAACAACGGCAGGAATGGATGACTGGGCCAACAGACGACCCGGTTACGGAGAGAGCACGAAGACTTGCTGAACGGAGACAACGGCGAGAGGCTTTCCAGCAAGCAGTGGAAGAAATCCGAACGGATCGATCATTTTCCAAAGTGATCCGGAAAGTGGCGGAGGAGTCGCTCCATCTGCAACAAAACGCCTACCCGGACGAAGGAAGCTACTTAAGCAGCCTCCGGGAAGCAGAAACCCTTCTCCAGGCCTTGGCCGGAAGAGACGGCGAATCCGAAGCATTTTCAGCGCTGGAATCGGATTTGGAAGGGGGTTAGAACGCGCATACGAACTATCGTAGCAGTAACGACACCCCAGGAGGACCGGAGGACGAGGAGTCAGATACCTTACCGACACCGGAACCAGAGTTGGCAGACCGGGAACCTCCGGCACTCGTAGTGGAGCAACCTCCGGAGACGGAAGTGCACCGGCAAAAACCTCCAACATCGGAAGTCGAACAGGCAACACCAAAGGAAGACCAGCAAAGACCTCCGACGCCGACAGAACAGCAGGAAAGACCACCGTCACCGCCAGCCCGCGTACCGACACCGGACGACGACATGCCGTTACAGTACTCCAAGTATCAGGAGGACCCGGACGCGGAGGCTCATGTTCACGCGTTTGAACAAACATGGGAAGCGAACCATGTGTCACAACGGTTAACTGCGGCAGAAGAGGAACGATCTAAGATAGCCGAATTCGGCGTGACATTAGAAGGATCGGCCGCCAGATGGCACCTGACGCAGGATCGCAGCACCATCACCACCTTTGCGAACCTGAAACACAAATTCTTGAACTTCTTCCAGAAGGAGGTGGATCAGCGAGAAATGGTGGGCTTATTTTATACAATTCAGCAGGACCCCGGGAAGAGCATCCCATAGTTTGTCATCCGGTTTCAACGGATGCATAGTCAGCTTACCCGAGCACCTCCGGAGGAGGAAACGCGGGCTATATTTTTAGCCGCGCTCCGGGAACCTCTACGAACAGTATGCACGGTCATCGACTTTCGCACAAGCACTGTCGACCAGGTCATTGACCGGGTTAGAGAAATGGAGAAAACGAGCTCTTGGCTAACAATGGGAGCCCTCCAACGAGCATTACCAACCGATGAGGATCTCCGTTTTCGGCAAGCAATCCAATGCACGACCTGCTTGAATTCCGGACACTCGTCACTGGAGTCCACCATGCGGACGCACTGCTTACTCTGCCAATCTACGAGCCACATGATGGACCGGTGCGAATATAACTTATTGAATCGGCAAGCTCCACCAGTCCGGAAAATCAAGCCACGTAGCATCCGAGACGAAGAAGGCGAACACTGGCGACGAGAGGAGCGATATCGACGGCACAAGATGTCCGCTACGACAATCAGCGAGACAACTATGACCAGTACAAGAGATATGACAAGTACCGAGATTACAATGGACAGTACGAGCATCACAACCGGGATCACTCCCCCGGGTATTACCAACGACGGGAAGATTACGGGAGGTATGACGACCAACCCCGGCAAGGGTACCGAAGCAAAAAGAACTTCAAAAAACGGCATTTCAAAAATGGGAGCCAACCACGTGAACCGGAAAAAGGCGCCTCAAGCAGCCAACCAGACCAGAGCCCCACGGTTACTACAAGTCCTCCACCGGGTACAGGAAACAATGTCGAATCCAACAACACCCGGAAAGCATATTGCTATTACTGCCGGCAAGAAGGACATTATAGTAATCAATGTCCGGCAAAAAGCTATGATAAGCGACCGGCAGTAAACATGGTAGTCGCCGAAGTCGCAGACCTCAAGTAGGTCACCACAAGGTCGAAGGGGAAGACTACGGAATGGGAGACACAAGAGGCCATCCGGGAACAGGCAACGGAATGGGTGAAAAACGCCAATGAGCGAAACGTAGCAGAACTCGCGCAACAGAAGGAGAACACCGAAGAGCTCGCCGGCGGGAGTTAGTCCGAAAACACAACATGGCAGGTATTGCAGGAATGCCAGATCACGCTGTCGTTAGGATGACTCTTGCAGCTAGTACCAAGATTCACAGTAGGACTCAAGTCCGGCATGACGACAAGCAGAACACCACCGGCTCCGGCATTCTTCTCAAATCCGGAGGAGGGACCGGCGGTGGTGGACACCAACAGTCCGGCAATTACGACCATTGTGAAAGGGAAAGAACTCCCCGACATGATAATAGACGGAGGCTCCGACATTAATGTAATAAGCCTCCAGACGTGTGATACTCTTGGAATCCAAGAGTGGGAGCCATGTCCGTTCTGGCTTTGAATGGCGGACACAAGCTCGGTGCGACCGACAGGATTAATACGGAACTTGGAAGTAACCATCGGGGGCCACACATTCCGAATCTCAGCCGTAGTTCCCTAGTTGCAGGCTCAAGGAGCGTACCCATTATTGTTGGGATGCCCTTGGTTAAAGACGGCACATATCAAACAGAAATGGAGGAGGAATATGATTGCGTTCCGGCGGGGAAAAGTGAAGGTACGGGTACCAACACAACCAAGGAAGGGCACCGGCAAGGATCTAACACCGTTATATGCGGAGTGTGTCAATATGCTGGAAGGATTAGCAGACGAAGAAGAAGAGCAGTACTTGCTGGAGAACCCGAAGATTGTACCCCTATTCGAAATTGACGTCGCCAAAGAGGTATCACCCTACTTACTGCAACCGGACGGAAACGAAGCGGAACTGGATAAAGAAGCAATCCGGGAGTTACGGCATGCGCAGGAGGCGTTGGAAAGGGAAATGGCCATATCCTAGCGCGTAAAAGCGTCCCAATTAGAAGAGGTAAATCTAGGAACGGCGGAGGAGGCAAAACCGGTGCACATCGCTAAAGAAATGAATGCAGAAAACAAAACGGCGATAATTACACTCCTCAACAAGTTTCGCAATGTATTTGCCTGGTCTTACGAGGATATGAGAGGCCTGTTACCGGCCGGCAAGGAGTCCAAAATACGGAGTGAAGGAATTAATTAGATATGGTTGTAAATGAGCATAGTGTGGACGGACGGACTGGAAACGGTATGCCGTTCCAGATCCGGACGGATCCCGAATAGGTGCGAGAGGCACCGTTTTGTACTACGGGCCGGAAACCTATTTAAAGGCCCGGACCCCATTGTAATGACAGCGGATAATTAATAGAGCTTATGATGTTTATACTTCTGTCTTGATTTCCGTTCTGTAATCACTGTTATATCTTACGCGTGTAATTAACCAAAGCATTCTAATCGTGTAACCTACGTAAGTCGGTGTAATCGTTGAATCTTAATCCTATGCCGTAATCACCCTTTGGTGAAGTGTCTCCGTGACACCTTGTGTTAGGCCTTGTCCGGCTAAGCGAATAACACAGTTTTGGCGACCACGATTCCTGCTTTCTCGCAGCGAACGACGGTAATGGATGACTAGACCAACGCACGACTTGGTTACAGACCGAGCTCGACGCCTCGCCGAACGGCAAAGACGGCGTGAGACTTTCCAGCAAGCAGCGCAGGAAATTCGCTCGGATCGTTCGTTCTCCAACGAGATCCGGAGAGTCGCGGAGGAATCTCTCCGGTTACGGCAAACTCGCGACCAGGACGACGGAAGCAGTCTAAGTAGTCTCCGGGAAACCGAACGACTCCTGGAGGCGCTGGCAAGCGGAGAAAACGAGGCAGAAGCCTTTTCAGCCTACGAATCGGATTCCGAAGGGGGATACAGCGTGCACACGAACTACCGGAGCAGCAACGATACCCCCGGCGGCCCGGAAGACGACGGGTCGGATACCGTGCCGACTCCAGAACCGGAACCGCTCAACCAGGGCTATCCGGAACCGCAAACGGAAGCCGTCAACCCACCAACACCAGAAGTGGAAGAAGCAAAGCCACCAACACCAACGAAAGAGCCGGCAAAGGTACCGGAAGAAGAGCCGGAAAAAGAACCGGAAAAAGGACCGGCAAAAGAACCGGAAGTGGAACCGGAGAAAGAACCGGAAAAATATCAACAAACGCCACTAAACCGCGGCCTAATACTGGATGACGACATGCCGTTCCAATACTCAAAGTATCGCGATGATCCGGATGCGGAAGCGCATGTTGATGACTTCGAGCAGACATGGGAAGCAAATCACACGTCCCAGCGAATGACACCGGAGGAAGAAGAACGCTCGAAGATAGCGGAATTCGGAGTCACGTTGGAGGGACCAGCGACACGATGGCGGCGGTCGCAGGACCCGGCGACCATCACAACATTTGCAGAATTAAAAGCAAAATTCTTGCATTTTTTCCACAAGGAGGTCGACCAGACGACAATGGTGGGCCTGTTTTATACGATCCGGCAGGAGGCAGGGGAAAGCATTCCCCAATTCGTCATCCGTTTCCAACGAATGCATAGCCAGCTTGCCCGTGCACCCCCGGAGGAGGAATTACGGACAATATTTTTAAATGCACTCCGGGAACCGTTACGC
Source organism: Azolla caroliniana (assembly GCF_043228905.1). Classification (NCBI taxonomy): domain Eukaryota; kingdom Viridiplantae; phylum Streptophyta; class Polypodiopsida; order Salviniales; family Salviniaceae; genus Azolla; species Azolla caroliniana. The sequence goes on along the minus strand of NW_028230449.1, from coordinate 8,630,233 downwards.
ACGGTGTGTACGGTGATCGACTTTCGAGGATGCACCATCGATCAGGTCATTGACCGGGTCAGAGAAATGGAAAAGACAAGCTCATGGCTTACGCTGGGAACACTGCAACGGGCGTTACCCACCGAGGAAGATCTCCGGTTCCGGCAGGCAATTCAATGCACAATCTGCTTGAATGCCGGACACTCGGCAGTAGAGTGCACCATGCGCACTCAGTGTGTGATTTGTCAATCCAAGAGTCATACAACGGACCGGTGTGAGTATAACCTGTTAAACCGACAAGCACCACCCGTCCGACAGATCGAGCCAAGAAGCAGCCAAGACGAAGATGAAGATCGTTGGCAAAAAATGAACCGGTACCGACCGGCACAGGATGTCCGGTACGGAGACAGGCAAGAGAATGATGGCCGGTACGGGAATCGGCGTGATAACTATGACCGGTATGAGCGATCGGACCGTTATCGAGAGCCCAACAGGCGACACGAGCAATACGACAGAGACCATTCCCCTGGTTACCGAAGGCACCAGGAGGACTACGGCCGATTTTACGATCCACCACGACCGGACTACCGAAATAAACATAAGAATAATAGGAAACGTAATTTCAAGAAAGGTGGTCACCCTAGGGACCCGGAACATGGAACCCCAAGGAGCCAACCGGCACAGAACGCACCACTCGCTACGGGACCGACTCCGGCTACCAGCAATGCTGAATCCAGCAATACCCGTAAAGAGTACTGCTACTACTGCAGGCAGGAAGGCCACTACAGTAACCAGTGCCCGGTAAAGAGCTACGAGAAACGACCAGCAGTTAATATGGTGGTTCCGGAAGTGACGGATGTACAACAAGTAACCACACGGTCGAAAGGCATGGCCAAAGAGTGGGAAACACAAGAGGCCATACGAAAACAGGCAACAGAATGGGTGAAGGAAGCCAATGAAAGGAACGTCGCGGACGCGGAACGGCAAAAGGCGAATACCATAGGGAGTGCCGGCGGTAGCCACCCAGAAAACGAGACATGGCAAGCACTGCAAGAATGTCAGATCACGTTGCCATTAGGAAGACTCTTGCAGCTCGTACCGCGATTCACAGAAGGACTAAAAACGGTCATGACAGACGGTATAGCCCCACCGGCACCAGTCCTCTTCTCGAATCCGGAGGAGGGACCAACGGTGGTGGACACTAGTAGTCCGGCGATTACAGCTATTGTCAAAGGGCACGAACTTCCCGGCACCGTAATCGATGGAGGTTCCGGGGTGAACGTAATAAGCCTCCGTCCTTGGGTATACATGAATGGGAGCCATGCCCGTTCTGGCTACGGATGGCGGATACGAGTTCTGTACGGCCGACGGGCTTAATACGGAAATTGGAAGTCACCATAGGAGGCCACACATTTCACATCTCGGCTGTAGTGCTACAGCTACAGGCGCAAGGCGCGTACCCACTGCTGCTGGGCAGACCATGGTTGAAAACAGCACACATCAAGCAAAATTGGCGAAAAAATATGATTACCTTCCGGCGCGGAAAAGCCAAGGTCCGGGTACCGACACAACCACGGACGAGCAACGGTAAGGAATGCACACCGCTGTATGCGGAATGTGTGAACATGCTTGAAGGATTGGCAGACGACGAAGAAGCCCAGTACTTGGAGGAACATCCGAAGATCGTACCACTCTTCGAGATTGACGTAGCTGAAGCCGTAGCCGCATACTTGCCGCAGCGGGACGACACCGAAGCCGAACCAGACAAAGATGCGATTCGGGAATTACGGCAAGCACAGGAAGCGTTGGAACGGGAAATGGCCGTTTCCCAACGGGTAAAAGCATCCCAGCTCGACGAAGTGAACCTAGGAAGCAAGGACGAATCAAAGCCGGTACACATCACCAAAGAAATGAAGCCGGAAGATAAAGCGGCGATGATCAAACTTCTCACGGAGTTTCGCGACGTATTCGCCTGGTCATACGAAGACATGCGAGGGTTGGACCCTCAATTATATCAGCATCAGATCCACCTAGGCAAGGACGCGAAACCAGTGGCGCAAAGACGATACCGAATGAACCCCAACTATGCCGCCAAAGTGAAGGAGGAAATCGACAAACTCCTAAGAGTGGGCTTCATCCGGCCGGTAAAGAAAGCGACGTGGCTGAGCCCCATCGTCGTCGTCCCAAAGAAGAACGGTAAAATCCGTGTGTGTGTAGATTACAGGAAACTAAATGCCGCCACAATTACGGATGCATTCCCTCTTCCGTTCACGGATGGAGTACTGGATGCCGTCGCCGGCCATGACGTTTATAGCTTTTTAGACGGCTTCAGCGGATACAATCAAATCCGAATGCACCCCGACGACCAGGAGAAGACAGCGTTCGTCACCGAATGGGGGGTGTTTGTGGCCGAAGTCATGATGTTCGGCCTAAAAACGGCACCAGCAACTTTCCAGCGAATCATCATGGAGATCTTCGGCGAATACATTCCTGCCTTCATGCAAGTTTTCCTGGATGATTTTGCAGTCTATAGCCGGGGAAAAGACCATTTGCAGCACCTACGGTTATGCCTTGAAAAGTGTAGGTTATACCGGCTAAGCTTAAACCCAGCAAAATGCATCTTTGGGGTTTCAAGTGGAATATTGCTGGGACACATTGTAAGTAAGGAGGGCATTGCGGTCGACCCGGACAAAGTAAACGCCATACTAGGGGCACCGGCGCCGAAAACGGCCAAAGCACTAAGCCGATTCTTAGGACAGATCCGGTGGCACAGCCGGATGCTCCGTCACTTGGCTGACTTGGCTACACCATTACACACCGCGGTACATCGGACACCGTTCCAATGGACGGATACGGAGGATAAGGCATACAATGCCCTGAAGGTACTTTTATCGCAAGCACCCGTCGTGCAGCCTCCGGATTGGAGCAAGGAATTTCACGTGTTCGTGGACGCGTCCGACATCGCTATTGGCAGCGCCTTAATGCAGCTTACGGAGCCCAAATGGTATCGGCCGGTATATTATGCCAGCCGGAAGCTGTCCCAAGCGGAGAAGAACTATTCAACGACGGAACGGGAGGCCCTGGGCATGATCTACAGTGTCACAAAGTTTCGGCACTACCTATTGGGAAGGAAGTTCTCCTTTCATGTGGATCACTCGGCGCTTCTGTACTTAGTGTCCAAGGCGTCCCTAACCGGTAAATTGGCCCGTTGGACCTTGCTGTTGCAGGAGTTCGAATTCGAGATCTTCCACCGGCCCGGTATCCAGCATGCCGTAGCGGACTATTTGAGCCGGTTAGAGTCCGGAGAAGCAGGCGACGGAGTAGCGGATGAATTCCCGGACGCAGAGTTATTCCGTATTACCCCGGAAACGGCAGCAGACGACACGGTGGCATCAGAAGATAGGTGGCTGACAAACATGCACCAGTTCCTAAGCACGGGCCTGCCACCGGAGGAAATGAACCGGGACGAGAGGAAACGACTGGCGGTGCAGAGCCGCAATTTCTGTCTATTACGGGACACTCTCTACCACAAGGGAGCAGATGGAATATGGAGACGGGCAGTCCGAAGTGACGAGAAAGAAGTAATCTTACGGGAAGCACACTGTGGGGTTGCCGGAGGACACTATGCCGGGGAAGCGACGGCGAGGAAAGTATGGCAGAGCGGCTTGTGGTGGCCCACGACGTTAAAAGACGCCGTCAAGTATGCTAAGGAATGTGACCTATGCCAACGAATGGGCCAGCCTACGGAGCAAGCACGGATGCCACACCAACCGGTACTTCCACTAGAGCCATTCCAGAAGTGGGGATTGGATTTTGTCGGACCGTTCAAGCCACCGGCAATGAGAACGGGTAATCGTTATGTCATCGTGGCAACGGATTATTGCACGAAATGGGTGGAAGCTAAGGCCCTGAGAGACAACACCGCGTCATCCACATCAAAATTCCTGTACGAAAACATTTGGTGCCGGTATGGATGTCCGATTGAATTAATCAGCGACCAAGGAGGCCACTTCCTTGGCCAGGTAGTGGAAAGCTTAACAACGTTCTATGCCGTGGTCCATAAACGAAGCACACCGTACTACCCACAGGCGAACGGGTTAGCAGAGTCCACCAACAAAACGCTGCAGAACATTCTCCGCAAAATTGTCAATGAAAACCGGACGGACTGGGACACAAAGCTCCATAGTGCGCTATGGGCGTACCGAACGGCATACAAAACAAGTATCCGGACAACGCCGTTCCGGCTAGCATTCGGCTTAGAAGCGGTCATGCCGGTCGAGTTTCAGGTACCAAGCTTACGGATCCAACTACGGGAACGGCTGAATGAAAAGAAGTCGGAGGAAATGCGGCTAGCAGCACTATGCGAACTGGAGGAGCAACGGCTGGCCAGCATCCTCCACATGGAACTGGAGCGACGACGACGGAAAGCGTTCGTTGACCGTCACCGGAAAGGTAACGAAAAGATGTTCGAAATCGGAAAGCCGGTTCTAGTATTCCAAACGAGGATGGGCAAAATGCCGGTTAAACTCCGGTTCAGATGGACAGGCCCGTATTGGCTGACAAGGGAATACAACGGGTCCTATCAGATAGGGACACTTGCCGGTGAAGTACTAGGCAAGTGGGTAAATGGATTTCGTCTAAAACCCTATAAAGGACCGATGCCAAAGAACCCGTTTATGCAGCTCACCGGCACTACACCGGGATCGGTACGTATCGGTCCGGAAGAAAAAGACGACGGGGAACCAGTAGCAGAGGCGAAGGAAGACACGGCAACCCGTAAGGAAAACGGTAAGGGTCCGAGGGGACCTACGGATGGGTAAGGTCACACACCGTCATCAAAAAAAAAATAAAAAAATCATTAAAAATCATTAAAAATCGAGGTATGAACGGGTGTGAAAGCAAGGAGCGAAAAGGTACGTAGTGGGCATTTAAGAGACGCCACGCTACTTAATACTAAATTGGTACACGACGTGTGCATGCTCGAAAAAGGCGCCAAAACGCACAAAGAAGAAGCAGAACGCATGGAGACCTTTTCATTTCGCGAGCCAAGAAGCACAGAAGCACCAAGACAGTGGAAGCTGAGCAAACGCGAACCTGCACGCAGAGAACCCCCGCGCTCAGAACGCTCTCTCTCTCGCTCTCACTCTCATCACCACTCTACCTCGCCATCTTCCCTCGACCTTGAAGCAGACATGGAACCACAAACACTGTCGGAAGCGGCCAGGAAATGGTTCAGGCAAAACGGACTGGAGGGGTTCTTGGCCATCATGGAGGCACCGCCGCACAGAGAAGCCGACCGGGTCATCAAGGAGCTCGCCACAGAGGTCATCACCGAGGAAGCGATCCGCGCGCTAACAGGCCTTCCGGAGGGAGGAATCTTTCAGATCGATAACCCAACCTCGGAGCAACTCATCCGATATTTCGGTGAGTACTCTGTTGCCGGCAAAGGCTATCGGACGCAGGGCGGCGAAGATCCGCTATTCAGGGAGATAGCTCGAGTGCTCCATGAGTACGGTCACGTGTACCCCCGACCCCCTGTCATGCCAAAAAATCGGGCAGGGATGATCATAGCCACCTATGAAGGGATCAAGGTGGACTGGCCGGTGTTGATTGCAGACGGGTTGTGCATGGCAATCGACATGATACGAGGGAAGGACGGCAAGGAGGGCCGGAAGCTGTGGCACGCCGTAGCTCAATGGATAACATTGCTCGTGCCGCCGGTCGAGACCGTCCAGCCAAAGAAGCGGCCAAGAGTATCGGAAGGAAGCACCTCGAAGCCGGCGTCCAAACGACAGCAGCTGCTGGCGTCGAAGGCGACGAAAGGGAAGAAACGGGTCCCAGAACCGGAGGAGGTGTCACCGGTCCGACCCGTCAAGATAACCTTACGGAGACCGGGACAGAAGGAACCGGAACCCTTGACGGCACAGAAACATGCCGTGACACAGGAAGAGGAAACGGAGGAGCCAGAAGAGCACCTCCAACGACGGTCAAGAAGTAGGACCGTCGAGACAGGAGGGGAGCGGTCGTACCCGCGAGAGGCAGAAACGCCCCCAACTCAACCTGAGCAAACCACAAGGGAAGAACCGGAACCGGTGCGTAGGGAACCGGTCTTGTCGACTTCTATAGAAGAAGTCAGTCCAACGGCTCCGGAGACGGCGAGAACCGGAACACAACAGCCGGTGAGCCCAGCCAGAGCACACGGCGGCCAAGGAGTAGAACCAGAACGGCATATGCAGGCACTCAGGCCAGACAATTCCACAGGGAATGAGCCGACCCGACCAGTACAGCAACAAGGCACCAGTAGCATGTGGCTACGGTGGGTAGGCGAGCAAATCGCCGGAGCGGTCGAGTATATAGAGGCGGAAGAGAGAGCGCACCAGGAACGGTTGCTCGTCACAACCGTAGATCTAGAGACGGCCCGGTCCAGAATCCGGAGCCTTGAACAAGACTTGGACAGGGTCACAAGGGAAATGGCTCAATTCGCTTTGACAACACAAGTCCAAGCACCGGTGACTCCGGGCAATGTACAGAATAAAGTGTCAAATCAACCTGTACATAGCAATCAGACCCCGGCAACGGAAACCGTTCCGGAGAGAAATGCGGCACAAGCCCAAGAGCTTGCGGATTTAAAGGATGAGCTAGCTGCCCAAGAAGCGCTGAGGAGCCGCGAAAGAGAATTGAAGACGGCAGCGGAGGCAGAACTCAAAAAGACTGCTGAGAATCTACGGCGGGCCGAGGAGAGCTTACGAAAAGGCCACCAAGCGTACGACCGGCTCAAGGAGGAGAAGGAGAAAATGCTGCAAGAGAAGGAGAGACTCCGGAGGAACGCCGAAACAGAAGTAGAGCGCCTGAAAGAGGAACTCCGGCAGGTAAAGGACCGGGAGGACCGGAACCATCGCCAGATCAACGGCAAGCTCAAACAAAAAACGGAGGAATTTGAGCAATTGCACCGGGAGTATAAACGGTTGCAAACGGAGCACAAGGAACGGACGGATGAGCTCCGGCAAGCAGTTGATCGGACCGCAACCGCATTCGCCAAGGAACAAGCGGAAAACAGAAGACGGTTGGAAGAGGCGGAGAAGGTTCGGACAGAGCTCCTCAAGCAACAGCAGGCGGAAAAAGAAAGAGCGGCGGAGGTACTGCAGAGGCTGCAAACGACATATCAAGGGCAGCTGACGCGCTACAGAGAGCAGGCGGAGGATACGGCAAACCTCATCAAGCAGTTGAAGGAGGAGCGACAAGTGGTGGAAAGCAGAGCGCAAATGGGAGCAAGTCGCATCCAGGATATAATGCGGGCCTGGTTGAACCAGACCAAAAGCTTGATTGACAACGGTTCCGTCAAATGGTGGACCAAGTGGGCCACGAACGCGGCGGAACTCCAATTGCTCCGGGCCGACGTAGAGAACCGGCGGAAGGAGGGAGATGATTGCTATATGCTGAATTCTGAAGATTTCACCGGCATAAGAGATGAGCTGGCCGAAGACTTTCAAGCCTTGGCAGAGGACCAACTAGAGCAAGTCCGGCAACTTGTAGCTCAGCTGGACGACGACAGGCTGGAGGCGCAGATCCAGTTTGAAAGCTACGAGAGGTCCCGGATCCGGGGAGAGAAAGAACGAGAACCAGTTACGGTCAACCTCAGTAATGAGGAACCCTTACTGGAAGGAGACCGGACCGGAAGCAGTCAAACGGAGATGCCGGAGCCAGAGAGACAAACGGAGCAGCCGGAGTCAGCAAAACAAACGGAGCAGCAGCAGCAAGTAGAGCAGCCGGAGCAACCTCAGTCCCAACCGCAACCACAGCAGCAGCAGCAAGCACAGCCGCAACAACCACAACCGGAAGAACAAGTGGAAATTCTTGAACAAAGTAATTTGGACAATTTGGGTGAACAATGAAGGGGCCGAGAAGGGTTCGACGTACAAGGTACTGTCCCACGGGCGTGCCATGTGTTACCGGCCGGCAAGGAGTCCAAAATACGGAGTGAAGGAATTAATTAGATATGGTTGTAAATGAGCATAGTGTGGACGGACGGACTGGAAACGGTATGCCGTTCCAGATCCGGACGGATCCCGAATAGGTGCGAGAGGCACCGTTTTGTACTACGGGCCGGAAACCTATTTAAAGGCCCGGACCCCATTGTAATGACAGCGGATAATTAATAGAGCTTATGATGTTTATACTTCTGTCTTGATTTCCGTTCTGTAATCACTGTTATATCTTACGCGTGTAATTAACCAAAGCAATCTAATCGTGTAACCTACGTAAGTCGGTGTAATCGTTGAATCTTAATCCTATGCCGTAATCACCCTTTGGTGAAGTGTCTCCGTGACACCTTGTGTTAGGCCTTGTCCGGCTAAGCGAATAACAAGGCCTGGATCCTCAGTTGTATCAGCACCAGATACATCTGAGCAAAGACGCCAAGCCGGTAGCACAGCGTCGATACCGGATGAACCCAAACTACGCCGCCAAAGTCAAGGAGGAGATCGACAAATTGTTGAGGGTTGGCTTCATCCATCCCGTAAAGAAATCTACATGGTTGAGCCCGATCGTAGTCGTACCGAAAAAGAACGGCAAAATTAGAGTTTGTGTCGACTACCAGAAGCTCAATCTGGCAACGATAACGGATGCATTTCCACTTCCGTTTACGGATGGAGTTTTGGATGTCGTCGTCGGCCATCAAGTCTACAGTTTCTTAGACGGATTCAGCGGGTATAATCAGATCCGGATGCACCCTGAGGATCAAGAGAAAACGGCTTTCGTCACCGAATGGGGAGTGTTTGTTGTAGTGGTGATGATGTTCGAACTGAAAACGGCACCAACAACATTCCAACGGATCATCATGGAGATCTTTGGCGAATACATACCGGCTTTTATGCAGGTGTTCCTTGACGATTTCGCCGTCTATAGCAGAGAAGAAGATCATTTGCAAAATCTCAGACTATGTCTAGAGAAGTGTAGGGCTACCGGCTAAGCCTGAATCCGGCGAAGTGTGTATTTAGAGTGTCCAACGGAACGCTACTAGGGCATATAGTGAGCAAGGAAGGCATTGCCGTAGATCCAGACAAAGTGAAAGCAATCCTGGAAGCACTGGCACCGGTAACGACAAAGGCATTGAGTCGTTTCCTAGGACAAATCCGCTGGCATAGCCGTATGCTCCGATATTTGGCAGACCTGGCTACACCTCTGCATGCGGCAATACATCGAACATTGTTCCAATGGACCGACATCGAAGACAAGGCGTATCGGGCACTAAAGGTGTTATTGTCACAAGCACCGGTAGTGCAACCTCCGGATTGGAGTAAAGAGTTTCATGTGTTCGTGGACGCTTCCGATATCGCAATCGACAGCGCGCTTATGCAGCTTACCGAGCCAAGGTGGTACCGGCCAGTGTACTATGCCAGCCGGAAGCTATCTCAAGCGGAACGAAATTATTCTACCATGGAAAGGGAAGCTTTAGGAATGATCTACAGTGTAACAAAATTCAGGCATTATTTATTGGGAAGAAAGTTCTCCTTCCATGTAGATCATTCGGCACTCCTCTACCTAGTATCCAAAGCGTCACTTACCGGTAAGTTGGCCCGGTGGACTTTGTTGCAAGAGTTCGAATTCGAGATATTCCACCGACCCGGCATACAGCATGCGGTAGCAGATTATCTAAGCCGGTTAGATTCCGAGGAGACAGGTGACGGAGTACCGGACGAGTTTCCGGATGCAAAGCTTTTTCGAGTCACCACGGAAACGGCAATAGATGAAATGGTGGCACAAGAAGATAAGTGGCTAACTAATATGCACCAGTTTCTGAGTATCGGATTGCCTCCGGAGGAGATGAACCGGGACGAGAGAAAATGCCTGGCGGTACAGAGCCGACACTTCTGTTTATTACAGGACACGCTATACCACAAAGGTGCGGAAGGTATCTGGTGACGAGCGGTGCGCAACGACGAGAAGGAGGTAATACTACGGGAGGCACACTGTGGAGTCGCCGGAGGCAATTATGCTGGAGATGCGACGGCAAGGAAAGTATGGCAAAGTGGCCTATGGTGGCCGACCACATTGAAAGATGCAGTCCGGTATGCGAAGGAGTGTGATCTATGCCAACGAATGGGTCAGCCAATGGAACAAGCTTGGATGTGCCAGTCCTACCACTAGAACCATTCCAGAAATGGGGGCTGGATTTCGTCGGGCCATTTAAATCACCGGCAATGAGAACTGGCAACCGGTATGTGATCATCGCGACGGATTACTGCACTAAGTGGGTGGAAGCGAAAGCCCTACGAGACAACACCGCGGCGTCAACGGCGAAATTCTTATACGAATGCATTTAGTGCCGGTATGGATGCCCCATAGAGCTGATAAGCGACCAAGGAGGGTACTTTCTTGGACAGGTGGTAGAAAGTTTGACGACATTCTATGCGGTAGTACATAAACGAAGCACACCGTACTATCCGCAAGCAAATGGGTTAGCTGAGACGACGAACAAAACGCTCCAGAATATCCTCCGGAAGATCGTCAATGAAAATCAGACATATTGGGATACGAAGCTGCACAGTGCGCTCTGGGCTTACCGAACAACGTACAAAACAAGCATCTGAACAACACCGTTCTGGTTAGCATTCAGATTGGAGGCAGTCATGCAGGTCGAGTTCCATGTACCAAGCTTACGGATTCAGATTCGGGAACGATTGAACGAAAAGGAATCGGAGGCAATTCGGTTAAAGGCTCTGTGCGAACTAGAAGAACTCCGAAGGGCGAGCATTATGCACCTGGAATTGGAACAACGAAGACGGAAAGCATTTGTAGATCGGCACTGGAAGGGAAACGAAAAGATGTTCGGAACCGACAAGCCAGTACTCGTGTTCCAGACCCGGATGGGCAAAATGCCAGGTAAACTATGGTTTAGATGAACCGAACCGTATTGGATCACACGCGAGTTCAATGGGTCCTACCAGTTGGGGACACTTGCCGGAGAAGTGTTGGGCAAATAGGTCAACAGATTTAGACTAAAACCATACAAAGGACCTATGCCTAAGAACCCATTTGAACGAAAGGCCGCCACCGAATTAGACGCCGACAGGCCAACCATAACAGCAACCGGTGAAGACGACAGCTACCACCAAGCCAGTAAGGAGGAGCATGAGCCGGCAACCGAGGAGAGCAGAACGACGGCAAACCGTCAAGAGGCCGGCAAGTTGCACGCTTCGGGCAAGGGTCCGACAGGACCGGAGAAAAACTAACCACACAAGTAAGTTATATAAAAAAAAAAAGAAAAAAAGAAAAAGAAAAAGAGAATAAAGGAGCGAATCAAAGAAATCATGGAAAGGAGTGGTGGAAACGGCCATGCACATGAGGAGTAAAGAGGCACGTCGAAAAGGTACGAGGAGCTATGAATAGGACATTAAACCACCGCCACATGGCACGCAATGCTATTATAGTACACGACCTGCACATGCGGAGGCTCGAAGAAGGCGCCAAGATGCAAAGAGAAAAACCCCCACGCATCGAGACCTTCTCCTATCGCGAACCAAGGAGAACAGACACAGAGCGACGCGTGAAGATAAATCGTAGAGAGCTCGCACACAGAGAACCCCCTCCCTCAGAACTTTCTCTCTCACACTCTCCCCACCATCAAACCTCGCCAACGCTCTCCGACCTCGACGCAGAGATGGACTGCCAAACGTTCTCTGAAGCCGCCAAGAAATGGTTACGACAACACGGTCAGGAGGGTTTCTTAACGATCATGGAGGCAGCGCCACACAAGGAGGCCGAAAAGATTATAAAAGAAATCAACACAGAGGTGATCACAGAGGAGGCGATCCGTGCGTTAATAGGCCTTCCGGAGGGAGGTATCTACACGATCGACAATCCTACCTCCGAGCAACTCATCAAATATTTCGGTGAGTACTCTCTAGCCAGCAAGGGCTACAGGACACAGGGCAGCGAAGATATGCTATTCCGCGAAATTGCCTGTGTGCTCAACGAGTTCGGCCACGTGTACCCTCGAGCCCCCGTCATGCCTCAGAACCGAGCAGGCTTGATCATCGCAACGTACGAAGGGGTCAAGGTAGACTGGCCGGTGTTGATCGCCGACGGGCTATGTATGGCCATTGATATAGTAAGAGGAAAGGACGGCAAGGAAGGCCGAAAAATATGGCATGCGGTGACACAATGGCCCACCCTGTTGGCACCACCGGTCGAGCCCGTCCAAACCAAGAAGCGGGGAAGAGCAACGGACGGCACCCCGAAACCTGCTTCGAAACGGCAACAATTGTTGGCCTCCAAGGCCACTAAGGGGAAGACTGCCGATGCAGAGAAGGCGGCGAAGGAGCGCGCCAACCGGAAGCGGCCGACGGATGCAAGTGAGGAGACACTGGCACGGCCCCTGAAGAGCCCACTCCACCGACCGGTGCAACAAGAAACGGACACCCTAGCGGCAAGAATGAATGTCAGGACTCAGGCGGAAGAAATGGAGGAAGAACCCACGGAGCACCTCTAGCGGCGGCCGGTGAAGAGCACCGCTGAATCAGCCGGGAAGCATTCGGACCCACAAAAGGATGGAACGCCCACAACTCACGCTGAGCAACCCACGCCAAGGGAGGCACCGGAACCGGTTCGGATGGAACCGGTCACAAAAGTCCCGGCACAACTGGCAACACCGGCAAGCCCCGTCACCCAAGAGCCGGATATACAAAGGTCAACCGCCCCAGCCGGCCAAGAACAAGCAGACAAGGGTTAGTTGGCAGAACCAGAAGCACAGCTTGACGCAAAAAGGCGGGACTAGCCACCGGCGAGTGAACCCATCAGCCAACTCCCCGTGCAAGCGCAACAACAGTGCACCGGCAGCCAATGGCTCCGGTGGATAGGAGACCAAATTGCCGGAGTAGTCGGATGCATAGAGGCGGAGGAAAGAGCGCAAACGGAACGGTTGCTCGTCACAACCGATGAACTGGAGACGGCCCGGTCAAGGATCTGGTGCCTTGAACAAGCCTTGGATCGGATCACAAGAGATATGGCCAAAATGGCCTTAACCGCAACGCAGATCCAAGCACCGGTGACTCCGGTTGATGTACAAAAGAATAAGACCCCGGAGACACAAATTATCCCGGAGAAAGATGCGGCACAAGCCCAAGAGCTTGCGGAATTACGAGATGAGCTTGCCGCACAAAAAGCATTACGGAGCCGTGAACGTGACTTGAAGAAGGCGGCCGAAGAAGAATTAAGGAAGACTGCTGAGAACCTTCGCTGGGCAAAGGAAAACCTACGTAAAGGACATCATGCTTACGACCGGCTGAAGGAGGAAAAAGAGAAATTGTTGCAGGAAAAAGACAAGCTGCGACGGATGGCGGAAACGGAAATCGAGAGGCTGAAGGAAGAGCTCCGGCAACAGAAGGACCGGGAGGACCACGCGCGTCGTCAGATCAACCAAAGGCTGAAGCAGAAGACCGATGATTTCGATCATCTGCATCGGACTACAAGCAGCTGGAGACGAAGCATAAGCAACAACAAGAACGGATGGCCGAGCTCCGGCAAGAAGTTGATAGGGCCACAACGGCACTCGCCGAAGAACGAGCGGAAAGTTCCAGGCTATTGGATGAAGCGGCGAATGACCGGATGGAGCTCCACAAACAGAACCATGAAGACAAGGAAAGGGCGACAATGGTATTACAAAGGTTGCAAACAACCTATCAAAATCAATTGTCGCATTATAGGGAGCAGGAGGCGGACACGGTTCGGATCATCAAGCAATTGAAGGAAGAGCGACAAGCTACATAAAATAAATCACAGATGGGAGCCGAACGGATCCAGTGCATCCTCCGGTCATGGCTCACTAAGACCAAAAGCTTGATTGACGACAGCTCGGTGCATTGGTGGGCAAAATGGGCGCAGAATATGGCGGAACTCCATTTGCTTAGGGCGGACGTGGAAAACCGGTGAAAGGAGGGCGACGACTATTATACGATGACCTCGGAGGACTTCACCGCCATAAGGGATGAGATGGCAGAAGATTTCACAGCCCTGGCGGATGAACAATTGGTCCAGGTCCGGCAGCTCGTAGCTCAACTGGACGACGATCGGCTGGAGGCTCAAATCCAGTTCGAAAGCTATGAGCGATCCCAACTACGGGAAGAAAAAGCGCAAAAGGCGGCAACGGTCAACCTTAGTGATGAGGAACCGTCGCCGGTGCAAAGACCGAAGGGGGAACAGGCCGGGGTCAGTTGGCCACAAACAACTTCGACGGAGGAACCAACGACGGAAACGCCGGTGCCAGAGCAACAAACGGAGCCACAGCCACAAACAGAGCAGCGGCCATAGCCACAACAGCAACAACAGATTCCCGACGAGCCATTGGAAATTTTGGAGCAAAGCATTCTGGACATTTTTTACGAAGCGTAAAAGGGCCGGATAGTGGGTTCGACGTACAAGGTACTGTCCCACGGGCGTGCCATGTGTTACCGGCCGGCAAGAAGGCTTAAGGAGGTCCAAGCCAGAGTGTGAAAGGAATAGTTATTCGGGAACTGTTGTAATTAGTAGTCTTAATATATATATATAGATTATTATATAAGAAGATGTGGACGGATGGACCGGAATCGGTATGCCGATCCGGATCCGGAACGATCCTGTAAAGGTGCCGGTTGGCACCGTTTTGTATTTCGCACCGGAGACCTATATAAAGGCCCGGTTACAATGTAATCAGGAGCGGATAATTAAAAAAGCTTATTGTCTTAATCTTCCAGTGTTGATTACCGTTTTGTATTCATTGTTATATCTTACGCGTGTTAATTACGGATGGCTAAGTAATCGATTAAGGTCTAATTAAGCGTTGTGTCGTAAGTCATTCTGATGTACCACCCTTTGGTGACGTGTCTTAAGTGGACACCTTGTGTTAGGCTGTTGTCCGGCCCTAGCAATAACACACAACGGCGTATGTACGCGTATGCATCTTTGAAGAGTGTTGGCCACCATAGGACGGACTGGAGGATCTTGCGCGCAGTGGTCTCGTGATTGAAAGGACCACTTCTGCTCCCACAATGAGCTTGTTCGAGGGTGGCGACGATGTCATGGTCTGTTACACACCTCCGAAGTAGATCGTCGTTACCCCGACGGTACAAATTGCCACGGAGCATCATGAAGGGGCCACATTTCTTTAGCAAGACACGTGCATGTGTCCTTGGTAGTTGTTTTAGGAAGGACGCTCCTTCAGTTAGGACGCAAACGATGTCTGATACCCATGTTGGTACGGTGTCGATCACGAATAATGTTGCATCTGGTGTTTCATCGTCGACCCCAGTGGCTTCTTCTCCGTTGGGAATCCGGGAGAAATGATTGGCGAGTACATGGTCTTTCCCTTTTCTCACTACTACATTGAAGTCAAACTCAAGTAACGTTACGATCCATCGTGAGATGCGTCCGGTGGCATGAGTTTTGTTTACTAAGTAGAGTAGGGCTTGATGATCTCCAAAAAATGAGAACCGGGACGCCAAAAGGTAGTGGATGAATTTCTTTATGCTGTAAACCATGGTCAAAGCCTCCCGTTCCATCATGGAGTAATTTCGTTCCGCGGCATTTAGTTGGCGACTAGCGAAGGTGACCGGTAGGTCGAGTGCCCCTTCACCAGGTTGAGCTAGCACTGCACTGATCGCGAAGGCGGAAGCGTCGGTGTGAACATGGAATTCTTTGGTCCAATTGGGAGGCCGGAGGATGGGGGCCTTAGTTAGGCACTCTTTCAAGAGCTTGAAGGAGTGTGTGCATTCTTCTGTCCACACGAACTGCTTTAATAGGGTGTAGAGTGGTCTAGCCTTGTCCACGAACATCTTAATGAAGCGTCTATAGTAACCCGCGTATCCCATGAACCCTTGTAGTTGTTTCTCATTCGTGGGGGCTGGCATGTCAAGGATGAGTTTTACTTTTGCCTCATCGGTCGAGATCCTGTGGCGGGACACAACATGTCCTAATATTATTCCGTGCTTGACCCAGAACTGACACTTGAGCGGGTTGAGAGAGAGTTGATAGGTCCTGCATTTTTCGAACGTCAAACGGAGTAGCCCCAAGTGGTCATGCCATTTCGAATTGCAACATAAGTCGTCAACATAAGACTCCACCCCTTGTCGTAACCTTGCTGCAAAGATATGGTCCGTCACTCTTTGGTAGATGCTCAAGGCACTCGTGAGTCCAAAAGGCATTTGTTTATACGCGAACGTACCAAATTCCGTGGCAAAGGCTGTCTTGTGTTGATCCTCAGGGACCACCGAGATTTGGTTGTACCCGGAGAACCCGTCGATGAAGCTATAAGCTTCTGCTCCCGCGGTTCTTTCGAGTAGATGCTCGATGTAGGGTACTAGGTAATTGTCCTTGATAGTGGCTTTGTTAACTTGGCATTAGTTGACACATATGCGGATCTAGCAGTTTTTCTTTGGGACGACTACAATCGGGGAGACCCAAGTAGTTCGTTCGATTGGGTAGAGAATGCCTGCAGCCAACATTTTGTTGATTTCGGCTTTTACTTGTTGGGCGTAGTTAGGGTTCATTGGACATGGCCTTTGCCGGATTGGGCGGGTGTTGGCTCGCATGGGGATACTATGGGTGACGACCTCATCTAGGACTCCCTTCATGTCGACGTATAACCATGCAAACACGTCGCTAAATTTCGTGAGGAGGGTGATCAAGGACGTCTCCTCGTCAGGCTGGAGATCTGCGGCTATGAACACCAGTTTGCAGTCTGTCCCTTTCCCGAGGTTGATTTCTTTCACCCTTGTTGGTCCATCATAGACTTCTCCTAGGCCTTGGGGGTGCGTTGTGGTCTCTTACAAGCCACTGCCCTATTCCCTTGTTCATAGAGTTTGAAATACTCTAGGAAGTCCGCGTCCATCATAGTCTTCTGAGTGGTCATGACGTCACCTGGACGTGTGACTCGTTGTACCAGTTCTTCGTCCTTTACGTCTACTTCTTTTCGCCGGGGTCCGAGGGTGGTGACGTTGAATCACGAGATTGTTTCTCCGTCCTCTTCACAACACTTTGTACCTATAGGGTACATTGCGTCGGTCTTCAACGCATCTGCGTCGGCTACTGCTAGTCATTGCGATGCGTGGTTGGGCAGCCATGTAGTAAGAAAAGCGCAAACATCCGCTTCAACATCGGCCTCATCGTTATATTTGGAGTATGGGTACGACATTGTGTCTTCCTCTTGAATTACCGTTGTCGCGGAATTCAGCGGGCATGTGTAGGATCTTAGGCGAGACTGCGGGGGTCTTGGACTAGGGAGTAGAGGGGGAATGGGAGCTTAACCTTCGATCTTTGAGCTCAAGAGGAAAGGAGATAGAATGAGATGTTAGCATGGTAGAGAAAATAGAGACAAGATACATCAACAAACTATATTAAGAATCCACTCTATGATTACAACCATGGTCGCATAAGCCAAATCAAAACCCAAGAAGAAACCCTAACCAGATAGGTAAAGAAGAAGAAGAATGAATGAATGAAACCCTAAAACAAGATCCTAAAACCCCAAACCCTAAAACGAAATAGGGATCGTTAAAACCCTAATGGTCTACCCCGAAACAACAAAATGGCGACTCCCCAAAGAAAACCCCAAAAGTGGAAGCCCTTCCTCACTCAAAATAGGCAACCAACCACAAGAGACCCCTCATTCCCTTTTATAGTAGTAAGGGGTGAGGCACATTACAAAAGGAGAGGTCAAATACCCTTCTTTCAATGGGTAATATTTTCCTTTATCTTAAATTGGTGGGCCTTTAACTCTCTCTCCTCTCACATTCACACTCAATGCCCACTACTCCCTACACCTATTCTTCATGTACTTTTCTCTAGTCTACAAAGTGCACATCACCTTTATGCCTCTACGAACCCCATGGTGCACCTTTAGCGCCTTAGATTATTACCCTTCCCCTAACATTTTGTTATCTTATTCTCATTATACAAATTTACAAGTGCATGTGCAATGTTGCACATCCCCATTTTATTTGTCCCACCCGAGTTTCTCACCGTAGCCGGAAATCTTCACGACACCATTAACCGGTGATGTGGGCTACTGTCTCGCAGTCTATGATTTTCGGACCATTCGACCTCTAAACTATGGTTGTTGGTAGTTTCCAAACCATGAAGCACTACTAAATCGTTGTCTTGCTCCTGTTGAGGTTTTTCCGGAAGTGCCATTTCCGAAGAAATATCTTGTTCTACCCATCGGGAGTCTGACTGTGTGTGTGGTCTCCTATGACTAGGCGACATCCACCCTCCCTTTGTTTGTTGTCTCTCACAGATCAACCACGTGTGCCAAATTGTGTTACTATTCCCTAAAAACAGGCGTCAGATACTTAATCCCTAAGTACCTTGATCAAGGTTTTGTGGTTGGAGGGATGGGTAACGGGGACTAGGTTGCACTGCTCACGGTGCATTTCACATAGATGTAGGCAAAGGTAAACTCACACAGAAGATACCTTATTGCATGTTTAACACACACACACTCTATTCCCAGTCCAAGTCAGCTACAACCAATCGGCTTACACCATAGTACGTAATATACTCGAATGCATTGGCAAACATTATTTTTCACATGAATGCAAACGAATGAGTATGTTATCAAAACATTCTTATGTTTTTTTTACACTTTTTATCTTAACTTTCTTACCTTAATTTCTTTTTTGCCTTACAATAAATAATGAATACAAAAGTATGGTATTTACCATACTTCGAGGGTGTTTACCATGCTCGATTGATTTAAAACATTCTCGAATGTGAATGCACAATACACAATATGGTACGTATGGTTCATACTATGGCTTACACAATACATAGTATATGGGAAAATGAACCCAGAATATAGACACGGATATCCTTAAATTAAGATTCGTATTATCACGACTAGTCTTACGGACCGACCCATTTACAATGTTGCATGCTTGTTTTTATAGGAAGCATAAGAAAGTTACAAAAGAGCCTAAAAATGTTACTACTCTCTATCTAATAATTTACACGTGTTATTTTTCCTACTTTAACTACTGGCTGGCTTCACATTTGTCCGACTCTATTTATGTGGGTTACAACTTGTGCTTGTCATTTCAACCCTTTCACACTTCGACCGTCCTATTGGGCCAACATTCTAAAGGATCAGCCTTGGACTAGAGTCTGATTTATTTCGATATCATCTTTGCTTGTGTCGGGAAGATTCAAGCACAATACATGACCAACACTTGTTTTCTTGTGAAACTTGCCCACACCTGTACAACGAGTTTGGGAGCTGACAATACGTTGTTGTGATTATGCATTAGAATTGTTGGGACATATTTACATAATTATAGGTGGAATACAGTGAACTACATCCACACACCATTTGGAGGAGCATCTTCATCGGATGATGTCTTGCCTTGTATGGGGTCCAACCGAGGATGAGGATCCACCATTGGCTGGTCCAACCTCTCTCCACCATTAGAAATGCCGGATGTACAACTTCTACTTTGTCTTCTCACAAAAACCCTGGAACCAAAGCACCGATTAGCATACATGCATCACGATTCCTGAGCGATAGCAATAAAAAAATATTCGTGGCGTACCTCCCTTCACTGGGATATTGTCACCCTTATCACAATCAAACCACTTTTCATACTTGGACTTGACAGCCATCTGTACAATCAAGCAAAAGCAATAATAAGAAATTATCAATTTTAGTGGAAAATGTCATACATACATATTCTTGAAACTACGAAGATGGTTGTAACCATAGATTGAAATATTCGCATTCGTGGGGCCTCCCCCACGAATCCCAACGAATGCGTATACGAATATTTCTTCTAATATTCGTTAACTTTTTTTTCCCCCTTTTTTTCCCCTAATTTTTTTTTTGGAAAAAATTCAGTCGACGAGTAGCGAACAGAGACTTTCTGTTTTCTTGCCTTTCTCTCTCGCCTGCTCCCATTGAAGCTCCAATCCTCCTCTGCATCTTCCTGCGCGCAATCTCTTCTTCTTCGCAGTCTACAGAAACAACAGATTCAGGTATGCTCTTGCTTCTCCTCTGATTTTCCTGCAAGAAATATATGCTCTTTCGTGTAGTTTTGTTCTCTCACGAGAGAGAAGAGAGAGAATTTTTTGTTCTCGAATTTGGTTTTCATCGAATTTTTTGTTCTCGAATTTGTTCTAGAATTTCATTTCATAAATCATAATTCGTTCCTTGTAGTCAGATTTTGTTTATTCTGCATTATGCAACAAAATATAGAAATGAAAAAATCCATGTGCATATGTACTATGAAGAAGTTGCTCTAATAAACAATGCAACCAAAGGAATGAAGAGTCTCCTTTGCTTGTGCATGTTCCAAAGTGCAGAAAAAACCAAATCAGAGTGCAATGAAAGAACATTGCATTATGGAATAGTTCACTGTCGCCTAATTCTTTTAGTTATTCTCATAGGTTAGGGTCCAGGGAACAACAAAGGCTGAAGGTTAATTTACACAATGGTGAAACAAAAGAGCTTCGAATGGAATCATGTGGCCATTTTGAGAAAACATGATAAGGGTATGCATGTTGTTCAATGCAATCATTGTCACCATGTATTTGTTGGTGGCCCCTTTCGAATTAGAGCTCACTTGTTGGGCTTGAAAGGTTTAGGTGTTGACAAATGCCGTCAAATTGATGCTGTTATAAAAGCCGAAGTACAAAAAATGGTATCTGGTTGTGCAAATGTTGACATGAATGATGAGTCATCAATGGAATGTAATGCTGAAAATTGTAGCACAAATGTTGATGCGAATGTGGAATCAACGTCTATCAATGAAATGCCTTCATCATCGTTTGGTAATGCATCAAGTAAAAAGATGAAAGTAGACAATGTACCTTTGAAGATGTTATGGCAAAAGCAACTTGATAAAAATGTTGATGAAGCTATCAGGAGGTTTTTTTTTGTAGAGGATATACCGGATGTAAAAGTGGGAAGTACATATTTTCGTGAATTAATAAAAGTTGCGGCACTTGCTGGGCCGTCTTATGAGCCACCATCTCCTTATCAATTGCGCAAAAAGCACTTGAATGAAGAGGTGAAATATGTTGAAAATGAGATTATGCAAATTAGAGAAAAATGGAAAACTATTGGATGCACTGTTGTGAGCGATGGTTGGTCAGATACCAAGAATAGACCAATAATTAATGTGATGGCTACTTCTGCGTATGGCACTGTGTTTCTGAAATCAGTTGACACTAGTGGAGAATATAAATCGGGAGAGTATATCTTTAAGATTTTAAAGGATGTTATTCTTGATATTGGCCCATCAAATGTTGTGCAAGTTTGTATGGACAATGCAACTAATTGTGTAGTAGCTGGGAGGATGATAGAGAAAGAGTGGCCCATGATCTTTTTTACCAGATGCACATGTCATTGCATCGATTTGTTGTTTGAAGATATTGGAAAATGTGCTTGGGTTCATGATGTTTTGAAATTAGCTACAAAGGTAATCGTGTTTATTACACGAAAACAATATTCTTTGGCAATGTTTCGTAAGTTTAGTGAGAAAGAATTGTTAAAGCCTTCCACTACTAGATTTGCCTATAGTTTTATCATGTTGTCAAACTTATTGGATGACAGAGTCAAAGGTGGATTACAAAGAATGGTGGTTAGTGAACAATGGTGTCAATGGAAAGGATCAAAAACACAACTAGGAGAAGAAATAGTTTCAATTATACTTGATGTTTCTTTTTGGGCAAATATAAAGAAGATCGTAAAGATATGCAAGCCTATCCTAAAAGTTCTTAGATTGGCGGATAGAGAAGGTGCAACCATGGGTTTAATTTATGAATGTACTCATCGTATGATAGAAGAAATAAACCACATTGAAGATGTAGATCGTTTATTGCTTGATGAAATTCGGGAAATATGTATGCAAAGATGGACAATGCTACATTCACCATTGCATGCAACTGGTTTTATTTTACATCCAATTTGGAGAGAAAAAATTCAAGATATTGATGAGAAGCTGAATACAAGTTGGATGGAAACTATTATGCGGTATACTAATGGTGATATACCTTTATGTGGTGTTTTATTAGATGAATTCTATGCTTATAAAACTCAACAAAAGAGTTCATTTCAAGTTCCTATGGCAAATGATCCAACTAGAATGCATGATGCAATTAAGTGGTGGGAAACATTTGGAGCAAGCACTCCAAACTTAAAAAGGCTTGCAATTCGTGTGCTTTCTCAAGGTTCATGTGCATCTTCTTGTGAAAGAAATTGGAGTACATTCTCATCGATACATACAAAAAAAAGAAATAGATTGACTCATGCTCATGTTGAGAAATTGGTTTACATACATGCAAATCATTGTCTCATAAGAAGAATAAAGGAAAGGGGATTATGCATAATTGAAGCAACATTAGATATGATCAACAAAGAAGAAGATGATGAGAGACTTTTGAGAATGCAAAATCAAGCTATTGATGAAAATGAAGCTCATAAGGACATTATGGATGAGCTTGAAGATACGGATGATGAATGTGATAGTGCATAGAGTCTTAAGCATTTCGAAGCATTACTTAGAAGTTAGAAGTTAGAACCTAGAATTTAGAAATTACAATATAACGGCTCATAATCGCTTTAATTAAAACTTTTCTTTCTTATGTTAGTGTGATTTTGAAGACCTTCCATTTTTCTATAAATTGGTGATTTTTCCTTTTTTTTTTGAGTGAATTGAATAATTTTTATTATATAAATTTATTTTCCATAAACGAATGGTTTTATAATATTCTTGGAGCAATTTTATATTCTCGAATACTACGAATATTGCGGATGTCGAATACCACGCATATCACGCATGCTTCAATCTATGGTTGTAACAACATATCGAGTGTGTGTTAGTTAATCTATTGTTTAACATCCATCCAATCTATATTCATATAATCTTTGTCCAAAGGAGGGGCATCCATTAAAAGAAAGGGTTTTCAAGTTATTCTTTGGCTAATGATTGGGAAAACATAACACTTTGACGATGCATGCAAAGTTCCTTGATTTCAAGTTTCCTCATTTCCATTTTGTGTAGTGCAATACTTAGTTCAAATATTTTAGAAGATCAAAACTAAATGAACATTGCAACCCTAAACCCTAAACCTTACAAAACGTAGCACCCAAATTGTTTTTTTTGCCAGCATATGCAAAACAAAGTAAGAATGTTTATTCCTGTCCACATTCACGATGCACATAGTTTTTCTTTTGCACCTAAACTTGGAAGATTTTGGAATGCCACTGTCATACAAAAAAACATATTTATAATTTCGAAACCATTTTCACGAAATATATGATTTCTAGTATAAAAAATTTGCAGAACAAATAGAAACAAATAGAATACCAACATGTGAAGTAAGTAGGTGGCGATGAAGATGTTGTTCCAAATGCATGTCAACGCTTGGTTGGCTGATTTTGTTTTTCCCTCCACAATACCCTAACAGTCTCATTTAAAAAATGTGACAAAGTGACATGTTTCAGGGTTTTATACAATGTCAAGTATTAGTTGGGCGACCACATTTGGTCGGGTGACTGCACTTGCTTGGGCGACAGACCTGTGATAGTTTAGACTTGCTACAACTAGTTGGGTGATTGACCTGGGATAGTTAGGCGACTTACGAGTTGTCGGGTGACAAAGGGTGTTAGAGTTGGGTGACTACTGACAAGTTTTATATTTTGTGCGTTGTTTTTTTATCCACATTGGATGGTGCAAATCGCGCGCGCTCTCAGCTAAGTGATCTACACTTTCCATGGTCGCGATTCCCTCGCCAACACTATTTATGATTTAGGTGCAAATAGGCACATCGCTCGCTCAGTAGGAGACATAGAGACATATATGTATGTATAACATTTATTGATATAAAATTATATTGTATGTATGTATGTATGTATGTATCCCATCCCCTCCAGGCTCCTCCCCCAAAAGAAAAAGAAAAAGAGGAGGACCCAAGACTAATATATAGGGAAAAGTACCAGGATACCCCTAGAAGTTCGTCTATTTACTAGAATGCCCCTGGAAGTTCCAAATTTATCAAACTACCCCTATGTCCAAAAAAATACACTTTATAAAGTAATTATACACTCAAATCTACAAGCCTTATTTACCAGAGTACCCTTAAACCTAAACTTATTTACCATAATGCCACTATATACTTATTTTGACCAATTTATACCACTTTTATTTTTCAAAATACATCATAAATCAAACTAAATTATCAAAATTATATTATATATCAAAATTTTCAATTGAAAGATCACCTTAAAATCCAATTCTATGAATTTACACTGAGTTATATTGGCTTAATCCTATAAAACCAAAATTTGTGATTGAAGTGACGAAAACCTAATCTTAAAACCAAAAGATTTGATTGCACACCAAATTTTACCATTGGGATGCCATTTTGAAGCCAAATTCCATGAATTTGTGGATTCACAAACAATTTGTGGCCAAAATGTTAAACCAAATCTCACGAAAAACTTTGCTACCAAAATGTCATTTTAAACGAAATCTCACATAACACTTTGCTATTAAAATGCCATCTTAAACCAAATTTCATGATTTTACACTAAATTTTGTTAGCAAAATGCAATCACAACTAAATCTCCTCAATCTCATCAATTTCAAAAATACTTGCAAACCAAAATTAATTATTGAAATGTAATAATTACATGTTAATTTTGATCCGTCTACAAAAAGTGTAATTTCAAAAATATCCACAAAATCAAATATATCCATCGACTCAACAAAATATCTAATAATGTACAATATGATGAAGACGATTGATCAACCCAATGAACAAGAAAGAAAAGAAAGACTACATAGTTAGGTACAAAGGACCCAAAGAATCGCTTAAGTAAAGAAATTTGTGTTTGAAGGGTATTCTGGTAAATAGGGCTTGTAGTATAATTACTTTATAAAGTGTATTTTTTTGGATATAGGGGTAGTTTGGTAAATTTGGAACTTCCAGGGGCATTCTAGTAAATAGACGAACTTCCAGGGGGGTATCCTGGTACTTTTCCCTAATATATATAATAATGTAATATATATGTAATGAATGGATGCAACAGCAGCAGAGGAAGAGGCAGAGGAAGAGGAAGAGGAAGAGGAAGAGGAAGGAGTTATTTCTTTGGTGGGAGGAGGAGAGAGGATTTAGGTTTTTGAGAAGGGAGGGAGGGAGGGAGGGAGGAAGCGTGAAAGACAGAAAGACAGACAGATAGAAAGAAAGAAAGAAGATTTGAGGAGTTGAGTATAGTGGTTATGGAGGAGTGTGAGGATGAGGAAGGGAGCAGCAGCAGCAGGAGGAAGAGAGAGGGAGATGGAGATGGAGAGGGAGAGCGTGTGTTGGCCGCCACACGTCGCCCAGACGGCAGTATGCGAAAGCCCATCAGAATCCGCGCTGGATACACGCCCCAAGATGAGGTTGCCATCTATCAGTCCAAAGGTGCCCTTGTAAGTCCCCCCCCCTTCCCCTTCCCCTTCCCCTTCCCCTTCCCTTTCTCTTTCTCTTTTCATGTGAATTTTGTGCATAAAGCAATGGTTTACTTACATTCCCCATTTCTCTGTGAACCCTTCTTTTGTGCAGTTCAAAAAAGGGCAGCCTGAAGTTCCACCCGGATATGACCCATCTGAGGACTTGTCCCTAAAACCGAAAACAAAAGCTGCGAAGAAGAATCAAAAGAGGAAAGAAAAGAAGCACCAGGTAATTATTTTTTTGACCCTGAACAGACAACATCATACTAGAAAAAGAGTGATACATATTGGTATAAGGACTGGCAAAGCACCAACCCAATTGTTTTTCTTATTCTCAAAGCTTCTTGAGGGTGGAAATGCCAGATGCGTTTTCCCTTTGATGTTGACAATCAATCATGTTCTGAAATATGATAAGCTTGCTTCTCAAATTTTGGGAACTAATATATGTATGTTGGAATAACTGTAAGCAATGTTATGACCATACATATATTACATTATTAGAAGCTCAGTTCAGACGAGGTCTTTAGCCACTTTGGTCACCCAAATGGCAAATGGCTATGGTATGAAGCAGTGCATACGCGTGCGGTAGAGTTTATTGCTGTACATTGTATATAGAAGATACTACCCTTGTGTCACAATTTCTTATTCATTCTTCCTGATCTTCCTGTTCTCCATGAGCTTCCCCTGTATGACTGGTAGTCTATGCTTTGATCACCTTTGATGTACATATTGATCCCAAGGATCGCTCTACATGCTTCTAAGGATAGTATGGCTGCATGGAACCTGGAGGTAAGTACTACTAAATTGTAGCATTTCCATATATTTTAATTGATTAGTCATGTAATTAATTTAAGTGTATAATTTGGAGACTATGCCTTAAAAAGTAAGCATTCTCATAACAAAGATATACTCTAGAATCAGTCCTAACAGATTGGTATGGAAAGTAGAATATGAAACTGTTGGAAAAGTCTGGGGTGTTTTCCTAAGAGGAAAAAAATTCCACAGATCTATTCTTTCACTCTCATGACTGACTTCTGTAACAACCTTGAACCTGCTAAGCATTGTAATTCAAAGGCGTTGCATTTCTGCTTTCACTCATCCACTGTAACACTTACTGATAGAGGAATTCAATACGATAGAGTTAACCCACATAGCTCGTAAAATAATGCTGATGATGGCACATGTCATATTGCTAGAGAACGTGGTAATGTAAATTTTGAGATGCACGCAAAAACTACTAAAACAGTGACTAATGTGCTTCATGTTCCTGGCATGATACAGTTGGTCAAGTGGTGGAGAAAGGAATGCAATTTTATTATCACACGTGTCTAGATTGAGGTTAAATCTATTAAGATATAATTGTAGAGTATTCAAACAATCGCAAATGGATAGTACCAAATGATAAATCATTAAAATTATATAAATTATTTGTTGAGAATTTACCTCTCCGGAAATGTAATGAAAACAACTAAACTCATAATATGTTATGGAATATAGGCATTAAAAAACGTATAATAAAAATATTTTATTCTATTTTCTTGGGAGCCCTAAAAGAGTAGTAAAAATGCATTTGGGTGATGTAAAAGAAGTTGACATTAAAATCTGGTCATAAACACCATGATTTGGCATCAAGAGTGCATATTATGTCATACTCAGGGGATTTTGGAAAAAGGACTCATAGCTATCCACTGAGATTAAGAGGAGTGCGCATATCAAGGATATTTACATTGATAGCTTGATTAAGAAATATCTCATGTAACACAAGTGGTCCTTCCCACACTCTTCTTGATGAAAACAATGATAAATTATTCTCATATTGAATATGATTTACAAAGTATTCTCATCTTGCAAATCACACCATGATATCATGAGCGAAGTTGTTGTCATGCTTCAGTGAATCTTTTGGAGTCTCCTTTTTAGAATTTCCGCATATCAATATGTCCTTGAGTTCTATATTCTCCAACAAGAGATAGTGTGCATCTTTTGTCTTCTTATTTTTTCAAAATTTCTTTGTAAAATACTAAATGTAAAGATTTGTACGATATCATTATAACTCTCCTAATTAATTATCTATAACATTTGAAGATTAATTCTTTTGTCGCTGCTATGTCTTAGCTCTGATACCTTAATCTTTAGCATGCCGTTATCACTAACTCTTTTACCCTTGATCACATAACTTCAAAACTACCTACCTCACTTAAAGAGAGCGCAATGACTGTCTGTTTCCAGATTAAGTGTTAAGAATAATATGTCCACAGGAAGCAGTCTATATATCTGAACCCAAAACCCAAGAATAATATAGCTAATTGATTTTTTATTTACGACTAATAGGCTCAATATTGTGTTGAGGAATCCCCTCCAAATCAGGTGGGTGAAAGTTTCATAATAGAAGCCTTTTTAGTTGTTTCTTCATTGAAAATAGCAGAAAACTTAAAACCATGTTGCATTTTTTTATACATCCCTATCTATATGCTGCTTAGAAAATAAACTGAAAGCAATATCTTCACATATCTATAGATATGAAACAAAAGAATTAACGTCTCATGGAAAATGATACAATTATTTTACAATTTTAATATAGTTGTGAAAATGCTATTGTGTCATTTTGACCTTTTATAGATGATAATAATATTCTCTTTCTTGCTACGAAACTAACTGAGATCTGATAATTGTGGTCTTTATGTAAATCTAGTTTGTTTCTTCCTTCTCTAAATCTATTATACCTTCCATTTGTTAAATGGAGGTGATTGATATTTGCTGACTGAACATGAACATACATGTGGATGGGGGGAAATCATCTTAAATAACTAAAACGAATAAATAAAACGAAGAACTAAAAATAATAAATGAAGTATATTTTGATGTTCTTATTTATCTTCTAAAACTAGATAAACCTGTCAAGCAATAATAATAATCAATTTATTTATTCGTCTAAAACTGGGGCATTTATCCTTAACTTGCTGTCATGCGCTTGCATATATCTGTTGATAGGTAGAAGCAGCCTTTTCAGGAGCGAATGGAGGAAAAATTGAATCTGTAGTGTCAAATGAAACCAAGTATTCAAGCTCCAAAGAAGATATAATAGACTCTGTGACTCAACAAATTGGTGCATTATTGGTTAAGAGCAATGAGGTGACCATTGAAACTGATGGAAACCCTAAAGGTGCCGATATGGAGAAACGAATAAGAGCCCTGAGAAAAAAGGTTTGTCTTATCTCTCTCTCTCTCTCTCCCCTTGTCATCATCGTAGTAGTAGTGAAAAATTGGTTTTCTCTTTTCCTTTTATTTTGTTAGATGAAAGAAGGTTAGGAATTTTTTGTATTTGTTAAAGGAGAAAATGGTTTTCTTTTATCTTTTGGTAGAGAAAACGGCAGATTTTAATTGCTAAAAGAAAACATCATCTTCTTTAATTAGAAAAGATCTGAAGCGTTGTAGTTCTGATGAATTAGACAGGTAAATTGGTAGTTTATGGAAACCAAGGGGAGGGGTTTTTGGATAAATTTTTGGAATCCAAGGGGAGTAGTATTCTGGGAAATATCAAAAAATGTTAGGAGTGTACTGTGGTGTATTTCCCATCTTAATGTTTTTTAAGAGCTTTTCAAAATCAACCTCTAGATAGTAAAATATATACTATACGTATTTATAATGTTTTGATATGCATATATATGTAGATTCGTGAAACCGAAACACTAAAGAACTCTTTAGAAAGCAAAGGGTCTCTGAATGCTGAGCAAGCAATGAAGCTTTCGAGATTAGATATCTGGCGAAAAGAGCTGGATGAGATGGAAAAACAACTATGATCTTTTGAACCAATGGCTGTAAGTTTATAAACATTCTTTTCTTTTTATTATAACACTGCCAAATCAGCAAAACTTCGACTTTGTTCAAACTTGACATGTAAAGATTTGTTGTTTGATGAAGTATATTGATGAATTGTTCTGGTGTTTTGTTGTATATTCTATTGCTTTATATAGTTTTAAGATACGAAAGCCAGATGATTTTTATTTGTTATCATTCTGTCTCTGTTTGTGTGATTGTCTTTTTACATTTTTTGTCAAACTTAATGATCTCTTACGACTTTTTGTAGAGTTAAGATACCAATTGGACAAGTTTGTCAGACTCAATGATGTCTTACAACATTTGTTTGAGTTAACATACCAATTGGACAATTTGGTTTGTTTTGTCTCCATTCATGTGATTTATTTTGTCAGGGAAAATTAAGTTTTCCCAACCTCACAAATACTAATTAAAAGGTTGGACAGCTATAAAATGGTTCTTGAGTAAGTTGTGTGCTTATGAAGAATGAATGAACAAACCGCTAAATTTGGGCAATGAAATAATTGTGTTCCACCTAGATATTTACGGAAATAGGCAGAACATTGAGATATGCTAGAGGCTAAATGAAGTGAAATGGCTTTTGGTCAAGTTGTGTGCATATATAACAATGATTTGACCTCAAAATTCAGTGAAATAATTGAGCTCTACTTGGATTTTTATGGAAACAGGCAGAAACATCATCACAAGCATTTGAAAACTTGATAGAACTTATTTTGATACAAGGAAAGGAAATAGTGACACATTTTGCTTGGGTGGAGATTACATGGAGAATTCCTGCTCTCTAGTTGTTTGCTTCGTTATGTACTTTTTTTGTTTCTCTCTTTCTCTCTCTCATGTTAATATAGATTATGTGTATATAGTAGTTGATTCAAACCTTTTATGTAATGCATATTGACTAGTACCCTGCAGGAAATTATCATTCAATACATTTAGCAAGGATTAATTTTCATTTCACACACCTAGAGGGTTGAGAACACTAGCATTGTGTTCCTAAGGCCACGCTAGGAGAAAATCCTAGGGTAAGTATCAATTACATTGTTAATTGCACAAAACCTAATGAGCTAAGGGAGGGAGGGACATGTAAAGATGGTAGTAAATGCATGCATTTACTTCAAGGTCAAAGGAAGCATGTCTCTAAACTTAGTCTCCTAAGTGTAGTCAAACTTCAAAGATTGTAAATAGATTTAAGGGAAACACATGTGTTTTATATGTTATTATAACTGCTCGCGTATGTGTTGTAATTGAAAGCATTCATAATTCTAAAGAAGACAAGAATAAGTTCCATGATTGAAACATTCAAAAATGTTGGAAGTTGTTTCTAAAAGAAAGTTATAGATGAGTAGTTTTGCGGTTGACTTATTGACAACATATTCGACAAACTTGACTTTGATGAGCTAAAAATATATGATCAATCAAACTTGAGGAAATGCGTTGTTGAAAAGTTGGTGATCATATTTTGATATTGACCAACCATTGTGCAACTTGAATATCTTGGGATTGTGTGATGATTGTCTTAAACGTCTCAAACCTAAATGATTGCATGATGACAAGCTATTGAATCCAATTATGGTTCAAGTTGCAACGCATAACTCATGATGATGTTATGTGAACCAAAGTGGGAATCAATGTTTGGTCATTCAAATTGTATGGCAAAGAGTGCACAATATTGTCATGAGCAATATAGTAGTAAATCCTACGATTGTGAAAAAACTTGCTCGCTTTTACATTATGGTCATTTTTCTTTCATTGCACTTAATTCAAAGAGTTCTTGTCTTAGCAATGTAGACCAATTGTAGGGAAAATATTCTACTCTAAAAGTATAGAATCCAACCACAAGAAACCTTGAACCATATTACTACAACCATGTGGATAAAAATTCAAGTAAATTGTTTAAGGGAAATTCAATAATGATCGAGCTGCACCAAGAAGAAATCATGCTCAAACAACATAGGAAATGAACTGGGATCCTTGAGAAGAAATCATACTCGAGCAACATAGGAAATCAAATCAGAATCCTTATGCGGTAGTGTGCTAGCAACAATTACATAACAAATGTCAATACTTGAGGCCATGAAACGCTTTGCCTGAAGCAATGAGCAATATACTTGACAATTTCATAAAAAATCAGGCTATCAACCATGTGAGTTGGTCTATTTTTAAATCTATCCAAAAAAGGGGTATTGGTCGCAACAATATCTTCATTTGGGCAGAACTTTCCATTGGGTAAAGCCACAATGAATGGATTCTCTGCTCCATACATACATAATATGGTGACAGGCGGGTCTGCCATCATCATAATCCATCTCACTCACTCATTCACTTTGATTTGATAGATAGATATATACATAATAATATGTATAGATAATGAGCGACTGAGCCTCACACTCTCCCTCCCCTCCCAACGTTTCTATTTGCTACTAGATAATAATGAGGCTTGGTGAGGAAATCTCGGACACGGACGGTGCAAAACATGTTTTCAATGGCGCGTGCGATCTGCACCGTTCGATCTCTATCTATAAAAAGCACACACTTAAAACCTAACCCAGGTTTGACGAGCCCCTGTCACATCTAACCCGGGTAGTGATGATGCTATTTGATTACCTAACCCGGCCACTCATCACCTAATTCGGGCAGTGTAATTATCTAAGCCTAACCCAGAGTCTTCACCTAACCCGGGCCTTGTAATCCTATAATCCTAACCCGGCGTCCTTTCACCTAACCCAGGCCTTATAATCCTATAATCCTAACCCAGGCACAACTTCAACATTATTAAAACCCTGCATAAATTCATTTTCCCCAATTTTTCAAAATTTGAAACTTGCTACACCTGCATCTACAAGTGCATTAGAACCAAAACCTACACCCGCACATGCGCCTGCATCAAAATAGCTAATGGGTACCAGGGCCTAGTAAGTACTTTCTTCCACCACACCGTCTATATTTATCTCTCTTTTGGGATTTAAGAAACATATGTTGAGTCTCATCATGTGATTTGAGCTTTATCAATATGTTATGTATGGCTTCTCATAACCTATTCTCGGATATGAGCTTTCTAAGTTGCATGATTCTATATCTTTTGCTTCATTATGAGCTTTGTCGTTTGTGGCTTCTTGCACCGATTGTTTTAAATATAAGACATTTCATGTCGTGATTTTTCAATTGCTTTTAGAATGATCTTTCAAGTATGTTTGAAGGTTCTTCTATCGGTATCATCAATATGGTATTCGTTAATTGAAAAGCTCCTCATCATGTGATTTACAACTTGTAATACATTTGATATATTCTTTCACATCTACTATATGTGTGCTTAAGCCATAGATATTGGACTTAAAAGTAATGACCATTCCTCTTCAATGGCAAATCTAGTGTCGATACGGTGTACTAAGTCCACTACCCATTCCTCCTCAATACTTTGTAAACAATGGATGTTTTTATAACTATTGTTTTAATGAGTTGATTAGATTTGGCACGATGAACTCATTGGAACTTTCAATTGAATGGTGAAGATTCAAATAATGATGTCATGATGCATGAGATAAGTCAAAAGTGATATAACGTTACAAATATTAAATGTATAAAAAGTGTCTTAATACTTAAATTTTAGAAAGCAATTGGGGAAGCCCAACATTTGATGAAGCAATGTACTCGTTGTGCAAGAATCCAAGTGCAAAATGCAAGACTTTGCACAAAAAGGCAAATGGCCATCTATGCATATATGATAGAAAAATAGGGAAGACTACTAGTTTTTATTTAAGTTGTGAATCTAGCAAGTGAGCTAGACATAAGGGATACACTAAATCTACATTGACAGCTTGGAAAGATCTTGGTATAGCACATATATTCATGATAAGGGATATGCAATAGTTGCTATTGCCCATGAACTTTCACCGATTATTAGTTTATGGGGTACATTATATAAATAAATAGATCTATATAGAAATGATGGATCTGTTCATGAAATTTGGCATATTAGTGACTTAATAAGTGGCCATATATATGGATATTGCATAATGCTCATGGTTTCTTTTGTTCCATTCAACACTCGTACGAGACAATGTTGGGAATAGGTCCCTCTGGATGGGAAGAAAAGAGCTGAGTTGATGAGTAACTCGGCCGAGGCCGAAAGGCTGAAGCCAAAACCGAAATCGTGGATATAGCCAACTCGGGAGACTACATTTGTAAATAGTCGAAATGTGCCCCATGAGGGCTATGTATGTAAATAGCCATAAAGTTGTATAAGTATATATATAGTTAGGGCAAACCTTAGAATGTGATGTATCATTATTGTGAGATAGAGTTAGCCCAAGTCGTTGCCTATGTAACTAAGAGAAAGAGAGAGAGAGAGTATGAGCGTCAATGAGTGTGTCTCTACAACCGTCTGTTGAAGAGGAAGAACTCGAGGTTGTTGCCTCCGAGCTTCTTGTTGTACTCCTCTCATCATCATAGTGATTCTATTTTGGAGTTTGTGGACTCCACATGGTTTTCCTAGTTCGGGTTTCGACATTAAACCTCCAGTCTCTCTCTCTATATTTGTTTTCTTGTCTTCATGTTTTTCTGTCTGTGTACTAGCTCTCTCTTGTTTTCTTCACTTGAAAACGAACGAAAGACTAGTTGTGGCTGGTCGATTCATAACATATGGATATTGCATAATGCTCATGGTTTCTTTTGTTCCATACAACACTCATATGAGACAATGTGGTAAACCAAATACTCACCTACACGAGGTCAATAAAAGTGTGAAAGTAAACGTGCGGAAGCGTTCGACAAAACCAGCTCCGCCGGATAACAATAGAAAAAGAGAGGAGGTTTAATGGAAACCTTAACACAGAGAATATGCATGGGAGAGATAGAGAGAGCAGAACATAAACTCCATTAAAAAAATAACAATACTCTGTTACTCTCTGTACATACAATGTGCTTGACATCACTATTTATACAAGTCCTTGGAGGATTGACAGAAGTACCATGTACTTCAATGCTCATACGAGCGATTGATACTAACTACGAGGACTCTGACTACCTAGTAGTCTAGACGCGTATAGGCTACTACTAGCCTTCCGGTTCACATTTGAATCCGGCTCCCCGATCTGGGTGCTGTTTCCGGATACCGATCCAGCTCATCCTTCCTGTTAGAGTTATGATCTAAAGTAAGCATATGATAAGGATAAAACATAGATAGATAGAAAGGAGAGAGAGAAAGAAGGGTGCTGATCCACCCGACCACCCCCGAGCGAAGGGATCGAGACGGACTTGAGCCTCGATCGGCGTCCCATACCACCGCCGTGGCGTCGAGTCGTACCTGGTGCTGGTGCGCTCGCTACAAGAGTTGACCCACCACGAAACAGAGTCTCGATGTAGTCAAGATATGATGAAATGAGGATAGCTAGGCCTCATACGCGTATCATTTACATAGAAATCGAGATATTGACCTCATACGCAAACGTAACATATGTATGTGAACGTATTACGCAATTGAGGTATTAACCTCGTACACATACGACACTAATCACATATTAAACATATGTCAAATGAGGTATTGACCTCATACACATATGTACATGTTTTATACAACCAATTAATTACCACTACAACATCATTGAATCAATGAAAAAAAAATCATATTGACCATATACACAATTAGATGGGAGAAGAAAAAATACAAAAAAAAAACAAAAAAGAGTTACCAAAGTTCCTTTGTTGATTGTCATCTGGATCAAGGTCGACCGCACGTCGATCGATCACCATCCATCAAGAAGACAAAAACAACCAAAGGAAACATTAGAAACATAAGCTCTGATACCAATTGTTAGAGTTATGATCTAAAGTAAGCATATGAAAGGATAAAAGATAGATAGATAGATAGAAAGGAGAGAGAGAAAGAAGGGTGCCGATCCACCCGACCACCCCTGAGCGAAGGGAGCGAGACGGACTCGAGCCTCGATCAATGTCCCATACCACCGCCGTGGCGTCGAGTCATGGCTGGTACTGGCGCGCTCGCTACAAGAGTTGACCCACCACGAAATAGAGTCTCGACGTAGTCAAGATATGATGAAATGAGGGTAGTTAGGCCTCATATTTATAGCGATACCCAAGGCCCCCATGCAAGTTCACACTTGGCCTAATGGGTTGTCTCAATCCTCCCCTTCTTTACACTCTCGTTTAACCCTCACACTTATCCACGTGTATAGAATACTATGGTAAATTCTCACCACAGGATATTATATGGTCATGCCCGTAACACTTCCGGATATGATCCGGCTCAGGCTTATTCAGCCGATTTGGATCCGTTTGAGCTTGCCCGCTCAACACTCCCCCTCAAGCTCATCTTGAGGTCGGATCGTGGTGTCAGTGTCTGCAATAGCTGGTTCTCCTCTCCAGCTCCTCTCGCTCGCTCGCCTCGCTCACGCACCTTGTCCGGTTCGGTTCCGCTTCTTGCAATCTGTCCGGTTCCGCGCACCTAGACCTCCTTGGTTGGCTTGTCTGCTCAGTAGGCCCATGTCAGCTTCTTCGCTGCCGCAACTATGGTGCTTGTCGACCCGTCGGTTCCTTCGTGTTGGCGTCGACTTCCACTGCCTCTTAGTACGCATGGCCTTTAATTGATCTGACTCTTCCAAATCCAACTGTTGAACCAAATCGGGTGTCTCCGATTCGTTCCAGCTCTTGTGCGAATCGGTTGCTTCTGATTCGTTCCGGCTCTTGTCTAAGTTGGTGTTCTCCAACTCGTCTCCAGTTTTCAGGCCCTTCACCATATCAGACCATGTCCGGGTCTTGGCCTTCTTCTTATGGTCGGCTCTGTCCTTCTTGACTCTGCCGCCTCTGCCGCTTGCTCCGACTTGTTCGGATGTGTCGACTCCTTTGGTCGGCTCGGCTTCCTTTTTTTACTTATCTTCCCCCTTGGTTCTTTCTTCCTCTTCGGCTCCTTGTCCGATGCCACTCATTCCCGTTCCCGTTCCCGTTCCTGTTCTCCCCCTCAAGTGTGGCACGTCGAGATGTTGAATGCCTAGCATCTCTGAAAAGTGTTGCAACTTGTCCGATCTGAGCGGCTTGGTGAAGATGTCGGAAACTTGCCGATTCGTGTGAACATAACGAAGTTCAACGTCACCGCTCAGGATCCATTCACGAACAAAGCAATAATGCACTTCTATGTGCTTTGTTCGAGCATGGAATACAAGATTCTTGGCGAGCTGGATGTTGCTTATGTTGTCACAGTAGATTAGGATCGGGGTCGGCACCTTGATCCGGAGGTCTCGCAGCAGTTGTTGAAGCTAGATGGCTTCACAGGTGGAAATGGTAGCGCCCCGGTATTCAGCCTCAGTGCTTGACAGAGGCACTGTTGGTTGCTTTTTGTTGCTCCAAGCAACAACTGCACTACCAAGAGAAAAGATGAAGCTGGAGGTGGATCAACAGACCAATGCATCACCAGCCCAATCGACATTTGTGTATCCGACTAGCTCTACAGCTATACCGTGTTGGTATAACAGTCCCCGGTCCTTAGTGTTGCTCATGTATCGGAATAGGCGATGCGTGCACTTAAGGTGCACCACGGTTGGTTTCTGCATAAACTGGCTGATAACCCCAACTGGATAACTGATGTCAGGTCGGGTGATCGTCAAGTATACAAGACTTCTGACAATTTGTCAGAACCATTTCTCATTGCAGGCCGAACCGGAGTCGGGACGTAGCTTCAGGTTCCGGTCTAGGGGTGTAGAGATCGGGCGGCATTCAGTCATGCCGAACTTGTACAACATATTCAACACATAATGTCGTTGTGAGAGAAATATGTTGCCGGGGGTCTAGATCACCTCGATCCTAAGAAAGAAATGAAGTTCCCCTAGGTCCTTCATTTCAAATGCGCCTGATAGCTAGGACTTCACTTGGCCAATTCCATCGAGTCCGGGTCCGGTGATGACTAAATCATCTACATAAAGCAAAATGCAAATCGGACTATCCAGACCGTTCCGGATGAACAATGAAGAGTCAGACTTTGAGGCCGCAAACCTCATCTTCCGGAATTGGGACAGAGTTGGAAGTTGGAGTCGGTAGAGAGTACCATGATGCTGACACATCAAACTCGACATCTCAGCTTACTCGGACCTGCTTAGTCTGGGGGTTATATCACTTATACCCCTTCTGCTCATGTGAGTAACCAACTAGGATGCACTTCTCTGACTTCGGATCTAGCTTCCTCCGCTTCTCATCTAGTACATGCATATATGCTATGCTACCAAATATCCGAAGGTGTCTCAAATTTGGTTTTTGCCCGAAATACAACTCATGTGCTAACACCTTGTCACCGATCCGGTTTTGGATGTAGACGACCGTCTGAACCACCTCAACCCAGTAGAACTTGGGCATGCTCTTCTCCTCTAGCATTGCCATTGTTGCGTCGACAATGAACTGGTTCTTTATCTCGGCCACAACGTTTTGTTCCAGTGTGTATCGACAATTGAATTCTCTCCGAATTCCATTCTGTTGCAAATAACTGTTGAATTGGCTGGAAAAGTATTCTTTTCCCCCATCCGACCACAGGCACTTTATCTTCCTCTCCGTTTCCCTTTCGACAGTCGAAGACTTCACTTTTCTTCTCGATGAGGTAGATCCACGTGTGCCAGCTATAATCATCGATGAAGGAGACGAAATACCGACTCCCCCCAAGACTAACATTTTGTGCCGGTCCCCATACATCCGAATGGATTAAGTCGAGCTTGTTACGGCTCCGGTTTCGTTCGGTGGGGGAATGGAAGCCGATGTTGCTTCCCGAGTTGGCAGGCTTCACATATTTGGGCCTTCCGGCCACTAAACTTCGCAATCTGAACACAAGTTGTTTCGACTGTAGATCTTGAAGCCTCCCGTAGTTGACGTGGCCGATCTGCTTATGCAAGAGATCGATGTCCGATTCAATCTTCTGTCCTTCGGCAAACATGGCGGTGTCGACATCATTAGTGTTGAGGATGAACATCCTCCCTTCTCTGCGCCCTCGCGCAATTATCCGGCCTTCTTCCTCGATGAAGCACCCGAGGTGCGTAAACCGCACATGCATTCCCTGGTTGACGATTTGTTTGACCGATACCAGGTTCTTTGTGAATGTTAGAACGTGTAATACGTTCATTAGCTTTCCCTTTTGTCTGTCATGGCTTAAAGGGACTTCTTCGACATGCATAATTGGGTGAGGGTTGTCGTCTCCGGTGTCGTAGTGTATTTTGTACACTACGTGAAAAACGTATATAGTATTAGATTCAATAAAAAATGAAGAAATAGAAGAAAATAGCAAAATAAATGGAACATGCATAGGGCAAGATTCGAACCTTGCACCTCCATGTTAATAATGTAATGTCTTACCATTACACTAGCATTTCATTAGTGTTAAAGCATAGATGTCCCACATAGAAAGGTAAATTCACGCTAGGATAAACATTAGAAAAACGCATAACAAAAGAAAAAGCTACACATACACATCTAGCGTGCATGATAAAAAACGCACAAGTTAGAAAAAAGCATGATCACTTTAGATAAAGCATATAGTCTATCTATAGGAAAAGCATGGGGTCTATAGTTAGAGAAAAAGCATGGATTACTAAGACTTCCTCATCACTACATAAGGATGGGAAGCACAATGTAATTGTGTGTGAAAAATATTTGGAAACTGGATATGTTTCTAAAAAACACCAATTAATAAACTATACTCGTGGGATTCACGAGAATTCTATATCATTCTCTTTCAACCGAAGTTTATATTCTTATATTCATATTGATTAATCTAATACAATACACTTGTGGGATTCACGAGTTTGCTATAACTCTTTCTTACAACATATTTATATTCTTATTAGCCTTAAAACTCTCCTCTTCCTAGTCCAAAACCCCAGCGGTTCCCACCCGACTCACGCAACGATCCGGAGCCGAAAGGCACGACACCGGTCTCGACAATCCCCGGTTGTTCTGGTTTCTCCAAAAAGTAGAACCACTCTTCATGGCTTGTCATATGGTTAGACGCCCCGGAATCAACGTACCATACTTCCTCCGATTTGGAAGTATTCTTCCTCATCGAATTAGCCTTGTGCTTCATCACGAAGGCTGGCCCTTTACTGGTCTTCCCGGTTCTGGATCCTTCCGATCCTTCGGCGTAGTGCGAGCTTTGTCGGTTCCCTTGTCTGGGATTTATCTGAGTCGGCGCGCTTCTTCCAGCACTCGCTTTCTCTGTGGCCCTTTCTACCACAATACTAGCATTCCGTGTCGGCTTTTCCTTGCTGGTTTCCGACGCTGCTTTGACTCCCCCTGCTTGTGGAGGGTTCGGAACTGCTGTCAGCACTATCCTTGTGCCTTCGGTCCTGCTCTTGGCGGCCGCCTCCATTGTGTACCGACACACCATGTCCACCACGCCCATGGGGCCGATCCGCCTCTGTGTATAACATCCGGTTGTCCGATTGAGTGGGATTGGACCCACTTGCGTGGTTTTCTTCGACCATCAGCATCGATTGCAAGTCGAAGAAGGATAGTGGCTTCTCCTGAGTGAGGATAGCTGTCTGGATAGGCCCATACCTTTGAGCCAGACCACCGAAGCAGATTTGCACCATTTCTTCCTCATCTACTGTGACCTGAATGGACCCTAATGTGTCACAAATCTCCTTTATCTTCGCGGTGTAGTTTGTAACTGAAGTATCCCTTTGTTGGATATTGTTCAGTTCCTGCCAAAGCTGAAGCTTCCAGGGTAGAGGTACTTGTTGCGAAAATCTTCTTCAGATTCTCCCAGGCCTATTTCAGCGTCTTAACATCTTTGATGTAGCCGATCATCTAGTCGTGCACACAAGAGACGAGGCAATACAGTACACAGCTCGTTCCTTGCTCCCATGCCGGGAAGTCCTTGTGTGCCGGCTCCGACGCTACCTCGTTGGTTCCTTCCATGTAGCTCCAAAATACATGCCCCAGCAGGTACTGGTGCATTTTATATGACCAAGACGCATAGTTGCTCCGGTCGAGCTTCTATGTGGGAAGTGAACTCGTCATACCTCTGTCCATATCTTTCTTTATCTATCCTTACTGGGAATTAGGGTTTGTCTTCGAAGGTGTCTGTCGTCTATAAAGGTTCTCAACCCTCGCGCTCTGATACCATGTGAAAGTAAACATGCGGAAGCGTTTGACAAAACCGGCTCCGTCGGATAACAACAGAAAAAGAGAGGAGGTTTAATGGAAACCTTAACACAGAGAATATCTGTGGGAGAGACAAAGAGAGCAGAACATAAACTCTATTAAAAAAGTAACAATACTCTGTTACTCTTTGTACATACAACGTGCTTGACATCACTATTTATACAAGTCCTTGGAGGATTGACAGAAGTACCATGTACTTCAATGCTCATACGAGCGACTGATACTAACTATGAGGACTCTGACTACCTAGTAGTCTAGACGCGTATAGGCTACTACTAGCTTTCCGGTTCACATTTGAATCCGGCTCATCCTTCCGGATACGATCCGACTCAAGCTTATTCAGCCGATCCGGATCCGGTTGAGCTTGCCCGCCCCACAAAATGTAAATAAAACTTGAGTATATGGGTGTCTATGCATAAGGTGCATTTCAAGACAAATGCTTAAACAATTGCCAAGCACAAGCACAAGCACACTATGGAAACGAAGATTGGGTCATTGTATAGGGAGGTAGATCCTTACTTCTCAATGTTGGGAGAGCCCAACTCATCAGTTAAAAAATCGCAAGACAAGAAGGTAAGTGTGGGAGCCATTCAATCACCTTAAGACCACACATGGTTTATATCATCACTCGATTAATATGTTTGTATGTTGGAAGGTTCTTCCATCGGTACCATCAATATGATATTTGTTAATTGAAAAGATCCTCATCATGTGATTTACAACTAAATCTTTATCAATATGTTGTGTAGGGCTTCTCATAACCTATTCTTTGATATGAGCTCTTTCTAAGTTGAATGATTCTATATCTTTTGCTTCATTATGAGCTTTGTTGTTTGTGGCTTCTTGCACTGATTGTTTTAAATATAAGACATTTCATGTCGCGATTCTTTAATTGCTTTCAGAATGAGCTTTCAAGTATGTTTGAAGGTTCTTCTATCGATATCATCAATATGGTATTCGTTAATTGAAAAGTTCTTCATCATGTGATTTACAACTTTATCTTTATCAATATGTTGTGTATGGCTTCTTATAACCTATTCTCTGATATGAGCTTTCTAAGTTGCATGATTCTATAGCTTTTGCTTCATTATGAGCTTTGTTGTTTGTGGCTTCTTGCACTGATTGTTTTAAATATAAGACATTTCATGTCACGATTCTTCAATTGCTTTCAGAATGAGCTTTTTAGCTTTCAAATATATAACATTGTCAGATTGATGGCTGCTCAATCCTTATAATTACTTCACATGGATGGATTTTGGGGTGAAAGAAAAATCAGTGAGGAGAGGTATTATTCAGATTCATTCATAAAATATGTTATAGTCATCGAAGGTTTTAATGAAGATGTTCTATTCAGCAATGGCAACAAGGTTTATGTACGAAGGAGGAAAAAAACCCACAATTCAAGATGGATGGAGACCCAAGACAATATGGAAGGGGCAAGGGCTTTAGAAAGTGTAGACATCGCGAGCCAACAGACCCACTGTGAGCCAACAAATGCGATAGATGTTGATGTAACTCCAACAGGTAAGGGTTTAGATAAGGCTAATTGATACAAAATGTTTTTTTGTAATGCATCTTGTACATTGGAGTCATTGTGAATTTAGGTGGAGTTGACACCCACCCAATGTTCAATTATGTTCGAGATCCGATGGGGATCAAATGTTCATAATAAATTGGATCTAGAGGCACATTTATTGAAGGAACACATCATTAGGAACGTGCTTCCAAGAGGGTTGAAGATAGTGGAAGAGGAGGAAGCATTGGAAGGTAGTCCTAGATACTTTAGCAACTACGAACGAGAGAGATCAATCAAGCGCTTTTTTAATGTTGATAAAAAATATAATAGAGCTTGTCTGTCCCACTTAAGAACAATAAATCAAAAAGCACTTGAGGAATACAATGCATCCCTAATGATGTCCGATCCTGCATAGAGGCTGAATTTGTACAAAACCTTACACGCCACGAGATCGAGAAATACAATTCTACAAAAGAGAAGTGGATAGAGAAGATTAAGGCCAAGATTGCAAAAGGTTACGATATTTATGTAAGTATTGTATTTTGGGTTTATGTATTTTTAATAATACTCATCGAACTAATAATATGTTGCCAATTTGATACCTTACAATGTAGGGCTTAGAAGGTGCAAATGGACAAAGAAGATGGGAACATCTCAACTTCTAGTGGGCATAAGACACAATTTAACTTGGAAGCATACCCGCCGAGTAGACCCAAAATCCCAGTGAGACGGCCAAAGTTAGACGCGACCTTATGGGTACGGATTCCATCTGAGTCAGAGGAGGATTATGAAGATGCCGCCTACATTTAGATCACATACAGGGAAGTCATCAAATCCTTATCCATGACAATTGGAAAGGCATTCACCAGGTATTCTGGTTGTACATTCTGGTTTAGTGTCCTAGCAATCAAGATTCAAAGGGTATTCTCATGTTGTAATATTATGATGCAAAACAAATTCCAACTTTTTTGTAGAAGGTTGAATTTGTCCATTTACATTGGGGAAGGCGAATTGCAATCAATGTGCACCCACAGAGAGATGGCATCGACATGGCCCATGAATGTCTTCCATACGTGGATGGAATACACCCAACCACAACACATATCCGACCGATATTGGATAGTCTATCCACTTTGGGTCCAACTATACAAGCAAACCAATAAGGCCAACGACATCCTTGGACAAGTGTGCAAATGCGATTTTGTATTCATACCCATAGTGCATGAAGGGCATTGGGTCCTCTGGGTAACGATGCAACATGCTCCAACTAGTTTACATGCAGACAAGGTAATAAGTCCAGTTGTATTTATTGACCCAATGAATAATCTTGCTACTAGGGAATTGAAGAGTTTGGCAAAAATGGTTATAACCAAAGTCACAAGCACCGTCGCAGACCATAACATCATACCTGAGAACCGATATACTGAAATCCATATCCCAACTCAAGCCAACGGAACAGATTGTGGATATTATGTAATGCAAACAGTTCGTATGTTTGTCGAAGAGTTTGCTTATGGCCTCAAATCACCGAACTTTATAAGTATCTTATAATTTCCATTTTCTATAGTCATCCTCGATTATTGGTTCTTATACATCCTATCTGGGAGGGGTCTGAGCATTGGTATGGTGATGATGACATCTACCTTCTACGCGTTACATTTGCTAAGTGGGCACGATGTGTTTTTGGTTTCTGAACTTGTGACCTCATCCTGTTTTATGCCATCCTCTATATGGCTTGTACATGTTGTTAGGATACCCCTCGGTATTGTAATTGGCTTTATTGTAAAAGCCACACTTGTTTCTTGGAGACGTAATATTGGTCTATTTGTCAAAGCCATATGGCGTGTGTAAACAAACTTGTTTCGACTCTCTTGTAGGTATTGTAAATTTCGGCATGTAATTTTGCCCACAATATATTGTATTTTACACAATACAAAGCAACACTCTTTTATAAATTCTTGTGCATATTGTAGTTTTTGTTTGTGCATATTACGCCATAAACACATTGGGCCATGGATCTTCGCAATCATGGAATAGCTAGTTCATACATAAAAGCACTAATTGACCAATGTGGATGTCAGATAATACAAAAGGTGAATTCTATTGACATGTTAGGCACAAGTGTAAGTAATATATGATAAGACAACAATGCCCACAAAAGTGATAGAGGTAGAAGCTAGTAAGTTAGATGATACTTTGGTAGAGATTCAAATCAAGTATCATACATGCTTGCAGAGAGGAGTCTTGAAAGGCAAGCATGTGACTAGATATGATTGTCATCGCGCAAGTGTGCCTAGACGAGTGGTTGGATGCTCTCGCTTGCACAAGGGTTC
Organism: Azolla caroliniana; assembly: GCF_043228905.1. Lineage (NCBI taxonomy): Eukaryota > Viridiplantae > Streptophyta > Polypodiopsida > Salviniales > Salviniaceae > Azolla > Azolla caroliniana. Next base: position 8,585,963 of record NW_028230449.1, on the reverse strand, counting down.
AAAGCGTTTTGGATGTAGTTTTCATTTGAATGTAAAAGTCAATGAAGGGGATAAACATGGGATCATGAGCATTTATGTATACGAATGTCATTCAGGTCATGTCCTAGGAACGAGACTTGACATGTACCACTTGTCGGTCCATCCTAATGTAATAGAATGTTGTAAAGTTGACCTTTTTGATGTTGATTGTGCAAGGCATGTTGCACGAATGAGCATGCGAAAAGAAGCATATCACAAGTCCAACGCTACTCCATTAGAACTTGTCATTTTTAGATAATTTCTTTATGATACCAAAGGAGGTACATAACATGGCCAATACGTTAAAAATAGGTAGTGCATTGTCGGAAATTGATTGGTCTTTGATGATGCAAGATGCCTATGCACTCTGAGATCTAGGCAAAGTGGCACATGTCCAACCCTACTTGCCTGGTCCAAATGGATGTTGGAAATGTGTGAGCGATTGTCACAAAACAACTCTTGGGCAATCGACTCCACATTTAAAACTAATCAATTTCGCCTCCCATTATATGCAATTGTTGCACCAAATGCCATGGGAATAAGGATCCCATTATGGTATATGATTTGTAGTTTTGATAAGGGCTCAAATCATGAGCAAGTGGCATTAGAAACTTGCTTGAAAGTCATATTTGCTAGGATGCCTAGGGTAAGGCCAAATGCGATAGTCATTGATAAATCTTGGACATCATATATTGACATATCTAATGTAATTACTCAAGACGTTGTCGCGTTGCTACGCGCGTGCGTGGAGAACGAGGCGGGACCACCGGGGTCTTGAACCAAAGAGCAGGTGATAGAAGGGGAAAGAGAAAGAGAGAGACGCTCGGTTACGTATGAGCAAAGAAACTCAGGGACACGGCCCTGTCAACGTAGAAGACACGAATGGACACAGAGACAGAGAGACACGAATGTTTGTATATTAATGAATGACAAATAAACAACAGAGCACGGGAGCGGTTACAACCTAACAGGCCGGCGAACAGATGCCGATGCCTGCTCGTCTGTGCACGAAAGGGGATAGGATGGAGGTGCTGTCGGAAGCACACGGGCGTTCCTTGAAGCAACGCGAGCCTCCCGAAAACCTGTAGAGAAGAGCGATGGAGAACGAACAGAGGAGAAGCGTTCGGTTTCGGTCCGACAGCACTTCGTCCTCCTCAATAAAAATTAATGCCCTGTCTCCCCGCGTCTCCCTCTCTTTTATAGCTTCAAGAGGGGAGCCGTTTCCCTCATTAACTTCCTACCTACCGAATCTAACTACTTAGGATATACCTTTGTACCCAATTCTCTATTGTATACATTAAAGGGCGCGCACGCGTGAAGAGCCAGTTCATGCGCGCTATGCACCGATTACGCTAAGGGACGGTTTTCTTCACGACATCCGCCCCCACCTAACCGCGCATCCACCGGTATGCGCCAAAATTGGGTTCTGGTTGGAGAAAACCGGTCCGGGTTCCGGTTCCTCGTCCATCGGTTCGTCCTCCGTTTCGGACTGTTCGTCGTCGTTGTCCAGGCCTCTTAGATCCGGTTCGCCGTCGTGGCGCTTCTTGCACGCTTTGATCCGCTTCCTTGCTACCGGTATCACCATCCTCGTACCGTCGAGTTCCGCCAGGTGATACGTCCCGTTGTCGTTGGCGCTAGTTACCACGTAAGGCCCGAACCACCGCTTTGCTCACTTCCGTGTTGCCCGGTGCTGGTTGTCGAGGCTGTTGTCGTAGACTAGCACCCAGTCGCCTTCCTCGATTTTCTTTGGTCGGAGCCGGTGCGTTCGGTCGAACTGGGCTTTGTTCCTCATCCTCGCCGTCCGAAGTCTCTCCGCCGCTCGTTCCACGTCCTCTGGCCTCCGCTCGAGCTGCCGTATACGCGCCGTTAGCAGTTCTTCCCGGCTCATCTCGTCTCTCCAGTCCACTGTCGCCCAAGAGGAGATCGTCCGTTCCATCGGCATGATCGGCTTCTGTCCGAACATGAGCTCTGACGGCATGAACCCGATTACCGAACTGTGCGTTGTCCAGTCCGCCCACAAGGCATAAGGTAACAGTCATGGCCAGTTCCCGACCTGGCCTCCGCACGCCTGGACTAGCGCTTTGACGATCGGTCCGTGTCCGCGCTCCACCTTCCCGTTCGCCTCCGGATTGTACGCTGTGGTGAGCGAGAGCTTGACCCCTAACCGGTCGAACAGCTCCTCGGCCTCTTCGGCGTCCAACTCCCCGCGGTCAGCCACGATCTTCCTGACGCACCCGTACCGGCATATCACGTCCTCGATCAAGAACCGACACACGGCCGCGGTCGTTTTGTTCTACAAGGCTCGGCCTTCCACCTGGTTCGTCAGGTCCTCCCGGGCCAGTACCAGATATCGCATCTGCCCTACGCCCATCGGCATCGTCACCAAATCTACCATCCATTTGAAGTGGATGGCCGGAGGGTATGTAGGGTGAAGCTCGTCCCGATGTCGGACTATGGAGTGTATCTGACAGCTCTCACAAGTTGTCACGAACCGATGCACGTCCTGGTACAGTCCCGGCCACCAGTACTTCCCCTTTAGCTTCTCGAACGTGGCCCACGTCCCACGGTGTCCAGCCCAGGGGCTGTCGTGGTAGGTCTTCAACAACTCCTCCTGTTCCTCCTCCATCGCCACTACTCAGAGCGGGATGTCGTTTCTCTTCTTCGGGTGCTTCCACAAGTATCCGTCCCGGAGAAAGAATCAGTATGCTTTCCTTCGGATCCGGTTGGCCTCGTTCTTTGTCCATGACGCGTCCGGCGTCATCGTCCTCAAGAATCCCCCAATCTGCAGCCACTCCCCATCATACTTGCTCTCGTTGAAATCGTTAAGCGCCGGAGTGCTCCCCCCTTTGGTTGTTACGTAAGCCGCCTCGAAGAAGTCCACGCCGACTTCCTCGTCCTCCGAAACCATGCCGCCCTCGTCGTCGAATCGCGCCCTCAAAAGCATGTCAGCCATGGCATTGTCTCTCCCGGAAATGTGTCGTATTTCCGGATCCAGGGACTTGATGTACGCTATCCACCTGAGCATTGCCAGGTCCGGGGTTGCGCATCCGGAAACCATGCCGAGAATCGGCAGGCAGTCCATCTCGATAATCACCTCTGTCCCGATCAGATAGTCTTTATCGGCCTTCACCGCCGAAACGATACCCCAGAGTTCGCATTTAACCTGGGCATATCCTCGATGTCGCTCGCTGAGGACCTTCGCACCGAACCGGATTGGGAACCGAATGCCGTCCTTATCTTCTTGGTTCTTTGCCGCCTTGTTCACGTCGGGTTCACCAAAGATGTCGCGTTACTACGCGCGTGCGTGGAGAACGAGGCGGGACCACCAGGGTCTTGAACCAAAGAGCAGGTGATAGAAGGGGAAAGAGAAAGAGAGAGACGCTCGGTTACGTATGAGCAAAGAAACTCAGGGACACGGCCCTGTCAACGCAGAAGACACGGATGGACACAAAGACAGAGAGACACGAATGTTTGTATATTAATGAATGACAAATAAACAACAAAGCACGCGAGCGGTTACAACCGAACAGGCCGGCGAACAGATGTTGATGCCTGCTCGTCTGCGCACGAAAGGGGATAGGATGGAGGTGTTGCCGGAAGCACACGGGCGTTCCTCGAAGCAACGCGAGCCTCCCGAAAACCTGTAGAGAAGAGCGATGGAGAACGAACAGAGGAGAAGCGTTCGGTTTCGGTCCGACAACACTTCGTCCTCCTCAATAAAAATTAATGCCCTGTCTCCCCGCATCTCTCTCTCTTTTATAGCTTCAAGAGGGGAGCCGTTTCCCTCATTAACTTCCTACCTACCGAATCTAACTACCTAGGATATACCTTTGTACCCAATTCTCTATTGTATACATTAAAGGGCGCGCACGCGTGAAGAGCCGGTTCACGCGCGCTATGCACCAATTACGCTAAGGGACGGTTTTCTTCACGACAACGTGAACCTTGGATTGTCACAAATGGTGAACTATTGAGATACAAGCTCAACATTGTCCGGATCGGCTGTGCAAGCCGAGAACCGGATCGGTTGGGGCCGATCGGTTAGGCCGGACCGATGCGTAAACCGGTACGCAAACCGGTGCATAAAGAAAAGCCGTAGCGGTGCGTAAACCGCGAGGCCGTTGGAAAGATATTCCACGTAGGAATATATTTTGGGAGTTAGTGTAGAGCTCAGTTATGAGCATTGAAGTACGTGTCAGTACTTCTGTCAATCCGTATGGACTTGTATAAAAGTGCTCACCGAGCACATTCTATGTACAGATTGAGTATTATTTTGAATTGAGTTTCTGTGTGTTCTCTCTCTCTCTCTCTCTGTGTCTCTCTCCTGCGTACTGTGTATATTCAAGCTCTCCATTAAACCTGCGTATTTTCTGTGTTCGGTTTTCTATTGCTTTCGCACATAATCTTTTTCATGGTATCATAGCGTGAGGGTTGGCAGAACGCCGACATCTTCACCAAGCCTCTTGGTCTGGACAAGTTGCAGCAATTCTTGGGTGCGCTTGGGTTGCGTCACCTCGACGTGCCGAACTTGAGGGAGCAGGAAAGGAGCGGAAAAGACCGTGACGTCGAGTCGGATGACGAATTCGATTTCGGATCGGCTGAAGAAGTCGAGGGCGGATCGGCGGAAGATTCCGAAAGCGGATATAAGGGGAGCAGACAAAAGAAAGAGCCGAAGCCAACCAAGCGTGGGAGAGACAAAGCCATCAAGGGCGAGAAGACCGAAGACGAGTTGGAGACAGCCAACTCGGACGAGAGCGAAAACCGATCGGAGGAAGCCGAGTCGGTTCAGATGTTTGATTTGGATACGCTGAATCAACCAAGAGCCAAGCGGAAGAGAAGGCAACGGAAGAGGCGCCAACACCGCAACAACAAAGAAGCTGAGAAGGGTCGTGTGAGCAGACAAGCCGACCGGAAGGGTCGAGGCACGCGGAATTGAACAGGTCGAGGAGCGCGAGCAAGGCGTGAAACCAGAAGGAACCGGAGCGCAGATCCGAAAGAGCAGATGGAACCTCAAGTTGAGCTTGAGGAGGAGTGTTGAGATACAAGCTCAACATTGTCCGGATTGGTTGTGCAAGCCGAGAACCGGATCGGTTGGGGCTGATCGGTTAGGCCGGACCGGTGCGTAAACCGGTACGCAAACCGGTGCGTAACGAGAAGCCGTAGCAGTGCGTAAACTGCGAGGCCGTTGGAAAGATATTCCATGTAGGAATATATTTTGGGAGTTAGTGTAGAGCTTAGTTATGAGCATTGAAGTATGTGCCAGTACTATTGTCAGTCCGTATGGACTTGTATAAAAGTGCTCATTGGGCACATTCTATGTACAGATTGAGTATTATTTTGAATTGAGTTTCTGTGTGTTCTCTCTCTCTCTCTCTCTCTCTCTCTCTTTGTCTCTCCTGCGTACTGTGTATATTCAAGCTCTCCATTAAACCTGCTTATTTTCTGTGTTCGGTTTTCTATTGCTTCCGCACTTAACCTTTTCCATGAACGCTCACAAACACGTTGTTGTCTTTTATTGTGACAGTTCCATGCAAACAAATCATGGGTTGACAACTTGTTGCCCAAAGTGAGTGCTGCTGAAAGAAACCCCCTCTATCAAAGGATGTGTCAACTCATGCATTGCATTAGCAGATCATCCTTCAATGCTATGTGTGAGGAGGTAAGACAATAATACTCAGACAAACCTAGAGTTTGGCGATATATCGAAGGTGGATGGTGTGGACAAACTTGTGTTTGGGGCAGTCTATGGCCCAAGTTTGGTAGACTATTCAATTATGGACATGTTGACACTACCAATCTTATGGAGAGACATTGGCAATTTCTCAAGTACATTGCCTTGAGAGGAAGAATAAACCGTTATATTATTGATCTTGTGCATGTTTTAATTGGGGACAATGTCTCTGGCACTTGCATCAGCGAGACCGTGGTAGAATGGTACATGCAACGACAAGAGATATGTGAGCGTGGTAGATTCCAACCCCGTGCAAATTGTAAGGATCAAAGGTCAAGACTTAAAGAGGCTGAGAGGATACTAGAAAGATATGTGACCAATAGCAATTCAGTGCATATTGTGGACAAGGCCCGATATTGGTTTCGAATATTACGCATGACCATTCCCACTATATGGTACAATGTCTAACTCCAATGTTCATATTGTGATTGTCAAAACTTTGCAAATAAATGTAAGCATTTGCTTGCCATTCGGATGATCGTTGAGAGACATATGCCATCACTATGTGGATCATTACCATTTATAGATCATGCAACCCAAATGCGAATGGATGATGCCGCAATGGATAGAGAACTAGAGTCAACACAAGAAGCAGAAGTCGAGATGAATGTAGAAGTTGACGAAAGGGAAGAAATAAAGTTAGAAGCACATCAAACTATGGAAGCACTTCAACTTCTCGAGTAAGGATGGGGAGCAATGAATAATGTTGCTCTTGAGTGTTGTCGACAACTCATGGTAGATTTTTTAAAGGAATTGCTCTTATCTATGGGTGCATCGGCAACAACCAATATGGCATCGGGAGGTTCAATAAGTTGGAAGTAACAAATTGGTGCGAAAACAAGAGCCATGCGCAACATTTCAAAAGAACTTATTGCCAGCTCCCCAAACACGACTAGAACACACACTAGCAGACTACAAAGAGATGCTCGTCGTGCTAAGAGGCGGTTGCCAATATGTGACACTGAGAAGGTTCGGTGTTTGCATTGTGATGGTTTGACATTACCTTCAAGAGACTCCAGTGCAAATTGCTGCAAAAATTGTGGGTGTATCTTGCCATGCTTTGAACAAGAGCCTTGATCTCATAGTTTTTTATTACATTACATCATGTGATTTTTATATGTAAAATCATGCAATTTTGTATTTTAATTTTTTTTTGATATTTTTGAGTAATCTTACATATGTTTTTAATCGGGTACTCGGGTTAGGTGTTACAGAATAGCTTGTCAGACCTAGGCTAGGTGAGATAGAGGCTTGTCAAACCTGGGTTAGATGTGACAGAGGCTTGTTAGACCCGGGTTTAATGTGATAGATCCGATTGTCAGACCCAGGTTAGATGTGACAAAGGCTCGTCAGACGCGGGTTAGGTTTAGGCACACGTTTTTTGTGGATAGAGATTGAATGTTGCAGATCACACACGCCACGTGTCCTACACCGTCCGTGTCTGCGGTTTCCTCACCAGGCCTAATTATGATTTGGTTGCAAATAGAAACGAGCCTCCCCTCCCCGTCCTCTCTACACACATTATACATTATATGTACATTATATACACATACATAATATACATATGCACAAACATACATACATAATTAACCTTGTCCGCTGATGAGTGTGCGGAACTAATCAATCAAACAAGAAGAAGTATTAGAGAACACAATCAACAATCTCTGTTTATTTTTTTATCATACTTAGCTTACCCTAGTGGTAAGTTGTTACAACTTACACTACAAGCATTATTGCAGTCTTGGGTTCACCCCGGTCCTCTCGAGTCTCTATTATATATATACTTCATACATATTCTCTTAATCAACAATCTCTCTCTCTCTCTCTCTCTCTCCGAGAAAGGGCGTGGAAGTGGAATGATAAGGGTCGCTTGAAAATGGCCATGCCGATGATGATCATGCCCATCTCTTCTTCTTCTCCTCCTCCATATCTATCACTCCCTCTCTCTTCTTCTTCTTGTTTTCCTGCGCTTCAGAGCTCTCCTCCTCCTCTTCTTCTTCGTCACTCCAGAATCAGCCGGAAGAACGGATTCCTCTCATCTTCCTTCTTATCTGTGCGTGCTGCTAATTCTGCAACATCAGACAATAATAATGGCCCAGTAAATAACAACAGCGACAAGAAGGTGGAGGTGTGCACATCTCTCTCTCTCTCTCTCTCTCTCTTTGTATTATTAATTATCTTCCCTCTTTTTTCATTTATTCATCTTTTACCGTGTTATGGAGACGATCATCGTCTTCTTCCATCTTTAGATTTCAGACTTTCATGTTACAACTTTCTTTTTCATCATCGTCTTCTTCCATTATCAATCTTCAGCTTTCGTCTTTTGTCTCCGAGCTTTTCTTCTTCACTCATCTTGTTTTTTCATCTTCCACTTCATCTTCCTCCTCCTCATCATTACTCTCTTCTACTTCCCATCCATCTTTGTTTTTTCAGATCGTTTATGATCCAAAGTCAAGATTTGATGAACTAAGCAGCAAGTTCACTGGTTCCCTCCGTAACTTAACACTATTCTCTCCTTGTAAGGTATATTCTCTCTCTCTCTCTCTCTCTCTCTCTCTCTCTCTCTCTCTCTGATTGTCACAATTAGAAAATGTTTGTTGTTATGAGGCTAGACCTGGCTCCCTTTTCGCGAGCCAGGTATGATTTCTCTGTATCTCTCTAGATCTCACACCTTATTAGAACGGATTAAAACAAGAGGAAACTCTTGATAATATCTGCCTCGAAATTTAGACAGAAATTCTGTTGCTTTAAATCCTGTATTATGTCCTCCATAGCTCCGTCTGAACATTTGGACAGACTAATAGGAAACAGGAATTCAGCTTCTCCGAGGCTGGAATTTTAATGGCTATATTATATTTCTGGTGTAAACAAACATCATCCTTCTCATGTATGGTCAGCAGAAAGAGTGATGTTACCATTTTGTTCTAATCCTTTCCTTGATGCTTACTGCCTTTCTACAATGCTTCTTCCCTTTACTTTGCTGGAATCGATCATTGTATAAGCAGTAATCATGGCTTGAAAACCAAAATCAACCTGAACTGTAAGCGTATCACACTAGCATTCTAAATTCGACCTCATCTCCAGCAAGTCTATGCTACAGACTTTTGCTGTTCTATTTATCTTTTCTATTATAGTCAGCCAAAGCACTATTTTTGGTTTTACAAAGTGTTCTCAAAAATGAAATCTTCAAACCCCAAGGCATAAACCTTGTTTCATGTAACTATAAGTGTTTCGAACCCAATGAGTAATAAATGATTACATTGGCCACATTGGATGAAAAGTCTTATTACTTATGCACATGGTTGTTTACGTACCCATATTTAACGTTTAAATACGTATAGTACCTCATAATTTGTATAGTACATACTATACCTCAATGTTGTTTAATCAGATATCAATTACATTTGTCCAATACAATATTTAACATACATTTGAAAAAACAGGTATAATAGGTATTTATAAAAAAATGTAAGTAAAACCCCAACAAAAAGCAAAAGAAAAAAAAGATTTTAGTGAAAAAGAAACGAAAAGAAGAAAGAAATAAGAACAGAAGAGATGACGACGAAGAAGAAGATGAAGAAGAAAAAGAGAGAAAAGAAGACAGGAACCTGTCTTGACTCTAAGTGTGATAATCACAGAAGATAGAAGAAGAAGAAGATGAAGGTTTCTGTCCTGACTCTAAGTGTGATAATCACAAAAGGTAGAAGATGAAGAAGAGAGAAGAAGAGAGAAACTTATCCTGAGTGTGATAATCATAGACGATTCCTCAATCTATGAAGACATAATTATAAATAATTACAATTTGATGTAGAACATCATGATACACACTTACACTGATTTATAGAATAAGTGAATGTCGACATCTATATTATAAGTATTTTAGGATATGAAATCTTCAAATGTCTTATGCATTTTAGAATGTAGAACTATAATGTACATCACAAAATTGTGTATAACATAGATGCTTTTTACAATATTACAAATATTTTTTAGAAAGGTAAATAATTTTCAAATTCTAGAAGTATTTAACATACTATACGTAAAATACCTATTTTGTAAGTATTTAACATATTAAAAAACGTATTTTATGTATTTTTAAATTGGGAGGTACTATACGCGTATTAATACGTTATATATGTATAGTATCTGTACCGTATCTAACGTACTTAACAACCTTGCTTATGCATGGTTGGAGAAGTTCAGGAGTCTTTGTAAAAGTTACGATTTCTATCTGGGTTCTTCACATGTTCATTGTAGGCATAGACTACGTTTTTCTAGCTTCAAAACTCAAAATTGACCATTCTAACCCATGTGTACATAAAAGCATGCATCCATTTGTATATGAGCTTATTGAGGTTTTGTATGATGAGTTGGATGACGTTAGATTTACAACAGAGAACTTACTCAGTGTTGTATTGCCTTCTAGTCTATGCAACCTGGGTCCAATTTTAATGCCAGGGTAGATTTGGTGTATATTCTTTATGCTATGCTATTAACAAAGTTCTTATGTTACTTGCAGATAAATGTTTTCCTTCGAATTACAAGTAAAAGGCCAGATGGTTATCACGATTTAGCATCTCTTTTCCATGTATGCAATTTTGTTGTGGATTATGAATGTAACAGGAAAAACACCAAAATACACCAGACATGTTAGGTGTTTACCAGCAAACACGTAAATTTTCAAAAATGACAAGAATACGCCAATGCAGTATAATATTTTGCGCCTTCATAAGCGTATTCTTGTAACTTGTGAAGAATTTGGAGTTCTGGTAAACATCCAAAAATTAACGGAGGATTTGGTGCTATTTTAAATGAGCATTGTATACCCACTTTTGGAGTCCAAATTTCTGTCGTTAGCTTTACTTTTGTTGCTCTTTCAGGTGGTTAGCTTGGGTGACATTATTAAATTTTCAATCTCACCTTCAACCACAAAAGATTCATTAACAACAAATGTACCAGGGATCCCTTTGGATGAGAAAAATCTGGTATGAATTCTTTCCCCTGCCCAATATCCTGTGCACAAAAAATGAAGGATGCCAATTCAACAAGATTTTTTAAAGCCATCAGCCGTTAGAGCATAAATATAAATCCCACAATTCTTTGAATGCATGTATATAGTATTGTTGTTAGGTTTATCATTGTCATCATCCATGAGAAAATTATAATCTATAACTAATCAGGGCCAACACTTTTAACTGGTAAACGCACTGCACTGGTGAATGTCCAGATTATAAAGGCGCTGAATTTGTTCCGGAGAAAGACAGGATCCAATACATACTACTGGGTAATAGTAAACTCCCAATAATGATCTTTGAACAACTTAAATGTTCTCGTCATATAGATTTCGTTAGCCTAAACATAAATACTGTCAAGTTGTATTCTCATAGTTTGTATGTCTTATTATCATGATGATGATGGTGATAGATTCATTTGGACAAGAAAGTCCCTACTGGTGCAGGGCTTGGAGGAGGAAGTGGAAATGCAGCAACTGCTCTTTGGGCCGCAAATAAGTTAGGTGGACATCTTGTCCAAGAGAAAGAGCTCCAAACTTGGTCAGGAGAAATTGGATCTGATGTGCCTTTTTTCTTCTCCAAAGGGTCTGCCTACTGTACTGGAAGAGGAGAGGTGATTAAACAGTTGATTATCATGTTAAATCCTTAGAGATGGATTACCATTGTATCATTTTCATTTATTTGGGGCATGCAAAATTTGTTTAGGAATGAATTTTTATTCAGAAAGGAAAATGTTATTTGGACATGAATTTGATATACATTTTTTGTGTGGAGACTGAGAAGTGCTTTGTTTGCCTCAGATTGTGGAAGATGTGCCACCATTGCCTCTGAATTTACCTTTGGTTCTTGTGAAGCCTAAGGAGGAGTGCTCAACAGCAGAAGTCTACAAGGTATCCTACACTAGATATGCATTTGAAGATACAGCAGAGTTTACCTTTGGTTCTTGTGATCTGTAAATGATGCATATGATGCTGGTGTTTGTATATTCATTTGAATGCTGTGCTTGATAACTCTGATACAGATCTATATGGATGTATTATCTATGGTATGGATGTATGTATATACGTATGGATGTGTAACGCCATCCATGGTTCATTACTGAATATCTTTTGAGGTTTTTTTGAGCATTTGGTTTGCAATTTTTTACACTATTGAGAAGATTTCTTGACCATAATTCTGGTTCGTCGTACATTCTAAGTAGCAAATTGTCTGCAGCGCTTTGAGCTAAGTCAAGCTAGCTCTGCAGATCCAAGGAAGCTTCTAGAAGACATCATAAAAAATGGAATTTCACAGTCTCTTTGTATCAATGATCTTGGTAAGGTTAAGTATGATTCTTGTTTGGGTACAATTAGTATATTCGCTTATATATACAATGTTTTGTTTGACAGAGACTCCAGCATTCCAGGTTTTGCCATCATTGAAGTCCCTAAAAGAGAGGATCTTAGCTGCAAGCAGGGATAAATATCAGGCAGTCTTTATGTCTGGAAGGTAGATGTGCATAACATCTATGAAACCTGGATAATCCTGTTAAAAGACTTGAATGAATGGTCAATATGATATATCTATATAAACATCGTTGATTGTATTGAAACTTGAATGGATAGTTAACATGATATCATACAAACATGGTAAATCTGTTGAAGGCTTGAATGGATATGTAATATGATACATCGATTAAAACATGTAGTTAATTGTGTTGAAAAACTTCAATGGATAGGTAATGTTTTTGCGGATTTGTTTGATGGGCAGTGGCAGTACAATTGTAGGGGTTGGTGATAGTCAGCCACCTCAATTCATTTATGATGATGATGAATACCAGGACATTTTTGTTTCAGGTGTGTAGTTGATAATGGTACATGAAATCTTTACAATAATTTTAACTTTGTTTCGTCATTTGAATCGTTATAAGAATATAACATTTCAGTTTACTTATTATTGAAGCCTTTATGCTTTACTTTCCGTAGTGTACTGATTTTACCTGTTGAAAATATACTAATAATATATACATTTTTCTTAAATCATGAGACGTTTTTTTTTCCAGAGGCATCTTTCTTGACAAGGAGGGAAAATGAATGGTATGAACGATTTAGTACTAGTATGCAAAGTGATGTTGAAGAAAGAAGCATGATGATGCCAGAGACTTTGGAGGGGTAATGCAAAGGAAGGGCATCTTTCCTGACAAGGAGGGAAAACGAATGGTATGAACAATGTAGTACTAGTATGCAAAGTAAGTAATGTTGAAGAAAGAAGTATGAATGATGATGCTGGAGACTCTGGGAGGTAATGCAAAGGAAGGGCAATTATAATGGAAAATGATTTCTTAACTATGCCCTAGTAGTTATACGAAATAAGATAACATAAATCATACCAAGTAATAGAGCCTTTTGTTTATACTCACAAACATCTCTAGGACCTCCAGAATAGAAAAGATTATATATCACCTCTATGATTTTTTTTCATGATAGAACCAGGCACGAGTCCTCATTCTATTAATGAGAATTCTCATTAATTTATTGAAGCTGATATCTATTGAATTCCTTGCATTCTATTGTTAAAATAGACACATGACAGCGTTGTGTACAAATCAGATGCAATTTCGTGCTTTTTCAACATATTTGACACCTAAATTCTGTCTTGTTTCTGTGCCTATTGAAAAAGGTAGCAACAGATGATAACTTATTTTGAACAACATAATAAAACATGGAAAACTTTGACAACATAGTGGATAGATATCAATATCGAGGACATTATGCAATAAATAAGATGTACTATTGATCAATAATAGCCTTCACCACTGTCATTGGATTTTCATTCTGCTTTTTCCACCAATAAAAGAGACAATTCCACTCTTTTCCTAAATAAGGGAGATACTATACTGTCTGTAGGATTTCTAATTATTCTGTATTGAGTTTCTTCTCCCAAATGTTTTATGGCATTCATTGTAAGGAAAGGGTTCAAATTGAGTAGAACTGACCTGGAATGAATATTGTTTGAGTTACTATCATAAAGTAGTAAAGAGGAATGTCAAAAGCAAATAAATTTTGAGCTCAATTAGATTTGAGTATGACTGGATGCTGGTAACCTTAGGGTGTGTTGCTGTTGCTCAAGCTTCAACACCACCATTGTCCTGTGGTGGTGAAGTGGCAAAAGCTTCAAATTTGAAGGGATGTATAGAAGCATAATGTTATGATGCAAGAGAGGATGAATAAGCATTGCTATTTGATGTAGGAACATAATAGAGTGCATTTGTTGTGATATAACAGATCAAACTTAAGATTATAAGATGCATTAGGAACATGTATGGTGGAGCGGTTATTTAGCAACATACCATAATACTCTTCGGCAGCTAAATATGGCTTTCAAAGGAGTTAAGTACTCACTCTACTCACTTTCATATTTAAGATGCATAACCCACATTGACAGGATTTTTGAGCTTGCAGCTTAGACTGAATAATGTCACACTTGATACAGCCAGAGGATTAATTATCCAAAGTCTTTTTCAAAATGAATATTATGCATAGAAACATGGATGGTAGAGTGGTTATTCAGCAGCATACCACACCCATTGGCAGCTAAATATGGCTTTCAACGGAATCAAATACCTATTTATGTGCTATTACATGCTGTGGATATGTTACAGCACACTATAGCAATTTAAGACGGATAGTCCACATTGAGGGGATTTTTGAGCTTGCAGTTTATATATAGTGAACAATGTCACATTTGAGACAGCCACTATTTAAGAGATTCTTGAACTTGCACCAACACATGATGTTATAGTAGATTCTTTTCAAAATGAATATTATGCACTTCATGCTCACTACATTCCTACAAGGAATAATACTAAATAATATACACGTAATGTATAATTCTCCTTCACCAATAGAGTTGTTTTGAAGACTGTTGTGTATCGCTGAAACTTCACAAAGGCAAGTTTATAGACATTTGGGCCTGCTGTCTCAAAATTGAACAAGCCTTCCATGGGAAGAGAAATAACCTAATACCTATTATGCCATCACACCCTCCATACGATACTGTACAGAACTCTTTTCAACTCATAGAAATACAAGATTGAGGGCTAATTGCTGATTATCTTCTGAAAATATGACTCCATACTCCGTGATCCTCACAGGTCACACATATGCCAATATTTTGACGTCGATCCTTCATACATGTCCCCCTCATTGAAAGAATTTTGAATATAAAATCTGCATGATTTATGCTAATGTTCATTCCGTGAAGATCCCTTTATAGTCTTACCAGATGTCCATGTCATACCAAGTTCCTTATAAAATCTTCTACACTGCTGATGTCCCTATCACCTCTTCAATTGAAATGAACCCGCTGCTGAATTAAGGTGTCATTGGGGATGATACCCACCCACATCGGTAATAATAAGTCTAGGTGGCCGACCATCAACAGAACGAGACGGTAGATCTCGCAAGACCCAGAGTACCACTATTGAAGGTATTGACTCTCCTATATACACCAACATCTTCTGGTCATAACATCATGATGAAAGAAAAGAGAATATGATGTATTCATGCCAATTCTAAGTAATTAGATAAAATACCAATGAAATAGTATAAGAATAGAAGAGCAGGATATTGATCACGTTGAAGATGCTGAACTCGCAGTATATCGAGGGCCTGCAAATTAGTTTGAGCATATTACCAACTTAAATTCACTTGATAACAAAAACTAAACTAAAATAAACCTACTGCAACAAAATCTTACCGGTATATCAGTGAACAATACCAAAAATCCCCGTAATGAAAAACATACAACTGAAATAACTGCCAGTCCTGCAACCTGAAGAAACAACTATCAGTTCTATATTTTTGGCATGCTATCTATTCCTAGTCTTAAAAGAAGCTCCAAAACAGTGGCTAATAGTCATTCTATTCTCTTCCTTTCACATCGGAGACTTGCCCACATTGGATCAGCCCAGGTTGGAGATCTTTGAAAGGAAAAAGTGGCGGTCTATCTAAGGTCACAATGTAAAGTACTTAGCTAATGAGAATATCTGTTACCTTTGACAGTTTTACTAGCTTAGTTTTATCAAAGACAATACCACATTTTAGTTTTATTTATTTATTTTACTTTTTTCTCAAAGGTGAGACAACATTTTGTTACATTTATTTTGGTTTTTGTTTTCAAAGACCAGAGAGATAACATATTAATATCCATCTCTTGTTTGGTCTTATAGGCCAATTTGACCTTTTAAAAGACATCAATATCTATTTTTTCCTCTCTTTCTTTCTCCATAGTGACCAACATCATGTAAACTCTTATTAGTGAATTTTATCCAGAATTACCAAGCACAAATCAAGTGAGGGTTGACCTATGTACATAGAAAAGCTGAGAAAGAAACCAAACAGCGTTAAAACATAGAATGATGAATAATGAAGAGAAATTGCAAACATCCCTCAAAGGACATCTATTCATTTAAAAGAGATCTATGGATTATTCTTGCACTCATCCTACATAATTGGAAGATCAAACTCACAATGCCATTATTGCTATACAAGACACTTTGCTACCCAAGCCACAATGAATTTCAGCCTTCTGAACCAAAATTTGTTACTTAATATGTAAAAACTATGTGTGGAAACAGCCCAGAACCCTATTAGAAAAATAACCCACCTTCAGGATAAACATACAAATCAGCACCTTCTAATAAAACTAATGAATCAAATTAACATGAGTTTAAGGGAAACATCACAATAACCTGAATTATATTTTTACGCACTTGCAAGAAGATGAAACCACGTGACATTCAAGAAAACAATAAATATTCACACTATTGAGCTACCTTTAAACATCCACACATACAACTGATCTACCTTTCTTATGTCACGTGAGGCAGTGTCTGAACGAACGCGTTTCATCTTATGGTACAATATAAGGCCTGTACACACACTATGAGGGAATCAGAGGTCAGAACATGTTTCTTTATTTGACCACCAACTTATTGAAACATCATTCTGATTGTTTAATTGAGCTGACCATATACAGCAAGGCCGCCTCCCGAAATCAAGATGACAACAGCAAAGATATCTGAGTAGATCTGCTATGCCCACACATTATCATCATCATCTCTCTCTCTCATTGAACAAATTTTCTTTTGTACATTTTCACTGTAACACTCCTTTTTTAGTACTTGGTTTATTTCTAGGCTATAATTATGCTTCCTTGATAACATATCTTTGCGGATATTGTATTTTCACTTTCTTTACTAGAGTACTTTATAGTCATACATGGTACTGAGAAGATATTCCTCAACTCTCTGATGCAAAAAATAGACAATGGAAGGGCGAAAAATATAGGTCCATTGCAAATAAACTGGGTTGCATAATATATAACGATAAATTTTAGAAACATGCCATTTCACAACTTTCCGATTTCTTATTTAAGTTATTAAGGTGCATCAATATGCATGATATCTGCTGCTGTCAAAATATTAAAAGAAAATACAGAGGCTAAAAGTTTTTCATTTTCATTTGGAGATGTTTAAAGTAATCTCGAGAATCTTTTCAAGGAAAATGGGAACCTGAGCAAGTGTGGCTGAATTGATAGAGCTTCCATCTTCCATACCAATCCAGATTAAGACAGCAAAAACTACTGTCAATATGCATATAAGTATAATAACCTATCGTAAAAAAACAATTGCCAATTAGAAAACATATAGCAATAGTCTTACAAAGGATGTCAATATGAAGCTAATGTTAAGTTGTAAGAAAGTTTCAAGTAACAAGAATAGTTTTTTACAAGTACTTTCCATACATATTACATAAGCAAACATGATTTTTTTTTCTGAAACCTCATACGTTCATGGAGCTAACATAAACAGCATTGATGAAGTGCATCCCAGCCCATCTGAAACTGGAAAATGGTTCCACATTTTGACATATAATTAATGATTTTAATGTTAAAACAAAAAATGTCTCCTTTGTGACACGTTCTGCAAATCCCTGACCCATATCATATGTTTTTTCTTTCTAGATGATTGGGACTGTTTTTTCTACAACTCAATAGACACAAAAAGAAGTTGTTGGACAACAATACAACCACAATAGCTCATCAACAAAAAAACTATCTTAACTTTCTTTACCTCCATCACTCATGCTACCAGTTAATCAAGGGCTACATACGTAGGGTTTCGACAACAACATTCCAAAGGGGTTACAAAAGATCAGGCCATAGCAATTGGTCATGGGCATAGCCCACGTCCATTTGGATCATGTCTCCCTTGTACACAAATAAAGGCCATTAATGTCAGATATAATCAATGATCAACCCCAAGTTGTCAATTTATCCCCATATAGAGTGCACATTTTGTGATAGCACCCCAAATGAGAAGTAGCTATTGTGCAACTCGACCATATGGGTCGATAAGGTGTCAATCTAGGAAACCATAGATGAGTAGGACACAATGTATTTAGGAAAGAGCGAAGTAGGCTAATAGGATTGGCTAATCAAGTCAACTAGAAGAATATTTTGTGGGCAAGTTACGATGTACTTAGTCTTGAAGTATGTGCCATTGACTTTAAGATAAGTACTATCTAGAACTAGCTTGTATCTAGGGAGTTGGGTCATATTAAATGACAAGTGACTTGACAAAAAAGGAATATCTCCACTACTATCAACTGAGTTCCACATTTAATGTTACACTCAGACCAAATAAAGAATATAATCCACCCTCTTACACAATGGCTGGGTTGATCATTAGTCCCGACTCCCCACTAATTTTGTAGTGAGGTGGTCCACTTCCCATCTAAGCTCTAAGGTGTGACCACATGGGTGAACTACCATTGTGAGCTACTCTCATATGTAATAGAAGTTTTGTTTTCATATATCCATCTCTGTGATTGTAACTCTATATACCTATCTAATCGATTCTCAATATTTCTAACAATCAACACTATGTTTGCTGTTTTGTTGTTTTTAATTAGATAAACTAGAGATATCAATGCCTCTTTTCAAAGAAGGATTTGACCTACTATGCAAGGTAATTGAATGGGACTATTCTTGCTAGAACTTATGAGCTATAAAGAATAATGACAATATAACAAACAACAGTTCATCACAAAGAAACGCCACAATGTTCTCTTGCTACAAGTTAATCAAAGGCTGCACATGTAGAGTCTTGTTCCCAACTCTTGTTGTGTACATAGGCCACATCCACCATGACCATGATCCCATCATCATGGTCATTGCTAGATGAACAAATATTATATATCTTTTACTATAATCGGTAATACAATTTATTTTATCTTGTTTTCTATAATTATACCTAAATTTCAGGTTTTATTTTGCAGTCTTTTTATAGCAAAATTACCTGTTTTCCTGTTTCTTAGTCATTATCATTATGCTTGATCCTACAGATCTAGCTAATAAGATATACGTGCACACTTGTTTTCAGAAAAACCCCATCCCCAGATAATGTTTTACCCATAACACTGTATTTTATCATCTGTTCTGAGTAAGCGCACAAACGGAATCCAAACCCTGTTATAGAGTAATAAATGTATGAAGGTTCAAAATAATCAGTTTCCATTAGTGAATACTGACATAATAAAAACCTACCTAGTTGGAAGCCTAGAAAGTCATAAGATAATAATCTATTAGAATAGTGATTAGAAACACATGCAATAGCTGCACAGCAACCAAAATGGCAAACATGTACAACTCTATCCTGAATTTTAAGCTATCCATGCATGCATGAATATGTTCAATCCAAGAGCACGAATATACACGCTCAATGTGGAGAGAATAAACCTCAAAGTAGCCTGAAAGCAAAACACCTACCCCAATAACAAACTTTTGCCGGCTGCGTATCCGAGGAAATCGCCAACATGGGCAACATTTTCGACTAATAGCATTTGATTGTTTCCTAGTGTCTGGTCGGTTCAAGGCTGGAAGAAGAACATAATCACCATCATTATTATTTTCTTCTTCTTCTTCTTCTTCTTCTTCGTCCTCATATTTGTCAGTTGCTTGGTGACATAGATCCAACCTAAAACATATTTTCAAATGAAATGAATGTACAGGCATTTCCTAAAGAATAGTTTTATAAAGATAACAAAGGGAAATAGAAGTGCCAAATACTCTTTAGGAGGAAAAGAAACAAAAACTAGCAACTTACTACAAAAGGAATAATTACTGTGTGTGACTGCAAATTTAAATGAGTAGTATCAGATAGCTGTGAAGGCAAATTATAGATTATGTGCCAAAGTATATTTGTTTTAATATTGAGATGAATCCTAACTTCAACCCATGGACCCCACAATACCTAATGGATTGAGCTAGATGATACTTATTTTTATCATTATATTATTTAAACCTATATCAAAGACCAAAATTTTTTATATATATTATTATGTAGACCTAGAAGTGGTCATATTTTTTTTATATATTCATAAATTTATGACAGTGGTCATAGTTTGCATTTTGCTTTCTTTTTTTGTACAAAATCTTTCTCTTAGCTAAGCACAAATCTTCCTAGGGGCTGCATCATCCATGGACAATACAAAGGGAATCAAGTAATCTCATGAAATAAGATTCATATACATGACAGACAGGTGACCATTAATTAATGCTACTTGCATTCAAAGGTTTTTCGAAATTGATCAAAAAATCTTGTTAAAGTTGAGAAGTTTGATAATAACAGGCTGAAGCAGTACCAGAATGATAACAATAGCAGAAATGAAGCCAAAAATATTATCTGTGGAACAGCTGCAATAGTCACCGAAAATATACAATTAGAAAACATAAATTCGCAACTTATATAATACAAATAAGTCAGTCAAACCATCATTGAACATTTCCACAAATATTCCTTTCATTATTCAATTTAGGTCATTTAAATTGAGGTAAACCTTCCATTCAAATTGGTAAGAAGAAGTCTATATTCATTTGATTCATGTATTTTCATCTTGTCAACATACAATTGCGTCCATTTGCTGAACTCTTGCATGTGTGGAAACTTTCTTTTCTTGGAATTCATTTTATTTTATTATTTTCATTCTTATGTGCTTTCGAAAATAATCACCATGCATTCCTAGCACATCCTGAATAGTGACTAGCAATGGGCACGGTTTCGGCTCAAACCGAACCGAACCATTAAGCCATGGTTTAATGGTATATTGGTTCCAAAAATATTTAATGGTTTGGTTTGGTTTGGATTTTCTATAAACGGTTCGGTTTCGGTTCAGATAATCACCATGCATTCCTAGCACATCATGAATAGTGACTAGCAATGGGCACGGTTTCAGCTCAAACCGAACCGAACCATTAAGCCCTGGTTTAACGGTATATTGGTTCCAAAAATATTTAATGGTTTGGTTTGGTTTGGATTTTCGATAAACGGTTTGATTTCGGTTCAGTTCGGTTTTAAAACTCGGGTTTATAGGTTTTTGGTTAACTTTTTTTTACCTTAATAGTTTATTAATGTAATGGCTTAATTAATGGTTTTTTATTGATTCAATTAAATTTAACTTGAATGTTTATTTAATTTAATGGTTCAATTAAAGTTTATTTTATTGATTTAATAGATTTAACTTAAATGCTTATTTAATTTAATGTATTTTTATTTATTTAGATGTTAAATTAGTTTGACTTAAATGGTTAGGTTTAAATTTTTTAATAAATGGTTCGGTTTGGTTTCAACTTTTCCCTAAACAGTTTGGGTTTAAATGGTTTGGTTTACTTTTTCATAAAATGGTTTGGTTTACTTTTTCATAAAATGGTTTGGTTTAAATACTTGAGAGTTCATAAACGGTTTGGTTTGGTTTGGTTTTATATAAACGGTTCGGTTTCAGTTCGGTTCAGTTTCTTTGCCTTGAAACGGAACCAAACCGTGCCCATCGCTAATAGTGACTGCAACTCAACACCAGGATTTTTAAGAATGCTGCATCTACCCTCTGGGAATAACATTCCGTCAAGCATACGGCAAACACTAGAGATGACCATCCATCTTCTATTTCTATTTTATTTTATTACTTCCATCATGGAGTTGGTGATTTTAGACATATCTTTCCAATAATCAAAAGTGTGGTAAGTAATGGACAATTAATTTGAAAATGTTGAATTGGTCTGAGAGCTAGAAATAAAAATGAAGACAGAATCAATGACTAACCCCCAGTTATTGCAGCAATGAAGAATGGTGACCTATAAATTTCCAAAATCATAACTAAGAACACAGCAAATAAGGCCATGAAGACTCCCATTAGAGGGGTAGTTCCCAAACCAGGAACCACTTTTCCACATTCTGAGTTAAGTCACTGCAAACTTACTCTTAAAAGACTAACCCAAGGTTTACCCTTGGGGATATCATCAACAAAATTGGTAGCCATACAGCTTATCCAACCAATTCTATTCTTTAGCACAAAATTCTAGCCTGGTTTATGTGTGACAACTGGTTTGTCGTTAATCCCCACATATTGGAGTCATCTACTCACGTCACAGTGGCACATAGATAATTTATATCTCATTTCTATTTGAAATGCAAATGGGACATAGATCCAGGGAGCATCTTCCAGGTATTTAGATTGGTAGGTATGTTTAAGCGGCATAAGTCCTGCAAGAAAACTCCAACTCGAGAGTAGGTTCAAACAACTGATCGATTTAATATAATTTTAATATTCAGTTCTAAAAGGGTATCTAACAGAAAGGATTGGAGGATTACATCCCGCTCTATGTGGAGAAACAGAAAAGCACTGGATAATGTTCTTGATTTCAAGGTGTAGATACTGGCAAAAGCTTATTGAAACCCTGGCCTGGGCCCACAAGCATACGCTATTGGCAAATGTTATATGTTGGAAGGATAGACCCATTGCTTTTTCCATCATTCAAGCAAGGTTAGTACGGGTCGCCCATTTCTCAGTACATTACATATTTATCTATACAGCTTTATTAATGGCATCTACCTCAATTAAGTTTGGATAATCCATTGGTTTATAAATCTACCTCCTAATCAGAGTATTTCTGCTTTGATCTTGACCCCATCATTGTTACTCCATTGGAGGTAATCACAAGACCAGCAGGGTTACAAGATGATCCATGAAAAGAAAAAGGAAAAAATGTATGTACACATTTATTCCTTTTGATAGATATAATCAATGATCAGCCCCAAGTTGTAAATCTATCCCCATATGTGCTCTTAGAGTGCACATTTTGTGATAGCGCCCCAAATGAGGAGCGGCTAGTGTGCAACTCGACCATATGGGTCGATATGGATTAATCTAAGAAACCTTAGATGCGTAGGACACAATGTATTTACGAAAGAGAGAAATAGGTAATAGGATTGGCTAATCAAGTCAACTAGAATATTTTGTGGGCAAGTTACGATGTACTTAGTCTTGAAGTATGTGTCATTGACTTCAAGATAAGTACTGTCTAGCACTAGCCTGTACCTAGGGAGTTGGTCATATTAAATGACAAGTCAGTTGACAGAAAAGGAATATCTCCACTACTATCAACTGACTTCCACATTTAATGTTACACTCAGACCAAATAAAGAATATAATCCACTCTCTTACACAGTGGCTGGGTTGATCGTTAGTCCCCATTTTGTAGTGAGCTGGTCCATATCCTATCTAAGCTCTAAGGTGGGAGTGCATGGGAAAACTACCATTGTGAGCTACTCTCATATGTAATAGAAGTTTTGTTTTCATATATCCCATCTCTGTAGTTGTAACTCTATATACCTATCTAATCGATTCTCAATATTTCTATCTTCTTCTATCCACAGGCTGGCAGATGAAAAGAAATTCAAAAAGCAGAAAGAAAGGTTGTCTCTCATACCCATAACTGCAAATCCACATGCATATGACCAGCACGACCATCCGTAACACTTTGCAATGGGCGTTAGCACAAAATATGCAAGGTAACCTGCATAGCAAAACGGTATGCTAAGAGCTTAAAAAATATTTGAACTACTTCGTTCCTAGCATAAAAACACATGACGCACCAAGATTTGATGCTCCAATAAGACAATGGAAAACCTGAAATAATATACAACCGTTCAATTTGTATAGTTCAAATCATAGACATTGAAAATAACAAACTGGCTAAGGGTCATTCATCAAGTAATAGCACAGGATTATCCATCACATATCCCAAGTATTGATGATCTTTGTCCACACCATTACATTTCATGAGTATTTATGTGTATTGTGAAGTTCACATCAAACAATTGAAGAAGGCGCAGAATATCCTTTACGGAAGAATTTACATCATTTTTAATAAGATACACATCTCTGAGATAAAGGCTTGACAATACCAATATACATGACAATAATATTAAAATTCTTCAGTGTTGTCAATAAGCTTTAGGATTCAATACCTTTTGCCGGTTGCAAATCCTATACTGAGTTCGTAGATAAAGCCTTGATAGCTGCAATAAATGCTACAAATCAGTTTCAGATGCAGCAAGTTCACATTTATCAGTGTTTGCAATGACAAATTTCATAACTCATGAGGGCTATTTTTCTTTGATTGATTGATTTTGTCAATAATTCGTGCAATGTCAGAAGTTTGGAGCTATATATGGACAAAATATTCCCAGTTTGTTAGTATATGTATGAAAATAAGCACACGTAAAAACTAATCCCAAAGTTCTTTTCTTTCGCTTGAATCATAATAAGAAACTAATTTGAATCAAGTTTGCGCATAGTCACAAAGAAACGAACATGAAAAAAGGGGCATGGAAATAAGAATGTGAACAAGAATATCATGATCCGGAATAGAGAGGGTAGAATGAGTGGAAAGAGGTTAAGCTAATGAAGACATATACCCATAGTATGAACCAAACGTACCATACGTGCATTCACATTCACGAATGTTTCCATCATTCGAGTATGGTAAACACCCTCAAAGAATGGTAAATACCATAATTTTGGATTAACTATTTATTATGAGATAAATAAACCTAAAAAACGGAAAAAAACAAAAGAGAAACCTTAAAAAAAGGGGAAAAAAACACAAGAATGTTTGAATAACATTCGCATTCGTTTTCCAACGTAGGAAAACGAATGTTATGCTAGACGAACACGAATTTTACGTACTATGCATATACCCATCTACGTAAATCTTACATTTGATTTTTGAATGATCTACTGTATGCTTCAAAAACAATCTGTATACTACGTACATTCTTGTACAAGATGGTCTTCACACCCTGAGAATCTAAAATGATCACAAGAAGAATCTATTACCAATTACAAGAAAATAATTCTTATGCAAGAGAACCTAAGAGAAGGATGAGAACCCCTTGAATACGTGCTAGAACCCAGTCTTTCTCCCACTGATTACTGGGGTTTTTTAATCGCAGAAAGCATGTATTTAGTAATCTCCCCCATTGCTTGTCTATTTGAAGAACTAATTACAATAATCACGGGGAGGTCACAAACAAGGAGGAAAAAAGGCAAACAAAACATGCTATTTTGGATCGTTGCTCTCACGTGAGTCCTATACTAGAATAGGGTGATCCCAACATCGCAAAAGAGGTTCATGACATTCCAATGATAGATTTGGAATTTGAAGATTTGATTGACGTTATGTTCTTCCAACATACATGGTGGTTTTAGTAACGTCATGCAAGCATATGAAATAGAGTTTCCGATCAATGTGTGTGTCTCGATGCTTGCCACACACATACCCACAACAGGTCATCGATAGAGGACAATCACAACTTTCTTTAGCCACGTGACTCCTCATGCTACAAGCCAATCTAGGACTACAGAAGAGGATTCTTGACCAAGACAGCATAGCATATATGCAAAATATACATACAATTACAGACACATAGATGCGTGTGTGCATGCATCACACACATGCATCTGTATGTGCTAGTGAGGCTACAACTTAGCCTAACATCAGTTTTTCTCCATTGGGACTCAATAGAGCATTAAATTTTGATGATGTTCAATTACACATCCCAATAAGGACATCTCTGCTTGCGCTTGGTACAAAAAGCCTGGAGAAAGACCTCATTTTGTTTCATGTTTGCGTTTTTCTTTGATTTCCTCTTTGGTAGGGGGGTAGGGATGTATGAACCCTACTTACTTGCAGCTAGGTTTCATTTACGGAAAGAAAAAAAGAAAACGCATGAAAAAACAAAAGTCATTGCAACGAATTTACAGTGATGACAAAGGAAACATTCAGACAATATTAAGAGACGACATGGTAAAACAAAATTTTAACAAGCGATACAGCTACTGTACTGAGAAAAGAAAGAAACTACAAGAAACGGAGGTGAGAGAGAGAGAGAGAGACACACACACACACACAATAGTCTAATAAATAAGCATTGCAACTACTGAGATAAGAGGGAAGGAAGAGGGAAGGAAATACCTGGACGATGGCGACAGAGACGATGAAGAGATCAATGAGAGACAATGTGGCATAGACGGCGATGATTGAGATCGTGGCAAAGCCGTTACTGCAACTATCCACTCCTTGGGCAATCAGATGCGATTCTCGATCCATAAACAAACCCCCCACAACAAACATAAAACCAAACCAAACCAAATCCTTTCCCGAATTGTTTTCCTTCCTCTTATCTGATCTTCAAACTACAACTACCCTACTAAACTAGGTCACAGAAAACAGGAAGAAACACAGAATTCTCTCTCCCACAGATCTGAAGGAGGAGGAAGTAGTGAAGGTGGCCAGGCCAATACATCAAATATTTTTACTCTTTCTCTCTCCTAGTCGTAGAGTTTCTTCCATTTTTGGATGGACTTGGGGCCCATCTCTGTCTCCAGTGAGACCAACACAACGCACACACACACACAGAGACAGAGACAGAGAGAACATCACATGTGTACAGTGTTGTATATACATACATACATACATGTATATACATATTGTATGTATGTATGTATGTATGTATGTATGTATGTATGTACATATTCCCTCCCACGACAATTAGAATAAATACTCTCCTTCCTATCTATCTATCTATCTATCTAATCATCTATGTAGATTTTAGATGCTACTCAACCAAAACAAACACACACAATATTTATATGTACATTTGTATATGTTCTCACGACCACCATTGTAATTACATACCCTCAAACCCCACAAAATTGGTTGTTGTTTCTTGTTGTTGGCCCAAGCTTTTTATTCCATCCATGGCTTTTACCTTCATCAATGTTGTCTGTGCCTCCTTCTAACCGTGACCAATGTGCTACTTGCCGCTTGAAAGTTGGAAAAGGAAGACATTCAAGATCATATCAAAATGGAGGAGGAATAAAATGTTGGGTGCCTTTTAAATATGTGTTCCATACATTGGTAACCATATAAGGATTGGGGTAGGTACATACCCACTTGTGTGGAATCTAAGAAAAAACCTTGATTGGAAAGTTTGAAGGACAATCAATTGATGCCTTTTGTGCATCCTATGCTTTGCAATGTTATCACATGCTAGCTTTCCATGGACCTAGTAGGTAACATCTTATTAAAATTTGAAAAGGTTAGAGGTCATTATTAGTATGGAAGCCTCCCGATCGAAAAGGTTAGAAAGGACCAAGTCTTTGATGGAATGGAATACTTAAAAGTGTTCAAGTACCAAATTTGGTGATGGTATGGAGGGCCAAATCCATTTGGAAAGACTTTGAAAATGTTTAATTTAATTGCATTCTTTTTTATGAAGTTGCTTATGTCAAGATACAAACACCATGCATGCTCCTACTTTGTCAAGAATGGATCACTTCACATTTAGATCATGGACTTGGAGAGGGTTGTATGGGGGTACACATGCTTAACGTATTTTTAAAAAAACCTAACATCAACTTCCTCAAATAGCATGGAAAGCAAGCAAGTAAAATCAAGAAGACCCATGAAAAGCAACATAGTGAGTTTATTTTTATTTTTATAAACACAACATATGGATTCATTGTGTTTATTTAATGATTCCTAAACAAAAACTTTTGTGAGTGACGCTTTTTTGGAATGTCATTGTTTCACAACTAGAGAAATGTGGAAGTTTAGACCTCACACATATATATTGCACCAAACATTAATTCATTGTGGACGACAACGGAGAAATGGATAGGCTACAAGGAGGAGGGCTCTTTGATCCCAAGAGGTAGGGACACACCGAACAGGATCGAAGGCTCTGAATTGCAGGGCAACGAGACATCATCACAGCATAAGGCAATTCGAGTACTAGCATATACTGGGCATAAATGGATTGTAGATCCTGATCTGATCAAAGTACAACATGATTGGCACATATGTACTCATGAAAACACATGGCTACGTAAGGTCAGTTGGGACCCTTTGCAATGAACATGGTGTGATCATTACGCGGGGCAAGGAAGCAAACCTATCCCTTTCTTTCAATTCACAACTAGATTGGGTCGCCATATTATAGCCACTCAATCCGCCCAAGAGCCAGCTGCTGCAAAGGTTTGGCACACATATCATGTTCCTTACACAATTATCACCAAGCTTTAGCAAAAACTCTGGAAACAACAACACGTGAGGCAAATCACCACTTTCCAATGGCTATTAATACATAAGTCACTACCGGTTGGTGCATGGCAGTGTGGAAACCTCAACTCTCCTAATTGTGTAGCGTGTCCAACTGTATTAGAATCCATACGACGGGTTCTATGGGACTGCCCAGAGTCCCATCGAATATGGTGGGGGGTTGGCTGCTTATTGCGATTATGCCAGGTGCAAGGCTCAATCAAGAAGGGGAATGTATGTTGGCTATCATGGCAGGCCCCAATTGACAGTTATGAGCATCAGGAAGAGGGGATGACTTTGGTTATAAAAACATAAGAGATTTTTTTCTCCACCATCGGCAATATCCACTCAACTCCTATTAGTGCCAAATCTCAAGTTGTGTTGGACTTGGTCATCCCAATAACTCTTTGGATTCTATGGAAACAACGGTGTAGACAAGTCTTCTCCAACCAAAGCACGCAACCAATAATGTTAATGCAAGAGATATGGAGTGAAGCTGTAGCGACTCTAAAGAGCCAATATGATGGCCTCAAGGGCGACTCCGATAGAGTTGAAAGACAACGACTAGCCTTTATCCAACAATGGTCGTCCTCTCCCTTTCTTGAGGCAGTGGGCATCCACATAAGATGGACCTATCGTGTCTCTATAGGGATTTGTATATAATAATCTCATCTGTAAAATCTTTATAACTAATGGAAAGAGTTTTTTTTGGATAATAATAATAATAATAATAATAATAATGTTTGCCCATGACTTGTTTCTATACAACTAAACTTATGCTCTTTCCAATATGAGACAGAGCATTAATGTAGATCATGTATATTTTGTCATTGAGCAAGTTTGCTAGTTGAATATCACATTCTATGACACTGCTCC
The DNA here is from genome assembly GCF_043228905.1 of Azolla caroliniana. NCBI lineage: Eukaryota > Viridiplantae > Streptophyta > Polypodiopsida > Salviniales > Salviniaceae > Azolla > Azolla caroliniana. Next base: position 8,556,842 of record NW_028230449.1, on the reverse strand, counting down.
ATCTTTTGATAAAAATTTGTGCTTGTTTTCCCCATATTTTCAACTTATCCATACATACATTTCTCCTTGAATGACAATGTGGCTCTCCATTGGAGGTTCATTTGCAAAAACCCTTATGAACATTAAGAATCATTCGTCGACTCCTCACATCCTAACATGAAAATGTTTCACTTTGGCCTCACAAGTAATGTTTAAATCTTGAGCAAATCCATGAATATCCTCTCTTGCATCCTTTTTATTATTCATAGCTTCACCCATGGTACTCTTGCTATTGGTTTCTGTTGAATTGTTAAAATGCTTTTGTATGTTATCTATAGTGCATGGGTTTGCTACCATAGATGCTACAAAAATTTGGGACAACACTTCAACCTCTTATTCAAAATGCTATTGCCCACTTCATTATTCCTATCTAAGAAGTACATGGCCATTTGGTAACTGTTTTTGTTTTGATGTTACGTATGTACATATAGTGCATGTTTTTTTTATCATGATGTTATACCTTTTCAAATTGCAAACCACCATAATTGATGTTCTCCGGTCTACATCAAACAACCAAACAATCGATTTACATCTCTCTCTCTAAATAAATATATGAAGTATTTTATTGATTATACAACAAGAAACTATATATATGATTGTGATTTCCAATGGTTATGATAATTTCACCTACAAGGCATCAAATGGAAATGTGACAAAAGATAGAAATGTGGCGAATCACCAACAAAAGAAAGAACCATAAAAATAAGCCTAAACATGACAATAAAATAAGATAATGTTTCGTTCTCGTTTATTTCTTGGCTTTCGATGGTCTCACCTTTTAATGGTCAAAGTATCATTTGTTCCTGCATGAATATTCTTACAACTATCGACAAGTTAAATTGTCAAGATAATGAATTCTTGCAACCTCAACTTTATTAAGTTTACTTGAACTTCAAAAGCCCATATTATTTGTTTTATCACAAGGAATTCCTCTTTTCTTTTGTCTTATTCCACTTGTTATTTCATAGAGAGGCAAAACCCTACATCAAATTCGATAATGGTCGTTGTCTACCTAGTTGATTCGTTTCTATCCTTTTGTCCACATTTTGACGCTATACTATTCATATTTTGTAAAAGATGGGGGCGACTCATTTTTATGTTTGATGTCGTACGCGTTAGTTGTACACCATAGTTTGAGTGTACACCATTCATTATTGTTGTAAAAGCTAAGGGTGCACACTTTCCTTTTTACGTGGATACTACATTAATGTTATAATTAAACACTTTAGTCTCACTCAGCCTCCCCCAAAGGAAGGAAGCTATACAAGCTCCCTTACTTTTTTTACTCATCACAATTCACCATCATTTCAAAAAATGTGCCCATTTTCTTTATATTTCCATACATCCATTAGAGTTTGAGCAGATCATTACATGGTTAATAAACCATGTGAGTTCATTACATGATGGTAAATCTAATGTTTAAGTAGATCAAGGTCGTGGATTTAAATCTAAAGCACCTTGTCTAATATAGATATGTTGACTATAGCATGCATATTAACATGGCTTTGCAATTAAGGTTTTCATGAACAAAGAGTCGAAATTGATTTCAATTCTAACAAGAAGAAATTAAACCTACTAGATCATTCAACCTATATGTAAGGCATTGAAATCATTGGATTAACAATAAATTAGAACTTGTTTTTACTTTTGTTTTCCTACTTGCAATCACTTTTTTAAATAACAAGCTCTTTAGAGTGTTCTTTGATCACATTTGAAAGATGTTAAGACCATGATAAGGATCCTATAGATTAATAATCCTTAGATTGATTTGTGATGGAACTCAAATATACACAAGTAAATTTCTTATGAGAAGCTCAATTAACATCACAAGAAATAGAAAATCAACTATGCCCACATTATTTTGGCCTTTTTACACTATTGTGGCCATTAGATCTTCTCTTTCTTTTTGCTTTTTGCTTCCTTTTCCTTGCCTCAAGACTTGTGTCCTAATGTCACATCGTTTGAAAGGAGTGGGAAGTGAAGTGGATGAGACATACTTAACATCCTTGCACCTAATGAGTGCACAATCTTTGGATGCATGTTTTTAGTCATTCTCTAGTCACTAAAGCAAGTTTTTTCTATGTTTGTGAAATTGTAATGTTGGAGAATCTCTAATATCCAAGGATTGAATAGTCACGATTAGACACCAACTATCAATATACCCAAATGTTTAGGTCATGTTATATGCTCAAAGGTTTCCCTACTTTACTTGTTGTTCACTTTTATGACATTGTTTGTCTTGACCAACCTCAAGCAAAAGATTTGAGAAGATCCCTAAACCTCAATGATGGTCCATGCTACCACGTATTGTCTAAAGATGTACTTGGCCTTATAGATTTTGAAGATTTCTTATGCCTTTTGTCAATAGTGGATAAGCCTTGGATTTTGGCGAGCCATTTAGTTTTGTTGAGGTCAAGTTGTTTAGGGTATGTTGTGATGTGGGGAGTGCACACGGGGAAACAACTAGATGTATAAAAAGATGGACAATTTGAGGTGAAGGAGGAAGTGCTTCTAAATCTTGAATGAGCTTGGAATAGCAAATCAAAAGGGCGTTCCAAACCATTGAAGACAAGAGGCAACAAAGCCATCTCATTGGTTCACTAAACTGTAACTCACGTATCCCTCCGAAGCTCTACCCTCAAATCTTATATCTCTATTTTCATTATCTATTTCCCGTTCAAACCACTACATGCAACAAAGTTGAGATAATCACATTTGTATTTACTCAATTCGTGAAATTTAGTGAAATTTATAATTTCGATATCTATATTGTGGAGTGTCCACTCGATGCGTCATGTGCATAGTCCATGCAACTGCTTGAGTTGTGTGATGGGATGAGTAACTATCCAACTCCTCGGTGCTTTATACCTAGGGCAATCTCATGAATTCATAGCAGTTCCTATGGCTGCGAAAACAACAAGGAGTTGGTTCTCATATATACCTGGCTTTTCTTGTATGCTTTCGGCAATGAAATTAAGATGTAGTATAATATTATGCGCGTACATGGGACAAAGGGGAGTGAAATTTTGCGTGTAGGAATAAAACCTGGAGATGTACGAAGGAAAGCCAAAGTAACAAAGGCAGCTTATACAACCGCCATGTGTAATAGTTAGGCACCATGAGCGCATGATGAGGTAATAAGTACATATTGATGATAATGGAATATTGTGGGTAATAATGCGCGGAAGCAAGTGAGGACATGTCGGTGAATATGCACAACAAACAACACGGACAATGTGACAGAGGATATGATTGAACCGTAGACACAGGATGAGCTCAAATGGAAGCTTTCTCTATTATTCTCTCTCTCTTAGAGATTCAAGATATACAAGAATGATCAAGAGGTGACAATTACAATGTTAGGTTATTGGTTATATATTAAGCCCTAACTCTTTGGACGTGTTCACACTAGGATACAAAGTGGAAGGAGTCGAGTCATTATGCCAACAAACTGCCCCCTAATGGGACTATCTTACTAGGACCAAATGGTCGAAACAAGGAGTGCGTAGGGATAGGCACACGACGATTAGAGGGTGCTTAAGCTAAACAAGAGAAAGTAGGCAACATACACTAATGAGAGAGAGAGAGAGAGAGAGAGAGAGAGAGAGAGAGAGATGTTTTTAATTCAAAGACGGCGGTGGTCTTAGGCAAATTTGGTCCTAGTAAGATACATCCGAAAATATCTATGGAGAGTGCATCACTGGAGCATGGAACCCACAATGGGCTTAACTCAACTAACCTTGAGGAACCATTTAGTGAAGAGTTCCCTCCTAATAAAGTGATGACCTTTGCGGCGGAAGCATCAGCGACACCAACACCCACCAAACCACATAACGCCAACAAAAGACCCAATAAAAGACTACGAGCTTCTATAAATTCCCCTACTCGACGTCGTATTCTCCGAATCTGACGAAGCGCCAACAAATAGCCAAGCAAAAGACCAAGGGCGCCTTTAATATCTCCAAAACTCTTGCACTCAAATAAAGACAAGGTACTTTGTCGGATGCCACTCTTTATTCTAAACATTTTAATGATTATAAAGTTAAAATCATAGCCAAGTTTAAATCCCTTTATCGACGCTCTAAGAAAACCAAAACTACTTATACTCGTATTTTAAACCTAAATGAACACGATCTTACACCTCCTAGCTTAAGAACCAAACCACCTAACTTGAATATAGAACATGAGGAGTTAAATATTCGTATGCATAATGAGTTTAATACTATCACTAAACAATATAATAAAGAACTAACTCGATGTTATATTAAACATCTAGACTTACTCGCTCATAACTATGCTAAAGACTTGAATGATTTTCCTAATAAAGTTATATTAGATATAAGTAAGATCGCTGAAGTCATTCAAGAGCCCTTATATTCGCAATCAATATCTTCTAATACTAATAGTAATACTTTTAAAGAAACCTTAGCATTATGGCAACAAACCTTTGCTATAGAAATTTTACAGGCATGTGATGATTTTGCAATGAATCACACAATCGAAACTACCATACATTTAAATGCTACTAAATATAAAGAAAAATCACTCACAAACAATGAACTCTTAGAAAAAACACACATAAGTATTGCAGATACGTCAGAGAAGTTAAACATTAGAAAAATAGATATAGAGATGAGTGAAGAGAATGACTATGAAGATTATTATAACAGTCCATCACACTTTACAACTCTCGATAACACGAGTAGTGCTAAACATAATAGTGATGTGCCTATCTGACCATTTGGTCCTAAAAAGATACATCCTAACACTAATCATAAGCTTAAAACCAACCCTATTACTAACCCTAACAATAACCCTAACAATAACCCTAAAAATAACACCAACCATAAGCCTAACCCTAAAAATAACACCAACCATAAGCCTAACCCTAAAAATAACACCAACCATAAGCCTAACCCTAAAAATAACACCAACCATAAACCTAACCCTAAACCCTTGCAACAAAAGCCTCTCCGACCAACCAATCATCACTCCCTCCCCCGATTTACCTGCAATATAGCCACACACGAAGTCAGTAAGAACTCCGTCCCCCTTTCAACCTTAATGGCATGAGGGTCACATTTATTAACCAAAATAAACTTCCCTCACATCCCTATACCACAATTAGCGCCGGACACCATCCACCATATGTGTCGGATCCACATACTTCAGTACCGACATTCGACAGGAACCACCCACCCACTCACAATGAACGCCGACGCGACCAACACCATTCACAATTACAAGCATGTCCGCCACTCCATCTTCGACCCGGTAACGACCATATCTATGGAAACGGAAACAGAAACCATCATACATACCCGTTCTCCCCCTCCAATGTAAGGCTCCGGACTGTGTATGACAACCGGCCTATAGATCTACAACCCCCCCTCCATGGCATGATGCACGGGACTACACAAGGCAGCCGACATGGATACATGCCCCCTCTCCTCCCAACCCCACGCATGTATTATGAAGAAAATAATGTCTCCCACCTACGTAACCCTAATCTTCCCCACTCCTCTCTCCCCCACGCAACCTCTCTGTAAAAACAACTCCCTCCTCCTCCTCCTCCCCCCCTCCCTCTTTCTCTCACTCGTTCCCCCATCCTCCTCTTCCTACCCCCTTTTTACTTTCTAAATATTACATGGATACCCCCTCCCCCTTTTTGTCTAATTCTTACTCTACCCACCCCCCTTATTTTGAAGAATTCCATTCAAACCCCCCACAATTTTCTTCCATTTATCACTCTACACCTCCCCCATTATCATCTAATTTTCATAATGCCCTTCCCCACCTTTTTTCAAATCCTTACCCTACCCATACCCCTTTAATTAGCCCACATCACTCTCATTATACTTATCATTCCCCCCCAACACATCCTCCATATTCAACTCATCTCCCCCCTACACATCCTCCATATTACACTAACCCCCCCCCCCCCATTTCTTCCTAACACAAAAACCCCCAACTTTTATTCTAACACTCCCTCACATAAAAACTATAAACACTATAAAAATACATCAAAACCTTGTCCTCCCCCAAAACCACTAGGAGACCCACAACCTAGTAGACCAAAAAACGGTTAGCCAGGTGTGCTAAACGCGTTAACAAACGGTTTATGACAGGAACTGCACACTCCCTATGCGCAACGCTCGGCCACAACCGAGCTTAGAATCATACATAGAAAACGGGAAATGAAAGCACAACACAATGGAGAGAGGAGTACATAGGATGTTAGCGTGGAAAACCCAAACTAGGGAAAAACCACGGCAACCCACAGACTGCAAACTATCACTATATCAGAATGTACAATAGTGAAGCACCGAGGCAACGAACTCGAGCTTGCTATCTTCGCCACAGGCGGCGGATACAACAGAGATACGAACTCTTCGTCTCTTTCTCTCTCTCTCTCTATACACTGTTACACGCTCTCAAGTCTTGCACCAACAAGAATGACAACAACACTATCTTCTCTGTTTGCCCTAAGTCATATTTATACTAATATGACTTTTCGGCTATTTACAAATATAGCCCCGATGGACTCTTAGAAACATATTTACAAATATGTCCCTTCATCCGATGATCACTCTTCACCGGGCTTGCATCATCCGACGCTTGCCATGCACTCATCATCCGGTTCTCATCGGGTCATCCATAGCCGGGTACTCATCATCCGGTGTCGTGAAGATCCGTCACTATGTGCGGATCATGAGGCGGAACCGCCGGGGTTCTGGACTGGAAGGATTCAAAGTCGGTACAAGCTTTGGCGCAAGCTTTAGCGAGAAAGTACTTAAGATAGATTGGGAAAGAGAGGAGTTGCGATTAAACGATTGAGAGCGATTGATTGAACTTTTATCTTTGGATTTAAGAAACAAGTTACACGATCAATTTGATAACGAATTTCTTCTTCTTAATTTCATAATAAAAAAAACGTGTTTTTTCTCCTCCCCCTTCCTTCTTTTATAGATGCTCTCATGCATAGGATGCATGTGAGGGTACAAGACATGCATAAAATGCATGTTTGCCATTTGGCGCTTATGTATTACATGTGGTGCATGATAACCATGTCACTCATTTTAGCTCTCATGTATGAGAATTTACATGTAAAAGTACAATGATAGAAATATAAATTCAACTAAATGTCATGGCTTAATGGTAAGCTAATTGACTCCTAACTCGGAGGTGCAAGGTTCGAATCTTTACTTGCCCTCCTTGTAAATATATATATTTATATATTTATTTATCTAGTCACCGGATGCCGGTTCGTCGATTACCGGTGCCGTCGCCGGATGCCGTTTTGCCGTCGGATGCCGTTGGATCACCGACTCCATTGCCGGTCCGATTTTGGTTGGCCAAAACCCTTTACGAGTACCTTATATATGATGAGAGCCGTATTTGTCGTGCCTATGTGGGATATCTCACAATTTTCTCTTTTCCTTTCACAAACTTTATACCCTCATATCTTGACATTTAGTTGTCCGTTTCTCGTATAATAAAGTGCATTTGAAACCTCCATCATTTTGTACTTAGATATTAAATTTATTTAAAATGTTATCTTCACAATTATTGTATTATGTGATTCATACTCGATTTCGTACGTTTTATGGGATTTTCACATTATTGCCGAAAATCTTCACGACATCCACCCCCACCAAACCGCACATCCTCCGGTACGTGCCAAGAAGAGAGAAAGTGAGATTTTGGTTACGATGATCAATTAGATTCCTCCATGTCTGCATTTTCATCCGGCCTATTATGTTCATTGTCGAGGTAATCGAGGTTAGGATCCTTGTCTTGTCTTTTCTTGAAAATCTTTACTCTTTTTCCCGCAATGGGTATGGCTAACCTTGATCCGTCTAGTTCCGCAAGGTGGTATGTGGCATTATCGTTGGCACTTGTCACCACATACGGCCCGAACCATCTTCTTGCAAACTTCCTTGTTGTACTGTGTTGATTGTCAAGGGTGCTGTCGTAAACCAAAACCCAATCCCCTTCTTCAATATCTTGGGACGAAGTCGATGCGTGTTGTCGAACCGAACTTTGTTCTTTACTCGGGCTGCCTTCATCATCTTTCGCGCTTTTTCTAAATCTTCAGGTCTTCTTTCAAGTTGCCTTATCCGCGCCGCTAATAACTCTTCTCGGCTCATCTCGTTCTCCCACGGTATCGCTACCCATGAGGCGATCGTCCTTTCGATGGGCATAATCGGCTTTTGTCCATACATAAGCTCCGTCGGCATATACCCTGTCACCGAGCTATGTGTCGTTCTATCGGCCCACAAGGCATAGGGTAATAGTCGTGGCCAATTCCCGACTTGACCGTTGCATGCCCGTACGATGGCTTTAACGATAGGTCCATGCCCTCGCTCGATCTTCCCATTTGCTTCCGGATTGTAGACAGTCGTGAGGGAGAGCTTCATGCCTAGTCTTTCGAAGAGCTCCGTCGCTTCGTGCGCGTCCAACTCCCCTCGGTCGGCCACTATCTTCCCTACACATCCATATCAGCAAACAACATCTTCAAGTAAAAATTTGCAAACGGCTGAAGTCGCCTTATTTGTCAAGGCTCGTCCTTCCACTTGATTTGTCAAGTCTTCCCTTGCCAGCGCTAAGTACTTCATTTGTCCCACTCCCATTGGCATCGAGACCAGATCCACCATCCATTTGAAGTGTATGGTGAGTGGGTATGTCGGCTTTAACTCATCACGATGACGTATATTTGAATATACTTGGCAAGTTTCGCATGTGGACATGAAATGGAGTACATCTTTGTACATGCTTGGCCACCAGTACTTCTCCTTCAACTTTTCGAACGTCGCCCATGTTCCTCTATGACCTGCCCAAGCACTCTCGTGGAATTCGGTCATCAGCGTCTCTTGCTCTTCTTTCTTTACCACCACTCGACGTGGTATTCCTGTCCTTCTTTTTGGATGTCGCCAAAGGAATCCTCCCTTCAAGAAGTATCGGTAAGCTTTCTTTCGGATTCGTAGGGCCTCCTCCTTTGTCAACGAAGCATCTGCCGTCAATGTTCTTAGGAATCTACCAATGAGTAACCACTCTCCTTCGTACTCGTTCTCGTTGAAGGCGTGGAGGGTTTGCGTGTCCTGGTCTTCCGCCGGCAATCGAGCCATCTTGAAGAAGTCGAGGGCGACATCTTCATCTTCCGAAACCATGTTACTTCCATTTGAAAATCTTGCCCTCGACAGCATGTCAGCCATGGCGTTCTTCTTCCCTGCAATGTGACGGATCTCTGGGTTTAAAGACTTGATGTAGGTGATCCACCTTAGCATAACAAGATCTGGGGTCGCACATCCCGAGACCATTCCGAGAATTGGGAGACAATCTGTCTCTATTATCACTTCTGACCCGATCAAGTAATCTTTGTCCGTCTTCACTGCTGACACAATACCCCAAAGTTCTTGCTTGACTTGGGCATATCTTTGTTGCCGTTCGCTGAGAACCTTTGCTCCGAACCGGACGGCATATCGCGCATTATCTTCACCTTCTTGGTTGATGACCCACCCGATTCCGGTTGGACTCGTATCTACGGTTACGTAAATTGGTTTCCCTTCGGCATAGTCAGCCTTCCTTAGTGCCGGAGCTTCAAGAAGCAGTTTCTTTAATCTTCGCATCGCCTTTGTGTGCTCGTCTCGCCATTCGAACTTTATTCTTTTCTTTAGTAGTCCATATAACGGTTCGGCGACATGAGCGTAGTGAGGAATCCATATATGATAAAACGCGCATGCTCCAAGGAACCTTCGAACCTCCGTTTGGTTTTCGCATTCTTCTTTCATGTCTTGGATTGCATTCACTTTGGATGGCGAGGGCTTCCGGCCGTATGCTCCACACAAGTGACCTACCACCAAGATCTCCGGTTGCCCGAATGCGGATTTTTCTCCCGAAAATGTCAAATTCGCATCTTCGAGCCTTTGAAGCACCTTCTCGCAATCTTTCATATGTTCCGCAACGAACTTTCTACAACCTTCCTTATCTTTCGATTCATCTTTCTCCTCATCCGAACATCCTTTTATCGGAATATCATCCAAGAATGGCATCGTGATGTCCGGAATGCAATCCTTCAAGACTTTATTCATGGCATTCACCATATGAGCCACCGAGTTCGTTGCGCCTTGGGGTAAGGTACACATCCGCACAAGCCCGATCGGAGTCCTCATGGTTGTAATGTCCCGACTGTCGATCGCCAATTGGAATTGGTCATATCCGGAGTAGAGATCGCCAATGGAGTAGAAGGACCAGCCCGCAAACGCTTCGGCAAATTCGTCCACGCTCGGACCGATTCCGGCATTTCGAATTGTCACCTTGTTGACGGGTTGAAGATCCTGGATGAATCGCAATGATCCATTCTTCTTCGGCACCGTGAAACATCTATTGGAATAAGGAGAATTCGACGGTTCTAGAATTCCCATACTCACCTTCTCCTTTAAGAGCTCGATCAGCTTCGGAAGGTGTGCTCTCGAACCGGTATCGGTTTCAAATTCCAAGGCACATGAGGCACCGTGAAGATCACCATCGGCTCTATAACCTTTGGGTCGGCGCATCCGATTTCTCGTGGGAAGAATGCGAAAGCCTTCCCATGTCTCTCAAGCATATCGCGAAACATTCGCTCCTCTTCAGGGAGAAGGAAATCCTCCTTTCCAACTCGTAGCTTCCCCTTCGTCTCTTTGGTGAAGACATGACCTATCTTCTTCGGATCTCTTAAGCTTGGATCGTTAGCGACTTCCTTCATCTTTTGCCAGCTATCTTCCGGTAGCGGAACCGCAACTGGCTTGATCTTCTTATCCACCGTTTTATATTTCGTGTTGATGTCAGCTTCCTTCATCGAGATGCCACGACGGTATTCATCGATGATAGCGTACATGTTGACGGAGTTAACCGAAATCACGCGTTGGTTGTGAAGATAGCTCAAGTCCACGACGTCCTCGATTTCGCCGATGGTGTCGTTAAATGAGGCTTCTTCCATAATATGAGTCACGAACTCTCCTTCTTCTATTATGTTCTCTTCTTTCAGCATCTTCTCGAATTCTTGTATCCGGCGCTTGTGCTTCTTGTCGGGTAGTACTAGTTTACATGCGCCACTAGGTGTGACACATGTTGCTTCTCCTTGCAATCCACGCACTCTTCTTTCTTGTGGGGTCTTGTGATTGCTCGGACTATTTGTGCCCCATGCTTCAATAGTCTGCTCTAAAAATCCGAGGATTCGCCTCCGAGACTATCTCGATTCCTTTCATGATTGGCTCGCACCGTTAGGAATTGGACCGATCTTTGGTTGTCAAGACTCTTTATTCGTGCGAAGGCTGCTCCATTATCAAACACTCTGGTCTCCATCCGAGATGATGTGATATAAGGTTGCCCTAGGATGACAGGATGTGACGCCGATTCTTGTACGAAGAAGTGTTGATCTATCTCCACATCCCCGATCGTGACTTTGACATTGGGACAAGCTCCGTACAAGTCCTCCGTAGACTTTGTTGCCACGCGAATCTTCCATCCGTGGTTTGTACTGATTGGCCATCTTCCCTTTTTGTAGAAGTCGATTGACATGAGATTGATCTCCGAGTCGTGGTCGATCAAAGCTACGACGGTCTCTTTCTTCTCCCCGATCTTCCCCGGCGTCTCCGTTGTCGCTCATGCCCAATGAAGTCGAGTGTAGTTGCTATCCACCATATCTTCATCGATTTCGTCTCTTGCCATCGTTATGGCGTTCGTTTTTGCTTTTTGCAGCTTCTCTTCTTCCTCGTCCGATTGTTGTCTCTTTCTCTTTACAAGGTCCACGATCGTGTCATGGAACTCCTTCTTCGTAATGCCAAGCAATTCCCTCAAGGACAAAGTTACGTGGCTATCAAGAACTCGTTCTTCGAGAATCTTCTTTAGGTCTGTCATCTGCTCTATGTCCGACCTTAGCTTATAGGTAGGTATAGTCCTAGTCCTCCGAGCGGGGTCTTCGACACCAACCTTCACGGGCCGCACCGTTTCTTCAACTCGTATGCTCGGCTCCCCTTTTCGGCTTGATTCTCGTTCCTCCGATTGTAAAGGTCGACTCGTCTCCGCATCGTCCTTCTTTTTCGCGTTCCTTGTTTCATGTCTTTTAGATGGGCCTTGCTCTTCTATTCTCTTTCTCTTTTCTTCGACGAACACCTCATGGTTGTCGCACATCACCTCTGCGAGTATGGTGTTGTCGTCCACTGGATCCGACCACCCGGTTATGCTTTGCACGCTTCGGTCCGCAAGCTCTACCTCGTTCGACGTGACTTTTCCCTTCTTCTCATATTCGAGAACGGAAGTCCAAAACTTTGCTCCCGCTCTAGCAGCTTCAGTCTTGTCTTTCCCGACTCTTATTCCGGCCAACGCAGCATAGTGCATCGCATCCACATGAGTCGCATCGGCATCCTCCATAGATTTCTTCATTCCTCCTCTTCCGAAATTCACCCGTAGGGGTCTTCTAGTCTCGCTTGAGTAGATCATGTTGTCCTCTATGTATACGATATTTTGTCGAATCGCCTCTCGAAGGCTCGCACAATCCCTTCTCATGTGGTCCATGCTATCGCACCACACGCATCTAAAGGGTTCTTTTCCTTTAGGGACCCGACGATTCATGTTGGCTAGCGTGACCTTCTCGAACTTCTTCGCTAGCTCTTCAATGATGTCATCATCAATCTTCTTTTCTTCCACGTTACTTTGTCTTGGCGGCTCAACTACTTTCGGCGGTCTTGCTTTCTCCGTGGTAGTCGGTCCCGTCAAGTCGGTGTCATCAACCCATTGGCGACGCTTGTCGAGCCTATTGCATGCCTGCTTCACCGCGATCCAGTCCGCTACGAGCCCATTTGCTTGGGTATCATCTTCGAGAAGAGTCCCCAACTCCCGTCTATCCTTTATGTCCACGGCCTTCAAGAAGTACAAAGTCTTGTCCTCTTCAAGCAACACTTGGTCCGTATTGGGGAGACGACTAAACATCTGGTCGAATTCGTCGTACACCCTCGAGACGCTCATCTTCTTATTCTTCTTCTCTATCCACTTCATCAGGGCATGTCGAGTCATCCTCGTGGAGTCTTCAGTCACGAACTCCGCTAGTATCGTTTTCTCGAACTCGGACCATGTTGTCTTACCTTCTTGAAGCTCGATGACGTGTCTTTGGATGTTGTTTGCGACAACTCTCTGAAGCTTGCGATTTGACGTGCCTTGGACACGTCCCTCTGATTCATCTCCCTTCTATATGCATCAAGGAACTTCGTAACATTCCTTCCATCGAATTGGCCCTCGAGCTCTACGACACGATCGACAGCCTTCTCCACGCTCGCATCGTTGTCCCGAGATCTCATCATTTGCTCAACGATTAGCATCATCCTTTCGAGCTCTCCCGCTTGGTTGCTTGAGGACGCCATCTCCAAGTATTAATCTCGACTTGATCCTTCCTACCGCCTCTTTCACATCGGGTTCACCACTTTATTATGTCGTGAAGATCCGTCACTACGCGTGGATCGTGAGGCGGAACCGCTGGGGTTCTGGACTGGAAGGATTCAAAGTCGGTACAAGCTTTGGCGCAAGCTTTAGCGAGAAAGTACTTAAGATAGATTGGGAAAGAGAGGAGTTGCGATTAAACGATTGAGAGCGATTGATTGAACTTTTATCTTTGGATTTAAGAAACAAGTTACACGATCAATTTGATAACGAATTTCTTCTTCTTAATTTCATAATAAAAAAAACATGTTTTTTCTCCTCCCCCTTCCTTCTTTTATAGATGCTCTCATGCATAGGATGCATGTGAGGGTACAAGACATGCATAAAATGCATGTTTGCCATTTGGCGCTTATGTATTACATGTGGTGCATGATAACCATGTCACTCATTTTAGCTCTCATGTATGAGAATTTACATGTAAAAGTACAATGATAGAAATATAAATTCAACTAAATGTCATGGCTTAATGGTAAACCAATTGACTCCTAACTCGGAGGTGCAAGGTTCGAATCTTTACTTGCCCTCCTTGTAAATATATATATTTATATATTTATTTATCTAGTCACCGGACGTCGGTTCGTCGGATGTCGTCGGTTACCGGTGCCTCGCCGGATGCCGTCAGTTACCGGTGCCGCCGCCGGATGCCGTTTTGCCGTCGGATCACCGGCTCCATCGCCGGTCCGATTTTGGTTGGCCAAAACCCTTTACGAGTAGCTAGCCCACCTCCACTCTTAGTTCAAGTTACCTTGAACTCTCTATGCTCCACACATAGACACAAAGATAATATCTTTTGCTCTACCTTATATATGATGAGAGCCGTATTTGTCGTGCCTATGTGGGATATCTCACAATTTTCTCTTTTCCTTTCACAAACTTTATACCCTCATATCTTGACATTTAGTTGTTCGTTTCTCGTGTAATAAAGTGCATTTGAAACCTCCATCATTTTGTACTTAGATATTAAATTTATTTAAAATGTTATCTTCACAATTATTGTATTATGTGATTCATACTCGATTTCGTACGTTTTATGGGATTTTCACATTATTGCCGAAAATCTTCACGACACCGGTTCTCACCGGGTCTTCATCATCCGGTTCTCACCGAGTCATCCGTAGCCGGGTACTCTTCATCCGGTTTTCGGCCTCGGCCGAGATTCTCATCAACACTGTTCTTCTTACTTCCCATCCGGAGGGACATGTTTCCTAACAAACTCCCCCTTCACTCCGGCATGGGATGTCTTACTAGTCCGACCCGCTTCCGACATGCATCCAGCTTGTCAGGTGTCAGTACTTTGGTTAGCATATCTGACCCGTTCTCGGCCGTGTGGATCTTTGTCAGCGCGAACTCCTGGTCATCTACTCTTTCCTAGATCCAGTGATACCTACGCTAGATATGCTTCGTTCGGGAATGGTAGGCCGCATTCTTAGCAAGGTGGATGGCACTTTGACTGTCGCAATAGAGCTGGTATTCATCTTGCCGGATACCGAGCTCTCCGATGAAGTCCTTCATCCATAATATTTCCTTGCCGGCTTCCACAACCGCCATGCCATGTACTCCGCCGTTGTGGTTGACAACGCAACTGTCTTCTATAGCCTTGACTGCCACGAAACAGCTCCCCATGCATATGTCATTACATATCCGGATGTAGACCAGTTGGTATCCACATCAGCCGACATGTCCAAATCGGTAAAACCGTCAAGCTGAGGTTTTCCGGAGCCAAATCAGAGACACATATTCAAAGTGCCCTTCAAGTACCGGAGTATCCATTTGACCGCGTTCCAGTGCTCCTTGTCGGGATTGCTCATAAACCGGCTCACCACTCCGACTGCGTATCCTATATCCGGTCGGGTACACACCATTGCGTACATTAAGCTCCCGACGACAGAGGCATATGGAACCTTCATCATATCCGCCTTCTCTGCTTTCGTCTTCGGGCTTTGCTTACCGGATAACCTACAGTTTGCTGGAAGTGTCGATCCAACCGGTTTTGCATCTGACATGTTGAACCGCTGAAGCACCTTTGTCACGTATTTCTCCTGTGACAACCATAGTTGCTTCGCCAACATCTGTCTTGCCGGACCCAAGTCTTTCATTGAGAAGGTCCGGTTGAGAGCCTTCTTCAGCATCTGTATTTTGGCTTGGTCCCGTCCGACAATCAACATGTCATCCATGTATAGAAGGAGTATCAGGAAGTCGCCTCCTTCGAACTTCTTCACAAAGACGTAGTGATCGGCCTGCGTCTTGTGGTACCCTTGATCTGTCATGAAGGAGTCGAACTTCCGGTACCATTGCCGGGGCCTACTTCAACCCGTAGAGGCTTTTCTTCAACTGGCAAACCAGGTGCTCCTCCCTTTCTCCACGAATCCTTCCAGTTGCTGCATGTAGATCTCCTCTTCAAGGTCGCCGTGAAGGAATGCCGTCTTCATGTCTAGTTGCTCTACCTCGAGGTCCGTGCTTGCCGCTATACTCAGCACCGTCCGGATGGAGGTCATCTTTACTACCGGGGCAAATATCTCGTCGAAGTCCACGCCCTTCTTTTGTTGGAACCCCTTCACCACGATCCTGGCTTTGTATCTTGGGGGGTTGCCGGCATCTCCCGGTTTCAACTTGTACACCCACTTGTTTCGGAGTGCCCGCTTTCCTTTTGGCAACTCCACCAATTCGTACGTATGGTTCTCATGCAGGGAATCCATCTCATCCTGCATGGCACTTAACCATTTTCGGCTGTGGGTGTCATCCTTCGCTTCTTCGAAGCTTTCTGGCTCTCCCTCATCGGTCAGCAGCACATGCTCTGAGTCCGGAAATCTTTGGGGGGCCCTTCTCTCTCTGAGAGGATATCTCCGTCTTTGGGCTTCGGTAACCGGCTCCTTCATTTGATCTTCATCCGAATCCGATTTGGGGTCTTGGCCGGTTCCGGTTCCAGCTTCCTCTACTTCTTCTTCTGCCGGTTCGGCATCCTCACCGTAACCGGCTGGTTCCTCGAGTGCTAATCGGTCTCTTGCCGGTTGGGTCTGCTCATCGTAGAATCGATCCTTACCGGTCGACTCAGAGTTCATTATCTTCTTCTCCGACTCCCAGTTGGCGAGCGTCTTGTCCTCCATGAAGATAATATCTCAACTTCGGAATACCTTCTTGTTGACCATGTCCCACACTCGGTAGCCAAACTCATCGTCACCGTAACCGAGGAATATGCATAGCCGGGTCTTCGGATCTAGTTTTCCTCTCCGGTCCTTAGCTATATGCACATACGCAAGATGCCCGAATACCTTCAGATGCCGGTAGGACACTTCCTTACCGGTCCAGACTCTCTGTGGCATGTCTCTGTCCAAGGGTATTGAGGGTGATCTGTTTATCACATACGTCGATGTCGACAATGCCTGAACCCAAAATGCCTTGGGTAGTTTTGCATGCGCTAGCATACTCCGGACCCTCTCCATTATGGTCCGGTTCATCCTCTCAGCTAGCCCGTTTAGTTCCGGCGTCTTCGGCACGGTAAATTCGAGCCGGATTCCCTTCGAGCGACAGTACTACTCGAACTGCCCCCGGTATTCACCTCCGTTATCTGCTCGAACTGCCTTCAGCTTCTGGCCGGTTTCTCTTTCCACTCTCGCGTGGAGCTCTTTGAAGACGGATAACACCTGGTCCTTTGTCTTCAATGGTGTGGCCCACAGCTTCCGACTATGGTCATCTATGAATGTTACGAAGTACTGCGATCCTGCATGTGACTTCGTGTCCACTTGACACACATCAGTATGCACCAACTCCAGTGGTGCATTACGTCTCATCGGTGGCCTTGGTCGGAAAGAGGTCCGATTTTGCTTACCGGCCAGATAGTCAGTGCACTTCTCCAAGTGCACGTTCTTCACTGGAATGAGGTTGTTGTCTGCAAGCCTCTTCATCCCCTTCTCGCTCATGTGACACAGCCTTTTGTGCCATAGCTCACCGGCAGTGTCGGATGCCACGTTCACTTCCTCCGGACATAACTGGGCATTCATAAGGTACAACGTGTTTACCTTCCGGGCCCGAGCCACAATTAGGCTCCCTTTGCTGAACTTCATAACATCGTTCTGGATGCTACCCATGTAGCCTTCATCATCTAGCCGACCGGTTGATATCAGGTTCAGACGAACCTCTGGAACGTGTCGGACATCCTTCAGCAGCATCTTGCATCCGGTTGGTGTTGCCAACCACACGTTTCCTATGCCAACAATTCGGCATGTACCTTCATTCCCCATCCGGACACAACCGTCATCACCGGTTGAGTAGGATGAGAAGCATTTCCGGTCCGGGGTAAGGTGGAACGACGCTCCGGAGTCGACCACCCAGGTCATCTTGTCGCCGACAAGGTTTATCTCACTCTCCTCGGTGATGAGCATCAACTCTTCTTCACTTGCCACGATTGCCGTTGTTCCCTTCCGGTTCGGCCCCTCTCGGTCTTTACCGTTCCGGTCCAGTGTCCGCTTCGAATCGGTACCGTTGGTTTCCTTGTCTTTACGGAAATGCCGACAGTTCTTTTGGAAGTGTCCCGGCTTGCCGCAATAGAAGCAAGTAGGCCCCCCCCTTGACTTTGACCGCATCCCCGACTTTTCCCGGTTCTGGGGACTACGGTTTGTATGTCTTTCGCGTTCCGATTCGGTAAGGAGCGCTTTGGTGTCGGAGCTCGTATTCTTATCTTTCCGACGCACCTCCTCATCTAGCAAGCTCGACTTCACTCTTGCTAGGGATAACCGTTTCCCTTCCAGCCCGACGTTTCCCAAAGTGACAACCAACGTCTCCCAGCTATCCGGGAGGGAACCGAACAGGAGTAGCGCTAGTACCTCATCGGCGAGAGGTACTTCCAATGATGTTGCCTGGTGGATCAGCCCCTGGAAGGCATTCACGTGCTCTGCCATGCTGGAGCCATCTTGGTACCAGAGCCTTACTAGCTTTCGGAATACCGAAACCTGATTAACAAGATTTTTGTTTTGAAACATAATGCCGATCTTCTCCCAGAGCTCATGAGCCTTGCTCTCTTCATTGAAGTTGTTGTATAGGCTCATGTCGATGAAGCACTGTATGTACGCCGTTGTCTTCATGTGCATCACCTCCCATATCGTGGCGTCGATTTTGTTCGGTCTCTTGTCCCCGAACTGAACCGGCAACCAAAGATCTTTAACCACGAGCATGCCCCTCATCTTCGACTTCCACACCGAATAGTTGGAGCCGGTGAGCTTGAACATGCCTCCCAACGAATCGTCCATTTTCTGTGTCGTTTCGCTCTGATACCAAATTGACAGGAACTGCACACTCCCTATGCGCAACGCTCGGCCACAATCGAGCATAGAATCATACACAGAAAACGGGAAATGAAAGCATGACACAATGGAGAGAGGAGTACACAGGATGTTAGCATGGAAAACCCAAACTAGGGAAAAACCACGGCAACCCACAGACTGCAAACTATCACTATATCAGAATGTACAATAGTGAAGCACTGAGGCAACGACCTCGAGCTTGCTATCTTCGCCACAAGCGGCGGTTACAATAGAGATATGAACTCTTCGTCTCTTTCTCTCTCTCTCTCTATACACGGTTACACGCTCTCAAGTCTTGCACCAACAAGAATGACAACAACACTATCTTCTCTATTTGCCCTAAGTCATATTTATACTAATATGACTTTTCGGCTATTTACAAATATAGCCCCGATGGACTCTCAGAAACATATTTACAAATATGTCCCTTCATCCGATGATCACTCTTCACCGGGCCTGCATCATCCGGCGCTTGCCGAGCACTCATCATCCGGTTCTCACCGGGTCATCTGTAGCCGGGTACTCATCATCCGGTTCTCACCGGGTCTTCCTCATCCGGTTCTCACTGGGTCATCCGTAGCCGGGTACTCTTCATCCGGTTTTCGGCCTCGGCCGAGATTCTCATCAGCACTAGTCTTCTTACTTCCCATCCGGAGGAACCTGTTTCCTAACAGTTTAGACACACCGTTCACCCTAGCAAACGTTTATTCTACCTACTTAATAGATCCCCCTCCACCCAAGACACATATATGTGGTTTGGGGGAAAACAGAAACTACTTCCCTTCCTTCCACACCCCAAATCCTGAAATAAAAAACCTAGAACCAACTTCTGGAAACCTCTTACTAGTACACAAGTAATTCATAGTAAAATCCATAACCTCTCTAAACATAACCTCACTAAAAATGAAACACAATTGCTGAACCTAGGCCTTAAGTATATCCCACCATCCCCACCTCCCTCCCCCAACAATATCCTAAAAGAATTCACCCACCTCTCTAGATCCCTCAAGCTAAAACATTTTTTTAGAAATACACCTTCACTTCCTCTCAACCCCTTCAAACTACCTAACCCTAGTTGGATGCCACCCATAGAATATCCACCCCTAGTCTCCATAATAGAGAAACACCAACACATCCTTAACCAAATAGCACACAACACCAACCCCATAAACACTAGAATCCCATACCATCTCTCTAGAGCCTTTAAAAGCCTCCAACACAACAAACACATTATCATCCTCCCAGCCGATAAAAATATGGGAGTATGTGTTCTAGATAAAGACACATACTACACCAAAGGCATAGAACACCTCTCG
The DNA here is from genome assembly GCF_043228905.1 of Azolla caroliniana. NCBI lineage: Eukaryota > Viridiplantae > Streptophyta > Polypodiopsida > Salviniales > Salviniaceae > Azolla > Azolla caroliniana. Next base: position 8,536,717 of record NW_028230449.1, on the reverse strand, counting down.
AATTCTACCACCTATAAGAGAGTCAACAACTTCCCCTTGGAAGAGTTACTATATCGCCTTAATAACATAATAACAAACCACTTAGGTACACTTTCCCTAATTGAAGCTAATTTCATCCTCCACAAACCCAAAAAAGGATATCAAGTATCCAACCTCTATTTCCTCCCTAAATTACACAAAACACCTATGGGTTTTCGGCCCATTTGTTCATATAATAACTCCTTATTTGAACAAACATCGAAGTGGTTACACCACCAACTTCTACCAATCCTCCTTCTCCAACCACAATATCTAAAAGACTCTCACACACTAATCCAATCACTAGAAAACCTACACCCACCATCTAATAGTTTCTTCTTCACGTTTGACATTGAATCTCTCTATCCTAGTATCCCCTCTAAGCTAGGACTCCAAGCCCTACGTAGTCTAATCACCCCCCACTTTTCCCCTTCGAAAACAAATCTCATCTATACCCTTAGTGCCCTTATTTTAGAATATCACTATCTCACTTTCGATGACGTAGTTTACCAACAAATAAAAGGTACATCCATGGGTAGCAACTTTTCAGTCGTATATGCATGCCTCTTTTTAGGTATATCTCGAAAACTTACAACCATCGCCCCCCCATCTCTTCTACTTCACCCGCTATATTGATGATGCATTTGGGGTCTGGATAGGCACCAAATCTCAACTTTTAGAATATCTCGACTATTACCCTTTACACACAAATAACTCCATCAAGCTTACTATTCAAACTTCCCCCTTTCGACTACCTTTTTTAGACATATGGATCAACCTCGAAAACTCATCTTTTTCATTCAATTGTTTTCAAAAACCTCTCAATTCATACCAATACTTGCCTTTTTCATCGGATCATCCTTCCCATATGAAACAACACTTTATCACTAATGAAGTGAAGAGATATCTCATTAGAGAAAACATCCCATTAGGTTTCTACCAAATGAAAAAATTCTTTTTCAATAGACTAGTTAACCGTGGTTACCCTCCGTCCTTTATACTAAAAAGCTATAAGAAAATACCTTTTAATCTTAGAAAAACACTCCTATATCAACCCAAAACTATTACTTCCCTTAACCCCACAATCTTTAAACTTAGATACACCAAACATACCCCAAAACTAAGCATTCATAGTTTTCTAAAAAATCTCTATAATGACTTAATGTTAGATCCCGAGCTTACAAGCATCTCACGCCCTTTCGTATGTTGGACAAAATCTAAGTCCTTACATGCCCTCCTAGTTAAGACTAAGTTTTCAAAAAATCCACCAAAATCCCCCACTTAAAACTAAGTTTTCAAACAATCCACCCAAATCCCCCACTTAAGACTAAATTTTCAAACAATCCACCCAAATCCCCCACTTAAAACTAAGTTTTCAAACAATCCACCCAAATCCCCCACTTAAGACTAAATTTTCAAACAATCCACCCAAATCCCCCACTTAACACTAAGTTTTCAAATAATTCACCCACATCCCCCCCTTAATATGATCCTAAATCCCCCTTTTTCATCACATTAAGAACTCCCCCCTCACCATCATCATTATACTCATTCCCCCTCTCTCATTCCCTATCACTTTCCTACACACATTTCTCTCTCTCTCTCTCTCTCTCATCACAACATTCTATTCTATCTCATCTACTACACAAATCAAATCCTCCCCACTCCTTTTCTCTCACTCCCTCTTCCTTCCCACCCCTTTATAAATCATTTTCTCTTGTTGTAATGGTATTTGCACTGAAGAGCTCCACTATTGAGCGAAACTAGTTTGCCTAAGACCACCACCCTCTTTGAATTAAAAACATCTCTCTCTCTCATTAGTGTATGTTGCATACTTTCTCTTGTTTAGCTTAAGCACCCTCTAATCGTCATGTGCCTATCCCTACGCACTCCTTGTTTCGACCATTTGGTCCTAGTAAGATCTTTCCTACATGTACAAGTGATTGGGGTTATCTCCCCCGTAAACCTAGATCACAAAATTAATCTAAATTTATATTACAAGTCAGTCGGCATAAAGCCGAGTTGGCGAAGTTGAAGTCGATGTCTAGCCTGATTCGGCAAGCCTCAGGGTTCGGCTGGTTCGAGTTGGTTGAATCAACGTGTTCGAATCGTCCTTGGTTCGAATCGGTCTGATTGTCAAAATCAGCTTGTGTTCGATTCTCGATTTTGGCCTTGTGTGATTGTTCATAGCTCGCTCGTTTCTGCTCATGTGCTCCTTGCTAGATCCTTGATCTGTATCCGAGTACTTCGCCTCTTGATCATTTTCTTTCTAGTCGGTATCCTCGCTCACTGCTATTTCTTCAGCCCCTTGTGTTTTCGAACGTGTCGATTTCATTCTTTTCGTGAGTCAGTTCGGGTCGGTTCTCCACTTCCCTTCTGCTCCTCGTTCGGCTTTCTTTTGCTCAGTCGCTTATCATAGTCCCATCTTTGTCCCCAGTGTTCCGAAGCGTTGATTTGGGAGTGGCTTCGTCAGGCAATTGACAATGTTCACCTTGGTGTCGATCTTCCGGACTTCGAGCTTCTTTTAGGTTATCAATATGCTTTGTCTTCGCGTGATAGACAGGGTTGTTGATGAGGTGTATTGCACTCTGTGAGTCGCAATAGATGATCGGCACTTGTCGATCGATTCGGCTTGTAGCCAAAAAGTTGGTGCAACTAGATCGCTTCCTTCGTTGCCTCCGACGTTGCTATGTACTCAGCCTCTGTGGTACAACATATGCAAGATCGGGTATGGTCGCCACCATCGCGTACATGATAGTTCCTACTACCGATGCATAGGGTATCTTTCCATTGAGCGCGCTCTCCTTATCAGTTGAAGGAGAGTCTTTGTCTAATAGTCGGATCGATGTCGGAAGTGGAGTTGATGTTGGATTTGCGTTCTCCATAGTGAAGCACCTCAACACCTTTCAGATTTAGTCAGACTGGGAGAGTTAGAGAGTCTTCATCTTCCGATTTCGCTCAATCCTTATGCCCAATATGTGTCGGGCTTGTTCGAGTTCCTTCATCGCGAACATGTTGTGAAGGCTCCACTTTAGCTTTTCGATTTCGTCTTGATTTCTCCCTGCAATCAACATGTCGTCGACATATAGGATCAGATAAATTTGGGACTTGTTGGCCAATTGCCAAGTGTATAAACATGGGTTAGAGTCGAACCAGTTGTAGCCGAGTTGTCGGATGTAGGAATCGAACTTCTGGTACCACATCCTTGGTGCTTGTTTAAAGTCATATAGGTTTTTCTTCAATCATCATACGAGTTGAATTTCCTCCCCCGTTTCCAAGAAGCCTACTGGTTGGGACATGTAAATGTCCTCTTCTAAGTCTCCGTGTAGGAATGTCGTTTTTATGTCGAGTTGCTCAAGCTCTAGGTCCTCTGTCGTCATGACCCCAAGTAGGAGCCAAAGGGTGGTCATCTTGAGTACGGGAGAGAATATCTCGTCGTAGTCGACCCCTTGTTCTTATTTAAATCCCTTCGCGACGAGCCGAACTTTGTACTTGGGTTTCTCTAAGTCGGATACATATTTGTATCGGAATACCCATTTGCAAGGCAACAACTTTCTTCTTGCTAGTAGTTCGACCAACTCCCATGTATTGTTCTCTTTGATTGAGTCCATCTCAGATCTCATGGCTTGCATCCATGTTTCAACATCGGGTGTGGCTATAACTTCTTTGTATGTGCTTGGTTCGCCTACATTCGTGTAGTTGATGTAGTCGAGGCCCGATTGATAGAACTCTGTTGGCCTTCAATGTCGTCCAGATCTCTTGACTGCCGTAATGATCAATTTGGATCCTTTGAGCGTCTCTGTCAGCTAGCCGACATTTTTTGAACCACTTATGTCCCCTTCTTCGAGATGGAGAGACTTAGCCGACTTAGATTTGTTTTCCCCTTTGGCCTTGGGTGTCTCGGTCGGGTCGACTCTATTTCCGACTCACATCTTGTCGACTTTTTCTTTTTTGACTCTTGTCGATTCGACCTCGTCTTTGATGGCTTTGTCTTTGAGTTTGACTAGTGAACCTCCTACCGATACAGAGTCGGTAGGTTTATTGTCGGCTTGGTCAAGTTTGACTGTTTGTCGAATCTCCGATTCGGCCCAGTGGGTCGGTCGGTCTTTCTATCACGTATCTGTTGATTTTGAACGAGACCTTTTAGCTTACTATTTTCTACAGGTTCCGCTCAAAGAGGATAGATTCTTCATTGAAGACGACTTCACCACTTCAGATCAATTTCCGATTCTCCGGGTCCCATAGGCGATAGCCGAAATCCCCATCAGTTCCATAACCGAGAAATATGCATTTTATTGTATGGGGTGCCAACTTGGTCCTCTTCTCTTGGGGGATGAATGCGTAAGCTTCACAACTGAAAATTTGAATCCTTTCTTAGGTCGGTTGTTTGCCTGACCATAGTGCCTGTGGCAGTTCGAGCCTGATTTCTTTCGACAACGATAGATTTATCAGGTAAACTGTTGTCTGCAATGCTTTGGCCCAGAACTATGGCTTCAGTCCAGCTTGTTGGAGCATTTCTGTCATCCTCTCTTGGATCGTTTGGTTGATCCGTTCTGCCACTCCATTTTGCGTGGGTGTGTAAGGAACGATCTTTTGATGCCAAATCCCTTTGTTAGAAAAGTATTGCTTGAAGGCTCGGGAGGTATATTTGCCTTCATTGTCGGAACATTACTCCTTGGGGCAGGACTAGCCCTAACATAGGGTGTCCCTCTAGGACACTTCACCAAAGGGTGGTGTAGACCGTGATACAAACGTATTCCTAATTGGCTATTAGCCGGCGTGGTTAATGATCACAATACACGCGTAAGATAGATTCTATTAAGCATAGAACGGTAATTAACTAAAGCTTCAAAGATTAAACAAGATATAGAACAACAACACTTTCATTATTAAACCGCTAATTGATTACAATCTAACTAGGTCCTTTTATAGGTCACCGGCTCTGGGTACGAACCGGTGCCAACCGGTCCGGATCTGGATCGGCATACCAAATCCGGGTCCGTCCGTTCGCTTCTCAAAATATAATAATTATAGATGGTTCTAAAATAAATATCCCTTTCCCATTCTGGACTTTATCCGGCTTGTAAGTCTTTGCCGGTCAACAGTTCTCCACTTCAATTAATCATCGAGCGAAGATCTTGAGCGCTTCGTCTTTCGACCTAATTGAATAGGCCTAGACCTTCCGTGTACAATCATCGACGAACGCGATGAAGTACCGGGAGCCACCTAGAGATCTTTCGGGCATCAGCCCACATATATCTGTGTGCATGAGCTTTAGGGGCTGACATACCTTGTTATAATGAAGAGAGTGCGGACTGCAGGTCTGTTTCCATCTTTGCTTGAAGTTTTGGGATGTAGATGACCACCATCACCCGATTGAGTCTGGCTTGAGACATATGGCCGAGTTGGCCATGCCATAAATTCGGGTCGGTCTTTTCGGCTACGTTTATGGCCCCTTCTGGATTGATCACCATCATTGGGTACACCATCTGGCCAAGTTGTTGTACTTGTGCTCACTTTCGATTCTCATATTTCCTTGATTGATCATCCATACTGACTCATTTAGAGTCGTTTGGTACCCGTCTTTGTTTGGCTAACATGCCGATGGAGAACAGACTCCTTTTCAAATCAGGTACGTATCAAACTTGGTGCAGGGTGATCGTGTTGCCATTCGGCAATCCAATGGGGACCTCTCCGATCCCTGCGATTATGCACTCCTGCCCGTTGCCGAGTCGGATTGTGCCGTTGGCTTCGACCGAATAGTTCAAAAACCATTCAATGTTTGGGGTCACGTGGAATGTGGCACCGGTATTTAGCAACCACGTGTGTGCGTCTTGCGCACTATAGAGGACTTCTCCGATAATAGAGACCTCTAAGGAGATGATTTCTCCCGATCGGGTGTCGACAACATTGACTTGGTTGCCATTTGGAGAGTGATTCGAGTCGGATCATCCCCGATTCCACTCGGATCGCCGACCACTCTCTTTCCTCTTGATTGACCAGCACTCGGAAACACAATGACCGGCTTTTCTGTAGTGGGTGCAGAAATCGCCTAATCAACTCATTCTCGACTTCGACCGTTGTCAGTCTCCCATCGTTTTCGATCGACTATGATTTCGACCGGTTTTGTTGGCTTGTTCTCTCGATCGACTTGGTCGGTCGATTGTCTGAGTCGAGTGGTGGGCTTTTGCTCTCGTTGTCTCTCCCGTGTAAGGTTTCCATAAACTTGTGTCTATATTCTTTAGCTATTTGGATGAGCTAGTTTTGTCTTAGCTTCCGAAATCGTATTCTTTTACATGGTATCAGAGCGTGAGGGTTGAGAACCTTTGCAGCCGACAAGCGTTTTCTAAAGAGAAACCTTAAAACTCGGTAAAGAACAAACAGAAGAAACATATGGACTGAGGAATGGATAGCTTGCTCCTGACGGAGAAGCTCGATAGATCCAACTATGCATCTCGGTCTTACAAGATGCACAAGTACATGCTCGGGCACAATTGCTGGAGTTATGTCGACGAAGCTAACGATACGGCACCTGATGCGGCACATAGGGACTTCCCGACTTGGGAACAAGCGGCAAGCAGAGTTATGTAGTGATTTGCGTCAAGTATCGACGATCAGCTGCTAAGCCATATCCAAGATGCCAAGACACCGAAGGAAGTTTGGGGAAACCTGAAGAAGTTCTTTGCTGCAAGCACCACGATCCGAAAGTTGCAACTCTAACAAGAGTTGAGCAATGTCCGATAGAAGGACATGTCGGTGGTCGACATACGGCCTGGATCAAAGACATCAGCGACTCACGTGCCTCTATCAATGTGATTGTCGAGGAAGATGAGATGGTGCAGGTCTGTCTCGGGGGCCTGGCGTCGAAGTTCGGAGCATTCCGGACAACCATCTATATAAGGGAGAATATGCCCTCGTTTTTCGACTTACAGTAGATGCTCTCAATAGAGGAGAACCACGCGGGTGCGTCAACGAGCACACACGCCTGACAGCAAGATGCTGTACACGGAGGCGGATCGGCCACATGGTCATGGTGGATGAGGCGGATCGGTATGCAATGCTGGCGGTTGACAAGAGCAGAAGTGGAGGCATAAAGATAGTGCCGACAAAAGTTTTGGACCCTCCACAAGTAGGGGGAGTCAAAGCAGCGCCGGAAACCAACAATCAAAGACGGACACGGAATGCTAGTATTGTGGCAAGAAAGGTCACAAAGAGAGCGAGTGCTAGAAGAAGCACGCCGATCTAGACACCGGATCTGGTAGGACCGGACAAGGGAACAGACAAAGCTCGCACTACGCTGAAGGATCGGTCGGATCCAGAACCGTTAAGACCAAAAGAGGGCCAAGCTTTGTGATGAAACACAAGGCGAACTCAATGAAGAAGACCACTTCCAGATTGGAGGAAGTGTGGTACCTTGACTCCGGAGCATCAAACCACATGATGTTACGGGCATGACCATACAATATCCCGTGGTGAGAATTTACCGTAGTATTCTATACATGTGGATAAGTTTGAGGGCTAAACGAGAGTGTAAAGAAGGGGAGGATTACTTTTAATCCTCGGGATTGAGACAACCCATTAGGCCAAGTGTGAACTTGCCTGGGGGCCTTGGGTATCGCTATAAAAAAGAGGCCTAACTACCCTCATTTCATCATCTTTTGACTATGTCGAGACTCTATTTCGTGGTGGTTCAACTCTTGTAGCGAGCGCATCAGCACTAGGTACGGCTCGACGTCACGACGGTGGTATGGGACGCCGATCGAGGCTCGAGTCCATCTCGATCCCTTCGCTCGGGGGTGGTCGGGTGGATCGACACCCTTCTTTCTCTCTCTCCTTTCTATCTATCTATCTATCATTCTTTTCTCCTTATCATATGCTTACATTAGATCATATCTCTAATAGTTGGTTTCAGAGCTGATGTTCTAATGTTTCTTTTGTTGTATTTTATCTCCTTGATTGATGGTGATCGATCGATGTGCGGTCGGGTCGACCTTGATCTAGACAACGATCAACAAAGGAACTTCGGTAATCTTTCTTGTTTTTATTTATTTTTTCTTCTCCCATCTAATCATGTATATGGTCAATATGTAATTTTTTTTTTCATTGATTCAATGATGTTGTAGTGGTAATTAATTGGTTGTATAAAACGTTTACATATGTGTATGGGGTCAATACTTCATTTGACATATATTTAATATGTGATTAGTGTCATATGCGTACGAGGTTAATACCTGAATTGCGTATTACGACATACATATGTTACGTTTGCGTATGAGGTCAATACCTCGATTTCTATGTAAATGATATGCGTTTGGTGTCATATGCGCAAGAGGTCAATACTTGAATTGCGTATTACGATTAACCCTTAATTTTGGATGTTTTGTGTGCGTAGAGGCTATATGCCTCGATTACGTGTCTCGATTTCATCATATGTTGGCTATTTGATGTTACGATTTTTTTAATATATGCATATGTGGTCACGTGTAAGCGTAATTGATCGTATATATGTGATAAATATACATATGTGTATATTTGATATTACGTGATCTTTATATTGAATGTTGTCCTTTTCGGGGAAAGGATCTTGGTGGCCGTCCTCACGTTTTTGTGAGAATGGTGTAGTCACCATCCTTTTTTTTCAACAATTTTTTTGTTGAAATCCCCGTTGGTCATTTCGATTTCGTTACGTAACAAAACGCTCATAGCCACAATGATGGTGAGAACGTAGGGCTTGACCCACTTCATGTGAGGTCGCTCCTAGGACACACATATCCAACATCCCTCCCTCATTACATGGATACGATGCCACCATGAGATCATTCTTATGAAAGGCATTCGTAATGACATAACCATGTGATGGGCCACGCGGGCCTACTACGAAAAGAGGGCTCATTTGGCTTGACCATTAGGTTGCACTTTAGCGTATGCCATCGTAATTATGAGACTTGAGGTTAGGTAACGTACCAACATATTTTGTGGTAAATGAGAGGGAAATAACGACTCTTGACATATATGTTTCTTTTAAAAAAACATATATGAGCAAATGCCTCACATATCTCTTATACGCATAAAACATTAAACATTCAACACGAGCAACCTATTTGGTTAGCTCAAGTGTTTAATGCATTTGTTCTTGAGTTCTTGAGTTTAAATATGACCAAGACCATACAACATCGTTGATACATATGACTATAACACATGTTTAGACTTGAGGTCTAAGTCCACTTCGGGGTCCTCGTAATAGAACTTAAAGAGCCTAAACTACATATGTGGGCATAGAACCAAAACATAGTTTATTGTTAATATTTTTTTCGTGTATAAACTATTCATGACGCGAACATACATGGTTGAGCCTCGGGGAGAACCGCCATGAAAAAATCGATATAGAGATCAGGGAAAGACATTAATTTGTCACCCCCATGGTTTTTAAAACACTTTTGTGTTACCATAGTAACCTAATCTTCAACCTCATCTCATACGTCTAGAGGGGTATTGACGTGAGATCATGATATCGATTAATGTTTGCCCATGATATGTTTACATCACGACATGATGTTATGTCTATTTGTCTGACCTTATCCTATTTCTTTGCCAGAAATAATAATTCAATGGCTCAAAATAATGACCCGATGTCATCCACTCAAGCGGAAGGAACTCAAGGAAATCCTCCTGGACAAATGTCCATTGAGATGTATTTTTCACAAATAAGCCAATACCTTAGTTTCACCGCTCAACAGATGACCGAACTTCGACAAACTTAAAGTGCTATCGAGGCACGTGTTGGCCGAGAACTAGGGGTGGCGTGGGCTCCATACTTTTGGGAAAATGCCCGATACCTGGACAAATTTTGTCACAGTTTTCAAGGGATAATTTCTGCAACCTCCCTCTCGAACCGAGGCATCACAAGCTTTAATGAACCTCTCTAGCTGGAAGTTTTCCTCGCTAGAAGATTATGTTTACCATGCTAGAACCCAAATCCAAAAATCGGGTCTAAAAGGGGACAACTAGTTAATAGCTTGTTTTGTCAATGGCATCTCCAATTCGGACTATCATTGGATAGTCCACTATAAGGATCCAAAATCCTTCGAAGAGGACATTGAAATAGTTCTTTGCTATCAACACACTTCGAAGAAGGACCACAACAAACCCAACGAAGTGCCTGGATAATGTCTTGGGTCAATTGACATATTTTGAACAACAATAAGTCGATAAAATCTTAAATGATTTTCATGATGTTTTTTCGAGTGAACTACCAAATGGGTTACCTCCTAAACGTAATATAGACCATCATATAGATATTGTACCTGGCGTTGCACCAATAAGTATACCTCCTTATGTTGAGCGACAAGCTCAACTGGATCCAGATCGACATCTGGAAGGATGAGCTGGATCGGTGAGCCAGTGAGCTGGGGAGCCGGTTCGCCGGGCCAAGCAGTAACCGGAAGCCTAGTAGCAGCCTAGACTACTAGGTAGTTAATGTCTCATAGTTAGTGTCAGACGCTCATGTGAGCATTGAAGTACACCGCACTTTTGTCAGTCCTCCTCGAACTTGTATAAATAGTGTTGTTGAGCACGTTGTATATACAGAGAATTTTACAGAGTTGTTGATAATAGATTTAAGTTGTTCTACTCTTTCTCTGTCTCTCCCGCGTACTGTGTATATTCAAGCTCTCCATTAAACCTGCGTTTTTGTGTTTGGTTTTCTATTGCTTCCGCACGCTATTCTTTTTAACATGGTATCAGAGCGTGAGGGTTGAGAACCTCTGCAGTCGACATCAACATCTAGAGACAAACCCTAAGACCTGGTAAGTACAGAAAGAGAAGTGATGGACAGAGGAATGGCTAGCTCGCTCCCGGTGGAGAAGCTCGACAGATCCAACTATGCAACTTGGTCATACAAGATGCACCGGTACCTGCTTGGGCATGGTTACTGGAACTATGTCGACGGAGCTAACGACACAACACCTGATGTGGCACACAAGGACTTCTCAGTGTGGGAACAAGCGGCAAGCAGAGTGATGTACTACTTTGTGTCCAGTGTCAGAGACCAGCTGCTGAGCCATGTCCGAGATGTCAAGATGCCAAAAGAAGCTTGGGGAAACTTGAAGAAGGTTTTCGTGGCAAGCTCTACGGCTCGGAAGCTAGAACTCCGATAGGAGTTGAGCAATGTCCGACAAAAGGACATGTCGGTAGCCGATTACACGGCCCGAATCAAAGAGATCTGTGACTCACTTGCCTCTATCAACGTCACTATAGAGGAAGATGAGATGGTGCAGATCTACCTTGGGGGCCTAGCGTCTAAGTTCAGAGTGTTCCGAACGACGGTATGTACAAGGGAGAATACGCCGTCATTTTTCGACTTACAGTCGATGATCCTTGTAGAGAAGAACCACACCGGTGCGTCAACAAGTGCACCCACCGACAGTTGAATGCTGTACATAGAGGCAGATCGGCCCCGTGGGCGTGGTGAACGAGGAGGGTCAGCTCGCAATGGTAGCGGCTGGCAAGAGTAGGACCGAAGGCACAGAGAACGTGCCGATAACAGTTCCGGACACTCCACAAGCAGGGGGAGTCAAGGCGGCGGCGTTGGAGGACGGCAAGAAAAGGCTGACACGGAATGCTGGTACTGTGGTAAAAAGGGCCACAGAAAAAGCGAGTGCTGGAAGAACGCGCCGATTCGGACAAATTCGGATCCGGCAAGGCCGGTAGAGAGAACCGGCAATACTCGCACTATGCAGAAGGATCGGGAGGATCCAAAACCGGAAAATCTAGTAAAGGACCAACCTTGGTGATGAAACACGAGGCTAACTTGATGAAGAAGACAACTTCCAAATCAGAGGAAGTGTGGTACGTTGATTCCGGTGGGTCGAATCACATGACGAGCCACAGATAGTGGTTCTCCTTCTTGGAGAAACCGGAACAACCGGGAGTCGTCGAAACTGGAGACGACACTCCTCACCCAATCGTGCATGTCGATGAAGTCCCTTTGAGCCACTTTGGCCAGAGGGGAAAGCTGATGAACGTATTACACGTTCCGACTATCACGAAGAACCTGGTGTCAGCCAGTCAGATCGTTGACTAGGGGATGCATGTGCGGTTTACGCACCTTGGGTGCTTCATCGAGGAAGAGGGCCAGATTATTGCACAATGGCGCATAGATGGGAGGATGTTCATCCTCGACACCAATGACATCCGCACCGCTGTGTTCGTCAAAGGACAGAAGATTGAATCAGATATTGATCTCTGGCACAAGCGGATCGACCACGTCAATTACCGGAGGCTTCAAGACTTGCAAACGAAAGAAGTTCTTTTCGGTTTGTTGAAGTTCAGTGGCCAGAAGGCCCAAATATGTGAAGCCTGCCAACTCGGGAAGCAACACCGGCTTCCATTCCACACCGAACGAAACCATAGCCATAACAAGCTGGACCTTATTCATTCGGATGTATGGGGACCGACAGAGAATGTTAGTCTTGGCGGGAGTCGATACTTCGTCTCCTTTATTGACGACTACAGTTGGCACACATGGATCTACCTCATTGAGCGGAAGAGCGAAGTCTTCGAGTGTTTCCGGAACTTGCAAAGCCTAGTTGAATGGGAAACGGAGAGGAAGATCAAGTGCCTACGGTTGGATAGCGGAAAAGAATATTTTTCCGGCCAATTCAACAGTTATCTGCAACAAAAAGGAATTCAGAGAGAGTTCAGCTGTAGATACACACCGGAGCAAAACGGTGTGGCCAAGAGGAAGAACAAGTCGATAATCAACGCGGCAAGGGCGATGCTGGAGGAGAAGAGCATGCCCAAATTCTATTGGGCTGAGGCGGTCCAGACGACCTTCTATATGCAAAACCGGATCGGTGACAAGGTGTCCGCGCATGAGCTATATTTTGGGGACAAGCCAAATTTGCGACACCTTCGAATATTCGGTAGCATTGCATATGTGCATGTGCCGGATGAGAAGCAGAGGAATTTGGATGCAAAGTTGGAGAAATGCATCCTGGTCGGTTACTCGCATGAGCAAAAGGGGTATAAGTGTTATAACCCTTGGACGAAGCAGGTCTGAGTTAGCCAGGATGTTGAGTTTGATGAGACGGCATCATGGTATGCCTTACCGGCTCCGACTTCCGACCCCGACCCGATACCAGAGAATGAGGCTAGTGAGCCTGAACCGGTCCAGTTAGAATACAAAGGGTTCGAGACTCTAGATGAGAGTCCGGAATTGTTTCGATTGAGCGGGCCAAACAAGCGGCTGAGTCGGGATGACCAGTCGGATGAGGAACCGGCAGTAGTGGAGACTCTGCCGTGCTCTCCCCGCGCAAGAAACCGAGGAGACGGTTCACGCACAAAGAGAAGGGGAAGAACAAGATGCCGGAATACGAAACTGGCAACGTTGAGACGGATCGGAGCGAATCCGACTCCGGAAAGGATTAAGGCGGATCTTCGGGAACGAAGCCCGAACCGGCCAAGAAGGGCCTCAAACCGGGTAACGATAAATTACGTCGGTCTTCCCACCAGAAGAACCTTGTGAAGTGGTACGGGTACAATGAGTACATGGCGCATCATTATGCGTACATGACCAAAGTGGCGGAAGTGCATGAGCTGGAGAGCTACATAGAAGTGGCAAAGGACGCAAATTGGCATGCCGTTATGAAGGAAGAAATGCGGGCACTTGATGCCAACGACACATGGGACCTAGTTGACCCTCCCCAAAACTGTAAACCGATCGGATGTAAGTGGGTGTACAAGGTAAAGTACAATGCCGACGGTTCGGTTAACTGGTACAAGGCTCGGTTAGTGGCGAAGGGATACGCGCAGACCCACAGAATCGACTACAACGAGACCTTCGCTCCGGTAGCGAAGATGACGAGTGTTCATGTGGTGCTGGCGGTTGCTGCGGCAAGGGGGTGGCATCTTCATCAGATGGACGTGAAGAATGCATTTCTTCAAGGAAATCTTGAAGAAGAGGTCTTTATGACCCAATACCCCGGTTTCCAGTCAGAGATGAACAAGTCGGCGGTATGCCGGCTGAAGAAGTCACTTTATGGTCTGAAGCAAGCCCCCCTGAAGCAAGTCACTTTATGGTCTAAAACAAGTTCAGCTGCAGATACACACCGGAGCAAAACGGTGTGGCCGAGAGGAGGAACTGATCGCTTATCGACGCGGCAAGGGCGATGCTGGAGGAGAAGAGCATGCCCAAATTCTATTGGGCTGAGGCGGTCCGGACGACCTTCTATATGCAAAACCGGATCGGTGACAAGGTGTCCGCGCATGAGCTATATTTTGGGGACAAGCCAAATTTGCGACACCTTCGAATATTCGGTAGCATTGCATATGTGCATGTGCCGGATGAGAAGCAGAGGAATTTGGATGCAAAGTTGGAGAAATGCATCCTGGTCGGTTACTCGCATGAGCAAAAGGGGTATAAGTGTTATAACCCTTGGACGAAGCAGGTCTGAGTTAGCCAGGATGTTGAGTTTGAAGAGACGGCATCATGGTATGCCTTACCGGCTCCGACTTCCGACCCCGACCCGATACCAGAGAATGAGGCTAGTGAGCCTGAACCGGTCCAGTTAGAAGACAAAGGGTTCGAGACTCTAGATGAGAGTCCGGAATTGTTTCGATTGAGCGGGCCAAACAAGCGGCTGAGTCGGGATGACCAGTCGGATGAGGAACCGGCAGTAGTGGAGACTCTGCCGTGCTCTCCCCGCGCAAGAAACCGAGGAGACGGTTCACGCACAAAGAGAAGGGGAAGAACAAGATGCCGGAATACGAAACTGGCAACGTTGAGACGGATCGGAGCGAATCCGACTCCGGAAAGGATTAAGGCGGATCTTCGGGAGCAAAGCCCGAACTGGCCAAGAAGGGCCTCAAACCGGGTAACGATAAGATATGCCGGTCTTCCCGCCAGAAGAACCCCGTGAAGCGGTACGGGTACAATGAGTAGATGGCGCATCATTATGCGTACATGACCAAGGTGGCGGAAGTGCGTGAGCTGGAGAGCTACACAGAAGCGGCAAAGGACGCAAATTGGCGTGCTGCTATGGAGGAAGAAATGCGGGTACTTGATGCCAACGACACATGGGACCTAGTTGACCCTCCCCGACACTATAAACCGATCAGATGTAAGTGGGTGTACAAGGTAAAGTACAATGTCGATGGTTCAATTAATTAGTAAAAAGCCTGGTTAGTGGCAAAGGGATATGCGCAGACCCACATAATCGACTATGACGAGACCTTAGCTCCGGTAACGAAGATGACGACGGTTCGTGTGGTGTTGGCGATTGTTGCGGCAAGGGGGTGACATCTTCACCAGATGGACGTGAAGAATGCATTTCTTCAAGGCGATCTTGAAGAAGAGGTCTTTATGACCCAACCCCCTGGTTTTTAGACGGAGATGAACAAGTCGGTGGTATGCCGGCTGAAGAAGTCACTTTATGGCCTGAAGTAGGCCCCCCCAAGCTTGGAATGCGAAGATCATGCACCAGTTGCGTAAGATGTGGTTTGCGGCCTCCAAGTCTGACTCTTTGTTGTTCATCTGGCAAGGTTTGGAAGGTCCGATTTGCATCTTGCTATATGTTGATGATCTGCAACCGGTCAATAGGGGGAGCATCCGTAACACAGGAATCGGACCAACCATAGACGAGTTCGCGGAGGCCTTCGCTGGAAGGTTGATCTATTCGGTCGGTGACTTATACTCGGGGTACGACCAGTTCCAGATAGCCGTGGAGAGCAGGGATATCACGACGATGCGAACCCCTCTCGTCCTAGTACGGATGTGTACCCTACCACAAGGCGGGACGAATTCGGTGGCGCATATGGTGAACGCAATGAACAAGGTGCTGAGGGACTGCATCCCGGACATCACCATGCCATTCGTGGACGACATCCCGATAAAGGGGTGTCCGGTGGATGATGCAGACGAGACTGTAGGGCCAGACGGATGCCGGAGGTTCATCGTGAACCACATCAACGACTGCGAGAAGGTGCTGCAGAGGCTCGAAAATGCACGACTCACCTTCTCCGGAGAAAAATCGGCGTTCGGGCAGTCAGAGATCCTGGTGGTGGGACACCTGTGCGGGCCTTACGGTAGGAAACCGTCTCCGGCAAAGGTAGAGGCCATCTCCGCGATGAGGAACGATTGTGGGTCAGTTACGGAGGTCCGTAGATTCCTGGGTGCATGCACGTTCTACCACATCTGGATCCCGCACTACGCACATGTCGCGGAGCCCCTCTACGGACTATTGAAAAAGGGGCGTAGCTTTGAGTGGAGGACGGAGCACACGGAGTCGGTACGAAGACTAAAGGAGGTGCTTACGGTAGCATCGGCTCTTCGAAAAGCGGTTTACGGCAAGGATGTCCCCATTTGCGTGATGGTGGACACGAGCCCGACTGGGATCGGGTGGGTAATCAGTCAGGAGGACAAGGACAACGTACGGTTCCCGATCCGGTTCGGGGCGAAGGTATTGAGCGAGCGGCAGTGAGGATATGCCCAAGTTAAGTGCGAGCTTTGGGGTATCGTTTCGGCAGTCAAGGCCGACAAGGACTATCTGATCGGGACGGAGGTGATCATCGAGACAGACTGCCTGCCGATACTCGGCATGGTTTCTAGATGTGCGACGCCGGACTTAGCAATGCTCCGGTGGATAGCATACATTATGTCCCTGAACCCGGAGATACGACACATCTCCGGAAAAGATAACGCCATGGCCGACATGCTTTCGAGAGCGAGGTTCAACGACGAAGACGGCATGGTTTCGGATGACGAAGAAGTTGGTGAGGACTTCTTCGGGTCGGCTAACGTAATGACGAGGAAAGGGGACACTCCGGCGCTTAACGAATTTGACGAAAGTAGGTACAACGGGGAGTGGCTCCAAATCAGGAGGTTCCTACGGGCGATGACAACGGACGCAACGTGGACGAGAGAAGAGGCGAGCCGGGTACGGAAGAAGGCATACCGATTCTTCTTGCGGGACGGGTGCATATGGAGGCACCCAAAGCAGAAAAACGGCATCCCGCTCCGAGTAGTGGCAAAGAAAGAAGAGCAGGAACTACTGGCGGCATTTCACGAGAGTCCTTGGGCCGGGCACCACGGAATGTGGGCCACGTTTGAGAAGCTGAAAGAGAAGTACTGGTGGCCAGGGCTGTACAGGGACGTGCCACGGTTCGTAACGACTTGCGAAAGCTGTCAGATGCACTCCGTAGTCCAACATCGGGACGAGCTACACCCGACCTACCCGCCTACGATCCATTTCAAGTGGATGGTGGACTTGGTGACGATGCCGATGGGAGTAGGACAGATGCGATACCTGGTGCTTGCGCGAGAAGATTTAACGAACCAGGTGGAAGGCTGTGCACTATAGAACAAGAAAACCGCGGCGGTATGCCGGTTCCTGACCGAAGAGGTAGTGTGTCGGTACGGGTGCGTCGGGAAGATTGTGGCGGACTGGGGAGAGCTGGATGCATGGGAAGCTGAGGAGCTGTTCGACTGGCTAGGGGTCAAACTCTCCCTCACTACGGCGTACAATCCGGAGGCGAACCGGATGGTAGAACGTGGGCACGGGTCGATCATAAAGGCGTTGGTGCGGAGGGCAGGTCGGGAATTGGCTGCGGCTCCTTCCTTACGAACTATGGGCGGACCGAACTACGCACAGTTCGGTGACAAGGTTTATGCCAGCAGAGCTGATGTACGGACAGAAGCCGATCATGTCAATGGAACAGACGGTTTCTTCATGGGCGGCGGTAGATTGGAAGGAGAAGATGAGCCGGGAGGAGTTGCTGGCGGCGCAGATTCGGCAACTCGAGTGGAGGCAGGAGGACATGAAACAGGCGAAGGAAAAGCTGCGGGCGGCAAGGGAGCGGAACAAGACCCGGTTCAACCGGACGCACCGGTTGCGACCAAAGAAGATCGAGGAAGGAGATTGGGTCTTGGTGTACGACAACAACCTCGACAATCAGCACAAGCGGTGCGAAAGTTTGCTAGGAGGTGGTTCGGGCCCTACACGGTGACGAGCACGAACGACAACGGCACGTACCACCTCGCGGAACTCGACGGGACACGATTAGTGGTGCCGGTGGCCAGGAAGCGGATCAAAGTGTTCAGGAAGCGGTTCGAAGACGAGCGAGAGCCTGCGAGCAAGAGCGACGATGACAATCAGTTCGGGCCCGACGGAGAATCGGAGACCGACGAGTGAAGCCGGTTTTCTTCGGTATCTACCTGTCTCTGGCGCATGCCGGTGGATGCGCGATTTGGTGGGGGTGGATGTCGTGAAGAAAACCGGCCATAGGTGGAATCGGAGAAAAAGGCACATGAACCGGCTCTTACACGGATAAACGTGTAAATTGATATTTTGTACATGATTCATAATTGGGTCGGCTGATGCAAATACTAGGTAGTATACATTTATTAGGGGATTGTGCGTATCTCTGTCGAAAGGGACAGGGAATAAAGCGATTTGACTAGGGAAGAATTGCGAACTATTTAAGGAGGGAGAGAAGGAGGAAGAAAGATCGCGCGTTGGGGAGGAGGAGGTGCTGTTGCAGAACGGAGTGCCGAGCTCTCTCTTCTCCTCTGATTGTCGTTCTCTGTGGGTGTTGGGAGTTCGCTGCCTTTGCTTCGTGGACAGCCCGTGTGCTTCTAGCAGAGGCTCTCCCCCCCTTTCTTTTGTTTCTTTGAGTCGAGTGTGTTTTGTCTGTGTGCGTGAGGAGGATCCCCGTGTCGGGACCGTCGCCGCTTTGCCGGTTGTAATCATCAGAGTTTGCAATCTCTGGATATTGTAATCGACTGTTACTGTAATTAAGAGTGCCGTTTCTTTCTCTTTCCTTCTCCCTTTGCGTATTTGCAACTCTTCTCTCTCTATCTCTCGCTCCTCGGTTCAAGGCCCCCGTGGTCCCGCCTCTTTCTACATGCGCACGCGTATCAAATGCGACAACGCACTAGCTTCAACCCTTTCTTCCTCGCTGCCACTGTCCTTCTCTTGGGTCTTACATCGGTTAATGCTCAAGTCTCTTGAGCGAGTGTGCAAGGATCCATACATTTTTGTAGTCCACCTTTGTTGTGCTACCCTTGGCCACTTCCACCTTAAGGTTGTTCGCATCGGCTTTGACCTTTGCTTCCTCAACGCCAGCTTCCGTCTCTTGGGTCTTACATCGGTTAATGCCCAAGTCTCTAGAACCTTTGTGGGGAAAGTCTCTTCATGATCTTTTTCTACCCTCTTCGGCTTGATGTCATTCTCCATGCCTATCTTTTTAGACTCATGGGCCTTGTACTCTTTATCTCCCTCGATCACGCAAGCTTTGTGCATGCTTGCACCTTCATCAATTGATATTTCTGACACAACGTGTGTTCCGAAATGCTCGTCCACTCTTAAAGAGGCATTTCCCGATCTCGAGTCTTCAGCCTTTCTCTTGACCGTCGTCTCTCCGTAAGTCGAAAAGGTGGCTTGTTCCACACCTTCTCCCGTGGTACTGTCGTACTGAACCTAGGCCTTCGTATTGCCTGTATCATTACTAAGCATTTGTTGGGAGGTCTCTTCTTCCTTGATCACCATCTCCCTCTGTTTTCTCTCCTTTTGAAGCGCTTCTCTTCAACCTCAATTTGCGCCTTTAAGTTCTCGAATGCCTCTCTCATAACGACTTCAATGTTGAGTATCGTCGAACCTTCCCTCTTCAAAATTTCTTCCTTCGGTGGTGGCGTTTGGCTACATCTCGTCCTCCTTTGATCGTCCCTCATGGGCCGTGACATTGTCGACAAGATTCCTATCTTCCTCTTGTCATGTTGTTGACATACCCTTTTCACTTCGGCCCAAATTTCAGTGAAGCCATTCGCACCATCGTCATCATCCCTCGAGTTGGACTCCAATGGCCTTCCTTTCCTTCCGATCAATCGACTTTACGAACATTAAGACTTTATTCGCCCCCACCAATCCTTGATCCTGCTCCGAGAGTTGAGCGAAACGATACTCAAACTCAACGAATGCATGCATAGCACTCTTGTGGGTTTTCCTCGATGACACCCATTGGTCAAACTCATATAGACCTCGTCCCTTCGGCTCCTCATAACCATATGCCTCTCGTAAAGCTACTTCGAAGGACACCCACGAATTGTGACTTTTTGAAGCTCTTTCATCTCCTTGTAGATTGGTTCGGCCACCACTCGACAAAAGTACTCTAGCCTCATTGCTTCTTTCAGATCTCTCGAATCCATTTCGGCATTGTAGGCCTTTACAAAAATTTGGACTTTGCTCCCCTCAAAACAGCCGACTCGCTCGACCATGCATTCGACGGCTTGTTAAGCCGCATCTTGTCTTTTCCCTTCTCTCGAAAATTCCATCATCATCTTTGACATTGCCTTCATGAGATATTCCTCATCCATCGTCGTCCTCCCTTGCGGCTCTTCACGTTGGGTTCACCAAATGATGTCGCGAAGATTCGCGTGTGCATGTGCTACTTGAGCGGGACCACCGGGGTCTTGGACCAGGGAAGACGTTTACCAAGTTATTGTAAAGAGGATGATGTCAATTTTAAGAGTCAAGGAAACACTATTACACTTGAGAAGATCAAAGATTGTACACTTGAGAAGTAAATAAATGTCAAGAAGAAGAATAAGAAGATTATATTATTATTATTATTGATGATGATGATGATGATCTCCAAATTGAGCTCCCCTTACACAAGCCCTACTAGGAATTTATAGATCTCTCATGTGCAAAACCATGGGCTTGGAACCATGGTTTTCGTGCACACGGTTTTGCTTGTGACATGCACAAAACCATGGGCTTAAAAACCATGGTTTTGTGCACACGGGTTTGTATATTTGTTTCCTATGGAATACTGAATATGACAAGGAATTACCTCCTATGTTAGAGGTGCAAGGTTCAAATCCTACTTGCACCTCTCTATACGCACTCAATGCCATATGTGCATGTGTCGGATATGTGCATGTGTCGGATATGTGCATGTGCCGGATGATAAGCGGAGAAAGCTGAACCCAAAGTTGGAGAAGTGCATCCTTATCGGCTACTCACATGAGCAAAAGGGTTATAAGTGCTATAACCCCCGAACAAAACAAGTTCGAGTGAGCTGAGATGTCGAATTTGATGAGTCGTCATCATGGTACTCTCTACCGACTCTGACCCGATTCCGGAGGATGTGGCCAATGAGCCCGAAACGATCGGGGCAGAAGATGAAGAAGGATTTGGTACTCTAGATGTGAGTCCGATCTCATTCCAGCTAAGTGGGCTGCATGAGCGCTTGAGTCAGAATGATCAGTTTGATGAAGAGCCGACCAGTAGTGGAGACTCGTCCGTGCTTTCCCCGCGCAAGGGACCGAGGAGACGGTTCACGCGCAAAGAGAAGGAAAAGAGGATGAAGAAGATTGTGGAATACGCCACTGGCAAAGACGAGTTGGATTGGGATGAATCCGACTCCGAACAAAATGAAGACAAACCTTCGGGAACGATGTCCAAGCTGGCCAAGCGGGCTTTGCAATCAGCGAACGCGACGTTACGCCTATCGACCCGCCAAAAGAGCCCCGTAAAGAGGTACAGGTATAACAAATACATAGTGCATCACTATGCGTACATGACGAAAGTGGTGGAAGTGCGTGAGCTGGAGAGTTACGTAGAAGCGGCAGAAGATGCACATTGGCATGCCACTATGGAGGAAGATATGCGGGCACTTGATGCCAATGACACATGGGACCTGGTTGATCCTCCCCAACATTGCAAACCGATCGGTTGCAAGTGGGTGTATAAGGTAAAGTACAATGCTGATGGTTTGGTCAACTGGTATAAGGCCCGATTAGTGGCCAAAGGATACGTGAAGACCCACGGAATCGACTACGACGAGACCTTCGCTCCAGTAGCGAAGATGACGACAATTCGTGTGGTGCTAGCGGTTGCTGCGGCAAGGGGATGACATCTTCACCAAATGGACGTGAAGAATGCATTTCTTCAAGGTGACCTTGAAGAATAGGTCTACATGATCTAGCCCCCCGAATTTTAGGCGGAGATGAACAAGTTGGTAGTGTGCCGGCTCAAGAAATCCCTTTATGGCGTGAAGCAAGCCCCCCGATTTTTAGGCGGAGATGAACAAGTTGGTAGTGTGCCGGCTCAAGAAATTCCTTTATGGCGTGAAGCAAGCCCCCCGTGCTTGGAATTGGAATATCACGCACCAGTTGCATAAGATGGGTTTTGTGTCCTCAAAGTCGAACTCTTCGCTATTTATCCCGAACGGTCTGGAAGGTTCAATATGTATCTTGTTATACGCGGATGATCTAGTTATCACCGAAGCCGACCTTGCTGAAATCGGCCAAGTGAAGTCCCAGTTGTCATTACTTTCTTGGGATCGAAGTGATCCACACCACCGACGGCATATTGTTATCTCAACGACATTATGTGCTGAATATGCTGTACAAGTTTGGCATGAAGAATTGCCGACCAATCTCCACACCCCTGGACCGGAACGTAAAGATTCGTCCCGACTCCAGACCGGCCTGCAATGAGAAATGGTTTCGATAAATTGTCGGAAGCCTTATTTATTTGACAATCACCCGACCCGACATTAGTTACTCGGTCGAAGCCGACTGTGGAGCACCTTTAGTGCGCACACCGAATACCGAGGTATGTCAATGGTACTAAGGACCGAGGATTGTTATACGGACACAGTATAATGGAAAAGCTAGTTAGATACACACAGATGCCGACTGGGCCCGAGATGCATCGGATTGACGGTCCACTTCCAAATTCATGTTTTCTCTAGGTAGCGCGGTTGTTGTGTGGAACAACAAAAAGTAGCCAACTGTGGCTTTGTCGAGCATTGAGGTTGAATATCGGGGCGCCACCATTGCTACCTATGAAGCCATTTGGCTTCGACGGTTGCTGCAAGACCTTTGGATCAAAGTCCCGACTCTGATCCCGATCTACTGCGACAACATGAGTAGCATGCAGCCAGCCAAGAACCCTGTGTTCCATGCTCGAACGAAGCACATAGAAGTGCATTATCACTTTGTGCGTGAGAGGGTCCTTAGAGGTGAAGTAGAACTCCGGTATGTCCGGACGGATCAACATGTTGCCGACAACTTCACGAAGGCCCATGGAACCGACAAGTTGCAACACTTCTCTGAGATGCTTGGTCTTCAGCATCTCGACATGCCAAACTTGAGAGGGAGAACCGGTACTGATATGGGGAGAATTAGAACTAGAACGGAAACCGGGAAAACAAGAGGTAAAGCCAAGAAGGTCAAAAAATCCATATGGGGAGAACCAGAACGGAAACCGGGAAAATGGGAGTTAATGCCATGAAGGGCAAAAAGACACAAGACACGGATGTGGTCCAATGACGTGGAGGGTCTGAAGACCTAAGACAATTTGGAGACAGCCAATTCGGACAATAGCTGGAACGAGTCGATTATGAAGAAAAGTTTGAATCGGAGGAGCCAGATCAACTGAAGGCCAAACAGACAAGGAGGAAACGGAAGTCGACACCGACATGGAGGAACCGGCGGGTCGAGAGGCCCTGGAGTCACAACAGCGAAGGAGCTGAGAAGGGCCTTATGAGCAGATAAGCCAACCGATAAGGTAGAGGAGTGCGGAACCGGACGGGTCGAGGAAAGCAGGACCAGCCCGGATGAGGAGTGCGAGCTAGGCGGGAGGACGCTAGGAAGAGCCGGAGGAGAGGACCGGCTACCACAAACACTGACACTACGATTCGACCTCAAGTTGAGCTTGCGGAGGAGTGTTGAGCGGACAAGCTCAACCGGATCTGGATCGGTTGAACAAGCTAGAGCCGGATTGGAATCCAAAATGAAGAACCGGATCGGTGTCTAGATGGTATCTGGAACTAGGAGCCGGAGCGGATTGGTACCGGTGGGCCATTTGAGGCCTATGAATCTAGCCTAGTATGTAGGTATATTTTTAGGAGTCAGTGTCAGTCAATCGTCTGAGCATTGAAGTACATGTAAGTCCTTTTAAGGACTTGTATAAAAGTGCTCACTGAGCACATTGTATGTAAAGAATGTTAATGTTTTGAATTAATTTTATTGTTCTGCTCTCTTTGTCTCTCCCGTGTATTTTTAAGGTTCCATTAAACTTGTATGTATTTTATTGCTGTTCGGCGAAGCGGGTTCTGTCTTAGCTTCCACATATTCACTTATTCAAAAACCTTTCGCAAAAGAGTCATATAATGTGTCTCCAACAAATACGCCCACACCATTCGAAATCGACACCACACGTCATCGTGGACCATTGTCGGAAGAGGAAAACCAATGGCACCGAGCAAATCGCCTATGTTTGTATTGCGGTGGACCAGGGAATATTGCAGTAAATTGTCCCCATAGACCAAAAAGACAAGTAAATCAAGTAGTTGCTAGTACTCAACCGAAGTTTATTTCACTAGGAGTGTTTGAAAATCCTATTAGCCGAAATCTATCAAACAAATTTGAAGTCCTCAGTCAACTAGAAGAAGAGTTAAACGATTAAGTCCAACCAAGATAGGAGCCGTTTGGTTGGACAACCCTGAATTCATTCCTTCTAAGAAAATTAGCAAGGTGTTCTTAGCTCAAGTAAAAGTTAGTACTATAAGTAACCCTCTAGTACATGTCTTAACACTCTTAGATACCGGAGCCAAGTCTTGCTTCATGGATAAATTTTTTGCCCAAGTTCACCAGATATCCCTAAGAAAGCTTCCTTGCACAACTTCTGTAGTAGTCATTGATGGTCGACCCATTGATTCCGGAAATATCGTAGAAGAGTTAGAGCTGGTTCATGTTGTTCTAGATAATTTGGCGTGTGCAATATCATTTAATATAATTAGTAGTTCAGAGCATTCAATTATCTTGGGGTTACCATGGTTCGAATTACACAACCACAAAATCGATTGGAGAACAAGAGAAATCAGGTATCGCCAACCCTAAGCAGCCACTCATAGAATTTCAACCATTTCGCTACATCAATTGTGTGAGGAAAGACGAAAAGAACCAATGTTTGTTTTCGTAGTATAAGCGAAACCCT
Organism: Azolla caroliniana; assembly: GCF_043228905.1. NCBI lineage: Eukaryota > Viridiplantae > Streptophyta > Polypodiopsida > Salviniales > Salviniaceae > Azolla > Azolla caroliniana. The sequence continues at coordinate 8,511,695 of NW_028230449.1, read as the reverse complement.
CCAATATCATTAAGGAGTCAACAATTCAATTGTCAAAGAAGTATCACCATTATGCCGACGTTTTTGATAAGGTAAAAGCTAGTACTCTTCCTCAACATCAACCGTATGATTGTCCCATTGATTTACAAACAGGAAAAGAGCCATCGTGGGGACCAATCTAGAACTTGTCACCAACCCAGCTTGAAGTTCTTCGAGCCTACATAGAGGAAAACTTGGCAAATGGGTTCATTTGACATTCAAAATCTCCAGCCGGCGCACCTATTTTCTTTGTAAAGAAAAAGGATGGATCACTTCGTCTAGTTGTGGATTACCATGGCTTGAATAAGCTCAGTATCAGGAATAGGTATGCACTTCCTCTGATCTCGAGTCTTTTAGAAAGGATTAATGGTGCAAATTTTGTCACAAAGATCGACTTATGAGGAGCATATAACCTCATACGGATCCGACTGGGAGACGAATGGAAGATAGCTTTCCACACTCGATATGGGCATTTTGAGTATATGGTTATGCCACTCGGCCTCACCAATGCACCAACAGTCTTCCAACACATGGCCAATGATATATTTCGATATTTCTTGGACATGATCATTTACTTGGATGATCTATTAATTTATTCAAGAACAGAGGAGGAGCATGATTCTCATGTACGATTAGTACTAAAACGACTACGAGAACATGGTCTTTATGCAAAACTCGAAAAGACTTATAGTTTTGATTATAAACATGTAACACCGGGTCATTTGAAACATGTAATATGTCGCATTCTCTTTTTCATATCTTAGTGAGATGTTAAAAAATGCTTTATTTAAGCAGAATTTCAACAAGGCACGACGCATGTGTATGTGGTTTATGAAAACATAGCGAAAAAAAGAACTAACTAATATCACGTCAACAAAATCATCCGACGTATATTCTATCTACCATGTTTTTGTCCAAATCTTAGACAGGGGTGTATTTGTCAACACAAGTATAATAGTAACATGGGTCCTTGTGCATATTCTAAAAAGCATGCCCCATTGAATAAGTGACTTCTTCTAATTATGTGTGTATATTTAAATATAATACATCTTAAAGCAAATTGTGAACCTTGCAATTAAGATACTACTATGTCAAGAGAAAATTTCTATTGACACGTGATACATGACACTGTCAATGTATAAATAAACTAGTCTACAATAACATTCCAATCATACGAGTAAATGATAGAGTATAAACTTATCTCCGATATACCCCAAATGATAAAGGAGAGTTTAGATAACATGTACACATACAAGTATACTTAATTTCTAAGTTCAATGATTGTTACATGAAAATTATAAGTAAGCTCAACTGATATATTACGTCAAAATTTAACAATTCATATTGTTCAAAATTTACAATAAGCCATAACCATTCAATCGAATAATAAGTCTGGTAAAGCCGTCTACTCAGGATTAGTTCTTTCATCAGGATTGTCCTCATTGGCTTCGTCAGTACACTAAGTTGAATTGTTAGTATGTTTAGACTCTGAAACGTCTTCTAATTCAACAAGTTGCCCTGCGTCTTCATCTATAGTTCCACAAGTTTTCTAAAAGTCATCTGGAACATCTAAGTTTTATTGATATGCTTTGCCCCAACTTCTTGGTCTTGATCAGGACAACCCCAGATACCTTGGATCCTCATTTTGATGACATTAACTTGCTCAAGGTCCTTCTCTAATGCAACAGAGTTCCTGATAATCTTTAAGGCGTATGTTTTAGTAGTACATGACAGTAGAATGAAATTGCACAGGTAACATCAAACTGAAGAATAGAATATAACGTTAATCTAAATTGATGTAAGTTTTATATTATATACCTGTGTCAGAAAACTAATCTAAAACCCATTGAAAATTTGAAACAATAAAATTTGAAAAAATAAAAAACCTTGGATTTTTAATTGGAATCCAATGCGATGCACTAGATTTCAGTTGAAAATCCAAGTTTTTTTTTTTTGTAATTTTTAAAATTTTTTCCATTAAAAAATAAAAAATGGATTTTCAGCTAAAATACTATGCACTACATTATATTTTAGTATATATAGCTAGAATCTAATGCAATGCGTTAGATTAGAGTCGAAAATCCATTTTTCTTTTTTCTTTTTCCAATGTTATTTATTTATTTATTTTCCATATAAAAAAATAATAAATGGCTTTGCAATTGAAATCCGATACACTACATCACATCGTAGTCTATACAGCTAGACATTGATGCATTGCATCAGATTTTAGCTAGCAATCCTCTTTCTTTTCAATTGTTTTTCATTTTTTCAAAAAATAAATAAAAATATATTAAAAAAGTGGATTTCCAATTGAAATCTAATGCACTACATCGAATTTCAATTAAAAATCCAAATTTCTTTTAGGTTTTTCATAAAACAATGAGATAATAAAAAAATATTACATTTTCAACAAAATCTGAACCATTGAGTCGGATTTCAATTGCAAATTAATGTTTTATGAAAAAACATAAGAAAAATATTGGACTTTCAACGGAAATCCGATGCACTGCATCGGATTTCTGTTGAAACTCAGTAATTTTGAACGGAAATGCATCGGATTTCCATTGAAAATCCTATTGAAAATGATCTGTTTTCAACGGGAATCCGATGCACTGCATCGGATTCTTGTTGAAAACACATCATTTTAAATGGAGAAAATCACAATTTGTTTATTTTTAACACTTTTTTAGAGAAAAATATCAACAAATAAGAAAATTTGTAAACAAACAAGAAAAAGTGGACTTTCAATGGAAATCCGATGTAGTGCATCGGATTTCCGTTGAAAATCCATTTTTTTCAATTCCTATATATTTATTTATGATAAAAACAAAAACAATTCAAAACAAATACAAAAACAAATTCAAAATATCTGAAAAATTGGAAACAAATAAGACAAAATGGATTTTCAATAGAAATCCGATGTAGTGCATCGGATTTCTGTTGAAAACCCATTTTTTGCAATATTTATTTATTTATTTATGGGAAAAAATGAAAAAAAAATTTAAAACTACAAAAAAATATTTTAAAATATGAAAATTTGGTAACAAATAGCAAAAAGTGGACTTTCAATAGAAATCTAATGCAATGCATCGGATTTCCTTTGAAAATTCATTTTTTCAATTTCAATATAGTTATTTATGAGAAAATAGACAAACAAAATACCAAAAAAATTCTAAAAACTATGAAAATTTGGAAAAAAATAAGAAAAAGTGGATTTTCTACGGAAATCCGATGCTATGCATCGGATTTCCATTGAAAATCTATTTTTTCAATATTTATTTATTTTTTATAGAAAAAATCAAAACAATTCAAAAAAAAGGAAATTTTGAAAAAAATACGTAAAAGTGGACTTTTAACCAAAATCCGATGCAGTGCATCGGATTTCCGTTGAAAATCCATTTTTTCAATTTTTATTTATTTTTGTATGGGAAAAATAAAAACAAATTCAAAAACAATTCAATAAATAAGAAAATTTTCAAAAAAATTAGAGAAATTGGATTTTCAATTGAATCTGATGCACGGAATTGGATTTCCATTGAAATCTAATTTTTCAATTTTTATTTATTTATTTACGAGTAAAATAAAAAATGTTTATTTATTTATTTATGGGAAAATGTTTTATTTTTTCAATTTGTATTTATTTATGTATTTTCGGGAAATCCATGCAATGTATCATATTTTAGTCTATGTAGCTAGAATTCAATGCAATGCATTAAAATGCAAGAGTATTTTTTTAATGGAAATTTTTAAAAAATTCCAAGACTTACAGGAATCTGATGTATTATATCCAATTCTAGATGTATAGAGTAAAATTCGACATGTAGCGTCAAATCTAGATGGAATGAATCGGATTTCTGTACGACATCAAAGGCTTACTATGAGAATCTAAGAAAAATGGAAAACATCTTTAAGACATTTTTTAGATTCTAATGATTTTGGTAGAAAGCTTCTCTCACATAATCTAATCTTATAAATGGAAAGTACATAATGAAATATCATAGCCAAAAAGTGAGGAGGAAAGATGCATCAAGCACATCTACTCTTACATTGGATAATGTTTATATATTAGTGTATGACTTATCTTTGACCAAAACAAGTTATCTGTGACAGACCACAATGAAGATACTAAAAGAGGATCTGGAATGTGGCTTTAGACACAACACAAAGACAAACAAGAAGCATGACTCATAAACTCGATGAGGTTGGATTGCAATTGGATCAACACAATGCATTAGTTGCCATTGATGATGAGGATGAGACCTCATAAACTCGTACAAGTTCATCTAATGGGTATGAAGATGATGACATAAACTTGAAAAATGATTGTCCTGATACGTTAACTATAAATATTGTATTGCACATCAAGATTTGGATTCAGAATTTCTATAAATATTGGGGTTAGTCATTTTGGACATTCATTTGTAAGTTTGGCATGTCCATTATTTAGGCATTTTTTTGAACACCTAAATTTCCGTACATGTTAAAAATCAATATATTTTTGGGTCATTTTTAAAATTCCTTTACGCATGCGGCACCCCTTTTTGTGAATCACCCTAATTTGTGTCATTTTTTGATGGACAGTTCTCAAAATGTGACATATTACCTGTTTCAAATGTCCCGGTGTTATGTGGAAATTTTAGGCTATGTCATCTCCTTTGAAGGAATCTCTATGGATCCAGCTAAGGTCCAAACAATGTTAGAGTGGCAGACCACGATTATTGTGAGACATGCAAAGTTTTTTACTCGAAGCTTATTTTTCCCCTCACACAAATTACAAAGAAGGGGCAATCATTTGTTTGGACTAATGCAGCGGATACAACTTTTGTAGATCTCAAGAAATCATTTACATCAGCTCCTATTCTAGCTCATGTTGATCCTGTTACCGATTAGGAACACGGTTTGCGGTCAGTCCTTCGACCTAGACCTCCAAGTGATTGTGGAACAACGAATGGGGTTTCTATGCGTAATGTGTAGGGGAATGTTCCCCGTAACCTATCAACGTATAAGGGAGATGGCTACAACCGACTCCTTAGCAATGGTTACACTCACGTTCTTAGACGCTCAGATATTCCAGACACACAGTAGAGTAGCCGTAGCTATACACAGACTTTCAAAGAAGATAGAATTCTATTACGATACGCTTCTTTACATTCCCAAAATACACGCTCCCTCTATCAGAGGTTTTTTGCCCTTTATATACGCAAGGTCTATTTAGCCGTTCACGCTTCCTGCGTGAACCGTTGCATGCGTTATGATCTTATATTATTTCTTATTCCTACGCTCTTGTCTGTCGGTTACTATTCTAGCTGACAACACCTGGCACGCCTATGGGACAGTGCCCTGGCACGTCGGACCCATCCCGTTAATCTTCTTCCAAAATGGCCCGGATGTTTGGCTCTGCTACGGTGTCCGCGTCCAGAGGCGACGTAGGGCTCGTAGGTGCATCGTGGTGTGGCTCCCCTATTTGGTCGGAATGGTTTCTCCCGGTGTCGCAGTCGTCATGTGTGGGCGGTCCGGGTACGGTGGGCTCTTTTTGAGCTAGTGGGTTGGGCTCCGCCGTCGTCGTGCTTGCGGTCGGCCACGACTTTGTCTCAATCGTTACCTCCTCCGTGGTGTTGGCCATCTTTGTACATTCCGGGGAGTGGGGCTGCGATTCCGCCTGGCCTGCACCGTTCTCCGTGTGGTCTGATGATAGCGTGGGCTCCTGCGGATGGAGCTCCTCTTGGGCAACGGTTTCTCTGTCTGGTGTTGTGGGGGACTCCGCTCGTCGGTCCGCGTTGTTCACCGTCGTTGTAATCTCTGGTGATCTGGCCTGAGGTTCCTCTTCTTCGGCCGTGCCCGGAATTGGCGTCGTGCTGGATTCCTCATTTGTTCGTGTGTTGCCGGCTTGTGTGATCTGGTGAAATAGCTCCTCCTAGCTTTCACCAAAATCATCTAAGAGCTACGCGAGTTCTTCGGAATGTTGGTCCGCTAGCGCACGATAGTCTGGCGCTATGTCCTCGCGTACGGCCGCAATGCTCTCCTCATTTAGTTTATAGAAACCTCGGCCGTCTTTTCGCCGGTTCTCCCAGTCCGCACGATACGCATGCAATTCCGCTGCTTGGGTTGCCCATGCCATCCATCCTTTGTCCAACGCCGTTTTCAATTGCGTTGTGAACCTCTCCCGATTTGTTTGGAGAAGGATACGCATGTTGTCTGTGATGGCCTGGCAACGGTTGCGTGCATCCTCCATCGACTTCTGGAGGTTTGCAATTTCTTGCGGCCTAACCGCCACCGCTTCTTTGTACGTGGTCTTCAGACCCGCCCACATCTGGGATTCCTTTGCATGTTGTTCTTCTAATTTCCCCATTTCATTGTTTAGGTGGATTTCGAGCTGATGCCTTCTTTCTTGTTCAACCACCAGCTGCTCGTTGAACCATACCTTCTTTTTCTCTAATAAGGCCCGGAGTCCCGCATTTGCCGCCTCCGATTTCTTCGCTTCATCTCGTAATTGGGCGTTTTTGTCTTTTGTCCGGATGTGCTGAGCTACCTCCGTAGCGAGTTTCTCTTCAAGGGTGTTTACTGCCTTCCGGCCGTTAGCCCGGATCTCCTTTTCTCTATCTGAGGATTGGCGGAGTTCAGCTCGAAGGCGGTCAATTTCTGATTCCGCTAGTTGCACGACCCTTTTCGCTTTTGAGGCAATGGCGGTATGAGCCTCAATTTCTTCCTTCAAAGCGTCGATGGCGTGGTTTGGTGGCGGAGTTGCGTGTTGTGCTGTAGTCGCGTTAGCTTCCAACTCCGCGATGCGTTCGTTGGCTTTTTGCGGCTCGACTTGGGTCATTTTCACCTTCTTCCAGACATTCTTATTTTTAATGGCCATCTCCTTGGCGCCCGTGCTGACCTTTGCCAGTTCCCTATGGACTTCGACTAGGGCCGTGTTTAATGGGGGTAGCTCCATCCCCACTCGGTGTACCCCGACGTTCTTATGTCTGCCGACCCTGGCTAGCCGGTCCTCATCGTCGCTCTCCGTCGTTTGTGTTAGGGCGCGCTCGATCATCTGGCGCTCCGCGTGCTCCTCGGCCATTTGTTGGGAGGCTTTTATCTGTTGTGTTGCTAAGAATTCCATGAGCTTAAAAGAGGTTCTGAATTGTAAGAGGGCGCTGAACTCATGGGCCGTATCCGGGATATCTGGATATGCCAAAACCTCGCTTTCCGCCATAAATACGTCTTTCCCTCGTTGGGACTGGGTCGTAATGATCGGTCGTGGCTCCCGGATGATTTTGAAGGTGGTATTGGGCTCCGTAGCTGCGGAGCCATCGCCTTCGGTCGTTGTCTCTGCCACCGTGGGGACATCTTTGACCAATCCCTGCCCATCTTTCCTGTCCAATCTACGTCGTTTCGGTTTGGGGTTATCCTGCCGTGTTTCGGTGTCTGGCTCTGGGGTTGCTTCCACGGAACGTGCCGGCTGTTCCTCCTGCGTTGTTCGTGTGTCTAGCTGGGCGGGAGGTGTTGTCCGCGTGTCTGGCTGGGCGGGTTGGGGTTCCTCTTCCCACTCTGGGGCCGCTAACTCCACTAACCTGTGCCTTGCGGATCGGGGCGGGGGCGTGGGTCGGCTGGGCTGTGGTGCCGGCAGGCCTCGGGGTGGGAATAGTACCGTAAGGTACCGGTATATGATCAGCTTGAGCTTTTTGCCTGCCTGATACGCATGCAGGCCTTCCCTTAACGTCGGCCCTGTGATGACCCCCCTATCGACCGCACGCCCTTCAAAGGTATGGATAATGATGCTTGCCTTCTTCTTGGGCATCCCATATGCGTTGACATGTACGCAGTTGACCTCTAACAGGAACTTGGCAACTTCACGGAAGAAGGGATCCGGGATCTGCTTCGTTCTATAGGCCTTGGCGGAGGAGGAATATGGCCCGAAATATCGCTGCAGCGCCTCCGCACGCATGCAAGCCTTCCCTTAACGTCGGCCCTGTGATGACCCCCCAATCGACCGCACGCCCTTCAAAGGTATCGATAATGATGCCTGGCTTCTGCTTGGGCAGCCCATATGCGTTGACATGTACGCAACCGACCTCAAACAGGAACTTGGCAACTTCACAGAAGAAAGGATCAGGGATCTACTTCGTTCTATAGGCCTTGGCAGAGGAGGAATATGGCCCGAAATATCGCTACAGCGCCTCCGCAGGAGGGATTTCGAAATGCATTTCGCCTAGCGATGACAGGTCCAACTTTTTCCGGATGGAAGAGTTAGTGACCGTGTCGATGTTCAGCTTCCTGGCGATGTCCATGGCATCCGGGTGTGGGGGTGCCTCTGTGACCCAGATGTACCCATCTAGGCATTTCTCCACAAGCCATTAGCATAAGGCAGTAGAGATGAAGATCGGCACCACCAGAGTAGGTTCGTGGGAAGGAGACTGGTGGTTGTGGTGGGCTGGAGCTCTGTGATAGGATGGAGGAGAAGGTGAGGGGGAGGAGCGATGGGAGCGTTGATAGTTAGAAGGTGGGTTTCTATTTTGTGCAGAAGATCTTCTATTTCCTTCTTTTTGTGGCTTAGGGTTCATTGGGCAGTGAGCCATTGTGGTGCCGTGTGTTCTTGAACTAGGAGTCTGTGCATGCATTTAGTCCTTTTAATAGTGTCGCTATCTTTTTTTTTTTTTTTCGTAACGGTTATATACAGCCTATTTTTACATTATGGTACAAGTGGGGCCGTCCATTTATGCCGCGGGTTCTCCGGCTCTGTCCTGTTTGGCGGTGAATGGGTTAGGTGGCATAGAGCCCAGGTAAGGTTTAAGGCGAAACCCATTCACCTTTTGCCATACTACTTCCCCGGCCAGCGTACCTAGTTGGAATGTGCCTTGTTCTGCTCCAATTATCCAGTATGGGCTGGTCCAGTGGAATCCTAACTTCCCTGGCATATGGCCCATGCGGGTTTGGAAAACCAGCATTGCTCGATCGACGGCAAACTCCTTTTCCCTTGCGTTCCGATGTCGATCCACAAACGCTTTAGTTCGTCGCTGTTCCTGCTCCAACACAGCCATGCTGTGTACGTGTTTTTCCCCGAGTTCGAGTAGCTGGTGGAACTGTACCTGAATCCGCAAACTGGGTACTTGAAATTCGACCATCATCACAGCCTCTAGCCCAAACGCTAGTCAAAATGGTGTTGACTGTAGGCTTGTTTTGTAGCTAGTTCTGTACACCCATAACGCACTCTGTAATTTGGTATCCCAGTCCGTTCTATTTTCATTGACGATTTTCTTCAAGATGGTCTGCAACGTCTTGTTGGTGGATTCCGCTAACCCATTCGCCTGTGGATAATATGGCGTACTCTTCTTATGGACTACGGCGTAATGATGTGTTAGTTCCCGAACCACCGTATTGAGAAAGTGACTCCCGCGGTCACTGATGAGCTCAATCGGACAGCCGAACCGGCACCAAATGTGCTCGTAAAGGACTCTGGTTGTGACGGCCACTGTATTTTCTCGTAGTGCCTTTGCTTCTACCCACTTGGTGCAATAATCCGTAGCTACCAATATGTATTTATTGCCCGTACGGGCTGCCGCCGGTGTGAAGGGGTCCACAAAATCCAATCCCCACTTTTGGAAGGGGTCTAGCGGTAATACGGGCTGTTGTGGCATCCTTGCGCCCTGCGTGGGCTAGCCCATCCGTTGACACAAATCATACTTTCTACAATACTTGGATGCGTCCTTCTGCATTGTTGGCCACGATAAGCCCGCCTGCCATATTTTCTGGGCTGTAACGTCGCCCGCGTAATGGCCGCCTGCTGTGCCGCAGTGCGCCTCCCGTAAAACTGCTTCTTTCTCATCCTGACGTACCCCACGTCGCCAAATGCCGTCACTTCCTTTGTGATATAAAACTCCTTCTACGAGGCAAAAGTTACGGCTTTGGACGGCTTGTCGTTTCTTCTCGTCCGTGCGTAATTGTGGTGGAGGCAGTCCCGTAGTCAAAAAGTATGTCATTTCCATAAGCCATCGGTCTAGAAAGGTCGATTCTGTTCTTTCTGCTAGTGCTGCTACCCGTAGGATGTCGGCGTCTGGAAAATCGTCGTCATCTTTCTGTAATGTTTCTCCATTCTCGAGTCTGCTAAAAAAATCTGCCACTGCGTGTTGCGTCCCTGGTCGGTGCTGGATTACAAAATCGAATTCTTGAAGCAGCAGCATCCATCGCGCCAATTTCCTCGTCAGGGCTTGTTTCTCCACCAAATACAGCAGTGCCGAATGATCCATGTGGAAGGTGGGTTTCCTCCCTAGTAAATAATGCCGGAATTTATTGATGCTATAGATCATCCCTAGCGCCTCCCGCTCCGTTGTGGAATAGTTACGCTCTGTTGTTGATAATTTGCGACTAGCGTAGTACACTGGCCGGTACCAGTTTGGTTCGGTGAGCTGCATTAGTGCACTTCCTATTGCTATGTCCGAGGCGTCGACGAACACGTGGAATGGCTTTGCCCAAACTGGTGGTTGTACGATGGGGGCCTGTGTGAGCATTATCTTAAGTGCCTCATAGGCCTTGTCCTCTGTTGCGGTCCATTGGAAGGGAGTCCGATGTACCGCAACATGTAACGGCGTGGCGAAGTTCGCCAAATATTGTATCATCCGACTATGCCATTGTATTTGTCCTAAAAACCGGTCGAGTGATTTCGCGTTTGTCGGAGTTTTGGCTTGCGTAATCGTGGAGATCTTGTTCGGATCGACCACTATTCCCTCCTTGCTGACTATATGGCCCAGGAGAGTCCCGTTGGTGACGCTGAAAGCACATTTCGCGGGCTTCAGGCTTAAGCGTGCGGTGCGGCAACGTTCCAGGCATAGTTGCAGGTGCGTAAAATGGTCTATTGTTCTCCCATATACCACAAAGTCGTCTAAAAAAACTTGCATGAACGCCGGAATGTATTCCCCAAAGATCTCCGTAATTGTCTGTTGAAATGTTGCCGGCGCCGTCTTTAGCCCGAACATCATGACGACTGCCACATAGACTCCCCAGTCCGTGACAAATGCCGTCTTTTCTTGGTCCTCGGGATGCATGCGTACTTGGTTATACCCACTGAAGCCATCTAAAAAACTGTACATCTCATGTCCTGCGACCACGTCCAGTACTCTATCAATGAAGGGTAAAGGGAATGCGTCCGTAATGGTTACGATGTTTAATTTTCTTTGGAACAAGCACTATCGGGCTTAACCATGTGGCTTGTTTAATTGGCCGTATGAACCCCGCCTTCAGGAGTTTGTCAATTTCTTCTTTTACGCGGGTCGCATAGTTCGGGTTCATGCGGTAGCGGTGCTGCTGGACAGGTTTTGCGTCGGTTGCTAGATTGATCTTATGCTGATAGAACTTGGGATCTAACCCCTTCATGTCCTCGTGAGCCCAAGCGAACACATCTTTATATTTCGTGAGTAGTGCAATCATCGTGTTTCTCTGGTACAACCTTAATTCCTTTGCGACGGAGAGGAAACAGGGTTTTGACTCTGTACCCACATTTACTTCTTCCAGGGCGAAGGCGGTGACTCGTCGTGAAATTTGCATTTCCCTTTCGAATGCCGCCCGTGCTCTGCTGAGTTCCAATATGGACTCTGGGTTTGGTTCGTAAGCCTCGTCGTGGAGAATAGTGGTCGTGGCATATTCTGCCACAGTTGCGATGACATCGATTTCGAACAACGGAATGATCCGAGGGTGCTCATCTAGGTATGCCTCTAATTCTGCATCCTCCACCCTAGCCAACATATTTATATCTTCTGCGTATAATGGTGTTATACCCTTGGGTTGTGGCGTGCTTCCTTCCGTAGGTACGCGAACCTTAGTGCGTCCGTGTCGGAAGCTGATACACTTGTGTTGCCAGCTTTGCTTGATATTTCCTGCCTGAAGCCATGGTCTACCCAGAAGCACTGGGTATGCCCCTAGGGCGTCCAAGGCGAGGACGACCGCCGAGATGTCGAAGCGATGTCTGCCCACGATAATGCCTATCTTGCGAATTAACCCCAATGGTTGTACTGAGTGGGTATCTGCCATTCGGAGCCAGAATGGGCAAGCCTCCCATTTTGAAATGCCTAACTGCTCGCAAGTTTTCGCGCTAATTACATTGACGCCTGAGCCGCCATTGATTACACATCCAGGAATTTCCTGTCCATGTAATATTAATGTAATAGCCGGGTTGTGGTGATCCACTACAGGCGGTCCGTCGCTAACGTCTGTAAGGTTTGTAACGATGCTAACCCCCGGTATGCCTGTCACCCGTTCTTCCATGGTCTGGCAGAAGCGTGGGACTAGCTGCAACAGCTTCTCCATGGTTAACGTTATCTCGCAACCCACTAATGCCTGCCAAATGGGGTCCGGAACCGGTCCTTCGTCCTTTGCTCGCTCCCTCGCATTCGCAGACTCCTTCTGCATGCGCTCTGTATTGGTCGCGTTTGCTTTTTCCACCCATGCCTGGGCTTGTCGTTGTATCTCATCTTGCGCAGCCCAATCAACAGTTTTTTGTTTGCTGGCGTGTCGTGACTTGCTGCACTTCCGTATTGACGACGGGCCCCTTGCCCTTGCGTGTTGGGCATTGCGTGGCATAATGTCCGGGTTGCTGACAAATAAAACAATGGATGCTTGATTCACCCTTCTCGGCTCCTGGTGGTGTGTGTCGATCCCCCGGTGCGACTTGGTCCTCACGGTCCGGCCTTGTTTGTCGGAACACTCGCGGTGGTTACTGTTGGTCCCGTCGTGGTTCTTGGTGTTGCTCATCTCCCGAGCTTTCGTCGTAACGCCGGTGATCTCAATATAGCCGTGGCTTCCCACGATAACCATTGAAGCCGCCACGTTTGTTTGTCGGCCGGTGATTCTCATAGCGCCGGCCCCCTTTAGCATAACTCGGATGTCCACGATAATCCTCATCCTCTGGTTCGTCTTCCTCGGAATCGTTGTGATTTCGGCGATTCCGGTGGTGCTAGTTGTCCCGTGGGTTGCGATCCATATACTATGGTCGGTCTTGTTGCCTCCTTTGTTCAGTACGACGTGGGGGACGTTGTGTGTCCATGCTACGGACTGTGGGAGCGGCTCTGTTCAACATATTGTATTCGCATTGTTCGACTATGTGAGCCCTCGAGTGGCAGATTGGGCAGTGGATTCGCATGTTGCACTCCACTACGGAATGCCCCGAGTTCAAGAAAATCATGCACTGGATTGCTTGAATAAACTGATGTTCCTCGTCCTGGGGTAACACTTGTCGTAAGGAGGACATAGAAAACCTTTCCTCCTCCTCGTCCAACTCGAGCTGTAACGCTGGTTCAATGACCATATCCGCCGTTTCCCCTTTCACGCTATTGTTGTTGAGCGTTGCCCAAATGGGTCGGCGTAATGCTGCCAGAAATGTCTCCCGAGCCTCATTCTCCGTGGGGCTCCGTTCTAGTTTCCGCCGTAAATTTTGGAGACGTAAGCTGAAGTCTGCGATCATCTCGGTCGGCAGTTGCTTAATCGTGTAGAACTGTCCGAGGATTTCGCGTTGTGGAACCCTCCGATGGAAGAACCGCAAGAAAGCGGATTGCAGCTGATTGAAGGTTGTGATTGCTGGTAAATCCATCTGTAAATGCCAAAACGCCGCTCGCCCATCCAATGTTAACCCGAACTCCATCATTTTCGACTAGTGCGCTACCGCCTCCGAAAGGCTCTGCGCCATGTGGTTCGCATTCCAGACATTAAGGAACATGCGAATATGGGTTGCGACGTCGGTTTTGCCGTTAAAGTGGGGATAGGCAAAGGCCATGCTGGGGGCTACGGTGGGTCGGGAAAGACCACAGGGTGGCTGTGGTGAGCGTGCTCCCCGTGTAGTACTGAGGTCGTTGAGGCGAGGCTTTTGCCGTGTGCGTTCCTCTGCCTGGCGTGTGACGAACCTTGTGATTGGCCGGTCTTGTCGTGTTGGTTCTCTAGGGCGTCTGCGGCTAAACATCCATTCGTCGTTGCTCGTCTGTGAGAAGACACAGATCATCGGGCGTGCCAAAAGTGTTACCGATTAGGAACACGGTCTGCGGTCAGTCCTTCGACCTAGACCTCCAAGTGATTGTGGAACAACGAATGGGGCGTCTATGCGTAATGTGTAGTGGAATGTTCCCTGTAACCTATCAACGTATAAGGGAGACGGCTACAACCGACTCCTTAGCAATGGTTACACTCACGTTCCTACACGCTCAGGTATTCCAGACATACAGTAAAGTAGCCGTAGCTATACACAGACTTTCAGAGAAGATAGAATTCTATTACGATACGCTTCTTTACATTCCCAAAATACACGCTCCCTCTGTCAGAGGTTTTCTGCCCTTTATATACGCAGGGTTTATTTAGTTGTTCACGCTTCCTGCGTGAACCGTTACATGCGTTATGATATTATATTATTTCTTATTCCTACGCTCTTGTCCGTCGGTTACTATTCCGGCGGACAACAGATCCACAAAAACCATTTATCATTGAAGTAGACGCGTTGGATTTCGCACTCAGTAGTATTTTGTCATAGTAGGGTGACAACAAGAAGCTACATCCCATGGTTTTCCACTTGTGCAAATTTGACACTACTGAAATTAACTACGAGGTACATGGAAAGGAATTATTAGCTACTGTGGACTCTTTTACAAAATGGAGGCATTTCCTAGAAGGATCTCTTCATCAAGTCACTGTATTCAGTGATCACAAGAATCTCTCCTATTTCCAGAATGCTTGTGTATTAAATAGACGACAAGCTCGGTGGGGCCAATTTCTCACTCATTTCGACTTCAAGATTACATATCATCCGGGCAAACAACAAGGGAAGGCAGATGCATTATCACGACGCTTGTATCCGGCCTTTGATAATCAAAAGCAGGTTGTAGAGATTCGTGAGAAAAACTGACCGTGAAATAGACAATATTGCGGAAAGACAAAAACATAGCAATGCATAGTACACAATGTTTAACATGGAAACCCTAAATGGGGGAAAAAAAACCACGGGAGAAATAGATCTTCCACTATGCACAGAGAATACAAGAATGGTTACAAATCTTCTCTGATGCTCAAAGGATAATCCCTTAGGGTTCTTGGCAGTTTCACTAAACTCTGCGTCCGTTGTATCTCACGCATTCTCTCACTCTCTCACTCTCTCTCTATAACTCTCATGCTACAAAAAAAACTACACTATTATGTTCTACACTCACAATCTATGTTTTCCCTAAGTGTATTTATACTTATCGGCTATTTACAAATGTAGCCACTACTATTTTCATTCCTATAATAACAATAATAGTTATTCAACCGACAAGTTGACTAGTCGATGTTACTAGTTAAGGTGACACGGTGCCGAATCCTCAGTCCTTTAGGGTTCGGCTCAAGGGAATCATGGTTTGAGGAATGGGTGAGTATGTCGTACCCTAAACTCGGGTGACTATGTACGAGACTCATAATTGTTAGCCGTTTCTGGGGAAAACACCTTCGATGAGCCCACAGGCTATTAGTATCAAGGGGTCGTGTTACGTGGAAGCCTGTTCTGCACCGAGAAGACGTTATGGGAACGAGGAGCGTACATAGGCTACAACCCGTTAGACATAGACATAGCTCGGTTTACGAGTACGGGGAAAATACACAGATAAAAGAACAGTAAGAGCGAGACTTATATTAAATGATAAAGCTCACAATGATTACAGTAAACGACTCTCGGCCGGAAACAGTTGGAGCAGAGCTTAGTGCTATGATATTAATCTTGCTAAAAATAATCTAGATATTCTCCCCCTCCTGAGGTATGCAGATCTCGGTTTATATAGTTTTCTTCCTTAGACAGAGCCGAGCCATCGGCTGATTGTGAGGGCTAAAACTTGACTATTTCTAGTTCTACGTATTTCCTCACCTACTTTTCTACCTACCGGCGAGTTTACATATTATGTATTTATATTTCTAGCCTATGGACAACACATGGCATGCCCGTGGGACAGGACTTTGTCCGTCGGACCCACAGTTCACAATTTGGAGGGATAACCACAGATTTTGCAAAAACAAAATAGTTTACAAAAGTTGCCCGTTTATACAAGGGCTTATGGGTTTGTTTTAATCCTCTTCTAATATGCCGAGGATATCCTCAAGGGCGTGGGGTTGGTCTGGCTGCTCGGAAGGTGGGGTTGGTGATGGAGGTTTTGGTACCGAGTCGGGGATGGCTGTGTCGTCGCGTGCGCCGACCTCTGTTGGTTCCGAATCAAGCAGGGTCGTGGTTGTAGTTTGTGGCTCATTTGGGATGTGGAGATCTGTAGGTGCAGGTTCCTCCTATCTGGCTTCCGTGGTGGTTGGCTTGGGTTCGTGTTCGTCGGTTGTGGGAGTTTTGTTAGTCCCGGTAGCTACGCGTTCCTCCTCGTAAGCTTCGGCTTCTAAACGGAACATCATTTGATCGTCGTTTAAGCCCTCAAGAAGTTGCTCGATGACCGCGGTGTGGGTTGCTGCTAAGGTATGATACTCCTCAGTCAAGTCTTCATGGAGGGTCTGGATGCTGGTGTCATCCATCTTGTAAAACCCTCGGCCCTCCTTCCTTCGGTTCTCGGCGTCCGCACGTAGTATGTGTAGTTCAGTGGCTTGGGTTGACCACTCTTGCCAGACATGGTCGAGCGTATCCTCAATCTTCTTGGTGAATTGCTGGTGATACTTGTTGATCAGAATCTTTATTTTTGTATCGTCCATGCCGATGCTAGCTCGGTGAACTTCCACTTCCTCCCTTGCAGCCTTGGCGTCTTCTTGGCATTTGCGGACGAGGAGCGCTAGAGTAGCTTGGTTATCTTTTGCTTTTTCGGTTATGAGCGTGATTGTCTGCTTGTAACGTTTGGTGAGTTGAGCTATAGTTTCGTCCATGTCTTGTCTCCAAGCGTCCGGATGTCGTTCTCTGCCGGCGATGTGCTTTGTTTGCAACCGGTGATACACATCGGAAATTTTCGCCCTTTGCTCTTTAGAGATCCTCCACTTTTGCATGTGTTCGTTTGCCAATTCTTGTAATGCCCTTTGTTGATGGCGTAATTCCTGGTTGTCTGCGAATAGCTCATGTTCCTGTTGGCTATTCCTCTCTACTTCTTCGATGAATTGTTCTTTGGCCTCAGTGATAGAGACTTGAATGGTCATCACCTCTCTTTCTTGTTCTTTGAGTGCGGCCGAGCTTTCAGCAAGCAGTCGCTTGAGGTTAGCTTCACGGCCCGCGGCTTGTTCCCGTAGTTGGCCAATAATGTTGTTGTGGTTTTGTTCTCCTAACTCGGCCAGAGTGATCTGGGCCTTAAGCTCCTCTTGCTAGTCACAGAGGGGAGGTCTTGTCGGGGTTGCAACTTGTTGGATCCAGGGAGTGGGTTCCCTGTCCGTCAGTGTTGATCTTTCCATGACGACAGGTGGTGGTGGCGTTTGCGTGGAAGCGTGGCTGGTTTGGGGGTGCGTGCTTATATCTGCCCGTGACGATGGCTCACTTATCTGTACCGAATCCGTCATTGTGCTTGCATCGATCGTGGCTACCCTGGGGTGAGCTGTGTCGTCGTTGTGTGCTTCGGTAACAGTAGCACTCAGGCTCGGGTTTGGAAGAGGGGCTGGTGAGACATCGTTACTCAACGCAGGGAGGCTGTTCTTGATGTTGCTACTCTAGTGATGCCAGTTTCTCCTCGGCGGCTTGCCATAGCTCGATAGCCTGTTTGGCTTGCTGATGTGCCGTTTTGATATGTCGGGCCATGTCCTTGGCTGCCCGAGTTGTGTGGTGCAGATTTCGATATGCCTCGACTAAGGCCGTGTTCAGATCTGGTAGCTTCATAAGGAGAGAAGCATTTTGTGCTTGCTTTTTCCGCCCTATCTTCTGTAAGGCTCGATCCTCGTGAGGTTCGATTTCTCCCATTAGAGCGCGTTGGATCATCTTTGTTTCCGCATGCTCCTCAACCATACGAGCGGCGACAGCTACTTGGGCGCACGCGAGGAAATCCATTAACTCATATGTTGTGCCTAATCGAAGTAGTGCATTGAAATCGTATGCCTCCGCGGGGAGATCTTTGTAACCGAGGACTTCCTCCTCTGATATCTGCGTGGTTTGTCCATGCTCGATCCTACCGACTTGGAGCCATGACTCCACTGGTACCATGGCCGTGGAGGTCGGGCTGGCCTCCTTTGCTTTCTGATGCTGGGTGCCCTCGGTTTCTGTGGTCGACTCGCGATTGACGCGTTGTCTTGTTTTCGGCTGATCCTGTGAGTCTGGGGCCAGTGGTGTTGGCTCCTCGACTTGTTTCCTCTTTCGTTGCAGTATGCCCGAGGGCTGCTGGTTTGTGGGTTGTGGGCTCGGTTGTGGAGAGGGCATCGATGTCCTTGCTGTCTTCTGTCGTATCATGACATCCTCAGTGTTGGGCTCTTTGGCCTCGTCCCATTCGACACGAGTCGTTGTTAACGCCCATTGCTTCTGTGTTTTTGGTGGGGGAGGTGCCAAGGCGGAAGTAAGGTTCCTAACGGCCGAGGGAGTTGGAGAAGGCGAGGGGTCTTCCCATTCTTCCTAGGTTAATGCCAAAATCTTCTCCCATTGTTTCCATGGTGGTGGTGGGGTGGTAAGGATGCGACGAGGGGAAAGCGAAGGAGGTGGGTAGAGGACCGTGAGGAAATGATTAATCATAGGCAACAATTGCTTACCGGTTTGAAAAGATTCGAGCGCCGCACGGACTCCTTCGCAGGTGATGATTCCCCAATCGATTTTGTCGCATTTGTATGCTCTGATGATGATGGCAGCTTTGTTTTGTGGCATACTCGTGGGATTTGTATGCACAAAGGCGTATTCCATCAAAATCCGGGCGATCTCCCCAAAAGCCTTGTTTGGTCCTCCGTAATTGCGGTAAGCTTTTCCCAACATCGAATACATCCCGAAATATTCCTTGAGGGTCGAGTGGGGAGGGATTTCGACCTCATGGTCTCCGCCTCGTGCAAGGTCCAGAGCAGCGCGAATCATGTTGTTGGTTACTGTGTCAGGGTGGATTCTGCATGCTATTGCTGGGGCGTCAAGGTGCGTTGGGGCATCGATGACCGGTAAGTACTCGCCCAACCCTCATTGTTGTAGCCAAGAACGGGTTTCATGCGATGCTGCGAGAGGCTTGGTGGACTCAAAGGTTTGCTGACAGGCGGCATGGGGGGGAGCGATGACACGAGGGCGCGACAGAGAGTTGGAAGAAGATGGTTGGGGAGGACACCGTTGTTCTGTGCAGGGGCTATGAGGGTGAGAGGAGGCCTGTTTGTAGGAGCGATGCAAATGAGAGAGAGCTTGGGAGCTTGAAGGCGGTGAAGGCAAGAACGCTTCTGTGTGAGTGGGCGCGTTGTGTGCGGGGTAGTATCTTTTATGTGATTGCCTAGGGTTTTGTGTAGGGAGAAGATCCTTTAAATTATTGGTTGTGGCTGCCATAATAAGGTATTGTGGCCACGCGTCACAGGAGTGTTATGTCCGGTGTGCATGTTCCTTAAATATTCTACTTTAAGGTGAAGGTGACTAGTTGGTGCGGCTAAGAAAATGTCGTGATTTTGGGTGATTTGTTAGGTAGTTTAGGTAAGGCTAATTTAACTGCTAAAACTATTCCTACTATATACATTTGGTGGGTAGGTCAGTATTTTACCGATGGGGACACGTGGCCGCCTTCGTGGCGTTGTCCGTGAACTGGTCCGTGCCGTGAGACTCAACGAAGGGATTATCTAGGGTATTCCCGTGGTAAGGTCAAAGTTGGAATCCATTTACCCAGCTTTTGACGATGTCTCTAGCAAGTGTCCCGAGTTGGAATGTGTCGTTAAACTCATCAATTATCCATAAGGGGCCTGTCCATCGGAATCGTAATTTCCCCTGCATAGCACCGAGTCGTGTTTGGAAGACCAGTACTGGTTTGCCGATGGTAAATGCTTTCTCTGTACCTTTCCGGTGCCGATCGACGAAGGCTTTGTGTTGTCTTTCGTGTTGTTCCAGTTGAGCCATGCTGGCCACTCAATGTTCACCGAGTTCAAGCCGATATTGCTCTGATTGGGCTGCGGGTAGCCTTTCCTTAACCTGTACTCGGAGACTCCGAACTTGGAACTCAATCATCATGACTGCTTCCAACCCAAAGGCCGTCCAAAAGGGTGTAGATTGAATGCTAGTTTTAAATGTGGTGCGATACGCCCATAATGCACTCTGGAGCTTGTCATCCCAGTCGGTGCGGTTCTCATTGATGATCTTTTTCTGGATAGTTTGCAAAATTTTATTAGTAGATTCCGCCAATCCGTTTGCCTGAGGATAGTATGGTGTACTTTTCTTATGTACGACCGCGTAGTGTGTAGTGAGCTCGTGAATTATGTGGTTTATAAAATGCCCGCCTTGGTCACTAATGAGCTCGATTGGGCATCCATATCGGCACCATAGATGTTTGTATACGAATTTTTCCATGGATACATTCGTGTTATCCCGTAGTGCCTTAGCCTCGACCCATTTTGTGCAATAGTCCGTGGCCACGATTATGTATTTGTTACCGGTGCGAGCCGTGACTGGTTTAAAAGGTTCCAAAAAATCTAACCCCCACTTTTGAAATGGCTCTAACGGGAGAATGGTTGGTGCGGCATCCGGGCTTGCTCGGTCGGTTGTCCCATGCGTTGACACAAATCGCATTGTCGACAGAATTAATGAGCATCTTTTTTTGTTGCAGGCCACCATAAGCCACTCTGACATATTTTTCTTGCTGTGGCCTCGCTGACGTAATGTCCCCCCGATTCCATGATGTGCCTCCTGGAGGATTGCATTTTTCTCGAATTGACGGATGTCGTCCGAGCCTTTGTGGTAGAGGGCGTCAGAGACTAGACAAAAGTTTCGGCACCTGACAGCAAGTCGTTTCCGCGTGTCGAAGGTCAGGTGGTCAGGAGGAAGGCCGGTGCTAAGAAAATGGGTCATTTCCGTGATCCATTCATCTTCATTTTCGTCTGACACCATTGCGAGACTAAAGAGGGCGGCGTCGGGTAGATCATCGTACATGGACTCAGCTGATTCTCCTGACTCAAGGCGGCTCAAGTAGTCCGCTACAGTGTGTTGGACTATGGGCCATTGTTGGATCAAAAAATCAAACTCTTGTAGTAGGAGCATCCATCGGGCCAGGCGACTTGTGAGGGCCTGCTTATTAACCAAGTAGAGGAGAGTTGAGTGATCGACGTGGAATGTGAATTGCCGACCCAAGAGGTAATGTCGAAATTTGTTGATGTTGTAGACCATTCCGAGGGCCTCGCGTTTAGTTGTTGAGTAGTTCTTCTCCGCGGCCGAGAGTTTTCGGCCAGTGTACCAATTTGGTGGTGTGCGCTGCATGAGCGCACTGCAGATGGCTATATCTAATGCGTCTACGAAGACGTGAAAAGGTTCTGACAGATTGAGCATGTTGTATTCGCAATGGTCGATCGTGTGGGATCGGGACTGACAGATTGGATAATGTGGCCGGTGAGGGCACTCGAGAGCCAAATGGCCTGAGCCCGAGCAGGCTATGCATTTGAGGGCTTGTCGGAACCGGTTGTTCTCCTGAGGAAGGGTGCTTTGCAAAGAGCCCATGGAGAAAGCCATGTTATGTTGTGTCCTATCGATGGCGAGGACGCGTGCGATGACTTGCTTGATTGTCTGGTTAGAGAAATTGGTAAGTGCGAGAGTCGTCTGTAGAGGCTCCCGTAGGCTGGACAGGAAAGTATCCAGAATGTGATGAGCGGAGACATCGTCGGCCAGTTTTCAGCAGAGATCCTGAAACTAGATCGTGAATTGGGCAACCGTCTCGTGAGGTTCTTGGCTCATGGAAAACAACTGTCAGAGCAGTTCGTGGTGAAATAATTCTAGAAACTTTGTTCGGATGTCCTAGAACGTTGTGACCTCCACCATGTCGAGGCGGGAGTACCATGGAGCAGCCGGGCCATCGAGGAATAAAGCAAATTCTGCGATTTTTGAGGACTCGATTTCGGCAGCCGATAACCGCTGCATCGAGTGGTTGGCCTGCCATGTGGACACGAAAGCACGGGTGTGCGATTCCACATCGGGGCCGTCTGTATATCGTGGGGTATCTTGCTAAAATTAATCTAGATATTCTCCCCCTCCTGAGGTATGCAGATCTCGGTTTATATAGTTTTCTTCCTTAGACAGAGTCGAGCCATCAGCTGATTGTGAGGGCTAAAACTCGACTATTTCTAGTTCTACCTATTTCCTCACCTACTTTTCTACCTACCGGCGAGTTTACATATTCTGTATTTATATTTCTGGCCTATGGACAACACCATTTAGCTAACTAGCTATTGTATTAAACTATTGTAGTAGCTAATTAGCTACCACTTAGCTAATTAGCTACTATACTAAACTATGGTAGTAGCTAATTAGCTACCACTTAGACAAGAGAACTACTGTACTAAACTATGGTAGTAGCTAATTATCTACCACTTAGATAATTAGCTAGTGTACTAAATTATGGTAGTAACTAATTAGCTAAATGGTAGCTAATTAGTTACTGAATTAAACTATGGTAGTAGCTAATTAGCTACTTAGCTAAAGTATGGTAGTAGCTAGTTAGCCACTTAGCTAATGTATTAAACTATGGTAGTAACTAATTAGCTATTGTACTAAGCTATGGTAGTAGCTAATTAGCTACCACTTAGCCATAGAGTTAATCAGTATGTCCATTTTATTACGCAGGTCGATATATTTATTAGGTTCAGGCGAATGCATCCAAATATCAAAGTTCAACTACGAACATTTGAGTCTCTTAAGCCACACTTTGTGAGACCCATTTGAGTCTCTTAAGCCACATGATCAATACACATGTTGTTGCATTTGCCATGTACAAATGGGTTTTCTCAAGGACTCTGTTAATCTACTACATCACCATAGCGCCTCCCTAACAAATGCAGTTTGCACTTGTGAGTGCCCAATTTGTCGATCGAGCCCACATGAGCACTGTAAATCATCTGAGCATGTTATCTCTTCCATGAGTTGTCTTTTAGATTCAGTATTGTGTCCGAGAGAAACTGAGGCCATCTTCCATAGTCATAAATGTGTCATGGGTTTATGTCAAGATTATGGCCTTAGTAGATTTAGGTGATGTCCAAACGAATTTAGTGAAATATTACTCTCTCTCAAGTTATTTGAGTCAGTTTACACCAATTTTGAAGGAAAGGTGTGTAAATAACAATCAACAACGTCTTCCTTCCTTGCTCGCGCTTGACCCGTTCGGTTCCGCTTTCCATGACCCATCCGATCCCGTGGACCTCGACCTTCTCGGTCAACTTCTCTTTCCAATAAGGCCCATCTTTGCTCCTTTGCTATTGCGACTCCGGCGCTTCTCAACTCGTCAATTCCTCCGTCTCGGTGTCGACTTCCACTACCTCTTCATCCGTTTGGCCTTCACTTGATCTAGTTCCTCCGAATCGAACACCTCTTCTGAATCAGGTGCCTCCAGTTCATTCCAGCTCTTGTCTGAAATGGTTGTCTCTAATTCTTCCTCAATCTTCAGGCCCTTCACAACATCAGAACATGTCTGAGTCTTGGCCTTCTCCTTCTGGTCAGCTCTACCGCCATCGTTGCTTGTTCCAACTTGTTCGAATGTGCTGACTTCTTTAGTCGAATCGGATTCCTTTTTCTTCTCGTCTCCCCTTCTTTCGATTTCTTTCTCTCCGACAGATTTTGTCCGGTCTCTTGTCCCCGAACTGAACCGGCAGCCAGAGGTCTTCAACCACGAGCATGTCCCTCATCTTCGACTTCCATACCGAATAGTTGGAGCTGGTGAGCTTGAACATGCCTCCCAACGAATCGTCCATTTTCTTTGTTGTTTCGCTCTGATACCACTTGACAGGAGCTGCACGCTCCCTATACGCAACGCTCGGCCACAACCTAGCTTAGAATCATACACAAAAAACGGGAAATAGATGTTCAACACAAAAAAGAGAGGAGAAGAGTACACAAGATGTTTACGTGGAAAACCCAAACTAGGGAAAAAACCACGACAGCCCACAGGCTGCAAACTATGACTATGTTAGAATGTACAACAGTGAGTTCACGGAGGCAACGACCTCATGCTCACGATCTTCGCCACAAGCGGCGGTTACAATCAGAGGCAACGACCTCTTCATCTCTCTCTCACTCTCTGTACACTGTTACGCACTCTGGTCTCGCGTAGACAAGAATAACAACAACTAAAGGTTTGCCCTAAGTCATATTTATACTAATATGACTTTTCGGCTATTTACAAATATAGCCATGATGGACTCTCAGAAACATATTTACGAATATGTCTCTTCATCCCGTTCTCACGGGTCTGCACCATCCGTCTCTCCGTAGCCGAGTACTCCTCATCCGGTTCTCACCGGGTCTACACCATCCGGCTCTCCGTAACCGAGTACTCCTCATCCGGTTCTCACCGGGTCTGTACCATCCGGCTCTCCGTAGCCAGGTACTCCTCATCCGGTTCTCACCGGGTCTGTACCATCCGGCTCTCCGTAGCCAGGTACTCCTCATCCGGTCTTCACCGGGTCTGTACCATCCGGCTCTCCGTAGCCGAGTTTGTTCATCGGCATTGTTCTTCTCCCTTCCCATCCGGAGGGACCTGTCTCCCAACAAACTCCCCCTTCACTCCGGCATGGGGTGTCTTACCAGTCTGATTCTCTTCCGGCATGCATCAAGCTTGTCGGGTATCAGCACTTTGGTCAACATATCTGACCCGTTCTCGGCCGTGTGGATCTTTGTCAGTGCGAACTCCTAGTCATCTACTCTTTCTCGGATCCAGTCATATCTTCACTAGATATGCTTCGTCCGGGAATGGTAGGCCGCATTCTTAGCAAGATGGATGGCACTTTGACTATCACAATAGAGCCGGTATTCATCTTGCCGGACATCGAGCTCTCCGATGAAGTCCTTCATCCATAATATTTCCTTGCCGGCTTCCACAGCCGCCATGTACTCCGCCTCCGTGGTTGACAATGCAACCGTCTTCTGCAGCCTCGATTGCCACGAAACAACTCCCCCTGCATATGTCATTACATACCCGGATGTAGACCGGTTGGTATCCACATCAGCCGACATGTCCGAATCGGTGAAACCGTCAAGTTGAGGTTTTCCGGAGCCAAATCGGAGACACAAATTTGAAGTGCCCTTCAAATACCGGAGTATCCATTTGACCGCATTCAAGTGCTCCTTGCCGGGATTGCTCATAAACCGGCTCACCACTCCGACTGCGTATCCTATATCCGGTCGGGTACACACCATTGCGTACATCAAGCTCCCGATGGCAGAGGCATATGGAATCTTCATCATATCCGCCTTCTCTACTTTTGTCTTCGGGCTTTGCTTATCGGATAGCCTGCAGTTTGCCGGAAGTGTCGATCCGACCGGTTTCGCATCTGACATGTTGAACCGCTGAAGCACCTTTGTCACGTACTTCTCCTGTCACAGCCACAATTGCTTCATTGACCGGTTCCGAAAAATATGCATCCCTCGCATCTGTCTTGCCGGACCCAAGTCTTTCATTGAGAAGGTCTGGTTGAGAGCCTTCTTCAACATCCGTATTTTGGCTTGGTCCCGTCCGACGATCAACATGCCGTCCACGTACAGAAGGAGTATCAGGAAGTCGCCTCCTTCGAGCTTCTTCACAAACACGCAGTGATCGGCCTACGTCTTGTGGTACCCTTGATCGGTCATGAAGGAATCGAACTTCCGGTACCATTGTCGGGGAGCCTGCTTTAGTCCGTACAGGCTCTTCTTCAACCGGCATACCAGGTGCTCCTTCCCTTTCTCCACAAATCCCTCTGATTGCTGCATGTAGATCTCCTCTTTGAGGTCGCCGTGAAGGAATGTCGTCTTCACGTCCAGCTGCTCTACCTCGAGGTCCATGCTTGCCGCTATACTCAGCACCGTCCGGATGGAGGTCATCTTTACTACCGGGGCAAATATCTCGTCGAAGTCCACGCCCTTCTTCTGTTGGAACCCCTTCACCACGATCTTGGCTTTGTATCTCGGGGGGTTGCCAGCATCTCCCGGTTTCAACTTGTAGACCCACTTATTTCGGAGTGCCCGCTTTCCTTTCGGCAACTCCACCAATTTGTACGTATGGTTCTCATGCAGGGAATCCATCTCGTCTTGCATGGCACTTAACCATTTTCGGCTGTGAGTGTCATCCTTTGCTTCTTCGAAGCTTTTTGGCTCCCCCTCATTGGTTAACAACGCATGCTCTGCATCCGGGAATCTCCGGGGGGCCCTTCTCTCTTTGAGAGGATATCTGCGTCTCTGGGCTTCGGTATCCGGCTCCTCTATTTGCTCTTCATCCGAATCTGATTCGGGGTCTTGGCCGGTTCCGGTTTCAGCTTCCTCTACTTCTTCTTTTGCCGGTTCGATATCCTCACTGTAACCGGCTGGCTCCTCGAGTGCTAACCGGTCTCTTGCCGGTTGGGTCTGTTCATTGTAGAGTCTATCCTTACCGGTCGACTCGGAGTTCATTATCTTCTTCTCCGACTCCCAGTCGGCAAGCGTCTTGTCCTCCATGAAGATAATATCTCGGCTCCGGAATACCTTCTTGTCGACCAGGTCCCACACTCGGTAGCCGAACTCATCGTCACCGTAATCGAGGAATATGCATGGCCGGGTCTTTGGATCTAGCTTTCCTCTCTGGTCCTTAGCTACATGCACGTACGCAAGACACCCGAACACCTTCAAATGCCGGTAGGATACTTCCTTACCGGTCCATTCTCTTTGTGGCGTGTCTCCGTCCAAGGGTACTCAGGGTGATCTATTTATCACATATGTCGCCGTCGACAATGCCTCAGCCCAAAACTTCTTGGGTAGTTTTGCATGCGCTAGCATACTCCGAACCCTCTCCATTACGGTCCAGTTCATCCTCTCGGCCAGTCCGTTTAGTTCCGGCGTCTTCGGCACGGTTAATTCGAGCCAGATTCCCTTCGAGCGGCAGTACTCCTCGAACTGCCCCCAATATTCTCCTCCGTTATCTGCTCGAACCGCCTTCAGCTTCCGACCGATTTCTCTTTCCACTCTCGCGTGGAGCTCTTTGAAGACGGATAACACCTGATCCTTCGTCTTCAACGGTGTGGACCACAGCTTCCGGTTGTGGTCATCTATGAACGTCACGAAGTACTGCGCTCCGGCATGTGACTTCGTGTCTACTTGACACACATCCGTATGCACCAACTCCAGTGGTGCATTACGTCTCATTGGTGGTCTTGGTCGGAAAGAGGTCCGGTTTTGCTTACCGGCCAGACAATCAGTGCACTTCTCCAAGTGCACGTTCTTCACTGGAATGAGGTTGTCGTCTGCAAGCCTCTTCATCCCCTTCTCACTCATGTGACATAGCCTTTTGTGCCACAACTCACCGGCAGTGTCGGATGCCACGTTCACTTCCTCCGGACATAACCGGGCATTCATGAGGTATAACGTGTTTACCTTCCGGGCCCGAGCCACAATCAGGCTCCCTTTGCTGAACTTCATGACATCGTTCCAGATGCTACCCGTGTAGCCTTCATCATCCAGCCGACCGGCTGATATCAGGTTCAGTCAAACCTCCGGAACGTGTCGAACATCCTTCAGCAACAACTTGCATCCGGTTGGTGTTGACAGCCACAGGTCTCCTATGCCGACAATTCTGCATGTACCTTCATTCCCCATCCGGACACATCCGTGATCACCGGCTGAGTAGGATGAGAAGCATTTCCGGTCCGGGGTAAGGTGGAACGACTCTCCGGAGTCTACCACCCAGGTCATCTCGTCGCCGGCAAGGTTTATCTCACTCTCCTCGGTGATGAGCATCAACTCTTCTTCACTTGCTGCGATTGCCGTCGTTCCATTCCGGTCCGGCCCCCTTCGGTCTTTGCCGTTCCAGTCCGGGGTCCGCTTCGAATCGGTACCGTCGGTTCGAATGTTCCTACATGCGACTGACACTAACTACAAGACAATGCTTACCTAGTAGTCTAGGCTACTACTAAGCTTCTAGTTCCTGCTCAAATCCGGCTCTCTGATCCGTCTCCCCGATCCGGGCGGTTGTTTCCGGATACCGATCTGGCTTATCCTTCTGAATGCCGATCCGGATCCTATTGAGCTTGCTTGCTCAACACTCGCCCTCAAGATCAACCTGAGGTCAGATCGTGGTGTTAGTGTCCGTGGCAGCCGGTTCTTCTACCCGGCTCCTTCAGGCGTTGCTCTGCCTTGCTCGTGCTCCTCGTCCTCTCCGGTCTTGTTTTCCGTGACCCTTTTGGTTCTGCGCACCTCGACCCCCTCGGTCGGCTTGTCTGCTCAACATATCTTCAGATCTCCAGATCTTCTTCTTTTTTCAGGCCCTTCACCATATCAGACCATGTCCGGGTCTTGGCCTTCTCTTTCTGGTCGGCTTTGTCCTTCTTGACTCTGTCACCGCTACCTCTCATTCTGACTGGTTCGGATGTGCCGACTTCCTTCGTCGACTCGGCTTCCTTTTTCCCTTTGTCTCCCTCTTTGTTGGTTCTTTCTTCCTCTCTGGCTCCTTGTCGAATGCCATCTGTTCCCTTTGCTTTTCTCCCCCTCAAGTGCGGCACATCGAGATGTTGAACACCGAGCATCTCCGAAAAATGCTGCAACTTGTCCGATCCTAGTGGCTTGGTGAAGATGTCGGCAATCTGCCGATCCGTGTGAACATACCGAAGTTCAACTTCAATGCTCAAGATGTGCTCGTGAACAAAGTGATAATGCACTTCTATGTGCTTTGTCCGAGCATGGAATACATGGTTCTTGGCGAGTTGAATGTTGCTCATGTTGTCATAGTAGATAAGCATTGGGGTCGGTACCTCGATCCGGAGGTCACGCAGCAGTCACCGAAGCCAGATGGGTTCACAGGTGGCATTGGTAGCACCTCGGTACTCAGCCTCATTGCTCAACAGAGCCATTGTTGGCTGCTTTTTGCTGCTCCACGCAACAACCGCGCTACCTAGAGAAAACATGTAACCGGAGGTGGATCGGCGATCCAATGCATCACCAGCCCAGTCGGCATCTATGTAGCGGACGAGCTCTTCAGTTATACCATGTCGGTATAACAGTCCCCGGTCCTTTGTGTTGCTCACATACCGGAGTATCCGGTGTGCACAGTGAAGGTGCTCGACGATTGGCTTCTACATGAACTGGTTGATCACTCCGACCAGGTAACTGATGTCGAGTCGAGTGATTGTCAGGTATATGAGGCTTCCGACAACTTGTCAAAACCGTTTCTCATCGTAGGCCGGTCTGGAGTTGGGACGAAGCTTCTAGTTCCGGTCCAAGGGTGTGGAGACAGGTCGGCATTCCGGCATGCCCAACTTGTATAGCATGTTCAACACATAGTGTCATTGTGAGAGCAATATGCCATCGAGGGTTCGGATCACCTTGATCGCAAGAAAATAATGAAGGTCCCCAGGTCCTTCATTTCAAATGTGTCCGAAATTTGGGACTTCACTCGGCCGATTTCAACGAGGCTGGGTCTGGTGATGACTAAATCATCTACATAAAGTAAGATGGAAACCGGGCCATGCGAACCTTGCCGGATGAACAACGAGGAGTCGGATTTAGAGGTCACAAAGCCCATCTTACGCAACCGGTGCGTGATCTTCGCATTCCAAGCTCTAGGGGCTTGTTTCAGACTGTAAAGCGACTTCTTAAGCCGGCACACCGCCGACTTGTTCATCTACAACTGAAAACCGGGGGGTTGGATCATATAGACCCGTTCTTCAAGGAAACGCATTCTTCACGTCCATTTGGTGAAGATGTCATTCCCTTGCCGTAGCAACCGCCAGTACCACGTGAACCGTCGTCATCCTCGTTACAAGAGTGAAGGTCTCGTCGTAGTCGATTCCGTGGGTCTGTGCGTATCCCTTCACCATGAACCGGGCCTTGTACCGGTTAACTGAACCATCGGTATTGTACTTTACCTTGTACACCCATTTGCAACCTATCGGTTTACAGTGTCGGGGAGGGTCGACGAGGTCCCATGTGTCGTTGGCATCGAGTGCCCACATTTCTTCTTCCATTGCGGCACGCCATTTGCGTCCTTTGTTGCTTCTGCGTAGCTCTCCGGCTCACACACTTCCGCCACTTTGGTCATGTACGCATAGTGATTCGCCATGTACCTATTGTACTCGTACCGCGTAATGGGGTTCTTCTGGCGGGAAGACCGGCGTAACTTGTCATCACCCAGTTTGGGGCCTTTCTTGGCCAGTTTGAACTTCGTTCCCGAAGATCTGCCTTAATCCTTTCCGGAGTCGGAGTCGTTCCAATCTGACTCAACGTTGCCGGTTTCGTATCCTGACATCTTCTTCTTCCCCTTCTCTTTGTGCGTGAACCGTCTCCTCGGTTCCTTGCGCAGGGAGAGCACGACAAAGTCTCCACTACTCACTGGTTCTTCATTCGACTGGTCATCTCGACTCAACCGCTCATTTGGTCCATTGAATCAGAATGACATCGGGCTCTCTTCTAGAGTGCCGAAGTCTTCATCTTCTAGTTGGACCTCCTCAGGCTCACTAGCCTCATCTTCTGGAATCGAGTCTTCGTCGGGAGTTGGAGTCGGTAAGGAATACCATGATGCCATCTCATCAAACTTGACATCTCGGGTTACTCAGACCTGCTTAGTCCGCGGGTTATAGCACTTATACCCCTTCTGCTCATATGAGTAGCTGACTAGGATGCATTTCTCTAACTTTGGATCTAGCTTCTTCCGTTTCTCATCCGGTATATGCACATATGCTATGCTACCGAATATCCGAAGGTGTCTCCAATTCAGCTTCCGCCCGAAATCCAGCTCATGTGAGGACACCTTGTCTCCGATCCAGTTTTAGATGTAGACGGTCGTCCGGTCCGCCTCAGCCAAGTAGAATTGGGGCATGCTCTTCTCCTCCAGCATTGCCCTTGCCGCGTCGACAATCGACTGGTTCTTCCTTTCGGCCACACCGTTTTGCTTCGGCGTGTATCTACAGCTGAATTCTCTCCGAATTCTGTTCTGCTACAGATAACTGTTGAATTGGCCGGAAAAGTATTCTTTCCTGCCATCCAACCACAAGCAGTTGGCCTTCCTCTCCATTTCCCGTTCAACTAAGCTTTGCAAGTTCCGGAAACATTCGAAGACTTTGCTCTTCCGTTCGATGAGGTAGATCCACGTGTGCCGACTGTAGTCGTCGATGAAAGAGACGAAGTATCGACTCCCACCAAGACTAACATTCTGTGCTGGTCCCCATACATCCGAATGTATTAGATCGATCTTGTTATAACTCCGGTTTCATTTGGTGGGGAATGGAAGCCGGTGTTGCTTCCCGAGTTGGCAGGCTCCGCAAATTTCGGCCTTCTAGCCAATAAATTTGCAGGTTGCAGGTTGCAGGTTCTGAAACCTCCGGTAGTTGACGTGGTCGATCCGGTTGTGCCATAGGTCGATGTCCGACTCGACCTTCTGCCCTTTGGCAAACATGGTGGTGACAACGTCATTGGTGTTGAGGATGAACATCCTCCCTTCTCTGCGCCCTTGCGCAATTATCCGGCCTTCTTCCTCGATGAAGCACCCTAGGTGTGTAAACCGCACATGCATCCCCTGGTCGACGATTTGTCCAACTAACACCAGGTTCTTTGTGATAGTTGGAACGTGTAGTACGTTCATCAGCTTCCCCTTTTGTCCGACTTGGCTTAAAGGGACTTCTCCGACATGCACAATCGGGTGAGGGGTGTCATCTCCGGTTTCGACAATCCCCGGTTGTTCCAGCTTCTCCAAAAAGAAGAACCACTCTTCATGGCTTGTCATGTGGTTGGACACTCCAGAATCAATGTACCATACTTCCTCCGATTTGGAAGTAGTCTTCTTCATCGAGTTAGCCTTGTGCTTCATCACGAAGGTTGGCCCTTTACCGGTTTTCCCAGTTCCGGATCCTTCCAATCCTTTCGCGTAGTGTGAGCTTTGTCGGTTCTCTCGACCAGTTTTTCCAGATCTGGAATTTTCTAAATCAGTGCGCTTCTTCCAGCACCCACTTTCCTTGTGGCCATTTTTTCCACAGTACCAACATTCCGTGTCGGCCTTTCCTTGTCAGTTCTTGGTGCCGCTTTGACTCCACCTCTATGCCTCTAGTCCTCCTCTTGCCGGCCCACCTCATCCACCACGTCCATGGGGCCGATCTGTCTCCGTGTACAACATCCAACCATCCGATTGAGTGGTCCTTGACCCACTCGCGTGGTTTTCTTTGACCATCAACATCGATTGCAAGTCGAAGAAAGAAAGTGGTTTCTCCCGGGTGCAGATCGTTGTCCAGATTGGCCCGCACCTTTGCGCTAGACCACTGAGGCAGATTTGTACCATCTCGTCTTCGTCCACCATCACGTTGATGGACCCGAATGCATTGCAAAACTCCTTTATCTTGGTGGTGTAGTTCGTAACCGACATGTCTCTTTGCCGGATGTTGTTCAGCTCTTGCCGGAGCTGCAACTTACGGACTATCGTACTCGTGGCAAAAATCTTCCTCAGATTTCCCCAAGCCTCATTCAGCGTTTTTGCATCCTTTATGTAGTCGAGCATCTGGTTGTGCATGTAGGATGCAAGGCAGTACAATACTCGGCTCGCTCCTTGCTCCGAAACCGGGAAGTCATTGTGTGCTAGCTCCGATGCTACCTCATTCATTCCTTCCACGAAGCTCCAATATCCATGCCCCAATAGGTACTGGTGCATTTTATATGACCAGGACACGTAGTTGCTCCGGTTGAGCTTCTTTTTGGGAAGTGAACTCGCCATACCTCTTTCCATATCTTTCTCTATCTATCCTTATCCGGTATAGGGGTTTGTCTTCGAAAGCGTCTGTCAGCTGCAAAGGTTCTCAACCCTCGCGCTCTGATACCATGTGAATGTAAATGTGCGGAAGCGTTAGAGAGAACCGGCTCAGCTGGATAGCAACAGAGAATAAGATGAAGCTTTAATGGAGAAGCTTAGTATACAAAGAGTATACGTGGGAGATACAGAGAGAGCAGAACGTAAGCATAGATTCAAAAGAATGAAAATACTCTGTAACACTGTACATACAACATGCTAAACAATACTATTTATACAAGTCCATAAAGGACTAACAGAAGTACTAACAGGTACTTCAATGTTCCTATGTGTGACTAACACTAACTACGATACAATGATTACCTCGTAGTCTAGGCTACTACTAGGCCTTCGGTTCCCGCTCGAATCTGGCTCTCTGATGCGTCTCCCCAATCCGGCGGTTGTTTCTGGATACCATCTGAATACCGATCCGGCTCATCCTTCCAGATGTGCCGATCTAAATCTGGTTGAGCTTTTGCTCACCCAACACCACTATTAGGCTCCCTATGCTGAACTTCATAACTTCGTTCTTGATGCTACCCGTGTAGCCTTCATCATCTAGCCGATCGGCTGATATCAGGTTAAGTCGAACCTCTGGAACGTGTCGAACATCCTTCAACAACAACTTGCATCCGGTTGATGTCGTCAACAACACATCTCTTATGCTGATAATTTAGCATGTACCTTCATTCCCCATCCAAACACAACCATGATCACCGTCTGTGTAGAGTGAGAAGGATTTCTGATCCGGTGTCAAGTGGAACGACGCTCCGGAATCGACAACCCACATTGTCTCGTCGCCGACAAGGTTTAACTCATTCTCCTTGGCAATGAGCATCAGTTCCTCTTCACTTGTCGCGATCGCCGACGTTCCTTTCCGTTCTGGCCTCTTAGGTCCGAACTATTCTTCGAATCGGTGGTGCCAGTTTCCTTCTCTTTCCGAAATGCCGACAGTTGTTCTGGAAGTGTCCCGGCTTCCCACAATAGAAGCACGTGGGCCTCCCTCTTGACTTTGACCTCGTCCCCGATTTGACCCTGTTTTGGGGACTCCGATACCGGCCTCTTCCCTGGTTGTGGTCATCTTTCGTGATCAAGGTCTTTGGATCAGTTCCGGACTCCCAGTCCTTCTGGTGAGCTTCTTCATCTAGCAAGCTTGATTTTTCCCTTGCTAGGGCTCCGAACCGGACGACAAATCTTGCATTATCTTCTCCTTCTTGATTGATGACCCACCCGATTCCAGTTGGGCTCGTATCTACAATCACGTAAATCGGCTTCCCTTCGGCATAGTTGGCCTTCCTTAGTGCCGGAGCTTCAAGAAGCAGTTTCTTCAATCTTCGCATCGCATTAGTGTGCTCGTCTCGCCATTCGAACTTCATTCTTTTCTTTAGTAGTCCATATAACGGTTCGGCGACATGAGCGTAGTGTGGAATCCAGATATGATAAAATGTGCATGCTCCAAGGAACCTTCTAACCTCCATTTGGTTTTCGCATTCTTCTTTCATGTCTTGGATCGCGTTCACTTTGTATGGCGAAGGCTTCCAAACGTATGCCCCACACAAGTGACCTACCACCAAGATCTCTGGTTGCCCGAATGCCGATTTTTCTCCCGAAAATGTCAAATTCGCATCTTCGAGCCTTTGAAGCACCTTCTTGCAATCTTTCATATGATCCGCAACGAACTTTTTACAACCTTCCTTATCTTTTGATTCATCTTTCTCCTCATCCAAACATCCTTTTATTGAAATATGTTCCAAGAATGGCATCGTGATGTCCGGGATGCAATCCTTCAAGACTTTATTCATGGCATTCATCGTATGACCCACCGAGTTCGTTGCGCCTTGGGGTAAGGCACACATCCGCACAAGCCCGATCGGAGTCCTCATGGTTGCAATGTCCCGACTGTCGATCGCCAATTGGAATTAGTCATATCCAGAGTACAGATCACCAATGGAGTAGATGGACTGGCATCGGTTTCAAATTCCAAGGCACATGAGGCACCGTGAAGAATACCATCGGCTCTATAACCTTCGGGTCGGCACATCCGATTTCTCGTGGGAAGAATGCGAAATCCTTCCCAGTCTCTCAACCATATCGCGAAACATTCGCTCCTCTTCAGGGAGAAGGAAATCCTCATTTCCAACTCGTACCTTCCCCTTCGTCTCTTTGGTGAAGACATGACCTATCGTCTTTGGATCTCTTAAGCTTGGATCATTAGCAACTTCCTTCATCTTTCGCCAGCTATCTTCCGATAGTGGAACTGCAACTGGCTTGATCTTCTTATCCACCGTTTTATATTTCGTGTTGATGTCAGCTTCCTTCATCGAGATGCCACGACGGTATTCATTGATGATAGCATACATGTTGACAGAGTTAACCGAAATCACGTAATGATAGTGAAGATAGCTCAAGTCCACGACTTCCTCGATTTCGCCGATGGTGTCGTTAAATGAGGCTTCTTCCATAATATGAGTCACGAACTCTCCTTCTTCTATGATGTTTTCTTCTTTCAACATCTTCTCGAATTCTTGTATCCGACGCTTGTCCTTCTTGTCGGGTAGTACTAGTTTACATGCGCCACTAGGTGTGACACATGTTGTTTCTCCTCGCAATCCACGCACTCTTCTTTCTTGTGGGGTCTTGTGATTACTCGGACTATTTATGCCCCATGCTTCAATAGTCCGCTCTAAAAATTTGAGGATTCGCCTCCGAGACTATCTCGATTCCTTTCATGATTGGATCGCACCGTTAGGAATTGGACCAATCTTTGGTTGTCAAGACTCTTTATTCGTGCGAAGGCTGCTCCATTATCGAACACTTTGGTCTCCATCCGAGATGATGTATTATACGATTGCTCTAGGATGACAGGATGCGACTCCGATTCTTCAACGAAGAAGTGTTGATCCATCTCCACATCCCCGATCGTGACTTTGACATTGGGACAAGCTCCGTACAAGTCCTCCGTAGACTTTGTTGCCGCACGAATCTTCCATCCGTGGTTTGTATTGATTGGCCATCTTCCTTTTTTGTAGAAGTCGGTTGACATGAGGTTGATCTCCGAGCCATGGTCGATCAAAGGTACCACGGTCTCTTTCTTCTCCCTGATCTTCACCGGCCTCTACGTTGTCGCTCGTGCCCAATGAGGTCGAGTATAGTGGTTGTCCACCATATCTTCATCGGCTTCGTCTCTTGCCATCGTTATGGCATTTGTTTTTGCTTTTTGCGACTTCTCTTCTTCCTCGTCCGATTCGGCAAATTCGTCCATGCTCAGACCGATTCCGGCATTTCGAATTGTCACCTTGTTGACGGGTTGAAGATCTTGGATGAATCACAATGATCCATTCTTCTTGGGCACCGTGAACCACCTATTGGAATGAGGAGCACTTGACGGTTCTAGAATTCCCATACTCACCTTCTCCTTTAAGAGCTCGATCAGCTTCGGAAGGTGTGCCCTCGGAACCGGTATTGGTTTCAAATTCCAAGGCACATGAGGCACCGTGAAGATCACCATCAGCTCTATAACCTTTGGGTCGCCACATCCGATTTCTCGTGGGAAGAATGCGAAAGCCTTCCCATGTCTCTCAAGCATATCGTGAAACATTCGCTCCTCTTCAGGGAGAAGGAAATCCTCCTTTCCAACTCATACCTTCCCCTTCGTCTCTTTGGTGAAGACATGACCTATCGTCTTCGGATCTCTTAAGCTTGGATCGTTAGTGACCTCCTTCATCTTTTGCCAGCTATCTTCCGGTAGCGGAACCGCAACTGGCTTGATCTTCTTATCCACCGTTTTATATTTCGTGTTGATGTCAGCTTCCTTCATCGAGATGCCACGACGGTATTCATCGATGATAACATACATGTTGACAGAGTTAACCGAAATCACGTAATGATCTTGAAGATAGCTCAAGTCCACGACTTCCTCGATTTCGTCGATGGTGTCGTTAAATGAGGCTTCTTCCATAATATGAGTCACGAACTCTCCTTCTTCTATTATGTTTTCTTCTTTCAACATCTTCTCGAGTTCTTGTATCCAATGCTTGTCCTTCTTGTCGAGTAGTACTAGCTTACATGCGCCACTAGGTGTGACACATGTTGTTTCTCCTCGCAATCCATGCACTCTTCTTTCTTGTGGGTTCTTGTGATTGCTCGGACTATTTGTGCCCCATGCTTCAATAGTCCGCTCTAAAAATTTGAGGATTCGCCTCCGAGACTATCTCGATTCCTTTCATGATTGGATCGCATCGTTAGGAATTGGACCGATCTTTGGTTGTCAAGACTCTTTATTCGTGCGAAGGCTGCTCCATTATCGAACACTTTAGTCTCCATCCGAGATGATGTGATATACGGTTGCCCTAGGAGGAAACGATGCGACGCCGATTCTTGCACGAAGAAGTGTTGATCCATCTCCACATCCCCGATCGTGACTTCGACATTGGGATAAGCTCCGTACAAGTCCTCCGTAGACTTGGTTGCTGCACGAATCTTCCATCTGTGGTTTGTATTGATTGGCCATCTTCCTTTTTTGTAGAAGTCGGTTGACATGAGGTTGATCTCCGAGCCGTGGTCGATCAAAGGTACCACGGTCTCTTTCTTCTCCCCGATCTTCACCGGTGTCTCCGTTGTCGCTCGTGCCCAATGAGGTCCACCATATCTTCATCGACTTCATCTCTTGCCATCGTTATGGCATTCATTTTTGCTTTTTGCGGTTGCTCTTCTTCCTCGTCCGATTGTTGTCTTTTTCTCTTTACAAGGTCCATGATCGTGTCATGGAACTCCTTCGTAATTCCAAGCAATTCCCTCAAGGACAAAGTCATGTGGCTATCAAGAACTCGTTCTTCAAGAATCTTGTTTAGGTCCGTCACCTGCTCTATGTTCGACTTTAGCTTATAGGTAGGCATAGTCCTTGTTCTCCAAGCGGGGTCTTCGACACCAACCTTCACGGATTGAACCATTTCTTCACGTCGTATGCTCGGTTCCCGTTTTCGGCTTGATTCTCGTTCCTCCGTTTGTAAAGGTCGACTCGTCTCCGCATCGCCCTTCTTTTTCGCGTTCCTTGTTTCATGTCTTTTTTATGGGCCTTGCTCTTCTATTCTTTTTCTCTTTTCTTCGATAAACACCTCGTGGTTGTCGCACATCACCTCTGCGAGTATGGTGTTTTCATCCACCGGCTCCGACCATCTGGTTATACTTTGTACACTTCTATCCGCAAGCTCTACTTCGTTTGAAGTGACTTTTCCCTTCTTCTCATATTCGAGAACGGAAGTCCAAAACTTTGCTCCCGCTCTAGCAACTTCAGTCTTGTCTTTCCCAACTCTTATTCCGGCCGACGTAGCATAGTGCATCGCATCCACATGAGTCGCATCGGCATCTTCCATAGATTTCTTCATTCCCCCTCTTCCGAAATTCACCCGTAGGGGTCTTCGAGTTTCAGTCGAGCAGATCATGTTGTCCTCTGTGTATACGATATTTTGTCGGATCGCCTCTCGAAGGCTCGCATAATCCCTTCTCATGTGGTCCATGCTATCGCACCACACACATCTAAAGGGTTCTTTTCCTTTAGGGCCCCGACGATTCATGTTGGCTATCGTCACCTTCTCGAACTTCTTCGCTAGTTCTTCGTTGATTTCGTCATCAATCTTCTTTTCTTCCGCATTACTTTGTCTTGGCGGCTCAGCTACTTTCGGTGGTCTTGCTTTCTCCGTGGTAGTCGATCCCGTCAAGTCGGTGTCATCAACCCATTGGCGACACTTGTCGAGCCTACTGCATGCCCACTTCACCGCGATCCAGTCCGCTACAAGCCCATTTGCTTGGGTATCGTCTTTGAGAAGAGTTCCCAACTCCCGTCTATCCTTCATGTCCACGGTCTTCAAGAAGTACAAAGTCTTGTCCTCTTCAAGCAACACTTGGTCCGTGTTGGGGAGACGACTAAACATCTGGTCGAATTCGTCGTACACCCTCGAGGCGCTCAGCTTCTTATTCTTCTTCTCTATCCACTTCATCAGGGCATATCGAGTCATCCTTGTTAAGTCTTCAGTCGCGAACTCTGCTAGTATCGTTTTCTTGAACTCGGACCATGTTGTCTTACCTTCTTGAAGTTTGATGACGCATCTTTGGACGTTATTGGCGACAACTCTCTTGAAGCTTGCAATTTGACGTGCTTCGGACACATCCCTCTGATTCATCTCCCTTCTATATGTATCAAGGAGCTTTGTAACGTTCCTTCCATCAAATTGACCCTCGAGCTCTACGACACGGTCGACGGCCTTCTCCACGCTTGTATCATTGTCTCGAGATCTCATCATCTATTTGAAGATTAGCATCATCCTTTCAAGCTCTCCCACTTGGTTGCTTGAGGACGCCATCTCCAAGTATTAATCTCGGCTTGATCCTTCCTACCGCCTCTTTCACGTCGGGTTCACCACTTAATTATGTCGTGAAGATTCATCATTGCGCACGGATTGTGAGGCGGAACCGCCAGGGTTTTGGACCGGAAGGATTCGACGTTGGGACAAGCTTTAGAGAGAAAGGAATTAAGATAGATTGAAAGAGAGAGAGATTGAGAAAAGATAGAACGCTTGATTTTAGATTGAGAGAGAGATTAAGAACTCTTGACTTTAGATTTCAGAAACAAGTTACACGATCAATTCAATAACGAATTTTCTTTTTCTTAATTTCATAACCAAAATAGCCTAACCCTTCTTCTTTTTCATCCCTTCTTTTATAGATGCTCTCATGCATAAGATGCATGTGAGGGTACAAGACATGCATAAAATGCATGTTTGCCATTTGGCGCTCATGTATTACATGTGGTCCATGATAACCATGTCACTCATTTTAGCTCTCATGTATGAGAATTTATATGTAAAAGTACAATGATAGGAATATAAATTCAACTAAATGTCATGGCTTACTGGTAAGCCTACTGACTCACTTGCAAGGTTCGAGTTCTCACTTGCCCTTGTGTATATATATATGTATATGTGTATACATATATTTATTTATTTATTTATAAATCTATCCGGTTGCCGGATCACCGGCTCCGCCGCCGCCTCGCCGGCTCAGTCGGATGCCGATCACCGGTTACCGTCCAGTTCCATTTTGGTTGGCCAAAACCTTTACGACTGGCTAGGCCACCTCCACTCTTAGTTCAAGTTACCTTGAACTCTCTATGGTCCACACATAGACACAAAGATAATAACTTTTGCTCTACCTTATATATGGTGAGAGCCTTATTCGTCCTGTCTATGTGAGATATTTCACAATTTCCTCTTTTTCTTTCGCAACTTCTTACCCACATAAGTTGACACTTAGATGTCCGTTTCTTATGTAGTAAAGTGCATCTCTTCAAGATCTTCATCTTTTGTAGTAAGATATTAAACTTACTTAGAATTAGTATATTCACTATTATTGTTTTATATGATTGACAGTTGATTTTGTACGTTTTATTTGATTTTCACACCATTGCCAAAAATCTTCATGACACCGGTGAGCTTGAACATGCCGCCGAACGATTCTTCCATTTCTTGTGTTGTTCGCTCTGATACCAGTTTGTTGAGAATGGCGCGGAATATAGCTCGGCCACAACCAAGTCTTGAATGACTTCAAAAGAGAATGAAACACAAAAATGGGAAATGGAGAGTACACAAGGAAATACATAGGATGTTTACGTGGAAAACCCTAATAGGGAAAAACCACGGGAGCCCACAAACTCCAAACTATCACAATATGAGAAAGGTACAATCAGAGCCTCGGAGGCAACGACCTCGAGCTTTGTATCTTCGCCAACCGACAGTTACAACAGAGTATCAGTCTATATCTCACTCACACACACACACACTCTCTCTCTCTCTCGCTCGCTTACTGTACAATAGTTACAACAATATGACAATAACCACTATAGTGATTGCCCTAAGTCATATTTATACTTATATGAACTTAGGGCTATTTACAAATATAGGCTCCATAGGCTTATTCAAAACATATTTACAGATATGTCTTCTCTTCCGGTTCTCACCATGTCTCCTCTAGTTTCCGGATCTCTTTCGGTTCTCACCGGGTCCTCTTCATTCATCATTAGATCCCATCCGGAGGGACCGATTTCCCAACATATATCTCCATGTTCTGTTTTCCCTTGGTGTATTTATACTAATACACAGAATGGGCTATTTACAATCATATCCATTATTATTATCCAATAATAATAATAATAGTCTTACTAATCAGCCGACTCATTCGTCGGTTGTCGGGTCAGTCCGACTAGTTGGCCTGGCCATCGACCATCTAGTCGGCCCGACTAGCTAGTCGTGTCTTCGACCTCGATCAACTCTCTCTGAGTCGACTCCTCAACCATCGGCTCTTATCCAATCAGTCAGCTGCTCTCTGTCTTCAACTGTCGGCTCCTCCCACTGGAATTTGTGGAGGATGATCATGCCGATCATGTGGAGTTTGTTGGGAATAGTGACGTTGCTACTGCGCTTGATCATATTCATGTGGCTTCATTATAGATCTTGATGTGGGGATCAATGAATGAATTTGACTTCTTCATTTTGTCTTCTTTCAGGATTTTTCATTCCCCATCGACTTCCTCTTTTGTTAGGTACCTTTTCTAAACCTTTCATGTGGAGTTTGTTGGGAATAGTGACGTTGCTACTGCACTTGATCATATTCATGCGGCTTCATTATAGATCTTGATGTGGGGATCAATGAATGAATTTGACTTCTTCATTTTGTCTTCTTTCAGGATTTTTCATTCCCCATCAACTTCCTCTTTTGTTAGGTACCTTTTCTAAACCTTTCACCAATATATCTTTATAACTTTTGCAATTTTGATGATCTTTCTTTTCATGATCTTCAGTCTGCACATCATGTATGTCTTCATTTCTTATTTGGTCACATAAATAATATTTGCACGGTGATCTCAATACTTTCTTGTTACTAGGGTAGGTCAGATTATTGTATAAGTAATGACTCACTCCTACATACTCATCTTCTACTAGAACATCTGCATGTTTTCAATTTTGAAACTGCTTCGAGAAACTCCTTGTTATCGGACCACTGTAATTTTCTATTTGGGAAACATTTTGAGTAATTAGATCATTAATCTTTAAATTTTGTCTAAGGTCACGTACCTCATGTTGCTTTTGTTTCCCAAGTACAATAATCTCATCAAATATGACTAATCGGCTAAAGAAAAACTTGTGTGTATGTGGATCAAATAATTTGTATCCTTTAACTCTAGAAGATTCACCATATCTAGTAAAATTAATTTTTTTTTGTGAGGATCTAATTTTTTCCTTTTGTCTGCAGGTACATGACTGTAAGCGATCAAACCAAACACTCGGAGATGACCAAGGTTAGGTTTATGCTTAAACCAAAGTGAATATGGTGTTTCAAGACCGAGTATCTTATGTGGTGATCGGTTTTGTAGGTAACATGCAGTGGCAACTACTTCTTGCCAGAATCGAAGAGGCAATCCCGCAACTTGAATCATACTTCGACATGCATCTAGGAGGGTTCGATTCTTGCACTCTGCTATACCATTCTGTTGTGGGTTGTATGGTATAGTATGCTCATCTCTTATTCTATTTTCTTCACAAAAACTCTTCCATTCATCACTGAAATACTCCCCTCCATTGTCGGTACGAATAGTTGAGATCTTTGTAAATGCATTGTATGCTCCTGATTTCTTCTTAAGAAAGTATAATAAATGAAATAAAATACTTGTTACCATCTAAGTCTAAATGAATTAGTTGTAGTGGTCTTTCCGCCCTTTTCTGTTTGCCTATTGGAAACTTTGTCGACATAGCTTGCCGTAAATGCATCCCTCACATATAGATATATCGGTAAATGACTTCGTTGGAATTCCTTCAAATAATTTATGAGCTTGACCAGTCTTCATTGCCTTCGGGTTTAGATGCCCAAGTCAATGATGCCTAAGCATGGTAAGATCAATGTGTGAAGCACTTGACGCAAAGAGGGCTTGTATAGGAGTTTTGTCCATCATTTGTAAAGGGTAGAGTCTTCCAGATTTGGGGTAAGTCACTCTTAACATATCACCAGTAGGTAATTCATGAGAAATAACCGCAAAATTATTATTGAATTGTATACTTGTTCCATTTTTTGTTGCTTCACTTACGGATATTAAGTTTCTCATTACGCTTGGAACATAATAAACATTTGGAATGCTTACCGTCTTTCATTTTTTTAGAGACAAGTGTACTTCCCCTTTGCCAATCGCGACTTGTGTGCCATGATCACCTAATGTAACTTGGAGTGCTTGTGGAAGGGGGCATTAGTTATGTAGAAATTTTTTGTTATTTGTTAAGCTTGCCAGTGTCGAAGAATGTTAATTGGGGTGGGGGTGAAGCCTAGAATAGGGGATTACAATAGAGAGAGCAAAGGAAAGTGAAAATACAAAATGGGAGGGGAAAAAGTATATTCATTACATGCCCATAAGGGGTTTATATAATACATCCAATGTAACGGTTACATGACCGTTATAAATAAGACCGTTACACATTCTTGTACACATGCACATAATTGTGCAGGTGTTCATACACACACTCATCCTCACACACTCATTTACTTTACACATACACATCAACCACATCATTACACCTACTCTTATACCTCCCCATATATTCTTACGGGTAACACATGGCACACTTGTGGGACAATGCGTTGCATAGTGAACCCACATGCCATGGCAACTCTTCTCGACCAGAACTCCATTAGTTGTCTCAATGTTCAGAAATCCCTCAACCAGATCACTACTCTACGATCGATAACTTCTATCTGAGCTTTGCTTGACTTGAACCTTCTCGTTCGGTCAGCATAAGTCGCGATTGGATCATACACCAATCGGCCAGTTCAATGTGGCATGGGGCGTGAAATCGTGTTGTGCGTTTGTGTATTCTTTCTTTCATCATGT
Source organism: Azolla caroliniana (assembly GCF_043228905.1). Lineage (NCBI taxonomy): Eukaryota > Viridiplantae > Streptophyta > Polypodiopsida > Salviniales > Salviniaceae > Azolla > Azolla caroliniana. The sequence goes on along the minus strand of NW_028230449.1, from coordinate 8,467,967 downwards.
GAGTTGTGTTTTCGAAATTTCATGATTTGTACCACTTATTTTTTTTAATTCTAGTTTTTACCACTTTTGTTTTTTTATTTTCGACCCTTGAGTTTTCGAAATTTTCTCTTCTGCACTCGAGAATCTGAAATTTGATGGTATGCCCTCAAATTATTGAAATTTTCCTCTCTGCCCTTACATTTCTGAAATTTTGTGGAATGCCCTTCTATTTCTTCAAATTTTCTTCTCTCTCAGCTTTTTTGTAGAGCCTTCCGAGCTTCTATCTCCGTTTTTGTTCAGATACTTCTTTTTCCTCTTCCTTGCTTCTACATCTTCCTCTTTTCCTTCTCTGTGACTGTCTTCTCTTGGTGACCTTCTATGCATTTGCCATTCTGTCCAGCCACCGTCTAGCCATCTATCGGCGGTCTAACCAGTTGTCCGTCGGTCATCGTTGTCCGGCGACCGGCTCTGTCCGTAACCGTCTCCATTGGCATGTTGGCTCCATCCGTTGTCTGCCGGATATCTCTTTTCGGCCGGCCCATTGGCCGTGTATTTCCGGCCCTCTGCCGGACATCGGCCATCTCGATGGTGAGGAGGCATGACGAGGTCAGATGTGTTCCTCGAAATCAAAGTGCAGCTCGATTGGGAGAGAAGAAGAATGTCAGATCACAACACATAGGAGATAGGGGGAAGAGCAACAAGATACCCATCTTACTAAATCTCCAGATCCCAACGCACACCAAGAACCTTTAATAAAAACAAATCACCATACAAAGAATCTAAGACCAAAACCACAACACAAACATTAACATACAAATAGAGAGGGAGATATAGAGATTAATGATGGAGATAGATAGATAGATAGATTATATTATCGTCTTCGGACAGGGAGACTGAGGGAGGGAGAGAGTGACGTCTTCTCAAGGGAGGTCGGCCATTCGGGCGTGCCAAAAGTGTTGATGGGGTGGGGGGTGAAGCCTCACTCCCCTCCCAAGGGGATTACAATAGAGAGGGCGAAGGAAAGTGAAAATACAAAATGACACAAAAAATGAGAGGGGAAAATGTATATTCATTACATGCCCATAAGGGGTTTATATAATACATTCAATGTAATGGTTACATGACCGTTATAAATAAGACCATTACGCATTCTTGTACACATGCACATAATTGTGCATGTGTCCATACACATACTCATCCTCACACACTCATTTACTTTACACATACGCATCAACCACATCATTACACCTACCCTTATGCCTCCCCGTATATTCTTACTAGTAACAAAGAACCAAAGGTTGTATTGCCTTTCTTTTGATTCACTTGACGTTCATTTGCATCACTTGTAAAAGCTTGTATAAAATTATTGTCTTCATCTTCTTCACAATAGTTCACATTATCATTTTGAATTGATGCACTATGAATTTGAGGATAAGACTTCTTTCCTATCCTTTTAAGATCAAATTGCTTCTTTCTACAATCTTTTTCAATATGACCTTGTTTATAACAATACCTACATGTGATTGTAGATATCGTCAAGCCTCCCATTCCATTTGATTTGTTCTTCTGTTGAAACTTTTGGTTGTTTGGAAACCGTTGAATTTTCTGCTTCGCAAAGTTGCCTCGATTATTTCTAATTGAGGTTGTCATTGTCATGTGGCTAGCCTCATGTTGTGAACTTGTTCTTTTCCTTCATAGTTCATCCTACTTTAACTTTGCTACTAAATTTTGTAAATTTAAATTTTTGTCTTCACTATGAATACTTACAAAAGTCATCCATGATTCTGGTAGCGCTCCCATTAAAATCTCACATTTGGAAGTTTCATCAATATTATTGCCTGAAGAGATGGTTGTATCTAATTGCTTTTGCCACTTCATGATAAATGTGTCGATTTGTTCACCTTCTTTCATTTGTAAATTCATTAATTATCTGAATGATAAAAAATTAGTTGTCCCATCAGATGGTTGATGAATGTTTTGCAAATACTCCCACATTTCATTTGTTGTGTGTAAGTTTTGAACATAATTGACTTGCTTCTCACTTAAGTGCATAATTATTTCCATTCTGGCATCGAGGTCTCTGCTTTTCCACATGCTCATCCTAGGTTCTTGTTCAGGCATTTTCATGGAACTATCTATTATATCTTTTAGATTATTACGCTCCATTATCAACTCCCTACATATTGTTAATCATTCCATTGTTCGAGATCGACATCGTCGATATAATCACTCCCTACATATTGTTATGAATCGAATCGATGATCCACGAAAAGATATGCTAAAATACACAAATCTTGCGGAAATAGAGAACAACGTTGTTGACAAAATACACACTGCACAATGTTTTACGTGGAAACCCTAAACGGGGGAAAACCACTGGAACAGAGATTCCAATATACACAAGAGAATACAAGATGAGATCAGAATAAAACACTCCACACAGAGTGTATCAGCCACACAAGGCTCTTGACATCAAATCTCACTCGGCTATGGCGCCGCTCTCTCTCTCTCTCTTGCTCGCTTGCTCGCTCACACACTCTCTCTTCTTTGTCGCTAACACCAACAGAGGATCACACACAATTATGTTCTCCACAACACTATGTTTGCCCTAACTGTATTTATACTTATACACTGTATGGACTATTTACAAATGTAGCCACCGCAACTTTCATTCCTATTATAACAATAATAGTTATTCAGCCAATTGATCGACTAGTCGACTAAAGTGTCGATTGTCCAGTCAACCTTATCTTTGACCATTCGGTAGGCCCAACTCGTTGGTCGTGTCTTCAACTTGGACTCTCCTACTATCGACTCCCCTAGTCAACTCTCCATGTCTTCGAGTGTCGGCACTCAGCCCAACCAGTCGGCTACTCCCAAAGGAGAGACATATTCCTAACAAACTCCCCCTTCACTCCTATGGGAGGAGTTTGCTAGTCTTGTCCTTTGTCGAAAGACTCTGAGTCTATCCACTGGTAGGTTCTTTGTCAACATGTTGGATCCATTTTCGTCAGTATGGATCTTCACAAGTGTGAACCGCTCTTCTTCGACTTTCTCCTGCAACCAATGATACCTTCTCTGTATGTGCTTGGTTGGGGAGTGGTACACAACATTCTTTGCTAGATGTATGGCACGTTGGCTATCACAATGAAGCAAGAACTCCCTTTGCTTCATCCTCAAATCACTGAGGAAATTTCTCATCCAGATTAGCTCTTTGTCGGCCTCTACCATTTCCATGTACTCTTCCTCTGTGGTCGACAAGGCCATAGACTTTTGCAGTCGTGACTACCACAACACTACTCCCCCTGCATCGGTCATCATGTACCCAAAAGTGGATCGACTCGAGTGTGCATCCCCCGACATGTTCGAGTCAGACCCGGGGATCCTTTCAAGTACGTGAGTATCTATTTTACTGTTACCCAATGTTCACTGCCTGGATTACTCATGTATTGGCTTATTGATCCCACAACAAATGCTATGTCTAGTCTCGTACAGACCATAACGTACATTACAGTGCCGACGGGTGAGGCATACGGTACTTTTTCTTTCTCAACCTTTTCTTTCTCCCCTCTCTGGCATTGCTTGGCATTCAACTTGCAGTTGGTCGACAACACAAAGCCGACTGAATTTGCCTCTGACATGTTGAATCTTGTGACAACCACAACACTTTCTTAGTTCTATCTCAAACTATGTGCATCCCTAAGATCTGCTTTGCAGTCCTAGAACTTTCACAGCAAACGACCTGCCTAATGCTTTCTTCAAGCTCAAGATCTTCTTCGTGTATTGTCCAACTATCAACATGTCATCCACATATAACAAGTGAATTAAGAACTCACCTTCATCGTACCATTTGACGAACACACAATGGTCAGTCTGTGTTTTCTGGAATCGACGTTCCATCATGAAGGATTCAAACTTCTTGTACCATTGGCATGGAGCTTGTTTCAATCTGTACAAGCTTTTCTTCAATCGAAACACCAGGTTCTCCTTTCCTGTTGAGATACAACCTCAACATTGGGTGCGTAAAACCGCATGTACAATATGGCCGTAGTGGTGTGTAAACCGAGAGGCCGTTAGAACGTTATTCCTCGTAAGGAATAATTTTGGGAGTATGTGTAGGATGCTCATTTATGAGCAATCAAGTACTGTAAGTACTTGTGTCAGCCCAATAGTCAAGGCTTGTATAAAAAGTGCTCATTGACCACGAAGTATGTACAAAGAACATATAGAGAATTACCTTTGAATATAGTTTACGTTCTCTCTCTCTCTCCCTCCCTCTCCTTCTCTGTGATTTCTGCGTTCTACCGAACTACCGTACTTCCAAACCGTATACTTTGTGTCTTTCGCATATGCTTCCGCACACGTATTCTTTTACATGGTATCAGAGCGCGAGGGTTGAGACTCCTCTGTAGCCGACAAAAAAGCTTGCGATAAAAACAGAGTTAAGTTATTGTTTTTCCGAAAAGACTAAGACAACAATATATATAGAGGAATGGGAAGCTCACTACCAACTGAGAAGCTCGACAGGAGCAACTACGCATCTTGGTCGTACAAGGTGCACCAGTACCTGCTTGGTCATGGTTACTGGAGTTATGTCGAAGGAGCTAATGATACAACTGTACCCGAATCGACACATAGAGATTTTTCGGCTTGGGAACAAGCGGAAAGCAGAGTTCTTTACTACTTCACCTCCTATGTGAGCGACCAGCTCTTGAGCTACATTCGGGATGCTAAGACGCCAAAGGATGCGTGGGCGAATCTCAAAGGGATTTTCGCCGCTAGCACAACGGCCAGGAAGCTACAGTTCAGGCAAGAGCTCATCAATGTCCGATAGAAAAATCTATCTGTGGCCGATTACATGACCTGAACATCGAGGGGGATGAAATGGTGCAGGTTGGTTTTGGAAGGTTAGCGTCAAAGTTCAGAGCATTCTAAACGGTAGTCTGCACAAGGGAGAATACGCCTTCCTTCTTTGAGCTTCAGTCGATGTTGCTCGTGGAGGAAAATCACGCGGGTGCGTCGACGAGTACGCACGTCAACGTCAGGATGTTGTACATGGAGGAAGATAGGCCCTGTGGTCGTGGCGGATGAGGAGGATTGGCGCGCAAAGGAGGCGGCCGAAAAGAGCAGAATGTGCGGCATAATCGAAATGTCGGAAGCAATTCCGAACCTTCCGGAAGCAGGGGAAGTCATAGCGGCGCTAGAGGCCGGTAAGAGAAGGACACGACAGATTTCTAGTACTATGGCAAGAAAGGCCACAGAGAGAGCGAGTATTGGAAGAAGAGAGCCAATTTAGACAAAGCTGGATTGAGTGGAAGAGACGTAGGAAGGCGTCAAAAATTGCACTACGCCGAGGGCTCCGAACGAGCTTAAAATGGATCAGGCCCAGCCTTCATAATGAAGCACATGGTCAATTCGATGGTCGTGAACACCTCGAAACTAAGTGAGGTGTGGTATGTTGATTCCGGAGTGTCGAATCATATGATGAGTCACGAGGAATGGTTCTCGTACTTGGAGAAACCGGAAAAATAAGGAGTGGTCGAAACGGGAGGTCGATGAAGTTCCCCTCAGCCATGTCAGGCAGAAAAGGAAACTCATGAACGTGTTGCACGTCCCAACAATAGCCATAACCTGGTGTCGGTCGATCCGATCGTCGACCAGGGGATGCAAGTTCGATTCACGCACCACGGGTGCTACATCGAAGAGGAAGGCCAAGTCATAGCACAAGGGCGTCGTGAAGGGAGGATGCTCATTCTCGACACCAACCAAGCCGGAACCACGTTGTTTGCGAAAGGACAGAAGGTCGAATCAGATATTGACTTATGGCACAAGCAGTTCGGCCATGTTAACTTCCCACAACTTCGTGAAATGCAGATGAAGAATATTGTTTTCGGATTGCCGAAATTTTGGGAATGGAAGTCTCTGAAGCTTACCAACTCAGGAAGCAACACCGACTTCCATTCCCCAATGACTGTAATTGTAGTCAAAATCCGTTGGATGTGATCCATTCGGATGTGTGGGGACCGGCACAGAACGTGAGTTTCAGTGGTAGCCGTTACTTTGTAACCTTCGTCGATGACTTCACTCGGCATACCTGGGCATGTACGATGGTGAAGAAGAGCGAAGTCTTTGCATGTTTCTAAAGGTAAAGAACCTTGCAAAAGGGAAACAGGGCGTAAGATCAAATGCCTATGGTCCAATGGCGGGAAGGAGTACTTCTCCGACCAATTCACGAGTTATCTACAGAAGGAGGGAATTCAACGCGAATTCTCATGTAGATATACGCCGAAGCAGAACGGCGTAGCCGAGCGGAAGACTCAGACAATCGAAGAAGCCGTTAGGGCAATGCTTAAAGAGAAGCATATGCCGAAGTTTTACTGGGCTGAAGCCGTAAGGACGACTATTTATTTGTAGAATCGAACTTCTGCTCCTGGAGTGTCGCCACATGAGTTGTATTTTAGGAAGAAGCCGAACCTGACACACTTGAGGATTTTCGGCAGCACTGAGTATGTGCATGTGCCGAAGGAGAAGAGGAGGAAGTTGGACACCAAAGCCGAGAAGTGTATCTTGGTCATCTATTTAAATGAGCAAAAGGGGTATAAGTGTTATAATCCCCGAACAAAGGATGTTCGCATAAGCAGAGATGTCATGTTCGACGAGTCCACTTCATGGTACTTGCCTTCACCTCCAATACCTCATGACTTCATTCCGAATTCTAAAGAAGGGGTCAGCGAGGCTGAACTACCTCCGCCTGATGAGGAAATCGGAGCTCTAACAGAGAGTCCGATCTCATTTCGGCTAAGTGGGCCGAATGAGGGGTTGGGCCGAGATGGCCAACCAAATGAACAGTCAGCGAGTAGTGGAGACTCGTCTGTGTTGTCCCCGCGTGAAGAACCGAGGAGACGGTTTACGCGTAAAGAAAAAGGGAAGATGAAAATGTCGGAATACGATTTCGGCAGTACCAAGTCAGATCAGAACGAATCTGAGTTTGGGTCAATCGAGAAGGAACCTCCACATAAGAGGTTGAAATCGGCCGGAAAGGTCGTGAAATTAGGTAATCACGAAGTACGCCGATCTACCCGCCTGAAGAACATCGTAAACAGATATGGTTATAATGAGTACATGGTGCATCCTTATGCGTACATGACATGAGTGGAAGAAGTGCATTAGCTGGAGAGCTACGCAGAAGCGACGGAAGACGCAAACTAGCATGCTGCGATGGAGGAAGAGATGCACGCATTATCGGACAACGAGACTTGGGACCTGGTGGACGCATCGAAGGGTGTGAAGCCGATTGGATGCCGATGGGTGTATAAGGTGAAATACAACACCGACAGCTTGGTCAACTGATATAAGGCCCGTTTGGTGGCAAAAAGCTACGTGCAGAAGCACGGGATAGATTACGACAAGGTAAACTGGACCGGTTAGCCTTCTAATGTATGTTGACGATTTAGTCATTGCTGGTCAATCGAGAAGGAACCTCCACAGAAGAAGTTGAAATCGGCCGGAAAGGTCGTGAAATCGAGTAATCACGAATTACCCCGATCTACCCGCCTGAAGAACATCGTAAAAAGATACGGGTACAATGAGTACATGGCGCATCCTTATGTGTACATGACATGAGTGGAAGAAGTGCATTAGCTGGAGAGCTACGCAGAAGCGACGGAAGACACAAACTGGTATGCCGCGATGGAGGAAGAGGTGCACACATTATCGGACAATGAGACTTGGGACCTGGTGGACGCATCGAAGGGTGTGAAGCCAATTGGATGCCGATGGGTGTATAAGGTGAAATACAACACCGACAGCTCGGTCAACTGATATAAGGCCCGTTTGGTGGCAAAAGGCTATGTGCAAAAGCACAACGTAGATTACGACAAGGTAAACATGGACCGGTTAGCCTTCTAATGTATGTTAACGATTTAGTCATTGCCGGTACCAACCTGGAAGAAATCCGCCGCGTGAAGTCTCGACTTGTGGCATTATTCGACATGAAGGATCTTGGCGACCTTCATTACTTCCTCGGGATCGAAGTGATTCGTTCCCCGAAGGCTTATTGATTAGCCAACGTCATTACGTGCCGAACATGCTCTTCAAGTTCGTGATGGCACATTGTAAGCCCATCTTCGTCGAGATTCGGGAAAGGCGTGCGACCCAACACAATTTCAATAGATTGTCGGCAACCTAATTTACTTGGTGATTACTCGGCCGGATCTCAACTACCCGGTCTGCTTGATCAGTCAGTTTATGTCGCAGCCTACAGTCGAATACTTTAAGTGCGCACAAAGGATATTGTGATCTGTCAGTGGCACTAAAGACATGGCATTGTTGTATTGGGTAGGCGTAGCTGAACAATTAGTTAACTACACGGATGCCGATTGGGTTGGAAATGCCCACGATCGTAGATCCAAATCCGGATACACATTCTCATTGGGAAGTGTGGTGATCGCATGGAGAAGTAAGAAGTAGTCGTGGCCGGATCTCTGTCAGTTTAGGTCACAACCTACAGCCGAACACTTTTAGTGCGCGCAAAGGATATTGCGATATGTCAGTGGCACTAAAGACATGGCGTTGCTATATCGGGCATGCGTAGCCGAACAATTACTTGGCTACCCAGATGCCGATTGGGCTGGAAATGCCCACGATCGTAGATCCACATCCGGATACACATTCTCATTGGGAAGTGCGGCGATCATGTGGAGAAGTAAGAAGCAACTGACAGTAGCGTTGTCGAGCATAGAGGGCAAATATCAAGGGGCGACTATCGCTACGTGCAAAGTCATTTGGCCGAAACGGCTATTACAGGATTTGCATGTGGAGGTGTCAGATCCGACGATGATCTATTACGACAACCTCAATAGTATCCACCTTGCGAAAAATCTTGTATTCCACACCCGGACCAAGCATATTGAGGTGCACTACCATTTTTTCTGCAAGCGTGTCCTTTCTCGTGAAGTTGAACTAGCGTATGTTCCCACGGATCGGCAGATTGCTGACATCTTCACCAAGCCCCTCGGTCTCAACAAGTTGTGGCATTTCTTGAGTGAGCTGGGTTTGCGGCACCTCGACACGCCGAACTTGAGGGGGAGACAACAGGAACGTGAACGTGAAAGAAACGGTAGTGACCGTGATGCCGAATCGGATGAGGAATTCGATTTTGGGACGGCTGAAGAAACCGAAGGAGGAAACAGGGGTAGTAATCACAAGGAAGAGCCGAAGAAAATCAAACAAAGGGGAAATACAAGCAAGAAGGGCGTAAAGGTCAAGAACGAGACGTGGTCTGATGTTGTCAAGGGCCTGAAAACAGAAGACGAATTGGAGACTGCCAATTCAGGCGGAAGTGGAATTGAATCGGAAGTGACCGATTCAATTGAAATGTTTGATTCAGACATTACGAATCGACTAAGGGCCAAGTGGAGGAAAGGGCAATGAAAGAGGCACCAACACCATGACAGCAAGGGAGCTGAGAAGGGCCACATGAGCAAACAAGCCAATCGGAAGGGTCGAAGCGCATAGAATCGAACGGGTTGAGGAGCGCGAGCGAGGCGTGAAGCTAAGAGAGGCCGGAGCGAAGATCCGGAAAAGCAGATGGAACCTCAAGTTGAGCTTGAGGGGGAGTGTTGAGATACAAGCTCAACATTGGGTGCGTAAAACCGTATGCACAATATGGCCGTAGCGGTGTGTAAACGGAGAGGCCATTAGAACGTTATTCCTCGTAAGGAATAATTTTGGGAGTAAATGTAGGATGCTCATTTATGAGCAGTCATGTACTGTAAGTACTTGTGTCAGCCCAATCGTCAGGGCTTGTATAAAAGGTGGTCACTCAGCACGAAGTATGTATAGAGAACATATAGAGAATTATTTTTTAATATAGTTTACGTTCTCTCTCTCTCTCTCTCTCTCTCTCTCTCTCTCTCTCTCTCTCTCTCTCTCCCCCTCTCCTTCTCTGTGATTTCTGCGTTCTACCGAACTGTCGTACTTCCGAACCGTGTACTCTGTGTCTTTCGCATATGCTTCCGCACACCTATTCTTTTACATTTCCCTTCTCCACAAAGCCTTTGGGCTGTTGCATATCGATTTCTTCATCCAGCTCCCATGCAAGAATGTTTTCTTGACATCCAACTATTCGATCTCCAGATCCATGGTCATAGCAATGCTCTGAACAATTCAGATGGATGCCATCTTCACCACTAGTGCAAATATTTCTTCGAAGTCGACACCCTGTTTCTGTTGAAACCCTTTGACCACGATGCAGGCTTTATATCTGGGTGCACTATCGACTTCTCTAGTCTTCACCTTATAGACCCACTTATTTGTGAGTGTTCTCATACCTTTTCGTAGCTCTACCAGGTCATAGGTGTAGTTGTCATGCAAGGAGTCCATCTTGTCTTGCATTGCACTATGCCATTTCTCCTTGTGGTTGTCGGCAATGGCTTCTTTATAGCACTCTAGTTCATCTTCATCAGTCAAGAGGATGTATTGACGGGCATATGTCGCCAGTGTTGTCCTTTCTCTGAGTGGGTATCTCCTTCCATTCGTCGTTGGCTCCGACTCGGATGTCTCTTCTGACTCTTCTCTCGGCTCAGATTCATATGTGTCGATTGGTCGTTGGGATTTAGCCGATTTCAACTAGTAGTCCTTGATCGGCTTCAATAGGTCTGCCAACTCTGACTCTTCTGTATTTGTCGGTTGCTACCGACTGGCTATCTCCGAGTAGCCGATTTTGTCGGTTCACTTGGTCTTAAGTTGGTGGTAGTGGGAGTTGACTGAGAAGTTGATTCGAACTTTTGTTGCTTCTAGTCCTCAATCGTCTTGACTTCCAAGAAGACTACGTTCCGACTCCTCACTACTTCCTTATCAACTAAGTCCCACTGCTTGTAGCCGAACTTGTCCTCTTAGTATCCCATAAATATGCATGGCTTCAACTTATTGTCGAGCTTCGACCTCTGATGCATCCGAACACCCTCAGGTGTCGGTAGCAGACATCCTTTCCTGCCCACACCCTCTTTGAGACATCAACTTTCAATGGTACTGAGGGAGACCTGTTGATCAAATAAACAATCATGTACATCGCCTCAGCCCAATACGTTTTCAGCAGCATGACATGCAACAACATGCTCCTTACTCTTCCCTTGATTGTTTGATTCATCCTCTCTGCAAGCCTGTTCAACTCAGGGTTCTTTGGCACTGTGTATTCCATTCGAATACCTTGGGCCTTGCAGTATTCCTCGAACTTCCCTTTATATTCGCCACCATTGTCGTTCAGACAACCTTCAATTTGTGACCCAACTCTCGTTCAGTTCTTGCCTGGAACTCCTTGAACAATGACAATAATTGGTCCTTTGACTTTAGTACGAAGTCCCATGTCTTCCGACTATAGTCATCGATAAACGTTACGAAGTACTGTCCACCTTGATGCGATGGAGCATCTACATAGCACACATCCGTGTGCACTAGTTCCAGTGCAACTTCTCTTCTTCTTGGTGGCCTTGTGTGGAATGCCGTTCGGTTCTGCTTTCCGACTAAGCAATCGACACACTTCTCCAAGTGTATTCCCTTCACTTCTAGGGGAAGTTCCTGGCCGGCCAGGATGTACATTCCTTTTTCACTCATGTGGCCTAGCCTCTTATGGCATAACTCTCCACTCGAGTCAGCTATCACATTCACTTCCGACTTGCATAGTCGGGCATGCATCATATACAATGTGCCCTCTTTCTTTGCTTGTGCCACTATGAGGTTTCCATGGTAAAACTTCCACTTGCCATTTCAAAAGCTACCACTATAGCCTTCATCATCCAACCTTCCAGTCGATATCAGATTCAATCTGATATCGGGGACGTGTCAAACATCCTTTAGAGTCAACCGACACCTTGTCAACATCGTTAGGCACACACTTCCAATGCCGACTATCTTGCACTCTCCTTGATCTCCCATCTTTACATGGCCATAATCCCCGGCTATGTAAGTCGAAAAATATTCTCTCGACAGAGTTATGTGGAATGATGCACCCAAGTCGAGTACCCAGGTGCACTCTTCGCTCGCAAGATTTGTGTTTGCATGCTCACACATGAACAAGATCTCTTCCACACTCGTAGCTACAACTGATGTGCCCTTTTCATCAAGAATCTTCCTGGGTTCGACATTATTGCCGACACTCTTGTCCTTCTTCAGGTGTCGACAGTCTTTCTGGAACTGTTTAGGCTTTCTACAGTAGAAGCATGTTAGCTTGCCGCTAGACTTGGATCTAGCATAGGACTTTTCTCTCCTTCGTGGACTCCTTTGCTGGACCCTTCCTCTGCCGGTATGTTGAGTCAAATTTGACTCCGACTAGACCAAGACACCCTTGTCCTTCCTTCTAGTCTCCTCTTTCAAGATGCTTGTCTTTACCACTTGTATCTAGACAAGTTCTCTTCCTAGCACAAGGTGTTGAGAGTCACCACTAGATTCTCCCAGTTGTCCGGTAGGGCACTGTCAAACATAGAGGCTGAATACGGGGGCGTAGAAATTGCTGCATGTGAAGCTGTTTGGCTTAAACGAATATTGAAGGATTTGGGTGTTCCCATCGCGGATCTCCAATTCTCCTCCACTGCGAGAACATGAGCAGTATTCATCTAGGTTGGAACCCTTTTTTCACACTCAGACGAAGCACATCGAGGTGCACTATCATTTCATCCGAGAACATGTATTGGCCGAAGATGTCGACTTGCAACCCATTAGTATGAATCTGCAAATGGCGAACATCTTCACGAAGGCCCTTGGAGCCGACAAGCTATGATAATTCACAATGAACCTAGTTCTTTCCATTGTTGACCAGCAGAGCTTGAGGGGGAGTATGGATAAGGAGTTGTCTGACACTAAGTCGAACGGAGCAGAACGAACACAGAAGTCGGAGCTTACTCCAAGCCATTCCGAAGACCAGTTGGAGCTGACTCGAAGCCTACTGGAAGTTGTGTTTGAGGGGGCGTGTTGAGAATCAAACTCAACTTCCCTAGTGTGGGAATAGACCTTAGGAATACAAAGTGTGTAAACATCCCACCTCCTTTGTATCATAACTAATGTGTCATAGAAGAGGTAGTTAAGTCTCCACCTCTTTCCAAGAAATAGTGGTAGTACGAGAATGTAGACAGACGGTGACTACATAATCACCTTCTTCTCTTCTTTGTAATTGTTTGTTGGTCATTGTTATTCTTGTTAATACAGTTTTCTTGTTTTCTATATATATTGTGTTCTCTCTCTCTCTCTCTCTCTCTCTCTCTCTCAAATGCAAGGTAGATTTTGAAGCCCTAAATTGAGTGAAAGGTACATTCTCTCTCCCTCCCGTACTATTTGTCCCTATAATGGCAAACACTCGTAAAGCCACCACAAAGTTTGGGTACCAACAAATCTCGATTCCAATGCAATGGACAAATTGCTTATGAGTCACTTGATTTCTCTTCAAGAAACCATAAACAAGCAAGGTGAAGAGATTAGGACGTTAATGAAAGAGAATGCTAAGCTCCAAAATGTTGTCATTGAGAATGAAAGTCTTAAGCAAGTGGTTGCAAAACTTGAAGAAGAGATTCAAGAATCATGTAAAAGAGCTTCTTTCGAAGCAAATGAGTGCCTTAACAAGATTGAGTTAAAGGAAGCATTAAAAGAAGAAAAATTGGACACAATGAGGCGGGATGTAAGTGCGATGAAAAATGTATGTGCAACGAATTCATGGGCCGATGTATGTGGTGAGGATGTGGTATCAAACTCATCTAATATGCATGTGATGCATCAAGAGAAGAATATAGAAAGCATAGATGTCCGAGAATTGAAAGAACGTGAACGACGATCAAAGAACATTGTCGTTCGTGGGATTAAAGAAGAGAGTATGGAAACACCCGCATCCCTAGGAAAGACCATTGGTGATTTTTTTAGGATGCATTGTGGGATGTCATATGTGAATGTATATGGGGCACACCAAGTTGGGAAACATTGTGTTACTCGTAACGGTTCCGTAGAAAGGCCTATTGTATGCACAATGACAGATGATACAAAGCGGTGGATCATACTCGACAATAGTTGGGTATAGCTCAAAGGTACACAATGCTTTGTGAGTGAAGATCGTACTATCTCACAACAAAATGCTCATCGTAAAGAATATGAAGAAAGATTGAAAAATAAGGTTAAGGATGTTCCTAAATATGGAAATGTAGGCAAATAGGGACACGAAACCTATGAGACTAACCCACGCCTTTTACGACTATGCTTTTTGGAATTGCAATGGATACCCATGGAATGCGGGATTTGGCATAGAGGAGTTCACCGATGACTCGGATATCACACTTCTTGTTGAAACATGGGAGCATGATACTCAAAGGATTCAAGGTTTATGAAAGTATAATGTACACTCTTTGATATGGAAGAAAAATCCAAGACAAAGAAGAGGACAAGGAGGGGTGGCATGTTTGATTAAGAAGGAAATAGAGAAATATGTGTCAATCATAAAAAATGATGAACATAAATGCTACATATGGCTCAAAATAGAAACACCTAATGATTTGCCCACTTTTGTAGTTGGATGTTACATTGCTCATCAAGATTCTAACTTTTATGCTTGTTTGGATAAAGATCAACCTTTCGCCAATCTAGAAGATGATATTGCTTATTTCAAATCCAAAGGGGAAGTTATTATCTTTGGTGACATGAATGCTCATACAAGAAGTTTCCAACTTGATTCACAAGAATCTTTCATGCCACATATCTCAAGGATGCAAGAGGATATGCAAATGTATAGCCGCTCTTCTTGCGATGAAAAAGATCCAGACCAATTTGGGAAGTTACTCCTACAAATGTGCAATAGTACCAGATTGCTTATTGCAAATGGTATTTCCTTATGGCCCAACACTAATGCTTTTACATGTAGAAAACACAACGGAAATAGTGTGATTGAGTATGTGCTACTTTCCAAAGGTATTTTGGATCGTATACATAAATTCTCACTTGGTGACTGGACACCAAAATCCGATAATAGACCTTTATGTATTGATCTCAAATGTATGCATAGGTTTGATTGTGAGATGTCTATTGAAGATAATAAACAACCGCACTTGACCATGAACCTTAAGCGAGCGCCCATGTATTCCAAGATGGTTGAGGATATGTTACAAATGACAAAGATACAACATGGTGCCACACCAGAATGTAAATGGGAAGCTTTCAAGAAAGTCATTCTCTCCTGTACAAACAAATGTTTTTCGACCAACCGCACATCTTGGAAATGCCTCAAGAAACTTAGGAAAAACTGGTTTGATAAAGAATGTCATGAAGCTCGAAAGTGCCTTATGGTTTTGGATGTAGTTAAGGATAAAGAGAATTACCAAAAGCATTTGCATGAGTATAAAAGGCTTATTCAAAGAAAGAGAAGAATATGGGAAGTTACTCAACAATTTATCCAAATGCAAGAGAAAGCACATGCATGTGACAAATTTTGGGGAAATCTAAAGGGGAAAAGTGTTGAGAGTTATGGTGACTTAACTCTTCACGACTTGTCTATGCATTGTAAGAATTTATATGAGTTATCTCTTGCCGGAAAGATGATATGTTATAGTTCTCTTTCACATATGTCTCCCTTCTTTACAATTGAAGATATATGCATAGGACTTAAGAAATGGGCCTTTCGAAAGGCAAGCGATCTTCAATGTATAAAGGCTAAAATGCTCAAATGGATGGGAAAGGAAGCACATGTATGGATAAGAGATATGTTTAATGATGCATTGCAACATGGTATGTCGTACGATTAGACTACAAATTGGATCAAACCTTTACATAAAGGTGGCGATATAAATAATGTAAACAACTATTGAACCATCATGGTTGTCTCATTAATGGAAAAATTGTTTGGATGTATAATGGAATCAAAGATAAGTGCATGGGCTGAAAAAAATGGTAAGAGAGCTTATGGACAAGCTTGTCACCATAGCACCATTGATCACCTTGTCACCCTTCGAGTATTAATGGAGGAAAGTTGCCTTAGAGGTGAAGGTTTATATTGTTCCTTTGTAGACTTCAAGAAAGCTTTTGATATGGTAGCTCGTGAGCATCTTTGGAGGCGAATGGAAGAACTTGAGGTGCCAAGTGAATATATGCTTGCAATTTCCCGAATTTATGAGAAGGTTATATGTTGTATGCGCATGAGAGAAAAACTTTCAGATTTTTTCAAAAGTACTATTGGTGTTAAGCAAGGATGCCCACTCTCACCAACACTATTTGGTCTATGCATTGATGAATTGGAAGAAATGGTTACTAAGTTTGCAAAGGAAGAATGTGTTGAAGAAGTTGTCATTCGGAATGTTGTTATTATGCTTTTACTATATGCAGATGATGTAGTGCTTTTTGCAAATAATTTAGGAGATGCACAAAAGCTTATGAAAGCATTGGAAAAAATTTGCATGCATACTAAATTAAGTGTCAATAGCTCTAAAACAAAGATTATTCTTGTGAAGAGCCAAAAAAGAGATAAACCATGCATTACGTACAACAATGAGCACTTGAATGTGTGGAAAGCTTCAAATATCTTGGCCTTGAAGTTCCTTCTAATCATATATGGAATGAATGTCCTACACGCCGCTTAGAGGTGGGTAAGCGAGCATACTATGCATTTGAGAACACATGCAATCTTGGAGATATTAAGTGTTGGGTCCTCAAGAAATATATTTTCGACACTTTGCTGACACAGGTTCTTCTCTATGGGGTGGAAGTATGGAGCGGTAGCATCCCTAAATCTATGTGGAAAGAGTTTGAAAATGTCCAAAAATATTTTCTGACAAAGTTTCTACAAGTTAAGAAACAAACGCCCTACACCCTCCTCTTCCTTGAGACGGGATCGCTTCCCATTGAGATCATGGCCACAGAAAGGGTTGTTGAATACATGCTTAAGGTTCAAAAAATTCCCTCACATTGACTTCCTAGAATTGCATGGGAAGCAAGCAAAAAGATCCAAAAGACGCATAAAAGCAAAATTTTGTGTTCCAGTTGGATGCAAGATATAGAAAAATGGTTTGCTAGATGGGATGCCAGACACTTGCTTCATGATGCATCATTAGATTCCTCTGTAAATGAGGCCTTTTTGCAATGCCAATGTATCATGACATGGGACAAATGTGGAGGCTCATGCTTTACACATTATACTACACATGTTGCACCTAACTACAAAACCATATTCTTTGCGGAACGGGGAAACTGTACACATCAATACATGTTAGAGCCCATACCGTTATCTGCCATTCGAACCATTGCTTGCATGCGACTTAGCTCACATGCATTGCGATGTGAGACAAGGCGTTGGGGCACAAGTGATGAGAGTGGTCGGCTATGCACACTTTGCCCTAAACAAGTTCGCGAGTCTGAGTATCACACTTTGATACAATGTTCTGCCTTTGATCATATTCGACCATGCTTTCCACATCTCTTCGACCGAGCCCAATCCTTGCATGAATTCCTCTCACAACCACAATGTGCACTCTCGATTGCTACATTCATTGGTAAAGTTCTTGAACATCGAGAGTCACTACTCACTTTCACACGTATCACGTTGTCGTGCCTTTCGGCGCCAGATCGTTGCGTGAGTCAGGTGGGAACCACTGAGGTTTTGGACTAGGAGAAGAAGAATATGAGATAAATTTTGTTACGAATAGATTGCAAGATGGAGATATGAAACTCGTGAATCCCACGAGTATAATGTATTAATTGATACTTAGATTGTAAGAGAGAATTAGATGGCAAAATCGTGAATCCCCACGAATATTTTGTATTAATCAACCCTTATAATAAAAAATCAACAACCTCTATACATCTTTCTCTCTCCCTTATATAGTAATGGAAGATTCTAAGTTTATCACCTGCAAACATCATGCTTTTTCTAACTTTAGTTTTCATGCACACTACATGTGCATGATTAGCTTTCTATCACATCTTTGCTTTTAACTCGAGTGTGTATGCATGGATAACTTTTTCTATCATGCTTATCTAGAATATTTACATGGGATAAAGTTTAGCATAACTTTAAAAACTCATAATATACTAGTACAATAGTAAGGCTTAAAATCGTTAACATGGAGGTACAAGGTTCAAATCTTGCCCTATGCATGTATCACCTATTTTAACATTTTCTTCTATTTCTTCATATTTATTTAATCGAATACTATATATGTTTTTCACGTAGTGTACGAAATACACTACGACATTCGCCCCCTCCGAACCCGCACATCCTCTAGTATGTGTTGAAGTTCCCGATGCTTGTTATTCGCCTTCATCCATAGCACTCTCTGATTCTCCACTTATGTCCACTTTCTTCGTTTTCCGCATCACCGCGATCTTTGTCCGATTGCTCCTCCTTGTCAGTCTTGTCTAAGCTTACATAAGGTTTGTCGTCAGTCCGCTTCTTGAAACTCTTCAACCGTTTCCCCGCTATAGGCACCCGTAGTATTGTTCCATCCAACTCACATAGTCAGTAAGTTCCGTTGTTGAAAACTTTCCAAAACTCGTATGGCTCAAACCACCTTTTAGCGAACTACCGTATTGTTGTATGTTGATGATCCAAACTACTGTCATAGATAATCACCCAATATCCTTCTTCAATCTTCCGTGGTCATAGTCGATGCTTTGTGTCGAATCGACTTTTGTTTCGGAATCGCGCTTCCTGTTGTCGGCGTGTTGCTTCCACTATGTCTTCCGGTCTTCCCTCTAGTTGTTGTATCCAGACCGCTAGTAGTTCTTCCCGGCTCATTTCTTCCTTCCACGGTAGCATTGTCCATGTTGTAATCGCGGTTTCCGTCGGCATTACCGATGCTTGTTCAGTCATAAGTTCGGCTGGCATATAACCGGTCACGGAACTATGCGTTGTGTGATCCGCCCATAGTGCATACGAAAGCATCTACAGCCAATCCTTCACCCTTCCGTCGCATACTTTTGCAAGTGCTTTGACGATTGGACTATGTCCTCGTTCGATCTTCCCATTGGCTTCCGGATTGTATGCCGTGGTTAGTGTTAACCGTAGTCCATGTCTAACGAAGAATTCCCTAGCTTTATCAGTGTCAAGTTCTCCCCAATCTGCAATCACTTGTCCGACGCACCCGTACCCGCAGAACACTTCTTCCAAGAGAAATTGGATATTGTGGAACATGTTTTTCTCCGTAGTGCCCGTCCTTCTACTTGGTTTGTCAGATCTTCTCGAGCTAACACCAAGTACTTCTTTTGGCCGATCCCGATTGGCATGGCCACAATGTCGACCATCCATTTGAAGTTGATTGTTGGTGAGAATGTCAGATGTAATTCATCTCGGTGTCGAACTCCGGAGTAGATTTGACATTTCTCACAGCTTTCCGCGAATTCCGCTACTTCTTTGTACATATTCTTCCACCAATATTTTTGTTTGATCTTCGCGAATGTTGCCCATGTTCCCCAATGTCCGGCCCAATCGGATTCGTGAAATTTGGATATTATCCAGTTTCTTCTCTTTTGTTCCAACTACCCATAGTGGTATGCCATCCGGTCTTTTCGGCTTCCTCCAGATTAATCCATTGTTTAAGAAAAACTTCTGGACTTGCCGCTTCTTACTTCAGATCTCGGCTCTCTTTTCTTTATTGTCCGATGATTCCTCGATTTCTTGTAGCACTTTCCTGATCAGCAAACTTTCTCCCTCATATTCTTCTTCCCGGAATTCTCAGATTACGTTCACCCAGCATATGTGCTCCGAAGTAAAGTAGTTTTCGGAAACTTCTTCATTATCAGATTCGGCTATGTCGTCTCCGAACCATGCCCTTGATAGCATATCCGCTACTGCGTTGTCTTTTCCGGAGATGTGTCGTATCTCCGGATTAAGCGACTTTACATATGCAATCCATCTTAGCATATCCACATCCGGTATCGTGCAACACCGCATCATCCAGAGTATCGGAAAACAATCCGTTTCGATCACTACTTTGGCTCCAATCAAGTAATCTCAATCTGATTTTATCGCCGACACGACTCCCCATAATTCTCTTTTAACTTGTGCATATCCGCATTGCCTTTCGTTGAGAACCTTTGCTCTGAATCGGATCGGATATCGTGAACCATCCGAATCGGCTTGATTGATGACCCATCCGATCCCGGTTGGACTTGTATCAACTGTTACTATAATCGGTCGGTCATAGTTCGGCTTCTTAAGTGCTTCTTCCCTCTGTAGTGATTTCTTGAGCTTCTTCACGGCATTGGTATGTTCCGGTTTCCACTCAAACTTCTTCCCCTTCCGCAACAAGTGATAGAGTGGGTTCACAATGTGTGCATAGTGCGGAATCCATATGTGATAGAATGCACATGCCCGAAGAAATCTAAGGACTTCGGATTGTGACTCACATATTTCTTTCATAGGTTGAATCGCATTGATCTTGACTGGCGACGGTCTTCAACCGTAGGGCCCACATAGATGTTTGACTACCAATATCTCTTCTTGTCCAAATGCCAATTTCTCTCCGGTAAGTGTTAGGTGCACATCTTCTAACTTCCGTAACACTTTCTCGCAATCGCGAATATGGTCGACTACGAACTTTCGGCATCCCCGATCATCCATAGTCTCATCTTTTTCTTCCACCGCACATCCGTTTATCGGAATGTCATCTAGGAACGGCATCGTTATCTCCGGAATGCAGTCCCAAAGCACCTTGTTCATTGCATTCATCATATGTGCAACCGAGTTCTTCGCGCCTTGTGGTAGCGTGCATATCCAGACTAATCCTATTGGCGTTTGCATGGTAGTGATGTCTCGGCTCTCCACGGCTAGTTGGAATTGGTCATACCCGGAGTATAGGTCTCCGATGGAGTATATCGCGCGACTTGCAAACGCTTCCGCAAATTCGTCCACTATTGGACCGACTCCGGAGTTCCGGATCGTGACCTTGTTCACCGGTTGCAAATCTTGAATAAATCGGAGTGACCCATTCTTCTTCGGAACCGTAAACCATCGATTTGAGTATGGAGCATTGGATGGATCTAGAATCCCCATCGCCACCTTCTCCTTGAGCAAGTCAATGATTTTCGGAATATGCGCCTATGGCACCCGAATTGGCTTCAGGTTCCACGGCACATGATCAATCATGAAGATCACCATCGATTCCACTATCTTCGGGTCAGCACACCCTATCTCCTTCGATGTGAATGCAAATGCTCTTCCATGCTGCTCCAACATCTAACGAAACCGTTCTTCTTCATTTTGTGAGAGGAACCCACCTCCACTGATCCGAAGTTTCTTCCGAGTCTCATCCGTGAAGGCACGTCCGATATCCACGGACTTCCAAAGTGTCGGATCTCCCGAGACTTCTTTCATCTTTTGTTCGCTATCGGGGGGCAACGGTCCCATGGCCAGTTTCACCTTCTTTTCCACGGTCTTATATTTCGTACATACCATTGCTTCTTCTTTGCGGAGCGCATCCGGCCCCATTTTTGCAATGATTTCGTACATCTTGACCGATTCCACCGGAACTACCCGGTCTCCCTAACTATTTTCTTCTGCAAGCTCTTCAAGCCGTTGTAGTGTGTTCCCATAGAACACTTCTTCGACTACTCCCACAATTTCTTCGTCTTCTTTTATTATTGATGCAGACCGTAACTCATCTTGCACCTTTCGGAATTCTTCCTTCATTACTCCAGTTACGGCCGTGTACATAGATGCCCCATCTGGACCAATTCGTACTTGTTTTGCTCCGAGAGGTTTCTTCCTGTGTGGGATATTAGTGCTTCTCGGACTATCACTTCCCCACTTTGCAATAGTCTGATTTAAAAATCCATTTTTGTTTGGGACAAGAGGTCTCTCTTGTTCCTTTCGTGATTTGATGGCATGGTTAGGAATTGGACGGTTTTCCCTCCGTTTTGGCTCCGAATTCGTGCAAAAGCCGCTCCACTATCGAGCACCTTTGTCTCCATCCGTGAAGCCGTGATAAAGGGTTGTCTGAGGATCACGGAGTGTGAGACCTCATCTTGCACGAAGAAATTTTGGTCAATCTCCACATCTCCAATCTTCACCGTCACATCCGAACAAGCCGCAAATAAATCTTCCGTTGTTTTAGTGGTTGCTCGGATCTTCCATCCATGATTAGTGTTAATAGGCCACTTCCCCTTCCGATAGAACTCCTTGGACATCAAATTGATCTCCGTTCCGCGATCAATCAATGCTAGTACGGGCTCCTTGATGTTTCCGATTCGGACCGGAGTCTCCGTAGTTGCGCGTGCCCAGTGTGGCCTTGTGTAGTGGGAGTTCGGAATTTCATCCTCCACTTTGGTGTCAATCATTAGAATTGTATTTGCATTCACCTTGAAGCATTTTCCTCCATATTTTGTCTTTTTCTCTTCACAAGATCCACAAGAAGATCGTGGAACTCCTTCGCTATTCTAAGTAATTCCCGAAGCGAAAAATCTACCCGGCTATTGAGGATTCTCTCCTTGAACACTTTTTTTAAGTCCGTTCGTTGCTCGATGTCCGAAGCGATTTTGAATGCCAGAATTGTTTTTCCTTTCCCCTTCCCTTCGGAGTTCCAGCTCTCCGGCGTCTTTGAGCCGCATCATCTGTGCGCCGTCGTTTCTCATCTACATACACTTCATGCAATTGACATAGCTCATGTACGTTATTCTTATCTACAAGGCACGCCCATCCCGTAGCTTCCCGGATACCTTCCGCGGCGCTCCGGATTTCATCAAGGTCAGCTTTCTTCAAGATTTCTTGCACTTCCGGCCAAAAAGATGCCTTTGCTCCAGAGGACTCAGCCACACATTGTTGGTAATTTGTCCCTCCAGTGGGAGGAAGATCCGACTATTTGGAAAGGTCGACAATCGGAAAAACAGGAGTCGAGTTGATGAGGGACTCGGTCAAAACTAGAATCGTGTATATAGCCAACTCGGGAGACTATATTTGTAAATAGTCTGAAAGTTGCATAAGTATATATGTAACTAGGGCAAACTTTAATGTATAAACAGAGACAAACTAAGTTAGAATGAGAGAGAGAAGAAGCGTGAGCCGCCGCCATAATTGTGTTTGTAACAGTAGACGCGAAGACCCCTACGTGGCTAAAACACTCGAGAGAGTGTTGTAACCTTCTCGCTGGTGTATATCCACTATTTGTATAGTGAAGTTCTGTTCTCGTGGTTTTCCCCGTTTTAGGGTTTCCACGTAAATCTCTGTGTACATCTATTTATCTTGTCTTTTCTGGTGTATTCTTGTGATTCGTATTTCAGAGCGTAGTTCATTTATTGTGATCTATTCCGCATCGATTTCTCAACACATATCCCCGCGGTTGCCGCATAATTGCTTTTCGCCGTTATTTCCTCCTCTAGGACCTTCTTCATGCCACCTTTCCGGAAGTTCGGTCGGAGTGGCTTCCGAGAGTCTATCGAATGAATCTGATTTCCCTCGTAGTAGAAAAGGTCCCGTCGTAGCACCTCCTTGTGCTCGTCACAATCCCTCCGATCATGTTCGGTGATATCGCACCATATGCATCGACAGTCCATATACTTGGAACTTGTGGGATGGTCATCCGACTTCTTCACCATCGCGATTTTGAGATTCTCCATCTCCTTCAGCAACTGCTCCACCATGGTTGCATCGATTCCCTTCTCAATCGTAGTCTCCCGAGCCCACGGTTGATGGTGTTCCAATCCGGATCTTGGTTTCGGAATTGGTTCTGAAACCCTCTTTTCTTTACTACCAAGCCATTGCCCCCTCTTTTTGTATCGCCCGATGATGTCCCGCATGTTTTCCCATGTATTAGTGAGGCCACTCTCAGTAGTGGTGTCCTTTAGAAGCATTCCACGATCTTTCCGGTCCCGGACATCCACAGCTCGTAAGAACATGATCACTTTGTCTGGTGCGAGGATAGCTTGATCTCTTGCGGACAACCTCCTGAACCAACTTTCGAATGCCGAAAACACATCGAGCACCTTCAGCCCCTTGTCTGGCGTTTCCACCCAATCTTCGAATCCCCTCCACGTTGCCTTGGAGGAGTCCTCGATGGCGAACATGGTCTTTAGTACTTCTTCAAATGCTTCCCACGTCAGATTTTGTTGTCATATCCCGTGGATACTCCCTTGAAGCTCGTCCGTAGCCACCTGATTGAAGGATGTCACCTATAATCCTTCTGATATTCCGCACCGCAGCATTTCCTCTTTGTAATCCCGCAAATATCGCGACACATCCTTCCCGTTGAATTGCTTGTTCCGTTGCACGAGCCGCTCTACTGCCGCCGCAATCTCCGACCTCGCGCGTTGTTCTTGTAGCATCCGCACGAACATCGCCATCATGTTGCTAGTTTCCGATTGATTTTCCATCTCCTTGCCACCCGGGTTTCACGTCGAGTTCGCCATTTGTGTCGTGCCTTTCGGCGCCGGATCGTTGCATGAATCGGGTGGGAACCGCTGAGGTTTTGGACTTGAAGAAGAAGAATATGAGATAAGTTTTGTTACGAATAGATTGCAAGATGGAGATATGAAACTCGTGAATCCCATGAGTATAATGTATTAATTCATACTTAGATTGTAAGAGAGAATTAGATGGCAAAATCGTGAAGCCCCACGAATATTTTGTATTAATCAACCCTTATAATAAAAAATCAACAACCTCTATACATCTTTCTCTCTCCCTTATATAGTAATGGAAGAGTCTAAGTTTATCACCTGCAAACATCATGCTTTTTCTAACTTTAGTTTTCATACACACTACATGTGCATGATTAGCTTTCTATCACATCTTTTCTTTTAACTCAAGTGTGTATGCATGAATAACCTTTTCTATCATGCTTATCTAGAATATTTACATGGGATAAAGTTTAGTATAACTTTAAAAACTCATAATATGCTAGTACAATGGTAAGCCTTAAAATCGTTAACATGGAGGTACAAGGTTCAAATCTTGTGTTGAGCGACAAGCTCAACCGGATCCGGATTGGCTGAATAAGCCTGAGCTGGGGAGCCAATTAGCCGAATCCAGCAATAACCGAAAGCCTAGTAGCAGCCTAGACTACTAGGTAGTTACTATCTCATAGTTAGTGTCAGACGCTCATATGAGCATTGAAGTACACAATACTTCTGTCAGTCCTCTTAGGACTTGTATAAATAGTGTTGTTGAGCATGTTTTATGTACAGAGAACCATTATTGTTTTGAAATAGATTTAACTTGTTCTACTCTTTCTCTGTCTCTCCCGCGTATTGTCAAGCTCTCCACTAAACCTGCGTTTCTGTGTTCGGTTTTCTATTTCTTCCGCACACTATTTGTTTCTATATGGTATCAGAGTGCGAGGGTTGAGAACCTCTGCAACCGACCTTAGCTCAAGAAGAAAACCTAACCTTCGTAAAGAACAGGAAAAACAAAATGGACAGAGCAATGGCTAGCTCACTTTCGGTGGAGAAGCTCAACAGATCCAACTACGCATCTTGGTCTTACAAGATGCACCAGTACCTGCTTGGGCATGGTTACTGGAGATATGTCAATGGAGCTAATGACACAGCACCTAATGCGGCACACAAGGACTTCCGAGTGTGGGAACAAGCGGCAAGCAGAGCGATGTACTGCTTTGCGTCCAGTGTCGGAGACCAGCTGCTGAGCCATGTCCAAGATGCCAAGATGCCAAAAGAAGGTTTTCGTGGCAAGCACTACGGCCCAGAAGCTACAACTCCGATAGGAATTGAGCAATGTCCGACAGAAGGACATGTCAGTAGCCGATTACACGACCCGAATCAAAGAGATCTGTGACTCACTTGCCTCTATCAACGTCACCATGGAGGAAGATTAGATGGTGCAGATCTAAGTTCAGAGCGTTCCGAACGGCGGTATGTACAAGGGAGCATACGCTGTCATTTTTCGACTTACAGTTGATGCTCCTTGTAGAGGAGAACCACACCGGTGCGTCAACAAGTGCACCCACCGATAGCCGGATTTTGTACACGAAGGCAGATCGGCCCCGTGGGCATGGTGGACGAGGCGGGTTCGCTCGCAATGGTAGCGTGCCGACAACAGTTCCGAACCCTCCACAAGCAGGGGGATTCAAGGCAGTGCCGGAGACCGGCAAGCAAAGGCCGACACGAAATGCTGGTACTGTGGTAAAAAGGGCCACAAAGAAAGCGAGTGCTGGAAGAAGTGTGCCAATTCGGACAAATCCGGATCCGGCAAGGCCATCAAAGAGAACCGGCAATACTCGCACTACACAAAAGGATCGGGAGGATCCAAAACCGGGAAAGCTAGTAAAGGGCCAGCCTTGGTGATGAAACACAAAGCTAACTCGATGAAGAAGACCATTTCCAAATCGAAGGAACTATGGTACGTTGACTCCGGTGCCTCGAATCACATGACGAGCCACAAAGAGTGGTTCTCTTTCCTGGAAAAACCGGAACAACCGAGAGTTGTCAAAACCGGAGACGACACTCCTCACCCAATCGTGCATGTCGGAGAAGTTCCTTTCTGCCACGTCAGACAGAGGGGGAAGCTGATGAGCGTATTACACATTCCGATTATCATGAAGAACCTGGTCTCGATTGGACAGATTGTCGACTAGGGAATGCAGGTGCGGTTTACGCACCTCGGGTGCTTCATCGAGGAAGAGGGCCAAATTATTGCACAAGGATGGGAGGATGTTCATCCTCGACACCAATGACGTCGACACCGCTTTGTTCGCCAAAGGACAGAAGATTGAATCGGATATTGATCTCTGGCACAAACGGATCGGCCACATCAATTACCGGAGGTTTCAAGACCTACAAACGAAACAAGTTGTTTTCGGTTTGTCGAAGTTCAGTGGCCAGAAGGCCCAAATATGTGAAGCCTACCAACTCGGGAAGCAACACCGGCTTCCATTCCCCACCGAACGTAATTGTGGTCGTAACAAGCTCAACCTTATTCATTCGGATGTATGGGGACTAGCACAAAACGTGAGTCTTGGCGGGAGGCGATACTTCATCTCCTTCATTGATGACTACAGCCGGCACACATGGATCTACTTCATTGAGTGGAAGAGCGAAGCCTTCGAGTGTTTCCAGAACCTGCAAAGCCTGGTTGAACGGGAAACGGAGAGGAATATCAAGTGCCTGCGGTCGGATGGCGGAAAAGAATATTTTTCCGATCAATTCAAAAAGGAATTCGGAGAGAGTTCAACTGCAGATACACACCGGAGCAAAACGGTGTGGCCGAGAGGAGGAACCGATCGCTTATCGACGTAGCAAGGGCGATGCTAGAGGAGAAGAGCATGCCCAAATTCTACTAGGCTGAGGCGGTCTAGACGGCCTTCTATATCCAAAACCGGATCGGTGACAAGGTGTCCGCGCATGAGCTATATTTTGGGCGCAAGCCAAATTTGCGACACCTTCGAATATTCGGTAGCATTGCATATGTGCATGTGGCGGATGAGAAGCAGAGGAAGTTGGATGCAAAGTCGGAGAAATGCATCCTGGTCGGTTACTCGCATGAGCAAAAGGGTTATAAGTGTTATAACCCCTGGACGAAACAGGTCCGAGTTAGGCGGGATGTTGAGTTTGATGAGACGGCATCATGGTATGCTTTACCGGCTCCGACTTCCGACCCCGACCCGATACCAGAGAATGAGGCTAGTGAGCCTGAACCGGTCCAGTTAGAAGACGAACGGTTTGAGACTCTAGATGTGAGTCCGGAATCATTTCGATTGAGCAGGCCAAACAAGCGGCTGAGTTGGGATGACCAGTCGAATGAGGAATCGGTGAGTAGTGGAGACTCTGCCGTGCTCTCCCCGCGCAAGGAACCGAGGAGACGGTTCACACGCAAAGAGAAGGGGAAGAACAAGATGCCGGAATACGAAACCGGCAACGTTGAGATGGATCGAAGCGAATCCGACTCCGGAAAGGATTAAGGCGGATCTTCGGGAACAAAGCCCGAACCGGCCAAGAAGGGCCTCAAACCGGGTAATGATAAGATATGCGGGTCTTCCCGCCAGAAGAACCCCATGAAGCGGTACGGGTACAATGAGTACATGGCGCATCATTGTGCATAGATGACCAAGGTGGCGGAAGTGCGTGAGCCGGAGAGCTACGCAGAAGCGGCAAAGGACGCAAATTGGCATGCCGCTATGGAGGAAGAAATGCAGGTACTTGATGCCAACGACACATGGGACCTAGTTGACCCTCCCCGACACTATAAACCGATCAGATGTAAGTGGGTGTACAAGGTAAAGTACAATGTCGACGGTTCAATTAACCAGTAAAAAGCCCGGTTAGTGGCAAAGGGATACGCGCAGACCCACAGAATCGACTATGACGAGACCTTAGCTCCGGTAACGAAGATGACGACGGTTTGTGTGGTGTTGGCGGTTGTTGCAGCAAGGGGGTGGCATCTTCACCAGATGGACGTGAAGAATGCATTTCTTCAAGGCGATCTTGAAGAAGAGGTCTTTATGACCTAACCCCCCGGTTTCCAGACGGAGATGAACAAGTCGGTGGTATGCCGACTGAAGAAGTCACTTTATGGCCTGAAGCAAGCCCCCCCGAACTTGGAATGTGAAGATCATGCACCGGTTGCGTAAGATTGGGTTTGTGTCCGCCAAGTCCAACTCTTCGTTGTTCATCCGGCAAGGTCCAAACGGTTTGGTTTGCATCTTGATGTATGTTGATGACCTAGCCATCACCAGACCCGGACTCGATGAAATTAGTCTAGTCAAGTCCCAGCTATTGGACACATTTGAGATGAAGGACCTGGGGGACCTTCACTATTTCCTTGGGATCGAGGTGATCCAAACCCCCGAAGGCATATTGCTCTCACAAAGACACTATGTGTTGAATATGTTGTACAAGTTCAGCATGACAGAATGCCGACCGATCTCCACACCCTTGGACCGGAACCAGAAGCTCCGTCCCGACTCAGGACCGGTCTGCGATGAGAAGCGGTTCCGACAAATCATCGGAAGCCTTATATATTTGACAATCACCTGACCCGACATCAGTTATCCGGTTGGCGTGATCAACCAATATATGCAGAAGCCGACCGTGGAGCACCTTCTATGCGCGCATCGAATTTTGAGATATGTGAGCGGCACGAGGGATCGAGGACTGTGATACCGGCATGGTATAACCGAAGAGCTAGTCGGCTACACTGATGCCGACTGGGCCGGCAATGCATCAGATCGTCAATCCACCTCAGGCTATATGTTTTCCCTTGGTAGCGCGGCTGTTGCGTGGAAGAGCAAAAAGCAGCCAACAGTGGCCCTTTCGAGCACAGAGGCTAAATACCGGGGCACTACCGTTGCCATTACCACTTCGTGCGTGAGCGTGTCCTTGTCAGGAATAGTACTAAACAGAGAGAGAATTAGTACTACAGAAGAGAAGTACATTTAGTACTAAGAGGACGAGACTACATAAGATTCCCGAGAGAGGAAGTGAGAAGAGGAGAGAGAAAGAGATAGCGAGAACGAGAGAGAGAGAAAGATGATGACAGTAGCTAATATATTATGTGAAAGATAAGTACAAAGTGGCTAAGAGGCTTAAGATTGGCGTTGAACCAATTTGTTTCAACATAATGCCTAGTGCCTTCTCTTATAGTGTTCTCAGGAGTAATCCTAAAACCTTTAAAATGTTCCAGAGAAATCTGGAATATACATTACTTTCTTATAATAAAACATAAATGAAAATATGAATTACAATAGATGGTGTGATGGTTAAGAGCTGGACCCATATACCATAAGGTCATGGGTTCGAGTCTTGTCATATCATGACACTATCCCCCCCTTAAGACGACGAGTGGAACGAGTCGACGCTGATTGAGGACCGGGTTTGTCAGGATATTATCGCTAAAAATCAGCAAGAAGATCCTAAGCATTGGCGACATACTCGACGGGCTCCGAAGTACGTTCGCTCGGACTATAGCCGAGCCAATCGACCAAATAGTAAAGTTTGTTGCGAATAAATTTGGAGTCGAGGATGGCAGCAACTTCATACTCCGGGCCGGCGTCAAACTCAAGCAACGGCGGCGGCGGTGTAACACTATCGGGAATAGTGTTTGCTTTATAAGGTTCTAGAAAAGAACAATGGAAGACTAGATGTATCCGAAGATGTGGAGGAAGATCAAGGCAGAACGTGACATCATTAACCTTACCGGTAATATGGAAAGGGCCGAGTCGTCGATAATCCAACTTGTCGCATGGTCAAGTAGTCTTGATGTGACGACGTAAGAGCCATACTTGATCTCCGATGGCAAAAGAGGAGGGAAGCCAATGACGATCCGCATAAGTCTTCTGTGTCTGTTGAGCATAACGAAGATGAGTTGAGAGATTTGTCTGGATCTTGCGTAGTCTCTCCAAATGATCCCCGGCACGAGGATTGGTAGGTAGCTCCGGGGTGTCGATCACTGACCAGCGAGGATGAGAACCGGTATAAGCGTAGAATGGGGAGACTCGAGTCGAGGAGTGAACAACATTATTATACGCAAACTCCGCAAAAGTGGAGAATCTCGGCCCAATCGTCCTGTTGATAACTCAGGAAACACCGGAGATATTGCTCCAGCGTTTGGTTTGTTCGTTCTGCTTGCCCATCGGTCTGAGGATGGTAGCCGGAGGAGAGGTTGCAAGAGACCTTGAGCATCTTGAAGAGATGCTGCCAAAATTTGGACACAAATTGCGGTCCTCGGTCACTGATGATACTGTCTAGGAGGCCATGATGCCGAAATACCTCACGCATGACAAGGGCGGCGGTTTCCTCGCTAGTGATGGCCTTAGTACACGGCACAAAATGTGCCATCGTCGTATATCAATCGACGACGGTTAAGATAGCATCGAACCCCTTCGAGATCGGTAGATCTGTGAAGAAATCAAGACAAATAGACTGCCACGGCTTACTTGGAATCGGTAAGGGTTCCAACAAGACATATGAATGGTGTGGTGGCATCTTTGCTCGGCAGCAAGCATCACAGGTCCGAACGTAGTCGTCGACAAAACGGCGCATGTGGGGCCACCAAAAAGATTGTTGCACTAGCTCCAACGTCTTAGTACTACCGAAATGTCCCACCGTATGGGTGTCATGACAATTCTGGACGATTTGAAGGAGACAGGAGCAATCGGGGACATATACGCGCTTTTTAAAGAATAACAAACCATCATGATATTCGAATTGTCGGTAGTCAATACCTGGTTGTTGAGACTGAGAACAGGATGCCCGAGAAGTATCAATGTGCACCAGGATGTCTTTAGCAAAACTATCTGTCTTCAAGTTTGCACGTATGTCATCGGTAATCCGTGAATCCATCGGGGTGTGAAAAATCCGCGTCGTGTGCAATCGTGTTGGTCCCAAGATTACTTGCTTTTGATTATCAAATGTTGGATCACCTGGACGAGGTGCAAGATATGAACGTCATGATAGTGCATCTGCTTTTCCTTGCTACTTCCCCGGTCAATATGTGATTTTGAAGTCGAAACGCGTGAGGAATTGCGCCCACCGAGCTTACCGTCGATTTAGTACGCGAGCGTTCTGGAAATAAGCAAGATTTTTATGATCACTAAAGACAATGACCTGATGTGGAGAGCCCTCTAAGAAATGCCGCCATTGCACAAATGAATCCACGATGGCTAATAACTCCTTGTCATGTATTTCGTAGTTGATTTCTGCGACATCGAATTTGCGCGAATGGAAAGCCACAAGATGTAACTCTTCTTTATCTCCTTGTTGAGAAAGGATGCTACCGAGGGCGAAATCTGATGCGTCAGCCTCCATGATGAATGGTTTGCTTGTATCCACATGAGCTAGAATCGGTGCTAATGTAAAGGCTTTCTTAAGATGCCGAAAAGCCATATTTGCTTCATTGGACCAAAGAAATGTTTGTCCCTTCTTCATAAGTTGTGTGAGAGGTAAAATAATCTTCAAGTAATCCTGTATAAACTTACGGTAGAAGTTCGCAAAACCTAGAAAACATTGTACATCTCGTACCGATCGTGGAATTTGCCACTCTAGTACTGTTTGGACTTTTGTTGGATCCATGGCGATGCCCTTTGAGGAGATGACGTAGCCTAGAAATTCCATTTGCTTGCAGTCAAAGCTACATTTTTCTAGCTTGGCATAAAGACCATTCTCGCGGAGTCGCTTTAGCACTAATAGTACATGAGAATCGTGCTCTTCTTGGGTCTTCGAATAAATCAATAGATCATCCAGATAGATGATTAAACAGATATCCAAGAGGTCTCTCAATATATCATTTGCCATGTGTTGGAAGTTGGTTAGGCCGAATAGCATAACAGTATACTCAAAATGCCCATACCGCGTGCGAAAGGCGGTCTTCCATTCATCTCCCGGTCAGATCCGCACAAGGTTATACGCTCCTCGTAGATCGATTTTGGTAAAAAACTTGGCACCATTAACTCGCTCTAAAAGACTTGATAAAAGAGGAAGTGCATACCTATTCCGGATGGTGACCTTATTCAATCCGCGGTAATCAACGACGAGACCAAGTGAGCCATCTTTCTTCTTGACAAAGAAGATGGGTGCACCGGCCGGAGATTTCGAATGACGGATGAACCCGCTTGCCAAGTTCTCCTCTATGTAGGCTCGAAGGACTTCTAACTCGGTGGGTGACAAGTTGTAAATTCGTCCCCATGGTGGCTCGGTTCCTGGTTGTAAATCGATGGGACAGTCATAGGGACGGTGATGAGGAAGGGTACCGGATTTTACCTTGTCAAATACATCGGCATAAGGATGATATTTTACTGGAAGTTGTATTGAGGAGTCCTTCTTAATAGTGTTGGAAGGATGTACTGATATTGCAAATAGGAACATTGCCTCCTTGTGTCCTTCTTCACATAATTGATGGAGTGAAATGGTCGAAACTCGGTGAGTAGATTCTTGGGGTGGTCGATATCGGACTTCTCTTGTTCTCCAATCTATGGCTGGATT
This sequence comes from Azolla caroliniana, assembly GCF_043228905.1. Lineage (NCBI taxonomy): Eukaryota > Viridiplantae > Streptophyta > Polypodiopsida > Salviniales > Salviniaceae > Azolla > Azolla caroliniana. Next base: position 8,435,108 of record NW_028230449.1, on the reverse strand, counting down.
ATGTAATTCAAACCAAGGTAATCCTAGGACAATGGGATGCTCTGGACTACTAATTATATTAAATGATACTACACACACAAAACTACCTAGGACAACTTGAATGGGTTCTGATTCTTCTACAATATTCCCGGAAGCAATGGGACGACCATCAATGACTACTACAGATGCGGGACAAGGAAGTTTTCTTAAGGATATCTGAGAAGCTTGGGCAAAATTTCGATCCATGAAACAAGAATTAGCTCCGGAATCTAAAAGTGCTAGGACAGGTACTGGGGGAGTACATTTAGTACTAACAATGACTTGGGCTAGGAACACATTGCTAACTTGCTTGGAAGGAATGGAACCACTAATGGGTTGTACAGATCTAGGGTTGTTGTCCAACCAAACGGCTCCTATTTTGGCTGGACTCAATCGTTTAACTCTTCATCTAATTGACTAAGGATTTCAAATTTGTTTGAGATACTTGGGCTAGTAGTACAATGAATACTATCTGACACTCTATTAGTACTATTAATACTATCAAACACTCTGAAAGGAAGAATTGACTCGGGTTTAGTACAAGCGATGATTTGATTTACCTGTCTTCTTGGCCTATGGGGACAATTGATGGCGATATGCCCTAGTCCACCGCAATAAAGACATAATCGATTGGCACGTCGTCGTTGCTTTTCTTCTTCCGATAATGGGCCGCGTTGACGCATGGTGTCAATCTCCATCGGTGTCGGAATATTGGCTTGAGGTACATCGCGTGCAAACGGTTTAGCCGTGACTAAGGCATATGTGGGTTCCGGCCGAGAGCGTGGTATTTGTAACTGACGTTCCGAACGTCGTTCGAAAAGGCAGTTGTCGCATCGGACCACTCGAATGATTGCCTCCGTAAGAGACTTTGGTTCTTCGAGGAAGGTTAAAAGCAAGTCTTTGACATCGTTGCGCAAGCCGTAGCAAAATTGCTCCATGAGGGCCTGATCATCCCAGGGGATATCTGAGGCGAGTAGACGGAAATCCGCAGCGTAGGCAAAGGCTGGACGATCGCCTTGACGCAATCTTCGGATCTTGTTGATCGTCGTCTTGATGCTGTCGGTATCTCCAAAGCAGGCTTTAAACTCACCAATAAAATCTTCAAAGTTATTAAGCAAGGGCGATTGTTTTTCTAGAAGCGGAGCGAACCATGCCAAGGCTGAGCCACTAAGTAATGTGCCTATTAGGCCGACTCGAGATGCATCAATGGGATATCGGGAAGGATGCATCTAGATGACTAAGCGTACCTGATTAAGGAATCCCCGGAATTGCGATCGCGTTCTCTCAAATTTCACATGAAGTCCAATCTTGGGCTCTTTATGAAATCCTTGGGGACTTGATCCTTGTTGTTGCAACGTTGCTTCGAGTTGTTGTGCCCATAACGCTAACTCCCCATGTTGTTGTTGCATTTGTTGTTTTTCTAGAACGATTTGTTGCAGATCCCCTATCAACCATTGGTTTTCTTGTTCCAGGGCAACAAACTTTTCTTTTAGACACTGTAGCTCAAAGAAAACGGATTGATATTCTTGGGCGCTAATAGTAGCCATAGTATAGAAAAAGGATAGGAGGAGGAGGGAAAATGACAAGTAGACTTGAGGAAGGAAAAAATTGGTTCAAACTGTCAGGAATAGTACTAAACTGAGAGAGAATTAGTACTACAGAAGAGAAGTACTATTAGTACTAAGAGGACGGGACTGCGTAAGATTCCCGAGAGAGGAAGTGAGAAGAGGAGAGAGAAAGAGATAGCGAGAATGAGAGAGAGAGAAAGATGATGACAGCAGCTAATATATTATGTGAAAGATAAGTACAAAGTGGCTAAGAGGCTTAAGACTGGCGTTGAACCAATTTGGTTCAACATAATGCCTAGTGCCTTCTTTTATAGTGTTCTCAAGAGTAATCCTAAAACTTCTAGAATGTTCCAGAGAAATCTGGAATATACATTACTTTCTTATAATAAAGCATAAATGAAAATAATATCCTATGAATTACAATAGATGGTGTGATGGTTAAGAGCTCGACCCATATACCATAAGGTCATGGGTTCGAGTTTTGCCATATCATGACAGTCCTAAGCAACGAAGTCGAACTTCGGTATGTTCAATACGGATCGGCAAATTGCCGACATCTTCACCAAACCGTTCGGATCGGACAAGTTGCAGCACTTCACCAAAATGCTTGGTGTTCAACATCTCGACGTGCCACACTTGAGGGGGGGAATGGGCAAAGACACCGGAATGGGCAAAGATAAAGAAACTGTTGATTGCGTCGGTGAGGGAAGAACCGACAAAGGGAGAAAGAAGAAGAAGAAAGGAGCCGAGTTGACAATCACCCAAGAGCACTCTTCATTTGCAAGGTTTACACTTGTGTGCTCACATATGAATAAAAGCTCTTCTTTACTAGTAGCAATGGCTAAAGTGCTTTTCTCATCAAAACACCGGGTCATTTGAAACAGGTAATATGTCGTATTCTCTTTTGGCATAGTTGGCCAGATGTAGAAAAGAACCCTATTTTAGCCCGATATCGAAAATATACGATGCATGCGTACCCCTTTTGCGACTTGATGGTTAAATATAGAACAAAAAAAACCTAGCAATTACTAAATTGTATATGTGTCCACATTCGTGTCAATTTGCATATCATGGAGCACAATTGAAGACTTGGTTCAATATAAAGTTCTAAAATTGGTATCCAGATTCAAATTGTAGAGTAAAACTACATAAACCGTAATTATAAATATGTGGTTTTGGGTTTAGGAATAAAGTAGTACCCCACTTGTTGGACGGGTATATCGATAGTTTCATTGTATAATGTCATATAGTTCATGACAATGTAATTGGTAAGAGTAACAACTACGTACGACATTCATTTATACTATGTGGAACCAGTAGACTTGAACCGTAGGTAACTAAAAACCTCTTATTATCAAAAACATTCGCCTTCTCATATACAGTCATGCTAACGGAAATGAGAAATTACAATATCATGTTAATATCTCAAACTGAAGAAGAGCATGGTGACCAATTATATGTAAATACAAACTACGGTTCCAATAATGATTAAAAAGGGAAATTATGAACAGGTGAATTTAATTAAACGATAAACAATTACAGATGTTCTCATATACAAATATAATATGAAGTGATGGTGAACATTATGCCTCAAAATCCTCAATTTTTACATTACGCCATCTACATCAATCTATAAGCAAATCAGGCAGAGCAGGCTCCTTTGGCGCTGATTGTTCTAGACTATTTTCATTCGTGTCATCTCCAAGCTCTCCCGAATCTTATGTATGGTCAAACTGTGCTACATCTTCCAGGTCCACCAGCTCCCCTCCTTCTTCATCAATTGGTTCCATTGGTTCTCGAGAAGTCATCTGGAACATCTCTGTCTCGTTGATGTGTTTTGCTCCGACTTCTTGATCCTGATCTGGACAGTCCCAGATTCCTGTGATCCTCATTTTGATGAAGTTAACTTGAGCAGGGTCCTTCTCCAATGCAACACAGTTTCTAAACATCTTCAATGCACAAGTTGTCGTTGTACCTAATGGTCGCATGAACACAAACAAGTATATATAAGAAGTAACGTCTTAAACTTGATCGACAGGATTGAAATTAAATATATATATTATACCTGTGCCAAAGAACAAGTCTAGGACCCAATTGTTGAGCGGCAAGCTCAACCGGAGCCGGATCGGCTGAATAAGCCGGAGCCGGTAAGCGAGACGGATCGGGCGAAACGGTTCGGTATGATGGTGAGCAACCGAACCGGCAAGCAGTGGAGGCCGGGTGCAATCCGTAACCAGCAGTCCAATCGGAAGCCTAGTACAGGATAGACTACTAGATAGCTATAGTCTCGTAGTAAGTGTCAGATGCTCGTGTGAGCATTGAAGTACATGGTACTTCTGTCAGTCCCAAGAAGACTTGTATAAATAGTGCTACTTAGCACAGTGTGTGTACAGAGTCTTAATATAATTTTGAAATTGTGTTCTGCTCTCTCTGTCTCTCTGTGTGTGTGTGTGTGTGTGTGTGTGTGTGTGTTGTTCTCTGTTTTACGCTTCCGCAAACACTTACATTTACATGGTATCAGAGCGCGAGGGTTGAGAACCTCTGCTGCAGACATTTACTCGTGAGAAGAAAACCGTAACAGGTCGAAAACAGACACAGTAGAAGACATGGATAGAGGCATGGCTACGTCGCTCCCGGTGGAGAAGCTCGACAAGAGCAACTACGCATCCAGGTCTTACAAGATGCACCTGTACCTGCTTGGACACAAGTACTGGAGTTATGTCGAAGGAGCGAATGATGCGGCGCCAGACTCGGCACACAAGGACTTCCCGGTATGGGAACAGGCGGCAAGCAGGGTGATGTACTGCTTCGCGTCTAGTGTCGGGGATCAGCTGCTCAACCACATCCGTGACGCCAAGACACCGAAGGATGCTTGGGGGAACCTGAGAAAGGTTTTCGCCGCAAGCACCACTACCCGGAAGCTGCAACTCAGACAGGAGTTGAGCAATGTTCGACAAAAGAACATGTCTGTGGCAGACTACACGGGCCGGATAAAGGAGATCTGCGACTCGCTCACCTCTATCAATGTTACCGTAGAGGAAGACGAGATGGTGCAGGTATGTCTCGGAGGCCTAGCGTCCAAGTTCGGAGCGTTCCGGACTACGGTGTGTACAAGGGAGAATACCCCCTCATTCTTCGACTTACAGTCGATGCTCCTTGTAGAGGAGAACCACGCCGGTGCATCTACCAGTTCATCCCCGGACAGCCGAATGTTGTACAGGGGAACGGATCGGCTCCATGGGCGTGGTGGAAGAGGTGGGTCGGCACGCAATAGAGGCGGCCGGCAAGAGCAGGAACGGAGGCACTATGAGCGTGCCGATAGCAGTTCTGGGACTTCCACAAGCAGGGGGAGTCAAGGCAGTGTCGGAGGCTGGCAAGACAAATCTGCTACGGAATGCTGGTACTGTGGCAAAAAAGGCCACAGGGAAAGCGAGTGCTGGAGAAAGCGTGCCGATTCGGACAAATCCGGATCCGGCAAGACCGGTAAGGATGGCCGGCAAAACTCACACTACGCAAACGGATCAGGAGGATCCGGAACCGGAAAGGCCGGTAAGGGGCCAGCCTTGGTGATGAATCACAAGGCAAACTCAATGAAGAAGACCACTTCCAAAACAGAGGAAGTGTGGTATGTTGATTCCGGCGCGTCGAACCACATGACGAGCTACAAAGAGTGGTTCTCCTTTCTGGAGAAACCGGATCAACCAGGAGTAGTCGAAACCGGAGACGACACTCCTCACCCAATCGTGCATGTCGGAGAAGTCCCTCTAAGCCACATCGGACAGAAAGGGAAGTTGATGAACGTATTACACGTTCCGACAATCACGAAGAACCTGGTGTCCGTCGGTCAGATTGTCGACCAGGGGATGCAAGTGCGGTTTACGCACCTCGGGTGCTTCATTGAGGATGAGGGCGAAGTCATTGTGCAAGGGCGCAGAGACGGGAGGATGTTTATCCTTAACACCAATGACTTAGGCACCGCTCTGTTCGCGGAATGAGAGAAGGTCGAGTCGGACATCGACCTGTGGCACAAGCGGATAGGCCACGTCAACTACCGGAGGCTTCAAGACCTGCAAACGAAACAAGTCGTTTTCGGTTTGCCGAAGTTCAGTGGCCGGAGAGCCGAAATTTGTGAAGCCTGCCAACTTGGGAAGCAACACCGGCTTCCATTCCCCAGCGAACGGAACCGGAGCTGTAACAAGCTCGATCTCATCCATTCGGATGTGTGGGGACCGGCACAAAGTGTAAGCCTTGGTGGGAGCCGATACTTCGTCTCCTTCATCGACGACCATACTCGACATACTTGGATCTACCTCATTGAACGGAAGAGCGAAGTCTTCGACTGTTTCCGGAGCCTCCAGAAGATGGTGGAACGGGAATCAGAGAGGAAGATCAAATGCCTTCGGTCGGATGGCGGAAAGGAATATTTTTCCGGCCAATTCACTAGTTATCTGCAGCAGAAGGGAATTCGGCGACAGTTCAGCTGCAGATACACACCGGAGCAAAACGGTGTGGCCGAAAGGAAGAACCGGACACTCGTCGAAACGGCAAGGGCAATGCTGGAGGAAAAGAGCATGCCCCGGTTCTACTGGGTGGAGGCGGTCCAGACGGCCGTCTACATACAAAACCGAATTGGTGACAAGGTGTCAGCTCATGAGCTATATTTCGGGCGCAAGCCGAACTTAAGACACCTTCGGATATTCGGCAGCATAGCGTATGTGCATGTGCCGGATCAAAAGCGGAGAAAGCTGGATGCAAAATCGGAAAAATGCATCCTAGTCGGCTATGCTCAAGAGCAAAAGGGGTATAAGTGCTATAACCCCCGGACGAAGGAAGCCCGAGTTAGCCGGGATGTCGAGTTCGATGAATCGGCATCTTGGTACTCCGTACCGACTCCGACTTCCGATCCCGACCCAATGCCGGAAGATCAGGCCAGTGAGCCTGAATCAGCCCTGGCAGAGGATGATGGAGCCGGGACTCAAGATGAGAGTCCGGAATCATTACGGTTGAGTGGACTGAACGAGCGACTGAGTCGGTTGGACCAGTCGGATGAAGAGACGGCAAGTGGTGGAGACTCTGCCGTACTCTCCCCGCGCAAGGCACCGAGGAAACAGTTCACACGCAAAGAGAAGGGGAAGAGGAAGATGCCGGAATTCGAAACCGGCAACGATGAGTCGGATCGGTGCGTATCCGACTCCGGAAAGGAGAAAGGCGGATCTTCGGCAACAAAGACCGAACTGTCCAAGAAAGGCCTCAAATCAGGTGACGGTGCGTTGCGCCGATCAACCCGCCAGAAGGATCCCGTCATGCGCTACGGGTACAATGAATACATGGCGCATCATTATGCATACATGACTAAGGTAGCAGAAGTGCGTGAGCCGGAGAGCTACGCAGAAACGGCAAAGGACGCAAATTGGCATACCGCTATGGACGAAGAAATGCGGCCCCTCGATGCCAACGAAACTTGGGACCTAGTTGATCCTCCCCGTCACTGTAAACCGATCGGATGCAAATGGGTGTACAAGGTCAAGTACAACGCCGACGGTTCTGTTAACCGGTACAAAGCCCGGTTAGTGGCGAAGGGATACGCGAAGACCCACAGAATCGACTACGATGAGACCTTCGCTCCTGTGGCGAGGATGACAACGGTTCATGTGGTACTGGCGGTTGCTGCGGCAAGGGGGTGGCATCTTCACTAGATGGATGTGAAGAACGCCTTCCTTCAAGGAGAGCTTGAAGACGAAGTCTTTATGACTCAGCCCGCCGGATTTCACTCGGAGATGAACAAGTTGGTGGTATGCCGGCTGAAGAAGTCGCTTTACGGCTTGAAGCAAGCCCCCCGAGCTTGGAACGCGAAGATCACGCACCGGTTGCATAAGCTGGGGTTTGCTGTCTCTAAGTTGGACTCTTCGTTATTCATCCGGCAAGGCTCTGACGGTCCGGTATGTATACTCTTGTATGTGGATGATTTAGTCATCACCGGACCGGGTCTTCCCGAAATCAACCGCGTCAAGTCCCAGTTGTCGAACGCATTCGAAATGAAGGACCTGGGGGACCTTCATTATTTTCTTGGGATCGAAGTGATCCGGACCCCTGGCGGCATATTGCTCTCACAACGACATTACGTGTTGAATATGCTGTATAAGTTCGGCATGACGGATTGCCGACCTGTCTCCACACCCCTGGACCGGAACCAGAAGCTCCGTCCCAACTCCGGACCGGCCTGCAATGAGAAACGGTTCCGACAGGTTGTGGGAAGCCTGATCTACTTAACCATCACCCGACCCGACATCAGCTATCCGGTCGGCATGGTAAGTCAGTTCATGCAGAAGCCGACCGTGGAGCACCTTCAGTGTGCGCAACGAATATTACGGTATGTCAGCGGCACTAAGGACCGGGGACTGCTATACCGGCGAGGTATACCCGAAGAGCTTGTCGGTTACACAGATGTTGACTGGGCCGGTGATGCGTCTGATCGCCGCTCCACTTCCGGATACATGTTCTCCATAGGTAGCGCGGGCGTTGCGTGGAGCAGCAAGAAACAGCCCACAGTGGCTTTGTCAAGCACTGAGGCTGAGTACCGGGCCGCTACCGTTGCCACTTATGAAGCCATCTGGCTTCGGCGACTGCTGCGAGACTTGCGGATCGAGGTACCGACCCCGATCCCGATTTACTGCGATAACATGAGCAGCCTGCAGCTCGCCAGGAACCTTGTGTTCCATGCTCACACAAAGCACATCGAGGTGCACTACCACTTCGTGCGTGAGCGGGTCCTGAGCAGTGAAGTTGACCTACGGTATGTTCATACGGATTGGCAAGTTGCCGACATCTTCACCAAGCCGCTCGGATCGGACAAGTTGCGGCACTTTACCGACATGCTTGGTATTCAGCATCTCGACGTGCCGCACTTGAGGGGGAGAAGCAAGGGCAAAGTCTCTACCAAAACGGGCAAAGGCCAAAAACCTGTTGAACCCGTCGGTAAGAGGAGAGCCGGAAGAAGAGGAGACAAGAAGATGAATGAAGCCGAGTCGACGAAGGAAGTCGACACATCCGAACAGGTCGGAGCAAGCGGCTGTGAAGAAGAGTTGTGCACTCAGGAAGAGAAGTGCATGTTGTGCGGAGGTCATCACGACGGTACTGACCATGATGCGGTGTCGAATGAAGAATTCGATTTCGGTTCACCGGCTGAAGAAGCTGAGGGAAGCATGGAGAAGGCCAAGACTCGGATGTGGTCCGATGTGGTGAGAGGCCTGAAGCCGGAAGTCGAATCGGAGTGTACTGATTCGGACAAGAGCTGGAACGAGTCGGAGACAGCTGACTCGGACCAACAGATGGATCTGGATGAGTCGGATCGACTGAAGGACAAGGGGACACGGACACAGCGGAAGTCAATGCCATCGTGGGAAAACCAACGGATCGGCAAGCGCCGGAGTCACAACAACGTGACTGCTGAGATGGGCCTATTGAGCAGACATGCCAACCGAGAGGGTCGAGGCGCGCAGAACCAAAGGGGTCGCAGCAAACTGGACCGGACCGGACGAGGAGCGCGAGCAAGGCGGAGTGACGCCAGGAGAAGTCGGTTGAAAGAACCGACTGCCACAGAGGTCGACACTATGACCCCACCTCAGGTTGAGCTTGAGGGGGAGTGTTGAGCGGCAAGCTCAACCGAAGCCGGATCGGCTGAATAAGCCGGAGCCGATAAGCGAGACGGATCGGGAGAAACGGTTCGGTATGACGGTGAGCAACCGAACCGGCAAGCAGTGGAGGCCGGGTGCAATCCGTAACCGACAGTCCAATCGGAAGCCTAGTACAAGATAGACTACTAGGTAGCTATAGTCTCGTAGTAAGTGTCAGATGCTCGTGTGAGCATTGAAGTACATGGTACTTCTGTCAGTCCCAAGAGGACTTGTATAAATAGTGCTACTTAGCACAGTGTGTGTACAGAGTCTTAATATAATTTTGAAATTGTGTTCTGCTCTCTCTGTCTCTCTCTCTCTCTCTCTTGTTCTCTGTTTTACGCTTCCGCAAACACTTACGTTTACACCAATCATCTGGATTCGAGAAGAGCTCTATGAGGCGGTTGATCAATCTTTGAGGTTTTTGATAAGGGTTCATTCACCATACTTTTATCCCCTGACACATGTCTTAATTTTTTGGTTACAGTTGGGCACATGATGTAGTTAACCACGTTACGCTCATTGACATGTGCTCTAGCCTTCTTCTTTGTAATTGAATCATAGTAGCCCACACAAAAATGTTCGACCGCACTAACCATTCGATCGCCAGGGCTACGTGTAATATTTGTTTTGATCCTATAGAGAAAGAAAATCAAGTATTAGAGGTGTAAATGTGTACATATAATAAGAAGTACTATAATGATTAAAAGCGAACTATAACGCACCAATGCATGTGTTCAATGGCATGACAATGGGACTTCAAAGCTGTTGTGACTGACAGTGATTGCCCCATGCTATGAAATATGACTATCCTCCACAAGGGGGCCAATGTCAGTTCTACGAAATCCTTTACCATTTTCTCAATCTGAGGGTACTTGAAAGGCACATCATCATATGTTGATCCCGCAATACGGAAACCATTGTGTATGTCAGCTATCAACAAAGTGTAGTGCCTTCTCGGTAACAGTTCGAGCATCTGGGATACTTCGCCATTGAAAACACTATAATGAAGCTGTTTGAAAGGATCGGACCTATGCAAAAAACTCTTTACAGTCTCCGAATCCTCGAGCAGTTCCATTTCCTTCCCTTTGGTCATTCTCTTCTCATATTTCACACGTTCTAAGTGCGTGATGAAGGCCGTTGGAATACCGTCATTATTGTCGTTGTTCTTTTTCGATTTTGATGGTTTTTGCAAGTGTCAATGTTGTTAGCAGGGAACATTAGTTTCTAACATATCAACATTCAAAAGACACATACCCATTCTCTAAATACAATAAAATATTCCTCCAATGCCTTGTAGGAAGAAGTTATCGGGCAGGCTTGTTCAACTTCTTCCCATGTCGGTAAACTCAGTTTTTGCATCATCAACTCCTGAATCTTCGTGTATACCTTGTGACTGCACAATCAATATGAAATTAGAAATAAGATATTCAAAATAATTGAAGACTTTCATGAAAAGGTATACTATAAACACTTACTTTTGCAAGTCTGTTACCGTCTCGTCCAAACTAAATTCCTTGGCAACCACTCGAGATAGCATGGATATTAACAATCTATCATCTTTGATACCTTGTAATGATCTCCAAGGTAAAAGTTTCATGTCCTCTGCTAACTCCTCGATTACCAAGTCGCTTTTTCCCTTGGTCTTTGATTTGATCTCAACTTGTGGATCAATTCTTCCCTTTTTTTTATCTTTGCCCCTTGACTTCTTTCCGCTCGCACATAGAGAATATTTTTTCTTGGAGATCCCACACCTCTCCGGTCTGAAAAGATAGTTGAAACCAAGAATCATATTTTCGGAGACCTTCGGATTTGGTACTCTCATCCACTGCAATCCCTACTTCCAATAAACACTGGCGTCGCAATCCAGGCCACAATCTTGGACCAAAACGATTCAAGGCATCCAGGTATTCATGATGAAAAAATCTTATCCTCTCTATACATGACATCTTTTGCCTATAATCGTTGTCATTGTTATGGTCCCATGCGAGCAGCTTCGCCTCCTCGTGAGTTAGTCCTGCATATACCTTACATTCGGCGTACTTGAAGAACGGCGTGAGAGGATATTCTTTGAAAAGCTGTCGTCGAGCTTCGGCCGAATGTGATCCTCCGATTACATAGTATGTGTAATCGTCTGCAGAGCTATACTTGAAATCTGCTACTGTTGGGCATTGTTCTTGATCAACCATTACCAAAAATGGCACCACAGTAGCGTTGTCGTAGTGTATTTCGTACACTACGTGAAAAAGTAAAAATAATATAACCGATTTAATTACATATAAATAAATAAAATAATATATCAAAATATTTATCACGTGCATAGGGCAGGATTCGAACCCTGTACCTCCACGTAGCCAAACCTCAACTTTACCATTATGCTACCTTATCTTTAGTGTTCTATAAATAGATTTAATAAGTATAAGTGTTTTATTTGCGCCTACCTTTATTAAAAGGTAAATCGTGCATTTTTAGAGTGTGTGATTATTTTATAGAAAAAACGCAAGCAACTAAAAAGTGACTCGTGCACATCTAGCGTGCATGAGCACTATATTTAGCAAATAAAAGCAAGGATTAGAAAAGCATCACATGCATATTTAGTGTGCATGAACATATTAGAAAAAAAGCATGTAGCTATGCTTAGTCTCTCCCATCACTACATAAGGATGGGGAGCACAATGTAATAGTGTGAAAAATATTTGGGAAATTGGATATATTTCCTAAAACACCAATTAATATAATCGTGGGATTCACGAAGTTTTATAATCTATCTCTTTCAATCTAAATTCATATTCTTACATATTTAATATTGATTAATGTAATACTTGTGGGATTCACAAGGTTTGATCTCTTTTCTCAATATACTCTAATCTATTCTAAACTATTTCAATTTATTACTACGATTAAGATAAACTAAAACAATTATACTTGTGGGATTCACAAGTTTCTATATCTCTTTCTTATAATCTATTGATATTCATAATTAGATTAGCCTCAAATTCTTCCTCCTCCTAGTCCAAAACCCCAGCGGTTCCCACCCGACTCACGCAACGATCCGGAGCCGAAAGGCACGACACAGTTGGTGAACCCGACGTGAAGGCGGGTGGCAAGGAGATGGAGAATCAACAAGAGGCAATGAGCATAACGATGATGATGATGTTCGAGCGGATGCTACAAGAACAACGAGCGATGTCGGAGATGAAGGCGGCAGTAGAGCGACTTCTGCGACGAAACGGGGAATTCAACGGTAAGGGTGTGTCACGCTACCTACGTGAATATAAGGCGGAGATGATGCAATATCGGATACCGGAAGGATTGCAAGTGACATCCTTCAATCGGGTAGCCACGGATGAGTTACAAGAAAGAATCTACAAGATACGGCAACAAAATCCAACATGGGGGTCCTTCGAAGAAGCTTTACGAGAGGCATATGATTACAAGAGATCGAAGGGAAAAGATCGGCGAGAATTCGACGAATGGGTGGCATCGGAGAAGACCCACCGAAGTGCAACACAAGCATTCCTAGAGTTCGAGAATCGTTTTGCTCGACTCTCGGAGCGAGAACAACGATTGGTGGGAGAGGATAAAGTCCTAATGTTCGTAAAATCGATCGATCGAAAAGAAAGGATGGACATCGGGATCGAACTCGAAGATGATGACGGTGCGAACGGTCTTACTGAGGATTGGGCCAAAGTCGAAAGGGTATGCCGGAGACATGATGAGAGGAAGATGAGAATCTTGTCAACGACATGGCCGATGAAGGATGGTCGATTGAAGACAAACGATGGAGCCGATATGAAGGCCGAAATACAACATGATGGTCCGACGGAAGAGGGTGTAAAACAAGCTACCCTCTTGTCTTGCGAAAGAACAACGACGAAGGATAAGGCCGATAACCCAAGTGTAGAAGAAGATTTCAGAATACAAGTGTCCGAAACATCGGGTGAAAAAGGGGTAAGCATAATTGATGCAGTGAAAGAGAGCAAAGAGGACTTGATTGAGGAGGTCGCCACGAAAGATGACATCGAATCGAAGGTGGCTATGGACGAATCAACGACGGATGGCCATATCGAGACTTCCCCACCACTGATTCTAGAGACTCCGACGGTTGCGTTCGAAAGGCAACGTGAGACCGAAGAGACGGAAGGTGGCGGAGAGAAAACAAAGGTCGAAGTCGATGCATACGACAGAGAGATAGCCGAGAATATGGCTATGGGTGAAACAATGGAGGATGATAATACTGAGGATTCCTGCCCACTAATCCTAGAGACTTCGGCAGTTGTGTCTGAGAAGCAACGTGAGACCGGAGAGACGGGAGGTGGCGGCAAGAAAGGTAAAGTCGGAAGCCAGTTAGGATGGAAGGTGATCCGGACAGGATTCCGATCCGAAAGAAAGCCGAACCGGGTAAAAGAGGATTCGACCAAAAGTCGACCCGAAAGAAAGCCGAACCGAAAGGAAGAGAATTCGGCCGAAAGACGACACAAACGAAAGCCGAACTGGGCGAATGAGGATTCGGCCGAAAGACGACCCGAAAGAAAGCCAACCCGAAAAGGGGTCGACTCGGTCAAAACCGATCGACTGAGTTTGACTTGGCCGAACGCGAATATGGATGGAAGCCGACCTAGCCGAAAGTCGATCGGACGAGAGCGATCCGGAAAAAAGTCAAGGTTGATGAAGACAAGAAAGAGGCCAGTAAAAGACACTACCACGAATGACAAGGGCCAAGAATATGACGAGAGAGAACAAATAATATGGTGGATCGGATGGCGACAATGGTTCGGGTGGAAAGAATGGGTCTATTCAAAATGGAGAGACAAAGTTGACATAGCGGGACAAACGGAGGATGAAGGGGAGACAACGAGCATCGGCAACTTCGGCACATACCGGAGGATGTGCGGGTTCGGAGGGGGCGAGTGTCGTAGTGTATTTCGTACACTACGTGAAAAAGTAAAAATAATATAACCGATTTAATTACATATAAATAAATAAAATAATATATCAAAATATTTATCACGTGCATAGGGCAGGATTCGAACCCTGTACCTCCACATTGTCGCACTTTCTTTTAGATTGGAATTTCGGATGGATCATTTTCCATCCGAACCGACTTCCGACTTTACCTTCCTCGCCGCCATCTCCCGTCTCTCCGGTCTCACGTTGGTTCTCGGACACAACCGCCGAAGTCTCTAGATATCGTTGGCATGAATCCTCGGTATTACCTTCTTTCGTAGTTTCACCCTTAGCATTCTTCTCGGCTATCTCTTCATCGTATTCGTCGGCTTCGACATTCGTTTTCTCTCCGCCACCTTCCGTCTCTTCGGTCTCACGTTGCCTTTCGATCGCAACCGCCGGAGTCTCTGGAATCAGTGGTGGGGAAGTCTCGATATGGCAATCCGCCATTGATTCGTCCATAGCCACCTCCGATTCGATTTCGTCTTTTGTGGCTACCTCCTTAATCACATCCGCTTCACACTCTTTATCTGCATCAATCATGCAAACATCTATTATGCTTACCCCTTTTTGACCCGATGTCTCGGGCACTTGTATCCCGAAATTTCCTTCTACACTTGAATTATCGGCCTTATCCTTCGCCATCGTTCTTTCACAAGACGAGTGGGTGTCTTGTTCCACTCTTTCTCCCGTGGTACCATCATGTTGTATTTCGGCCTTCATATTGGCTTCATCGTTTTTCCTCAATCGACCATCCTTCATGGGCCATGTCGTTGTTGACGAGATTCTCAGCTTCCTTTCATCATGTCTTCGGCATACCCTTTCGACTTTGGCCCAATCCTCGGTAAGGCCGTTCGCACCGTCATCATCTTCGAGTTCGATCCCAATGTCCATCCTTTCTTTCCGATCGATCGATCTTACGAACATTAAGACTTTATCTTCTCCCACCAATCTTCGTTCCCGCTCCGAGAGTCGAGCAAAACGATGCTCGAACTCTAGGAACGCTTGCGTTGCACTTCGGTGAGTCTTCTCCGACGCCACCCATTCGTCGAATTCTCGTCGATCTCGTCCCGTCCATCTCTCATAGTCATATGCCTCCCGTAAAGCTTCTTCAAAGGACTCCCATGTCGAGTTTTGTTGTTGTATCTTGTGGATTCTCTCTTGTAGTTCGTCCGAGGCCACCCGACTAAAGGATATCACTTGCAATCCTTCCGGTATCCGATATTGCATCATCTCCGCCTTATATTCACGTAGGTAGCGTGACACACCCTTACCGTTGAATTCCCCGTTTCGTCGCAGAAGCCGCTCTACTGCCGCCTTCATCTCCGACATCGCACGTTGTTCTTGTTGCATCCGCTCAAACATTATCATCATCATGTTCATCGCCTCTTGTTGATTCTCCATCTCCTTGCCACCCGCCTTCACGTCGGGTTCACCAACTGTGTCGTGCCTTTCGGCTCCGGATCGTTTGCGTGAATCGGGTGGGAACCGCCGAGGTTTTGGACTAGGAGGAGGAAGAATTTGAGGCTAATCTAATTATGAATATCAATAGATTATAAGAAAGAGATATAGAAACTTGTGAATCCCACAAGTATAATTGTTTTAGTTTATCTTAATCGTAGTAATAAATTGAAATAGTTTAGAATAGATTAGAGTATATTGAGAAAAGAGATCAAACCTTGTGAATCCCACAAGTATTACATTAATCAATATTAAATATGTAAGAATATGAATTAAGATTTCTCTAACTATAGACCCCATGCTTTTCCTATAGATAGACTATATGCTTTATCTAAAGTGATCATGCTTTTTTCTAACTTGTGCGTTTTTTATCATGCACGCTAGATGTGTATGTGTAGCTTTTTCTTTTGTTATGCGTTTTTCTAATGTTTATCCTAGCGTGAATTTACCTTTCTATGTGGGACATCTATGCTTTAACACTAATGAAATGCTAGTGTAATGGTAAGACATTACATTATTAACATGGAGGTGCAAGGTTCGAATCTTGCCCTATGCATGTTCCATTTATTTTGCTATTTTCTTCTATTTCTTCATTTTTTATTGAATCTAATACTATATACGTTTTTCACGTAGTGTACAAAATACACTACGACACTCACCCCCTCCAAACCCGCACATCCTCCGGTATGTGCCGAAGTTGTTGGTGTTTGTTAGTCTCCTCCGTCCGGTCTCTACCCGATTGGTTTCGTTGCCGGCTCGTAGTACCCTCGACTTCTCTTGTTATGTTGACTTTGTCTCTCCATTTGGAGCACATCCATTCTTTCCACCCGAACCATTGTCGACATCCGATCCACCATAGTCTTCGTTCGCTTTTTGCATGGCCCGCTTGGTCCTTGTCATCCGCGGTAGTATCTTTTCTTGCCCTCTTTCTTTTCTTCATCAATCTCGACTTCTTTTCGGATTTTCGGTTTAGTCGGATTAGCTTACTTCCGATTCGGTCTCGTCGGATCGTCTTTCGTTTAGTTCGGCTTCCTTTCCGATTTGTATTCGGTCGATCCGGACTCGGTTGATCGGTTTTTACCGATTCAGTGCTCTTTCGGGTCGGTTTCTTTTCTTTTCTTTTCGTCCGGATTTGCTTTCTTTTCTTCGTTTTCACCTGCCTTGTCCGGTTCGACTTTTGGCACTTCTTTCCGTTGTTCGCCACGTAGGTCCTCCGATATGTGCTCGTTGTTTGGTCCTCGTGTGGTTGTAATGCATGCTTCTTTTCTCGCCGTAGCGCGTGCTTCTTTATTCGCCATAACACGCGTTTCTTTATTCGCCGTAGAGCGTGCTCTGTATTACGCGCTTCTCCCGTCGTAGACCCGACCTCCGCATTGTCGCACTTTCTTTTAGATTGGAATTTCGGATGAATCATTTTCCATCCGAACCGACTTCCGACTTTACCTTCCTCGCCGCCATCTCCCGTCTCTCCGGTCTCACGTTGGTTCTCGGACACAACCGCCGAAGTCTCTAGATATTGTTGGCATGAATCCTCGGTATTACCTTCTTTCGTAGTTTCACCCTTAGCATTCTTCTCGGCTATCTCTTCATCGTATTCGTCGGCTTCGACATTCGTTTTCTCTCCGCCACCTTCCGTCTCTTCGGTCTCACGTTGCCTTTCGATCGCAACCGCCGGAGTCTCTGGAATCAGTGGTGGGGAAGTCTCGATATGGCAATCCGCCATTGATTCGTCCATAGCCACCTCCGATTCGATTTCGTCTTTTGTGGCTACCTCCTTAATCACATCCGCTTCACACTCTTTATCTGCATCAATTATGCAAACATCTATTATGCTTACCCCTTTTTGACCCGATGTCTCGGGCACTTGTATCCCGAAATTTCCTTCTACACTTGAATTATCGGCCTTATCCTTCGCCATCCTTCTTTCACAAGACGAGTGGGTGTCTTGTTCCACTCTTTCTCCCGTGGTACCATCATGTTGTATTTCGGCCTTCATATTGGCTTCATCGTTTTTCCTCAATCGACCATCCTTCATGGGCCATGTCGTTGTTGACGAGATTCTCAGCTTCCTTTCATCATGTCTTCGGCATACCCTTTCGACTTTAGCCCAATCCTCGGTAAGACCATTCGTACCGTCATCGTCTTCAAGTTCGATCCCGATGTCCATCCTTTCTTTTCGATCGATCGATCTTACGAACATTAAGACTTTATCTCCTCCCACCAATCTTCGTTCCCGCTCCGAGAGTCGAGCAAAACGATGCTCGAACTCTAGGAACGCTTGCGTTGCACTTCGGTGAGTCTTCTCCGACGCCACCCATTCGTCGAATTCTCGTCGATCTCGTCCCGTCCATCTCTCATAGTCATATGCCTCCCGTAAAGCTTCTTCAAAGGACTCCCATGTCGAGTTTTGTTGTTGTATCTTGTGGATTCTCTCTTGTAGTTCGTCCGAGGCCACCCGACTAAAGGATATCACTTGCAATCCTTCCGGTATCCGATATTGCATCATCTCCGCCTTATATTCACGTAGGTAGCGTGACACACCCTTACCGTTGAATTCCCCGTTTCGTCGCAGAAGCCGCTCTACTGCCGCCTTCATCTCCGACATCGCTCGTTGTTCTTGTAGCATCCGCTCGAACATCATCATCATCGTTATGCTCATTGCCTCTTGTTGATTCTCCATCTCCTTGCCACCCGCCTTCACGTCGGGTTCACCAACTGTGTCGTGCCTTTCGGCTCCGGATCGTTGCGTGAGTCGGGTGGGAACCGCTGGGGTTTTGGACTAGGAAGAGGAGAGTTTTAAGGCTAATAAGAATATAAATATGTTGTAAGAAAGAGTTATAGCAAACTCGTGAATCCCACGAGTGTATTGTATTAGATTAATCAATATGAATATAAGAATATAAACTTCGGTTGAAAGAGAATGATATAGAATTCTCGTGAATCCCACGAGTATAGTTTATTAATTGGTGTTTTTTAGAAACATATCCAGTTTCCAAATATTTTTCACACACAATTACATTGTGCTCCCCATCCTTATGTAGTGATGAGGAAGTCTTAGTAATCTATGCTTTTTCTCTAACTATAGACCCCATGCTTTTCCTATAGATAGACTATATGCTTTATCTAAAGTGATCATGCTTTTTTCTAACTTGTGCGTTTTTTATCATGCACGCTAGATGTGTATGTGTAGCTTTTTCTTTTGTTATGCGTTTTTCTAATGTTTATCCTAGCGTGAATTTACCTTTCTATGTGGGACATCTATGCTTTAACACTAATGAAATGCTAGTGTAATGGTAAGACATTACATTATTAACATGGAGGTGCAAGGTTCGAATCTTGCCCTATGCATGTTCCATTTATTTTGCTATTTTCTTCTATTTCTTCATTTTTTATTGAATCTAATACTATATACGTTTTTCACGTAGTGTACAAAATACACTACGACAGCGTGAGGATTGATTTTCATTTTGCTTTTCAAGTTTTGCACATGGACGGAGTGCGGCTCCCTAATTTCCAGGGGACGTCTTCCAGTCACGGGATCAATGGGGGACCTTTGGATAGAAGTAATGGGCAAATGAAATAGCTGGCCCCTGCGCACAACTTTAGTCTTCACAATATTTTCTCTTATTTTATTTTGTTCTAACGTCAGGACACCAGAAGATAGTTGTCCGCCTAGAGCCACGACGTCGACTTGTTGGTCGTCTTCTTCTTCCACGAACTCTAATATTTCTTCTTCTTCTTCTTCGGGTCGTGGTCGTTTAGTATATTTCTTTTGAACAGGATTTGTCTTCCTAGATTTTTTCGGTGGAGTTTCTGCTTCACCGGTCATCATCTCTCCTGTCACGTACGGCCGAAGAGCTACCAACAAGTTATTTTTTGTTTGCAGGTCTTTACGCAAAGCCTTGGGATTGCAAGATTCGGGTACTAGGTTTCCCTCGTCAAGTCGCAATCGCATGTTGCCAACTGAGCTCGAGACGTCGATTAAAATACTTGTAGAGTCAATGTCTTCGTACTCTAGCTTGGTTACATGCCCGTAATTAAATGTTTTTCCAAGCTGAAGTTTCCCTTCCCCGTCTGATTTTGCTGTTATCAATAATAGCACCCCATCCTCCTCGACATAGGAGAGACACCATTCAAGTTCGGGGTAATCCTTATATTTCACCTCAACCGTTTTCTCCTCTTGCGTACTACCTTTGTTGATTTTGGTAGTAGCCACAGATGACTTGGATCCTCCTTCCCCCGTTGAGTCAAATAAAATCTTTTTACTCGTGTCCTTGATGAAGGAGCCAGAATCTCGTTTTGTCGGAGATCGAATCTTCAATCTAAATGAAGGAACTTTTTGTCTGGGTTCACTGAAATTAAAAACGTTGGTGAAAACATAGAAACAACGTACAATTTTATCTAAATCACGCAAATTATCATCTAAATTACATCAATTTTATGGTCCCATGCGATAGTTTTTTATCGCAAAAACAACATTTTTTTCAACGCAGCAAATCCGATGCAATGCATCGGATTTTGGTTGAAGGTCCTGCCTTTCAACCAAAATCCAATGCACTGCATCGGATTTGCATGACTTTCAACCAAAATCCGATGCAGTGCATCGGATTTTGGTTGAAGATCCTGCCTTTCAACGCAAATCCGATGCAGTGCATCGGATTTTCGCTGAAGGTCCTACCTTTCAACGAAAATCCGATGCAGTGCATCGGATTTTGGTTGAAAGGTCCTGCCTTCAACCAAAATCCGATGCAGTGCAACGGATTTTCGTTGAAGGTCCTGCCTTTTAGAATTGCTTTCCAAGTTCGTTGTACAAAAAAAAAAAAATTCTATGTGTTGAGGAAAGGAATCTTTAAGGAATCTTTAGGAATCTTAAAAAATGTAAAGAATATTACTAACCTGACGATTTTCTTTCCCTTGTTCATGATTCGTGCCGGAGGTAGTGTTGTCGACGATGTGCTTCTGAGTGCTCGAAAATTGGCCTGTGCTCTGAGCTCGATGGATTCTTTCACGTGATAATGAAAATGAAATTTCTAATCTCCTTATATAGAAGACTTTAGCATTCCTTTTAAAATAAAATAAAAAATTTAATTATTTTTTTTAGAAAAATGTCGGAAAATAATATAGTTAATCTAAGTGTTCGGGTAGTTATATAGTTAGGCTTTAGCATTCCTTAATTTTCTCAAAAGAAGGTTTTAGAATACAGTTAGACTCCCTCAAATGTCTTCTTCTACAAGTAGAACATCTCTTTTTTCTATTGCCCCCTTTTCATTGTCAGACAACTCGTATTTCTCAATAGAAGAGTACGACCACAAAAAACATTTGCGGCTTAAACAGAAAAGTGTGGCTCCTAGTACTTCGAATTCTCTGTTTTCAATTGATCTTGTTGATGGCCCTCTTCATGCAAGCTTACAAGAGGACGATTCTTCGTCGATAGATAACAATAGCATTACTAAACCTCTAGCATTTAAAAGAGTTCCCCGACAAGTTAGTGAAAAGAGATTTAATTTCTTATGTTCTGATCGTCAACTTCTATGCGACTTGAACAAATTGTGTTATGCGAATCTCTGTCTATCAACTTATGGAAAGTCAAGGTTACATGAAACACGACAAAAATACTTGTCGCTTAATGGGGAAGAGCAAGATACATTTCTTCTTTCGCATATGCAACTTAAATTGGATCACAAAGCAGGGCTTAATTCAACGCAAGTTGAATATTTCCTTGGACTAAATACCAAGTGTTGTCGAGCAGCTTTTAAAATCACTCATAGCATTGGAAATATGCGGCTGCAACGAGTTCAAGAGCAACTTCTGAAGGGCTCCTGGGTACAATTCGATCAAAATGGTTCTGGATGTAAGGGTCAAATTGGGCAACAGGCAATTAGGTGGATGGAGGTATATTTTTCAAAACAATACGAAGTTATGCCAACGACAGGAAGGCTTCATTTGTCAGATAACTTTACTCAAAGGGAAGTTTACCAATCCTACAAGGACGACAATGTCTTCCGATGTTGAGCCTTACATACAGTACAGGCATTTTAATCGACTATGGAGGTTACAATTTAATAACGTGGTTATCCCACGAAAGGTGCGAATGGGAGTCTGCTCAATATGTGCGAGTTTAAAAAGTATGGCCAAGGGTGGAAAATCAGATGTAGAGATCAAGAATTACAAGAACCTGTTAAAAGAACATCGTGAAAGTTAGGCATTGGAACGTACTAAGGCTATGCATCACCAACAAAAAGCGTTTCAATCTCCCGAAAAGTATATGTGCATGATTATTGACGGCATGGATCAAAAGAAAACTTGTTTGCCGCATTTTCAAAGACTCCCCAAGGATATTGGAGATGAGTGTCTCGTGCAAATGCATCTAGTGGGTTGTTTGACATATTGTCAAACTATAAGACCGCAAGTGTTCTTAACTTATCCCAATATCCACAACGACCCTAATCTTACTGTCACTGTCATACACAGGGTATTGCAATCATGGTCAGGTATACTCCCGCCAGTTCTATATGTGCAACTAGACAACACAGCAAGAGAGAATAAGAACTCAACTGTCTTCGGCTATCTAAGCATGCTAGTAGAGAGGGGCATATTTAAAAAGATAAAGGTTAACTTCTTGTTGGTTGGTCATACCCATGATCACATAGATCAAATGTTCAGTAGGTTCTCAAAGAAACTTGCTCGCTGTAATGCTTTCACACTTCCCACGCTATCCAAATTGATTAGTGAAGCATATACACCAAAGCCTGAAGTACAACACTTGGAAGAAGTATACAACTTTAAACGTTTCTGCATGGATAGTGACGGGACTAAAGGTAGGGTGCTTGCACCTCTTAATAATATAAGTTTCAACCATGTCTTCCTCATAAAACAAAGATCGGCCCACCTCAAGATGACGGTGTTGTTTGCGAAACAATACTCATCTAGTGCACAATGGGAGCCCCAAGAAGGTTGTAGGCTCCTTCTTCATATCCCAGATGAACCTCTACATGGTGCACAACAAATGCCATATGATGATCGTAAAAATGTAGCACCAAATAGTACTATTGATGAACAAAGGGCATATTGGTTGAGATGTCTAGCAGAGAAACAAAATAATATTGATCAGACTAAGAAGTATGCCCGTGATGAGGATGTTGAATGGTGGGAGATTTTCTTCACCCATCAACGCACCATTTTAGATAATTACATCACCGGTTTATGGCCAATCCGTATCCCATTCACATGGAACATTGGGATGACATCAACGATATCGCAGACTCATCACCAACAATCGAATAATATGGAGCTTCATGATTTAGTTCGGCCACTGCAAAGAGATATTTATGTGGGACCAAGAAAGTCACGTACTGTTGAGGCAAGATGGCAAGGTAATTTGCAAGAACTACAAGTGGGAATGTTGGTTGCAACATTAGCAGGGGACGATACCTTGGGCCATCCATTTTGGATTGAAAAAATTATTGAATTAGTAAGGGATGAAGAAAGTAGTCAGACAAAGTCAATAGTAGTCCACTGGTATCAGACAACTTCACCTGATGCATTTACAGGAAAGTATTCTTTAGAGATGGTTAAGGATGTCGGATGTTCAAGCAGAAAGAGAAGAAGAAAGAATATACCGAGCACGGCTACTCTCGCACTAGACCGTGTTGACATACTAGTATATGACTTCTCATTGACAAAATCAGGTCATCTAAGACAAGCAACTATCAAGATAATAAAGGAGAAAATCCCAAACATGGTGTCAAACGAAATACAGAGAATAACCAGAAGCAATTCTCGTAACCACAAAGATGTTGGGTTGGAATTGGATGAGGATAATGCTTTGATTGCCACTAATGATGAGGATGAGACGTCAGAATGCTCTTCTAGTCCATCAGACATGTCTTAACATATTGGTTTGGTTCAAGCTGGGGATTGTTTTACTACATGATTGGAAACTTTGTAAATTTGTTTTGGATGTAAACTCACGAATATGTATAATTGTAACTGGTAGACATGTTGTACATTATTTTGTAATTTTGGTGATGTATTTTTGGAGGCATTTTACTTATGCCTCAAAGTGGTAGTCATGTTGAAATTCAATATATTTTGCCACCTTTTCTGAAAAGCTTTACGCATGCGTCGTGTCTTTTTGAAAACTGCGTGCTTTTGTGCCCTTTTTCGACGTAGTGTTCTCATAATGCGACATATTACCTGTTTCAAATGACCCGGTGTTTCAAATATCTTCTTGGGTTCGACATCATTAGCAACACCTTTGTCTTTCTTAAGATGTCGACAATCCTTTTGAAAGTGTCCAAGTTTCCCACAATGGAAACATGTGAGCCTTCCCCTAGACTTTCACCTAGCAAGGTACTTGTCTCTCTTTTGTGGACTTCTATTCTTGCTTTTGCACCTACTAGGGTTTCTTGCCACATATACTTCCAATTGGGACAAGACACCCTTGTCCTTTCTGCTTGTCTCTTCGTTTAGGATACTTGTCTTTACCACTTGGAAAGAGATTTTCTTCTTGGCACGAAGTACTAAGGGACATAACCAAGTTCTCCCAGTTGTATGGTAGGGTACACAACAATAGTTGGGCCTGTAGGGCGTCATCTAACGGAAACTTTGTCGCCACAAATTGGTTCACTAACCCCATGAAAGTGTTGTTGTGCACTACAATGCTTTCTCCATCTCTATACTTTAGTCTCACAATCTTTCTCATTAGAGAGGCTTTGTTGAGGGTAGTTTTCCTTTCATACATGTTTGAAAGTTTATGCCATAGGTTGTAGGCGTTTGTGTCATTAGCCACATCTAAAGAACACTCATGTCTACACATTGTCTGATGGTAGCCACTGCCTTCCTATTCAGAATTTTCCATTCAAGCTCTATCACCCCTGTGGGTATTTCTTTATTGTCTATAGGCTAATATAGGTCTCTGACTATCAGAAGATCCTCCATCTTGATCTTCTAGTCTGAGTAGTTATGTGAGTTCAGGACTATCATTCCTGGAAAACCACTCACACCTCCTTCCATCTCGCACCTCAAGCTCTAATATCGGTTTGTTGGGTTTTAGGAACGAAGATGAAAGAGAAAGATAGACAAAATAAAACACAACAGAAACTTAAAGTACACAATACACAAGATTTACGTGGAAACCCTACAACAGGGAAAAAACACGGGGCAACAGATTTCACAATGAAAAGAGATTATATAGATAGGTTACAAAGCCTTTCAAGCTTTTCAAAGAAGAAAAACACATATTACAGAATAATCCCTTCTTAGGGTTTTGGAAAGTTCACTAAACTCTACCTTCCCTCAATGTCATACCCTTTTTCTTCTCTTCTACTCTATGGATCTCTTATCTCACTTCATACTACTGCTGCAACAACATATTAATCTTGCCCTAGCTCCATGTGTGTGTGTGTGTGTGTGTGTGTGTGTGTGAATAAGATATTATTATAATATAATAATAATAATTAATCGGCCAACTTGTTGACTCGGCTGTCTGACCCACAAGTCGACAGTCTAGTCAATCCGACTAGCCGACTCCTATTGTTGACCATTCAGTCAACCCACCTAGTTGGCCTTGTCTTGGGCCACCCGGTCAGTTCGACTAGTTGGCCTCTTCTTCATTCACATAGTCGGCCCGACTAGTCAGCCTTAACTTCAACCATCGGGTCGACTTGAGTATCCGGCCAAGCCATCCGATCCTCAAGTCTTCACATCCGTTGATCCTCAATATAGTCGACTCATTGATCGATCCGGCCAACCGACCAGAATTCGGTTGCCGACTTCTCCCATTAGGAGGGACAAAATACCTAACAAAATGTTCCTAGAGAGAGTTTGAACAAGTCATTTGAGAAAAAGAAACAAATCAATCAAATGGTAGAGCAATATTATATGTGATAGGAGGAGAAAGAAGAAAAAAGTCAAGACATGATTGAAATCTTCACTTGATTATCCAAATGTATAATAAATTTTATTAAAAGAAGAGCAAATCAATAAAAGATTGAAATCATTGCATAACTATCACATCTTCATTATATAAGAATAATAGATACACTACATTTGCATCTTAATATCTACAATATGTTATCTAGTGGAAGTGCACTTTGCTTCATCAAATGGCTCAAGAAGATTCTAAATGCTTTTATTCTTTTGCAAGGGGGTTTGGGGGGGAGGGTTGCAATGTGGTAGATGAGGAGACATGGTGGAAACACCGGTGGTTGTAGTAGCTTCAATCAACACAATTTGGACAATAAGATGGAAGTTTATGTTTTTTCTGACATAGTAACCAGTGCTTAAGCAAAGATAATAAGCCAAAGAGGGAAGCATGGTGATAACCATGGAAGGCAAGGGATAGAGGTTATCAACATCTTATGATAAGGAAGAGGGCAAAGCCAAACCAATTTATAGAACAAGGACCAAAGAAGTCTCATGTAAAAAATGTAGAGAAAGGACTCACGGGATTCAAAAGAAAATCAACTTTGGGTCAAAAGCTCAAAATCCAATAAGTTCATTGAAAAGGCCAAATATTTAACTATTATGTTTTGTTGAGTGTGGTGTATCCTAAACAAACGAGGCTTAGTTTATGGTTTATTTTGCGTCATTCTTGTAATGGTTTCTTCTATTGATTTATCAATTTACAACTTATACTCTCCAATAAGGAGGAGCCATATATAGTCCATAAAACATCAATAAAGATCTATCACTATGATAGCTAATGTTGGATAATGATGTCTACCATCACATGATTGATATGATGGGTCTACATTGTTGCACACAACTTTGACAAGAATCCAATACCTTGATGGATAATGATTTGTAGTGTTTGCATCCCATCACATGATTGGTAAGGAGGGTCCATATTGACCTACACAAACCTTTATAACATTCATATGATTGATACGATGGGTCTACATTGTTCCACACAGCTTTGACAAGAGATCCAACACCTTGATGGATAGTGTTCTGTAGTGTTTGCATCCCATCACATGATTGGTAATGAGGGTCCATATAGCTCTACACAAACCTTTATAGCATTCCTACTTAAGAATGTTGCCAAATGGCCTATTCACTGTAGAATAATTGTCTCATTCATAATCACTAATAGAGATACTAAAAGCATCCAAAGCCTTTTGTATTCTCTATTGCAAGAAACTATAGTTAATAGCTATTAGTACTAATGTTTGGCATGTTCCATTACATGGTGCTTAACTAAGACAATATAAACAATATAGATAAAATTATTATTAGAGAAGAAAGAGGAAAACTATGTATGATGGTGTGGTTATCCAATATCATGTTTATAGTCACTCCATGGGTGTGCGGTGAGCCCAAAGAAACCATTGCATGAGAGGTTTGGCCACATTGGGCTTTGTACTATGGAGTGGTAAAGAACCTACTAAAGTAAGAAACTAGTGCTCATCTACATGTTATAGTGACAAAGACAAAGGATTCAAGGGCAAAATGTAAACGGGGCAATTGATGAAAGATTTTCTACAGGAAAGTAAGGTTACTAGGCCAAAGAAAGACTCACACAATCCTTCTAATTTAATCATAAAAACAATTGTATGTTTTTTCAACCTACTCAGCATCAAATTATGTTGGCCCTTTCCATCAACAATATGCCAATTCTTACTTCCAAGAAATGAGCTTCCCTATTATCCCCTTTCAAATGGCAATAGCATATATTTCCCCATTGTAGTAAAATCCCAAAAGTTGGGCATGGATGGTCTTGGATTAGGTATCACCCTCTTTGGTACGACTTTGCCTCACGTCATATCTATGGTTCATCATACTCTCTCTCTCTCTCTCTCTCTCTCTCTCTCTATAATATCTCATACTTTTATTTTTGAAGTATTTATTATCTCATATTACATTACATTGATTAAAGTGAAATAGCTAAATACTCCCTTTTGATATGTTCTTTTCGAATTGAATTTTCATTATGACGAGATCCATTGCAAAGTAGAGCAACAATAAAACTATGATGACCAATCGGGATAATGGGTAGGGCTACTCACTATACCAATCACTTGGAGTGACAAGAACAATGGGCATGCCTTCCTCATACTAGGCAAGAACGACATGACCAATTCCCCACGTAAAAAATGTCACAAAAAGAGATGTAAGATGTTGTACGACGAAAATAACCTTTTAATACATCGTTGATCATTGAGCTCATTTGACGATGCAAGGCTTATGGTCACTAAAGGAATTCGATGGTGAAGAAACAATTCCGCTTTGGAAATTGGGAATTATGGAGTTGCATTCTCAAGTTGTCAACTTTTTCCTCTAGTGCATTAAATGGAAAAGACAAAAAAGATGGTCCAATAGGTAGTGGTAACTAGGGATTTTTTCCAAAGTTACGCTTTGTATAAGGGTAATATGGAAAGCAAGGCTTTGTATTTTTCCAATTTCCAATTTCCAATTTCCATTTTGTACCCTCAGTCAAAAAGATCCTTGATGTTGCCATTTCCCTTGAAATTTAATAACTACTAAAAAATTCAAAACTGGGTGTTGGTAATTTTGAGAATGTCAAAGTGAGCCAATGGTAAAAACAACTAAGTTAACCTCACCTAATATTTCTACACATAGTAATGATCAAAATAGCTTGACCTTTAAATTTTCAAACCTTAAGTATTTAGATACACACCATCGTAATCATTATAAAGAAATACAAAGTATACAACCACCAGCTTGAGTGGCATTATATACTATGTATGTATGGGGGTGGGTTGATTTCTGGGGACAGCATGCATGCATGCGCGCACAACGTTTTTACGTCATTTTTAGATTAGAATGGTAAAGAAGAATAAGTTATTGAGAGGCAATTCAGATTGTAATTTGTCCCCCCAATTACAAGAGAAAGAAAAAAGGTTCTTTGCAAGGTGTGAGTGACCAAGTTGCTAGTTGATTGGAATTTGGGGGCTTATGGTGCAAATTGCTTATCTCTCCAACATTTTCCTTTCTTGTCAATCTCAATGGGTTTGACGAGAAGATGTCCACTCACCACCAGTGGTATCAATCAATCGAAACTAGGCATAAAGCAAAGCCAAGGAAGATGTTGGAAGAAGCTTCTTTTATGTCCACCATTCCCGCAGGGCATATATCAGTAAGTGGTATCTTCACTTCCTACCCTACCCCAATGAAATGCTCTCTCTCTCTCTCTCTCTTGTCTCATGGGCCAATTTTGGCCTTATAAGACGTTAATATATCTTTCTTTCTTTCTCATAAGAGGACCGTATTTATGTACGTATAGAGAGAGTTACATGCGTACGGTATGAGAATACATAAACATAATCGAATACATACAAGCGGAATCCCTCCACAGATAAATATGTAAATACATACGTATTCTCATCTTTCTTTCTTTCTCTCTCTCTCTCTCTCTCACACACACACACACACACATAGAGGGGACTCGGGGAGCAAGCAGTGCAGTATGCACTTGCTCACTCTTCTCCTTCGCATCCATCCATCCATCCATCCATCCATCATCAGTCGCTACAGAGCTTTTACTCCATCCATCCCTTTTCTTTCGCTTTTCTGCCTTTCCATATCTTCCTTTTTATTTATACTACCACTACTACTACTGCTGCTGCATTTAATTCATAATTCCCTTTCTCTCTTCTACTCTACTCCCTACTATTTTTTCTCTTTAAGCAAGCAAGCAAACAATGTAACCCCCCCCACCCCCCCCGCCCCCCAAAAAAAAACAGGTCCTAATTTAGGGTAGGGCTAAACCCTGATTTCCTTCCTTCCTTCTACATACATAGTCCGTTATACCCCTCCTTGAGATATTTTATGATCATGGTTACTCTACTTCCACTGAAGCTCAGACTCGTCGTAGTTATGATTATTGCTAATTAGCAATGGCATCTTCTTCTAAGAATATCTGTGAGCAAAAGAAGAAGAAGAAAACATACAAACCACGCAGATCTATTTCTTCTGAACAGATTGATTGCTCCCCACAACTCCTCTCTCATCCCTGGAAGAGCCCTAATCCTAATTGCTTCAATAGCAACAGAGAGAACATAAAAAATCTGAATCATCATTCAAGCAATAAGTCTTACACTACTACTAGCATTCCCTCTAATTCTTCTTCTTCTTCTTCTCCTCCTCCTCATTATCATCACAATACCCTTGATAATCACTGCCAAGCTAGGTTCACTTCTCCTCATTCTTGCTTGGCCCCACAACCTTCTTTTATGTCCACCCTTCCTGCCGGCCATCATAGTTTAGCCTTTTGCGTGAATAGAAAATTTTGTGTTTCCTCCTCCTCCTCCTCCTCCTCCATTGTTTCAGATCTCACCTACAATAAATATCTCCAATCTTCATCGTTGTTGTCGTTGGTATCGTCATCATCATCATCATCATTGTCATCACCATCACATTCTTCTTCTTTTACTGATCCTTCTGATACCATAATGACGATGAATTACGAGCAAGATTCAGTTCCCCCTCAAATATCTCTACTCCCTCCTCCTCCCTCTATGATTATTAATGCATACCAAACGGTCACATTCTCTAGAACCCAACCAAACCCGTTTTCCTCTGATTTATGCTCTACTAAGGCTGGAAGACAACCCTATGGATCCATTCCCCAACCTAACCCTTCTTCCTCTTATTCTCCAGCCTCTAAGCCTCCACTGTTAATGAGAGGCCACCGGCGTTCACAATCACATACTGAAATCCCTTGCCATTTCTCCACACCTACACTTGATTCCGAACTACCTGTAGAATCCATGAGATTGTTTAATGCCAAGAAGCAAGCTCCTGAAGAATCTCAAAGATTGTTTGAGGATCACAAATTAGAACAATCTGAAGCCGAACCTGGAACTTTAATCAGCAAGAGCAATGTTAATCTAAAGCCATTACTACTGCCACATCCGGGGTTGTGGCCGAACTCCACCCATGGCATTGTTAATATGGCAGACGATCACCATCATGTGAAACCGGAGCCACACTGGGATGGTGATAAATCTAGTATGGACTCTGCTGATGGTGACGGTGGTGATGATTACTTCTCTATGTATATTAACGTGGATAAGATTGATAGTACCCTAGGTGATATGCTGCTGGAAGCATCAGAGAAAGAATCTATTATGAATGAGAAACCAAACAATGAAATTAAAGGACCCAATACGGGTCCAGAATTGATGCAAAAATCCCAAGAACAAGTTGAAGAAGAAGAAAACCAAGATGATGATGATGATGATGATGATGAAGAAAAAGAAGGAGAAGAACAAAGCTTTGTTGAGAAAGAAGAAGAGGAGGATAGGTCCAAGATGTGGAAAATGAGAGGTAAGCCCAGAAGTAATAATAATAATGAAGATGTAAATAATGTAACTGTGGAAGAAGAAGAAGAAGAAGAAGAAGAAGAGAGAGGAGGAGAGAGTTGCAATTCTATCGGGACACAACGATCTCACCATTCGAGAAGTGCTTCGATCGATAGTCTTCCTTCATCTTCTTCTTCGAGAGCTTTAAATAATAATGATATTATGGATCAGAGCCAACAGTCTAGTGCTCCCATGTTCCAAGGCGGGAAAGGTAGGCATGGGCATGGGCATAGCCATTCCATGGATGGCAACCTTACTAGCAATGTGAGTCTTGACATCGCCCACTTCTTCGATGAAGCTGACTTGAAGAAAATCATGGGAAATGAGAAGTTGCTGGAGATTGCGCTGGCGGATCCGAAACGGGCAAAAAGGTATATATTATGTAACAACAAAAGTCAAGTTCTGAGCTGGGCGGATAGAGAGAGAGAGAGAGAGAGAGAGAGAGAGAGAGAGAGAGAGATTATATGTGGGTTCTTTCATAGCTAGAAGCGAAGAAGCAATGGCGCCACATAATCAATCAATCCCTCACACCCTGCCTGCCCCTTCTTAGCATATCCTCTTAGCTCATCATGCTGCGTAGGTAGTAGGTTCTTCCACTTCCACTGTCCACATGCCACTTGTGAACATGGGATGGGGATTCCAAAACTTATGTAAAACATGAGAGAGGTAAACAAACCCATCACGTACCCAACCTACATATGATACATGTATGAAAATCATTGCAAGCTCATGCTTTTGTCCTCTCTATTTAGAAGAACATACTTAGGAGGGAGATGTGGGTGTTTTCCACAAATGGATTTGAAATGTCTAAATTTCTTTTGTGGATCCTTAAAATTATCTGCAGAATTCTAGCTAATCGACAATCGGCTGCTCGGTCGAAGGAGCGGAAGATGAGGTATATTGCAGAGCTCGAACGGAAGGTCGAGACATTGCAGACTGAAGCAACTACTCTATCTGCACAACTCACTATGATACAGGTAGTAACAAAAGCTGTTCTTCAATGGAGTTATTTCATGCATGCTTGTTTATATGCAATTAAAAGTGGACTTTGGGAGAGTCGATATTCTAAACTTCCCCAGGTTATTCAATTTTTGCTTCTTGGACTTCCCAGAGATTAAGACCTTGCCTAAAAAGTAAACCAGGAATCGAATCTACAAATTCTTGTATCACTATCTCTTGCACTTTTACACCAGATGATAAAATGGAGCCTAGTGCACGAGGGGGATAAAGGGGCGAACCAATCAGCATACTGAAGTTTTTTTGTACCACCTTCAAATTTTGGATAAAGAATTTTCCATTAGGCAAATTATATTCATAATGTAGTTTCTCGGTTAGAGACATCCCAGCCTTTGATTGACAGGGCTTTATGCCCTGTCATAGTGGAATAATCGTGAGTGAGTCATTCATCTCCAATGTTGGTGGTTAGGGTTAGGTATTGTGTCCCTCCTGATGGGATGAGTCGGCGGCCAAATTCTGGTAGGTTGGTTGGATCGACCAGTCAGGTCGACTTATTTGAGGGGCGACCGAATTGTAGGTCATTGAGGGCCGACCTGTCGGATCGACCAGATGGTCGAAAACAGGGTCCGACTGCCCGGTTCCGTTCTGTCGACCAATAAACATATAAGTATGTATATGTAAGTTAGGGAAAACTGGTTTTCTTTTATTGCTGAGTGTGAGAAGCAGAAATATAGAGAGCGAGCGCACGTGAGCAGAGCGATTGAGACAGTGCGAAGAGGGAAAGAAAGTGGTAAGACAGTACATGTGAGCGACTGCGAGCTGAGAGAGTCCAAGAGAGAGTGTGCGAGAGACAGAGAGGAAGAAGAAAACAAAAGGAAGGAGGTGAAAGAGGCAGACAAACGAGGTAGGTTTGCTGGATCTGGCTGTAGGAGAGATAGGTAGTGGAAAAGGGAAGAGAGAGAGAGAGAGAGAGAGAGAGTAATTCTATTATATGATAACGCCCTACAAATTACATAGCATGGTGGTGGCTTTATAAGACCTCCACCGAGACGGTTTCCTTCTCATCATCAAGTTACTAGTAACGAATAGTAATTCTATTAATTTAGTTATTTAATTATTTTGCTTATTATTATTATTTTCCACACTCCCCCCTAAGCGAAATTTTGTAGAAGTTGAGTTTTCATCACTTAATTCAACTTGCTTGCAACAAATAATGTGTTTAGAATGTTGGAGAGGTTTCGTTAAAAAATCAGCCCACATATGATGAGTGGGAGCAAACTTAAGTTCTATTTCCTTCGTTTCATGAGATCATGAAGAAAGTGACGTGTCAAATTCACATGACGTATGTTGTTGCTCATCTTTGGATTGTTGGCTAACTTGATAGAAGATTCATTATCACAAAACAACGTCACTATTGGAATAGTAAATAGTTTAAATTCTTCGAGCATAGCTTTAATCCATATACCTTCTTTAGCCGCTAAAGTTGTGACAACATATTCAGCTTTGGTGGATGACAATGCTATGGTAGTTTGTTTCTTCGACTTCCATGAAATTGCAGCACCAGCTAGTGTGTAAATATAACCACCTGTTGATTTACAGTCGTTCACATCTCCCTCCCAATCGGTAGAGAGTACCATGATGCCGACTCATCAAATTTGACATCTTGGCTCACTCTAACTTGTTTTGTTCGGGGTTATAGCACTTATAACCCTTTTGCTCATGTGAGTAGCCAACGAGGATGCCCTTCTCCGACTTCGGGTCCAGCTTTCTCTGCTCCTCATCCGGTACATGCACATAGGCTATGCTATCGAATACTCGGAGGTGTCTTAAATTTGGCTTCTGCCAGAAATAGAGCTCGTGTGTTGACACCTTATCCCCGATCCAATTTTGGATGTAGAGGACCGTCCGGACCGCCTCGACCCAGTAGAACTTGGGCATGCTCTTCTCTACTAGCATTGCCCGTGTCGCCTCGACGATCGACCGGTTCTTCCTTTCGGCCACACCGTTTTGTGCTAATGTGTATCGACAACTGAATTCCCTCAAAATTCTTTTCTGCTGAAGATAATTGTTGAATTGGCCGGAAAAGTATTCTTTTCCACCATCCAACTGCAGGCACTCGATCTTTCTCTCTGTTTCCTAGTCAACAAGACTTTGCAGGTTCCAGAAACAGTAGAAAATTTTGCTTTTCCTTTCGATCAGGTAGATCCATGTGTGTCGACTGTAATCGTCGAGGAAGGAGACGAAATATTGGCTCCCGCCAAGCCTAACGTTCTATGCCGGTCCCCATACATCCGAATGTATCAAGTTGAGCTTGTTACAGCTCCAGTTTCTTTCGATGGGGAACGGAAGCCGATGCTGCTTCCTGAGCTAGCATATTTCACAAATTTGGGCCTTCCAACCACTAAATTTCGGCAATCCAAAATTTGTTTCAATGGTAGGTGTTGAAGCCTCTAATAGTTGACGTGGCCGATCAGCTTATGCCACATGTCGATATTTGGCTCGACCTTCTGACCTTTCGTGAACAGAGGGTGCCGACTTCATTGGTGTTGAGGATAAACATCCTCCCGTCTTGGCGTCCTTGCACGATGATTTGGCCTTCTTTCTCGATGAAGTACTCGAGGTGCGTAAACTGCACTTGCATCCCCTAGGTCGACGATTTGTCCGATCGACACCAAGCTCTTTGTTATTGTCGAAATTGTTACTCCTTGGGGCAAGACTAGCCCTAACACAGGGTGTCCCTCTAGGACACTTCACCAAAGGGGTGGTGCAAGTGGGGTATGCGTAGACCGTGATACAAACGTATTCCTAACCGGCTACTAACCAGTGTGGTTAATGATCGTAATACACACGTAAGATAAAATTATAGATAAAATTATTATTAGAGAAGAAAGAGGAAAACTATGTATGATGGTGTGGTTATCCAATATCATGTTTATAGTCACTCCATGGGTGTGCGGTGTGCCCAAAGAAACCATTGCATGAGCGGTTTGGCCACATTGGGCTTTGTACTATGGAGTGGTAAAGAACCTACTAAAGTAAGAAACTAGTGCTCATCTACATGTTATAGTGACAAAGACGAAGGATTCAAGGGCAAAATGTAAAAGGGGCAATTGATGAAAGATTTTCTACAGGAAAGTAAGGTTACTAGGCCAAAGAAAGACTCACACAATCCTTCTAATTTAATCATAAAAACAATTGTATGTTTTTTCAACCTACTCAGCAAGTGGGGTATGCGTAGACCGTGATACAAACGTATTCCTAACCGGCTACTAACCAGTGTGGTTAATGATCGTAATACACACGTAAGATAGATTCTATTAAGCACAGAACAACAATTAACTAAAACTTCAAAGATTAAACAAGATGTAGAACAACAACACTTTCATTACTAAACCTCTATCTGATTACAATCTAACCGGGTCCTTTTATAGGTCACCGGCTCTGGGTACGAACCGGTGCCAACCGGCAACCGACCACAAACCGGTCCGGATCCGGATCGGCATACTGATTCTGGGTCCGTCCATTCGCTTCTCAAAATATATACTAATTATAGGTAACAACTCCTGGTTCTAAAATTATTATCCCTTTCCCATTTTGGACTTTATCTGACTTTTAAGTCTTTGTCGGTCAACACATGGCACGCCCGTGGGACAGTACCTTCTATGTCGAATCCCACGGTTCGCCCTTCAATCTTCCTCCAAAATGTCAAGAATGCTCTGGTCCAAGGGTTCTACATGCTCCTCAGGTAGCTGCTTCGTCGTCTGCTGCTAGTGCTGCTGCGCTTGCTCCTACTGCTCTGGTCTCTTCGGTTTCACTGGTTTCGAGGCTTCCGGTTTTGGTTCTGTTGGTTTGGGCTCCTCCTGCTCCTGCTGCTCTAGTCTTTCCCGTTCCACTAGCCTCGAGGCTTTCGGTTCTGGTTCTGTTGGTTTGGGCTCCTCCTGTTGATGGTTTTCGTTGTCTAGGTTTTCATCCTTCGGCTACTCCTCTGGAGTTTTGTTCAACTGGCTTCCCCCAATTTCGGTTTCATTCGGCCCCTGCTCCGAAGACTACTCTTCGTCACTGATATTGATCGCCGCAGTTCTTCTGGCCACCTCTTGCCGTCGTCATTCTCGTTTATACCGCTCGAACTGGAGTTGTGTATCTAGTTTGTCGTTGTCCAGCTATTCCACCAATTGCCTCACCGCTGCCAATTGTTCCCCTGCTAACGATAAGAAGTCGTTTGACAATTCCTCCCTTATGGCTACAATGTTCTCCTCGTCCAGTTTATAGAAATCGTCGTCGTCCTTCCTCTGGTTCTCTGCATCCGCTCTCAGCAATTGTAACTCCGCTGCATGCTTAGCCCATTTAGACCACCATTGAACCGAACTTTCTTCCACCAGTCTCTTCGTCTGGTTTCTCCATGTCAGCACCAGATCACGGATTCACCCCAGCCCCATCTTTGACTTATTCTTTGCGGCCTGGTTTTCGTCCTTCAATTGTTTGATATAAGGCTCGCGGTTGCCGCTTCTTGGCTTCTGTAGTGCATGAGCTGTGTTTGATAGGTAGTCAGAACTTTGTTCAGAGCCATTGTAGCGCGTTCCGTTGCCTCAGAGTGCTGCCGGGTCAGCTCCATCCGTTCTTTCGCTGCTTCTGCTAGTCTTTTCGCTGCTTCAACCCCCTTTGACTGTTCCTCCTCTAGGGCCGCCGTTGTCCTGTTAACCTCATCCCGAAGTTCCCGTAACTTCTCTTGCTGCCGATCACTTTCGGTGATTTATTTCTTGTGTTCCGCATCCAAGTGTTTGTGATCCCGATGCAACCGATCAAAGTCGTCCATTTTTTGTTTTAGCCTTTGATTGATCAGACGGCGAGCACGGTCTTCCCGGTCCTTTTGTTGTCGGAGCTCTTCGTTGAGTCGCTCGATCTCTACTTCCGCGGAGCGCCGGAGTTTGTCCTTTTCCAGAAGGAGTTTTTCGTTTTCTTCCTTCAGTCGGTCATATGCTTGATAACTGTTTCGCAGGCTTTCTTCGGCTTGTCGGAGGCTTTCGGCTAATTTCTTTTGTTCTTCCTCCGCCGCCTTCTTCCCTTCATGTTCTCTATAGCTCTAAAGACCTCTTGGGCTTCCAATTCTTCCTTCAGCGTGACGAGTTCTTGTTCATGTGCCTTATTCGTATCTGAGACTGTTTCAGCCACCAGTGTCTTATTATTCTGAACACTCACCGGTGCCACCGGTTCTAATTGTTTCGGTCCTTCGATGACCAGCTTAGCCGCCTCTTCTCTTGTCTTTTCCATTTCTTGTTCCATGCTTTGGATTCTTGACCGGGCTATCTCTAGTTCTTCGGTTGTGGCGAGCAACCGGTTCACATGTGGTCTTTCTTCTACTTCTATGTGGCACAGCACCTCGACCACTTGTTCTGCTATCCACCGTAGCCATTGGCTACTGGTGCTTTGTTCTTGTGCCAATTCTGGTCGTGGTGTGGCTTCCTCACTCGTCGGGAACCTATTCTGGGTAGTTAGCGGCAATTCTTGTTCTTGTTGTTGCTGCTGCG
The DNA here is from genome assembly GCF_043228905.1 of Azolla caroliniana. NCBI lineage: Eukaryota > Viridiplantae > Streptophyta > Polypodiopsida > Salviniales > Salviniaceae > Azolla > Azolla caroliniana. The sequence goes on along the minus strand of NW_028230449.1, from coordinate 8,397,633 downwards.
TCGACGACACCGGCAATTCAATCACCGGTTTTTGAACATCCGGTTCCGTTATTTCTTGCCGCACAGGTGCTTCTAACACTGGATCTGGTTGAACTGGTTCTAACTCCTTCCTTGGCTGTGGCTCCTCGAGGCGGGGCTTTGGTATACTATCCTTTACCGAACTTGATTCCTCCCCTTTGTCGCCCTCGTCGCATGTTTGTTTGTGACGTAATAGGTGCTCAACAAGTTCTTCTTCTTGCTCCTCGTCTAGGGTTCCACGATTGATTAACGCCGCCAAGGGGTCTTGCTCCTGTTGTTGTTCCGATTGCTGTTTCGGCTGGTGCAGCTTAATTTTTAAGGGTCTCACCGGTGTTTCCACCTGTGTCTCCTTCTATGCCGTACGCTTCCGATTGGGCTGCTCCTTCGCCTTTTGTGAGGAGCCGACCGCTTTCCATCTGATCGCTTGTTTAGGTAGGAGTTGTTGCCTTTTTGAAGATTGGTTGGGGGTTGATTTAGTCGGTCTCCCCCGCTTCTTTGGTTGTATCGGCTCTACCGGCGGTGCTAAAAGAGTGAACCATTGTGCCACCGCCGTCCACATCTTCTTGCCATCCTTTACTGAGTCTATGGCTGCGCTCAAACTGTCAGCGATGATCACTGGCCAATCCACATGTACTCCCTCATAAGTCGCTATAATAAAACCGGCTCTGTTCTTTGGCATAGCCGGGGGTCAAGGGTGTACATGCCCATACTCATGAAGCACACGAACGACTTCTCGGAATAGAGTGCCCTCGTCGCCTTGCGTGCGGTATGCCTTGCTGGCCAGGAAGTACTCACCGAAGAACTTCGTGAGCATCTCCGGTGAAGGGTTGTCGATTGAGAATAGTCCGCCCTCCCGTAAGTCGGTCATGGCACAGATGGCCTCTTGTGTGATGACCTCCGTATCGATCTCCTGCACGACTTTCTCCGCCTCGCCGTGCGGAGGTGCCTCGACGATTCTTAGGAACCCTTCCAACCCATGTTGCTTGAACCATTTCTTGGTCGTTTTCGAGAGTGCCATGTGTTCCATATCGTCGTCTGAGTCTATGGGACTTGGTAGAATTGGTATGTCTGTGCGTTCTTCTTGCGTTCATCTCATCACTCTTAATCGCCTGTGTGCGCTTAGTGCTCTATTCTCGTGAAATGAGAGGGACTCTGCGAGGCAGAGGTTTTGTCTCTCCATGCTTGGCGCCTTTTCTCGATTCCCTTGCATGCACGTCGTGTAGTATTATAGCAGTCGGTTGACACATGGTGGGCTTTTAAATAGGCTTTAATTAGCCACCAACCACACACCTTTTCAAAGTGCCCATTCTATTGTTTGACTTCGGCCGCATTCTGCTCATTCGCCTTCTCTACCCATTCGGTGGCATGTTTCCGGATAGCCTCTTGTGCTTCCCACTCCGTCGTCTTTCCTTTTGACCTCGTGGTGACTTGCTTTATATCCGCGAGCTTTGATACCACCATATTGACTGTCGGTCATTTTTCGTTATTTTTCATCGGGCATTGGTTGTTGTAATGGCCTTCTTGCCGGCAATAATAACAATACGCTTTCCGGGTATTGCTGGATTTTGCTTTTGGCCCGATACTTGGTTAAAATCCTATTGCCGGTCGATTAGGCTCTTCCATTCGTCTTTGTTCTAGTTGGGTGCCACTCAAGCCTCTCTCCAGCTCTCGTGGGTATTCCTTTGCCAGTTCCCGACGCTCCTCCTTTCGGGTGTTTCGTTTCTTATTAAAACGTCGATGATTCTTGTGTCCCTGTCGGCGGCGATCTTCGTAATCCCCGCACTGATCCTCTCTCCTCCGGTTGTAACTTGGAGAGTGATCACGATCAGAACGGTCACCATTATAATCCCGGTACCTATCGTACCAGTCCCGGTCATAAGTGTCCCTTCTGTTGCTATACCGGACATCCTGTACTGGCCGGTAATGCTCGTCTCGATGCCAACGTTCTTCTTCCTCTTCCCGGTTGCTGCGGGTATCGATTTGTCTTACCGGTGCCGCTTGCCGGTTCAATAAGTTATATTCGCATTGGTCCATTGTGTGCGACCTGGAATGGCATAACATGCACTGTGACCGCATGGTACATTCTATTGCAAAATGCCCGGCATTGAGACAAGGCGTACATTCTATAGCTTGCCGAAAACCTAGGTCTTAGTCTATCGGTAATGCTCGCTAGAGTGGCCCCATTGTTAGCCATGAGCCTGTTTTCTCCATCTCCCTGACCCGTCTATGACTTGGTCGATCGTGCTAGTGCGGAAATCAATGATTGCGCACACCGTACGCAGGGGTTCCTAGAGTGCTGCTAGGAATATTGATTTAGCCTTTGCTTCCGGTGATGCCTGACTTAGCTGGCTGTGCATCCGCTGGAACCGGATTACGAATTGCTGAATGGTTTCTGTAGGTTCTTGCCGTATGGTGTAGAATAGGCCGACCATCTCTCGTTGATCCACTTCCTTGTGGAAGAAATGTAAAAATCTGGTTTTCAAGTCCTCAAACGTAGTGATGGTACCGGGAAGGTGCGTCACGCGCCATCGCGCGGTTGGTCCTTCCAAAGTCATGCCGAACTTTGCAATCTTCGATCGTTTTGCTTCAGTGGCGTTTAAGTGCTGTGACACATGGTTTGCTTCCCATGTTTGTAAAAATGCATACACATGGGCTTCCGCGTCTGGATCATCCCCGTACCTGGGATAGTGGAACGACATATCGTTATCTGGTGTCAGAACTCGAGCTGGTGGTAAAGGAGGTCTCTCCTCCTCTTTTGTTGGAGGCTGTGTCAAAGGTTTTTCCTCCTCTTTTTTCGGAGGCGGTGTCAAAGGTCTTTCCTCCTCTTTTTTCGGCGTCGAAGGTCTTCCCTCCTCCTTCAGAGGCTCGCGTGGTGGTGTCGGAGGTTGATCCGCCTCGTGCCTTCCTGAAGCTTCCAATTTTGTTATCGCCGGTTCTGGTGTCGGTATATTATCCGATTCTTCGTTCTCCGGTCCGTCCGGGGTGTCGTGATTGTTGCGGTAATTCGAATGTGCGTTGTACTCGTCGTCCGAATCTGATTCAAACGCCGAAAATGGTTCTAAATCACCTTCTCCCGCTGCTAATGCCTGCAGGATGGATTTCGCTTCTTTCAGACTACTTAAACTGCTTCCTTCGTCTCGATGGGAATTTTGTTGCAAACGGAGTGACTCCGTGGCCACTCGCCGGATCACCTTTGAAAAGGATCGATCCGCGCCAATTTCTTCTGCCACCTGGTGGTACGCTTCGCGCTTCCGCAGTCTTTCGGCGAGTCGTCTCACTCGCTCCGTTGTTGGGTCGTTTGTTGGTCTAGTCATCCATGCGCCCCCCTTTTCACTGCGCTTGAGCAGGAATCGTGGTCGCCAAAAACTATGTTACTCCTTGGGGCAGGACTAGCCCTAACACAGGGTGTCCCGCTAGGACATTTCACCAAAGGGGTGGTGCAAGTGGGGTAGGCGTAGACCGTGATACAAATGTATTCCTAACCGGCTACTAATTGGTGTGGTTAATGATCGTAATACACGCGTAAGATAGATTCTATTAAGCACAGAACGACAATTAACTAAAGCTTCAAAGATTAAACAAGATGTAGACCAACACTTTCATTAATAAACCGCTATTTGATTACAATCTAACCGGGTCCTTTTATAGGTCACTGGCTATGGGTACGAACCGGTGCCAACCGGCAACCGACCACGAACCGGTCCAGATCCGGATCGGCATACTGATTCCGGGTTTGTTCGTTCACTTCTCAAAATATATAATAATTATAGGTAACAACTTCTGGTTCTAAAATAATTATCCCTTTCCCATTCTGGACTTTATCCGACTTTTAAGTCTTTGCCAGTCAACAAAAACGTGAAGCACATTCATAAGCTTCCCTTGTTGTCCAACATGACTCATGGGAACTTATCCGACATGCACTATCAGGTGAGGGGTGTCGTCTCTAGTTTCGACAACTCTCAATTGTTTCGGTTTTACCAGATACGAGAACCATTCTTCATGGCTTGTCATATGGTTGGATGCTCTGGAATCCACGTACCACACTTCCTCCGATCCAGAAGTCCTTAGTGACATGTACTTCAATGAGCCCTTTTATACAAGTCCTTAAAATGATTGACATGTACTTCAATGCTTATACGAGTGACTGACACTAACTCCTAGAAATATGCCTACATACTACTAGGCTAGGATCATAGACCTATAACGGTCTACCGGTTATAATTCGATCCGGCTCTGGCTTATTCAGTCGATCTGGATCCGGTTGAGCTTGTTTGCTCAACACATCTCTTATGTCTTTATCATCATCCATTTCTTTTTCAACAAGATGGGCTTGTACACACCTCCAAGGTTGATAATTCTTGAAATTTGACTTTGAGCGACAATCTTTTGTTGCATGATTAGTACGTTTACATATTTTACAATAGTGTTGAACCGAATTCCTCCTGGTTTAGTGTTTTGATCTATCTTTATCCATGGCTTTGAGCTTTCTCCTCTTTGGTTGAACCTTTTGTTTTTGTATGCTACCATTGCCACGCTTGGAGTTGAATTTGAAGTCCTTTGTGAATGCATTATTTCTTCTTGTCTAATATTTGCAAGAAGATCAATTAAAGTTGGACAATTCATTGATTTTTTGGTGGTTATGAAAGTGGACCACGAGTGTTGGGAATTTGGAATTGAATCGAGATGATTTGAACTTCAAGCACAATTAACACTAGATGAAAATGAGAGTACACCAAAATTTTTAAAGTGGAAAACCCAAAATATGGAAAAAACCACGACAACCTTAGGTTCCAAACAACTTCACTATATTTTGGAGTACAACGGAATACGACCTCACTAGAGGAATGTATCTACCTTAAGGCAATGGCCTTGGTTACAACCTTCACCCAATCGGGTGGATAGAATAACAAAGATATTAAACTGTGTACGACCTCTCTAGGTTATGACTAGAGGAACGTACAAACCATCCTTGGCTACACAATAGTAGGTACAAATGAGTACGGACTCTTTGGGTTTTGACTAGAGAAAATGTCCTAGTCTCAAGGCAACAACCTTGGCTACAATCTTCACCCAAGTGGGTGGATAATACAACAAGCACAAGAAATGTGCTACCCTCAAGTCAACGACCTTGGCTACAATCGTCACCTGATTTGGTGGATAAACCAACAAGCAATAATCAAGATTATAAATCCTCACCCAACTGGGTGGATAAACCAAGAAATGTGGATAATACAAGAAATGTGCTAGCCTCAACCTCAAGTCAACAACCTTGGTTGCAATCGTCACCCGATTTGGGTGGATAATACAACAATAAGCACAAGAAATGTGCTACCCTCAAGTCAACAACCTTGGCTACAATCGTCACCCGATTTGGTGGATAAACCAACAAGCAATAATCAAGATTATAATTCCTCACCCAACTGGGTGGATAAACCAACAAGCAATAAACAAGATTATAATTCCTCACCCAACTAGGTGGATGGAAAAACTAAGAAAAACGGAAATAAGAAAAAACATAAACGAAGAAACCTGATACAAGTAGACAGGATAGGTGATGTTCAATCATGGTTCTCTGACAACACGAACAACCCCTCGTAGGTCTCTGTCTCTATATTGGTAGAACACTCTTCCTCTTGCTCACTCTTTCATTTTTTGTTTTTCCTTTCTCTCTCTCTCTCTCTCTGTTTTTTTGTTTTCTCTCTGTTTTTTGATTTGCTATATATTCTCAGAAAAACCAACCCCCACTCTGTTTCCTCCTCCGTTTATGTTTTTCTCCTTGTTGTCCAATGTCTATGTACTTGTGTTCACACACACACACACACAAAAGACACACACCAAAGAAAAAACATACAAAAGAAAAAAGAGCATACATATATAAATATATAAATATGATTATAAGTAATTATAACTTATATCCTTCTTGGCCCTACACACATTTGGCGCTCAGCCGACTCTCAATCGGCTATATGCTCAGCCGACTGCTGACACACAACCGATTCTCAATCAACCCTTTAGCTCTCAGCCGGCACAAATGTTGTGGGCTCCACTTGAGTGGACAAGTCCCAACAATTCTCCCCCTCCATCTCAAGTGGGGGGCACAAGTAGGTTTGTCTTGCAGACTTCAAGCTTCTCCAAAGCTTTCTGTTTCTCCTCTATGTAAGAACATCACATAATCATGTGAAGATCATCTACATCTCATAGACCTCACCTCTTCCACCTTCGATTGCCACGCTTGGAGTTGAATTTGAAATCCTTTGTGAACACACTATTTCTTCTTGTCTAATATTTGCAAGAAGATCAATTCAAGTTGGACAATTCATAGAGTTTTGGGTGATTCTGAAAGTGGACCACGAGTGAGGAAGAGCACCAAGAAGGAGAATCTTTTGTAATTTACCATGGATTTCCAATCCCGAAGTTAACACATCATCTAATTTCTTTTGCCATATTGAAAGAAATTCACCAACCGGTTGTTCATCAATCATTTTATAGTTGACGAGCGCTTGAAGTGTATGAGCATGTTGGGCATTGTAAATAGTTTGCAAATGCACCCACATTTCTTGGGCCGTCTCCATTTTTCTCAATGTTTCGCCGGTGCCATTGCTTATGTGTATAAGAATTTCCATTCTTGCGCATAAGTCTTTCTCCTCATACTTGTCACGATCTTCTCCTTTTTCCGGTTTTGTTGATGATCCTGAAACTATATCCCAAAATTTATTATATTTAAAGAGTAATTCTAATATTACCTTCCATATTCGATAATTTGTGACTGATAATTTTTCGATTGTAAATTTTCGCATGTTGAGTTGCAACGACGATATACATTGTGCCATTATTGCAGAGGGTTGTCTGGATCAACGCACGACAAACACAAAATTGTCTTTCGTTATTTGACGAATTTTGACACTACGAATATGATTCTTTTTGTATGGGCATAAAGGTTAAATTATGTTAATGGCATACCTTTTGAAAATTTAGAAAGATAGAGGCCATGAGATACCATCTTTATAACCTCCTAGTATCTAAAACATGAGATGGCCTTACGGTTTGTGTCCCTACCATGCAAACATGCAAACAAACCACAAAAGACTTGAGTCCTACCTAGTGTTGGGCAAAGTTTCTAGTCCCTATCGGAATTTTTCCTGCTTCTTATGATCCTAACCAGAAATTAAATTTTTTTTGACTGGCCACTTTCCTATGAGTGATTATGTCAACCGAAACATGTTAAATTTATTTTTTGCCACATACCAAATTTTTTTTTGCCACATCCTATTATATGAAACTAATCAATGTAAGATCTTAATCAAATCCACAACCTTTTATCATGTTATCTTTTCTTGATGACCTATTTACCATTGTGGTGGCCAAAGACTTAGACGTCCTTGGCAGCACATGAATGTTTAAGGCTTCAATATTATTCATAACTTGTCTATATCTAAGTTGTGTACAAACAACAATGTATAGATACATTTCTAGGAAATTAGCCTCTCCTATCCACGCAAAAAATCATGGCATTTGGTACTTTGGTTATATACATACTCAAAATCAAAATGATTGAAAAGCCATTATTCCAATAATGGTTGTTTAGGCCTATCAATTTTTTCCTGGCCTTATTTGGGTTGTCTATCAACAATTTCTGGCTTTGTGAATTCATTGAGCTCTGCAATGAGAAAGAGGAACAAACCATACTTTTATATAGCTTTGAGCCACCACCAACATTGCCAATAAAAGAATAGTGACACATGCAATGGACACAAATAACATATTTTATTATTGCTCTTAGAGGACAAAATATGGCCTAGAAGGACCCAAAGTGAAACATTTTCAATATGTGGAATCGATTAGTGACTTTCATGAAATGGAATGAACTGAACTTAAGTCTTCATATCTCTACACATACACCATCTACAAGTGAAATAAACAAAAAAAAGCTAGATAGGAGAATGATATGATACTCACTCTAGTCAAACTCAAGAGCCGAGCAACTAATGTAGATCTCGTTGGTGATACAAAAGAAACAACGTCTCTAGTTCTGCTCTCGTTCAAATCAATAGATAAAAAATTTATTAAATTCAATTTATCTTTCCCAAAAGAACTTGTTTTTTAAATTAAGGCATTCTTTAAACGAATGATTTTTAATATGCAAAATTAAAATTTCACTTTCTAGGCATTACCTTTTACGAACATCCACATATTCATCTGTCTCATCAACAATCTTTTCCTGCATTATTATTAACCCACATAGGTGCATGAGATGAAAGAAACAAAGCACCCCATAGTTGAGATGTATGTGCAAACTGCTTTGAGTTTAATACACAAATGAATTAGCTGCATTAAGGCAAACACGAAAACATACCTCTTTTGGTTTGATGAGTTGAGGGTTCCTTCTGTATTTGCATAGATCGAAAGGCTATCAAACATATCATAATCTCCACAACATGAGTACCAATAGATGGCCTTATGTCCCACATCATTGTTATGTTGTTGACACAGAGACAACATATTAAATCAGTGTCCATATTAACTACACAAAATATCAGTTGCCTGTGGGCAATAACCAATTGGAGCACGGTACATATATCTAAATTACATGATAGAAGTATTCCATCTCCATCATCTGGCCAACTAATTTCAGTTCCTGCGAAACAAGAAGAGATGAATTCATCTTCTCCAACAACAGTTAGAAATGGTGTGAAGCAGTATGTAATCATGTGGTTCATGCTTTTAAATAATCCTAACACATGATTCAACATGTTGACCCCCTCCCTTGTTCCTTGATAGAAATCCCGTCCCACTAATTATTGCTTCCAATTTCCTGTCCTTGTTAGCAAGTTGTAGCATCGACAATAAAAACTCTAAAACCTTGAGTACATTTAAAAAATTCATTATGATGATAAGATAAAACTAAAAAAATTGATCTATAATGAAGATAAAAACAAAAAATATTTCTAGTTACATAACAAAAATAAGGGAATGTTTAAAGGAAAACAGAATTGATTGAAGAAAATGATTTACTTTCTTCCTATCAAGACCAAATTTCTCAAATTTCACTGCTCCTTTGATGAGTACGCTATTTGTGAAGGGGTAATACAGACACGGGAAAAGAGAGGGAAAACAGGGGAAAAAGAGGGATTCGAGAGTAGGGAAACAGGGAAAAACACGGTGAAAAGAGGGATTCAAATGTAGGGAAATAGGGAAAAACATAGTGAAAGAGGGGGAAAGAGGGAAACTCGTTTGTTTAACGTTATTTTTTAAAACAAAATGCTTAACTAGCCGGTTACAAAAATATGAACCGGCTAGATTCCGGTTTTTTGGAAATTCTAGCCGGAATCAGTTCCGGCTCTCTCCCACCTTGGCCGGCAAAAGTCCCAACCTAACCGGAACATTGACACTGTTCCTGGGACTTTGCCCAACACTGGTCCTACCCACTTTTACCTCGCATACGAGTAAATTTTAAGAGACAAGAAAATCTTTCTTAGTAATGAGTGAAAAAATTTATTATAGCATTAAAGAGACAAGAAAATCTTTGTTAGGAATGAGGGCCGTTTACTATAATTGGACAAATAAGAAAACTTAATTATAATAAAATGAAATAAAATCCTAGTTAACAATAAAGAACACATGATAAAAAAATACACGTTACACATTCTTAGTTAGTAATAATGAGAAACAAAATTGTATCTGGCTTTCATTTCATGAAAAATATCCATATTGGATTGGGGTTGTGGTCCTAGTGTCGATGACATTAGTGACAAATAACAATGGTTCTTGTTGTCTTGGGTCCTTAGAGTCATGAATCTAGTCCACTATGGATGGGATGTTTGTTTGCTCAAGTATATCATGTTTGTTTGTTTTCCTAGCAGAATTCATGTTGGAAGAGAGAGATATGTTATCCTACCGTTGTATTTTTCTATTAGGACCACACCCAAATTGTGTAGAAACCATAGATTGCAGTATAAGGTCAAATATTACATCATTGCTTTTTCAAAGTTGTTTTCTTTAGGCCATACCATTTTTCTTTGATAAATTTGTTGATGGTTTGTCATATCATTGCTTTTTCAAAGTTGCCTGTCATACTGCTTCACTACATGGTTTTTGAAGATACATACAATGCCACTGCCTTAACTGATGCCTTAACTGAACCCATATTTCTGTGAGCCCTTTAAGCAATGCACCGATTTTCCAGTTGTATATACAAGCTTTGATGATGTAATACATAGAATATGTTTCTAAAAGATAAATCACCTTTCAATAATCAAATCTTTAGAGATTTTGTTTCATTTCTAGCCCTAATGATGGCACAATGTCTTTTTGATGTAGGATCACGTACAAGTGTCTTCATTGACATGCATCACACATGTTTGCCGGATTACATTGCTTTCAAGTAACATGGAATTCCCTAGACCATTAGTTAAACATTTGAGCTCAAAAGGGCCCTTTAGATTAAGGGGTGGATTTATGAACTGGCCATTATAAAGAGGTTCTGGTACTAGTTGGACCTACTTACTTTTTAGATGAACACCCATAATGTTTTCTTATGAAGTCCAATAGAGTTCTCATTTTGAACCTAGAATTGCCTCATTAAGTGTATTCAAAACAATGATCAATCTCATCGTAAGGTTTTGGATGCATGCATCATATAGATTTAGAAAATCTTCTTTTCTTGCTCATATTACAAGGCCCTCTTTTAAGGTCCACAATTTTCCTAACATGAATAATCTATCCATCCTCAAGACCTTGTTGCAGTGTCAAATTTCGCAAATGAATGTCAAGTGTAACATGACTTGTGCAAATGTTAGCTCTTCCTGGAGCCATAGGTTCTAAACTGAAACGGATAAATCAGCTAGATTGGGTCTACCTTTTGGCAAATTTCTAATGATACCTCAAAATTGTTGGACAAGTGTAGGGTAAGTAGGAAATTTTGAAGACGTAAAAAGGAATAGGTTTTTGTGCCAAAAGACCATTGCCAACTTGAAGAGATAAATACCCTTCTTGATATATACTTCTCTGTATGACATCACATTTTGACTTTAATATATAACCTCTAGACAAAAAAGCAATTTCCTTACACTTCTTCATGCAATTGCCCTGATCATTACTGTCAATAGTTTTGGTGATATAAATTCTTACTTCATTCAATTTTGCTGGATGTCCTCATGTTTCCCAACATTGTCTTTCTTTGCTTTGATGTTGATGTGAAAATCTGAACCTGTCTATATCTATCGTATTTTTGAGCTTCTATCTTTTGTCTTATGCTAGAATTGTAATATCCAACAGCAATCACGTTTAGCCAAACGTAGCCAATCTTCATTTTGACTTTTTCTAAGTAAATTATATTAGTATCCTTTTTTAGTGTATTTTTTAGTAAATGTTTCCTTAAATTTGTCTACCTTGAATTGAAACAATGACTTTATTTTATAGCGAATTGATAGAAAAAGAGAAGATAGGTATGATTAGCCTACCTTTAAACAAGCGAAATTATAGCTCAAAATACATGAATGTTTGCTTTCAAATACCCAAATCTTTAACAAATAATGAGAAATGAGCTTCAAATTTGTTTTTGTAATAGAGAGATTCTGCTGTCCTATCAAATGAGAATAATGAGCTGAAGCTTAGGCTACAATCTATGGAACAGCAAGCACAGCTTCGCAAAGGTGAGAATATGTTTGATTGTTCAAATGTTTCTGTGATTATTGCTTTAAAGCTAGTTACTGCGGATGCCATTGAAATTCCTTTCTCTCTCAATGTGATTGATGTTTGTATATGTAGTGAAATTGCAGCTTCAGCATTTGAAATGAATCCTTAAGCTGTATTTTGTATGTATGGTATGAAGCCATATCATTTCAAAGGATATTATTGCTTTAAAGCTAGTTACTGCGGATGTCATTGAAATTCCTTTCTCTCTCAATGTGATTGATGTTTGTATATGTAGTGAAATTTCAGCTTCAGCATTTGAAATGAATCCTTAAGCTGTATTTTGTATGTATGGTATATGAAGCCATATCATTTCCAAGGAGACTATGACTATGAGTATGGGTGACATCAGTAGATGTGAAAATGAAATCTTGAGATGTGTGTCTACAACATAAAAGTAATGTCAATGAAACTTCCGATTCTCAAATTTGATTGATTGTAAGACCTTAAACGTTTGTTTGTGTATAGTATGTGAAAAGAAGACGAGTGATTAAAAGCAGACATATTAACCTGAAATACAGCTTTAAATGAAGCATTGAAGGAGGAGGTGCAAAGACTAAAAATGCCAATGCCAACACAACCACCTGCGTCCTCAATGCAACAACAGCAACACCATCACTATCAACAACAACAACAACAACAAATGAGTTCACATCTGAAATTGCAACAAATTGAACATCATCATCATCATCATCAACATGAGAACCCCCCCACTCAACAAACTTTTGAAGACAAGTTTTCTGATTTGATGAACCCCTCGATGAACAAATCAGAGTCCCTTATGGATCCCATGGAGTGAGTATGAAAATCATCTTCTCCTTTGTTTTAATTTTGTTTCTTCTAGAGCCTCATTTTGTTTCTCATTACAGAGGAGGAGCTCATTCATCCTTCTATAAGCTTATTATTGTGATTTGTATACCAAAATTTACATTCTTTTCTATTTTGTATGGATTATGGTCCTCTTGCAATTTCATTCATTGCCATTCTTCTCCTTTGTTTGTGACGGAGAGTGAAGGGATAAATAAAGGTGATCATGATGATGGTAGTTCATCTTTGCTCTTTGTTATACGTCTTCTGGTTACTTAACCCAACTTTACAATTACATTTCCTTCATCATACTTACTCAACCCATGAATCCACAACACTTGTACTATATCCAAAATTGGATTAGAACTCGCGTGTCCAACCATGATTTTATATATAAAAAAGTGTTTACATGAGATGAGGTACATGTGGCATATCCTTCCATTATTCTTACTCAACCCATGAATCCACAACACTTGTACTATATCCAAAATTGGATTAGAACTCGCGTGTCCAACCATGATTTTATATATAAAAAAGTGTTTACATGAGATGAGGTACATGTGGCATATCCTTCCATTATTCTTAACTCTCAACGTCACACTCCTATATTTTGATAAGTGGACATGTCTAAATTCTATGTTAGATTCATACTACACTTGTATGTTTATATAGTTATTCATTGTATTTGTGAAGACCATTATTTTGGTTGATAACCTAACTAAAGCCTCGATCATCCACTTCAAAAATATGGAAAAAATGAATTCTTAACCAAAGGAGGGTACTCACAAGTGAGAACATATATTTAGATGATGATCGTACTATATCTCAAGTAACACATCCCAAAGAAAACATTGCACAAGCAGTCAACAAAAGAAAAGGACATAGGAAATTCATTAGTATAGAGAAGAGGGTTGCATGATAATCCATGGGTTATGAGGCCTTGAGCATGGCTATATGGAATTGCAATGGCTCTTTGAGGATAGTTGTTATGTATATAGAGACCCATCAATTTATTGCTAGTAGACTTCTCAATGTACAAGGATATAGATGGGAGTCAGGGTTATGTACGCATAACTCAGGTAGGGGAGGGTAGGTCACTTATGTTTACAAAACATAAGTGAAGGATATGTTCACTAATATTTTAAAGGGACAAATGTGACTGGATAGAGAGAATGATACGTGCATGGACTATCATGATCTTGACACGCAATTTAATAATATTATCAAGAGACTTTGATGCTTGAACTAAGGATAACAAAACAACTATATTTGGCAAAAGCGAAGCTATGTATAGAGAAGTTATGGCAAAAGTAGTTGGTCTAAAGCAACACGTGCAAGACATGAGTGAGGTAACAGAATATGGCAAACACTTTTTAGCCTTGGGAAGTGCATGTGGATTTGTGATATATAATGGTTTATCCCAATGGCCCATATTAGATGCTCGAACATGGTGGAACCTAAAAGGAGGTGCGAGCATTGTCAATTAATTGATGGATATCCATCTCTTACACCCAAAACAACATAATCCATTATCCTTGGTCGACCTATTGATTTGGCAGTAGATCCTGCACATCCACGTTGTTGTGATGTGATGTGCTGAGGGTGGGAAATGGGGGTGAAAATAGGATAAGGGATGGAGCGAAAACGTGAGAGGAAAAGGAAGAGAGAGAATGTGTACTATTGTCAGGAATAGTACTAAGATAGAGAGGGAATTAGTACTAGAGATGAGGATTAATACGAAGAGGGAAGGAGGGTGTAGAACTCTCTAGAGGAGAGAGAGAGAATGATGATAACAAATGATATATTATATGAAGAGAATATACAAGAATAGCTAGGAGGCTTAAGATTGGTGTTGAACCGAATTGGTTCGAAATAATGCCTTATGCCTCTATTTATAGTGTTGTCCAGATTAATCTTGAAGTTTCTAGAATGTTCCAGAGTAATCTAGAACATACATGATTTTCCTATAGAAATAATAAATGAAACTAATATATTTCATATTACAATTCATGGTTTAATGGCAAGGGTTTAACCCATGTAACACAAGTTCATGGGTTCGAATCCTTTCGGAGCCATACCATGTCGTATCATGATTCTACCCCCCCCCCCCCCCCCCCCTTGTTAAGAGCTTGAGCATTTGCAACATTCTCGACTGGTTCCCAAGTACGCTTGCTTGGACTATAGCCTAGCCAATCGACCAAATAGAAGAGCTTGTTGCGAACAATCTTGGAATCAAGGATGGCAACAACTTCGTACTCAGGTCCTGCTTCAAGCTCAATCGGGAGTGGAGGTGGTGTAATACGATTCGGAATAGTGTTGTCTTGATAGGGTTCGAGAAGATAACTATGAAAAACCAGATGTAACCGTAGTTGCGGAGGTAGATCAAGAAGAAACGTGACATCATTAATTTATTCGATAATACGGAAAGGACCTAATAGTCGATAATCCAATTTATTACATGGTCAAGGATAATCCAATTTATTGCATGGTCAAGTAGTCTTGATGTGTCGTCGTAATAGCCATACCCGATTTCCAATGTCAAAACAGGATGGAAGTCGATGACGATCCGCATAAGCCTTTTGTGTTTGTTGAGCTTGATGTAAATGGGTAGATAGGTTTGCCTGTATCTTGCATAATCTCTCCAAATGATCCTCTGCACGAGGATTTGTGGGTAAGTCAGGAGTTTTGAACATAGACCATCGAGGATGATAACTTGTATAAGCATAAAATGGTGTAACCCTAGTCGATGACTGGATAAAGTTATTCTAAGCAAATTCGACAAAGTGGAGAATATCCGCCCAATCATCTTGTTCATAGCTTAGAAAACACTGAAGATACTGTTGCATCGTTTGATTTGTTCATTCTGCTTCGCCGTTTGATTGAAAGTGATAGCCGGAGGAGAGGTTACAAGTGACCTTGAGCATTTTGAAGAGATTCTTCCCAACTTTTGAGACGAATTGAGGTCCACGGTCGTTGATGATACTATCCGGGAGGCCATGATGCCGAAATACCTCACGCATGATAATTTTGGCAGTTTCTTCACTAGCAATTGCCTTAGTACAAGGCAGGAAATGTGCCATCTTAGTATATCGATCCACTATTGTTAAGATGACATCAAATCCCTTTGAAATTGGAAGATCTGTGATAAAATCTAGAGAAATGGATTGCCATGGCTTGCTTGGAATTGGTAATGGTTCCAATAAACCATATGGATGATGTCTTGGCCTCTTTGCTTTGCAACATGTATCACATGTCTAAACATAGTCTTCGACAAATCGTCGCATATGAGGCCACCAAAATGATCGTTGTACGAAATCCAACATTTTAGTACTACCAAAATGTCCAGTTGTATATGTGTCATGACAATTTTGGACTACTCGAAGACGACAAGAACCATTGGGAACATACAAGAGTTTCTTAAAGAATAGTAATCCGTCATGACATTTGAATTGTCGATAGTCCGTACCTGGTTGTTGCGACTTTGAATAGGTTGCCTGCGAGGGATCAATTGTTACCGGCCGGCATGGAGTCCAAAATACGGAGTGAAGGAGTTAATTAAGTATGGTTGTAAATAAGCATAGTGTGGACGGACGGACTGGAAACGGTATGCCGTTCCAGATCCGGACGGATCCCGAATAGGTGCGATAGGCACCGTTTTGTACTACGGGCCGGAAACCTATTTAAAGGCCCGGACCCCATTGTAATCGCAACGGATAATTAATAGAGCTTATGATGTTTATACTTCTGTCTTGATTTCCGTTCTGTAATTACTGTTATATCTTACGCGTGTAATTAACCAAAGCATTCTAATCGTGTAACCTACGTAAGTCGGTGTAATCGTTGAATACTATTCCTATGCCGTAATCACCCTTTGGTGAAGTGTCTCTGTGACACCTTGTGTTAGGCCTTGTCCGGTCAGAGAATAACACAGTTTTGGCGACCACGATTCCTGCTTTCTCGCAGCGAACGACGGTAATGGATGACTAGACCAACGCACGACTTGGTTACAGACCGAGCTCGACGCCTCACCGAACGACAAAGACGGCGTGAGACTTTCCAGCAAGCAGCGCACGAAATTCGCTCGGATCGTTCGTTCTCCAACGAGATCCGGAGAGTCGCGGAGGAATCCCTTCGGTTACGGCAAACACGCGACCAGGACGACGAAAGCAGTCTAAGTAGTCTCCGGGAAACCGAACACCTCCTCGAGGCGCTGGCAGGCGGAGAAAACGAGGCAGAAGCCTTTTCAGCCTACGAATCGGATTCCGAAGGGGGATACAACGTGCACACGAACTACCGGAGCAGCAACGATACCCCCGGCGGCCCGGAGGACGACGGGTCGGATACCGTACCGACTCCAGAACCGGAACCGCTCAACCAGGGCTATCCGGAACCGCAAACGGAAGCCGTCAACCCACCAACACCGGAAGTGGAAGAAGCAAAGCCACCAACACCAACGAAAGAGCCGGCAAAGGTACCGGAAGGAGAGCCGGTGAAGGAACCGGAAAAAGCACCGGCACAAGAACCGGAAGTGGAACCGGAGGAAAAACCGGAAAGATATCAACAAACGCCACTAAACCGCGGCCTAATACTGGACGACGACATGCCGTTCCAATACTCAAAGTATCGCGATGATCCGGACGCGGAAGCGCATGTTCATGACTTCGAGCAGACATGGGAAGCAAATCACACGTCCCAGCGAATGACACCGGAGGAAGAAGAACGCTCGAAGATAGCGGAATTCGGAGTTGAAAGGAATAGACGCTTCGATTCACCTTCTTCTCTCGGCCACAACCGAGTAATCGCGGATCAATGCAGCAGAAAATAGGAACCACACGAAAGAAAAAAAAACAAGAACGCGAGTACACAGGGATTAATGTGGAAAACCCAGACGGGAAAAACCACGGGAGTACAAGACTCCAACCCAACACTATACAGAGAAGTATACAATGGCGAGCTGCAAGGCGACGACCTTGAGCTCGCTGTCCTCGCCACAGGCGGCGGAAATACACAGAGGCGTCTACCTCTTCCTCTCTCGCGCTCTATCTCTCTCTCTCTCTCTCTCACGGCTGCTTACACTTCACTCCTCTTGAGTGGAAAAACAGAAAAATGAGAAGCAACAACAAAACTGTTTGCCCTAAGTCATATTTATACTTATATGACTTTGGGCTATTTACAACTGTAACCTCAGGGGCCCATAGCGAACATATTCACGGATATGTCCCTGCATCCGGATCGCTCTCCGGGTACATTCGTCATCCGGTACCGAAACCGGGGTCTTCGTCATCCGGATCCGAAACCGAAACCGGGCTCGTCGGCATTCATCTCCGATATCCGACCATCCCATGCGAAGGGACCGTAATCCCAACAAACTCCCCCTTCACTTCGGCATGGGATGTCTCTCCAATCCGACCCTCTTCCGGCATGCTTCCAGCTTGTCGGGTGTGAGGACCTTGGTCAGCATATCCGACCCGTTCTCGTCCGTGTGGATCTTTGTCAGCACGAACTCCTTGTCTTCTATCCTTTCCCGGATCCAGTGATATCTTCGCTGGATGTGCTTCGTCCGGGAGTGATAGGCCGCGTTCTTCGCAAGGTGGATTGCACTCTGACTGTCACAGTAGAGTCGGTACTCCTCCTATTGGATACCGAGCTCTCTAATGAAGTCCTTCATCCATATTATTTCCTTGCCGGCTTCAACAGCCGCCATGTACTCCGCCTCCGTGGTTGACAACGCAACCGTCTTCTGCAGCCTCGACTGCCATGAAACAACTCCCCCTGCATACGTCATCACATACCCTGATGTGGACCGGCTGGTATCTGCATCAGCCGACATATCCGAATCGGTGAAACCGTCGAGTTCGGGTTTACCGGAGCCGAATCGGAGGCACACATTCGCTGTGCCCTTCAGGTATCGGAGTATCCACTTGACCGCGTTCCAATGCTCTTTGCCGGGATTGCTCATGTACCGGCTCACCACTCCGACTGCATATGCTATGTCCGGTCTCGTACACACCATGGCGTACATCAAGCTCCCGACGGCTGAGGCATACGGCACTTTCATCATATCCTCCTTTTCAGCCTTTGTCTTGGGACTTTGCTTGCTGGACAGCTTGCAGTTTGCCGGGAGGGTCGATCCGACCGGTCTTGCTTCCGACATGTTGAACCGGTGAAGCACCTTCGTCACGTACTTCTCCTGTGACAGCCACAACTGCTTCTTCTTCCGGTCCCGGATGATGTGCATCCCTAGTATTTGCCTCGCCGGACCCAGGTCCTTCATTGAGAAGGTTCGGTGAAGAGCCTTCTTCAGCATCCGTATCTTGACCTGGTCCCGTCCGACGATCAACATGTCGTCCACGTACAGGAGGAGTATTAGAAAGTCTCCTCCTTCGAATTTCTTCACAAACGCGCAGTGGTCGGACTGCGTTTTGAGGTACCCTTCGTCGGTCATGAAGGAGTCGAACTTCCGGTACCATTGCCGGGGAGCCTGCTTCAGTCCGTAAAGGCTCTTCTTCAACCGGCATACCAGGTGCTCCTTCCCTTTCTTCTCGAATCCTTCCGGTTGCTGCATGTAAATCTCTTCTTCGAGGTCACCGTGAAGGAATGCCGTCTTCACGTCCATCTGTTCTACCTCGAGGTCCATGCTTGCCGCTATGCTCAGCACCGTCCGGATGGAGGTCATCTTCACTACCGGGGCAAATATCTCGTCGAAGTCGACGCCCTTCTTCTGCTGAAACCCCTTCACCACGATCCTGGCTTTATATCTCGGGGGGTTTCCGGCATCTCCCGGTTTCAGCTTGAACACCCACTTGTTTCGAAGTGCCCGCTTTCCTTTCGGCAACTCCACAAGTTCATATGTGAGGTTCTCATGCAGGGAATCCATCTCGTCCTGCATGGCACTCAACCACCTGCGGCTCTGGGTGTCATGCTTTGCTTCTTCAAAGCTCTCCGGCTCCCCTTCGTCGGTTAGCAGCACGTGCTCTGGTTCCGGAAATCTCCGGGGGGCTCTCCTCTCTCTTAGAGGATATCTCCGTTCGGGAGCTTCGGTAACCGGTTCTTCCGATTCTTCTTCTTCATCCGAATCCATTTCGGGATCGGGGCCGGTTCCGGTATCATTTTCATCTTCTTCGGCCGGTTCTGTTTCTTCACCGTCTTCGGCCGGGTCCTCGAGTGCTAACCGGTCCCTTGCCGGTCGGGACTGCTCCTCGTAGAGTTTATCCTCACCGGTCGACTTGGAGCTCTTCATCTTCTTCTCCGACTCCCAGTCGGCGAGTGTCTTGTCCTCCATAAAGACGATATCTCGACTCCTGAATATCTTCTTGTCGACCGGGTCCCATACTCGGTAGCCGAACTCGTCGTCGCCGTAACCGAGGAATATGCATGGCCGGGTCTTCGGATCTAGCTTTCCTCTCCGGTCCTTCGCCACGTGCACGTATGCGAGACACCCGAACACCTTCAGATGCCGGTAGGATACTTCCCTACCGGTCCACACTCTCTGCGGCGTGTCTCCGTCCAAAGGTACTGAGGGTGATCGGTTTATCACATATGTCGCCGTCGACATTGCCTCAGCCCAAAACCCCTTGGGTAATTTCGCATGCGCCAGCATACTCCGAACCCTCTCCATTATGGTCCGGTTCATCCTCTCGGCCAGCCCGTTCAGTTCCGGCGTCTTCGGCACAGTAAACTCGAGTCGGATTCCCTTCGAGCGACAGTACTCCTGGAACTGCCCTCGGTATTCCCCTCCGTTGTCCGCTCGTATCGCTTTCAGCTTCTTGCCGGATTCCCTTTCCACTCTCGCGTGGAGTTCTTTGAAGACGCACAACACTTGGTCCTTTGTCTTCAACGGTGCCGTCCACAGCTTCCGGCTGTGATCATCAATGAATGTTACGAAGTACTGGGCTCCGCCATGTGACTTCGTTTCTACCTGACACACATCAGTGTGCACCAACTCCAATGGTGCGCTACGTCTCGTCGGTGGCCTTGAGTGGAAGGAGGTTCGGTTCTGCTTACCGGCCAGGCAGTCGGTGCACTTCTCCAGGTGCACATGCTTCACCGGAATAAGGTTGTCTTCTGCAAGCCTCTTCATCCCCTTCTCACTCATGTGGCACAGTCTTTTGTGCCACAGCTCACCGGCAGTGTCGGCTGCCACATTCAGCTCTTCCGGACATAACCGGGCATTCATCAGGTACAGTGTGTTGACCTTCCGGGCCCGAGCCACTATCAAGCTCCCCTTGCTGAACTTCATGACACCGTTCCGGATGCTACCCGTGTAGCCTTCATCATCTAGCCTCCCGGCCGAAATCAGGTTCAATCGGACCTCCGGAACGTGTCGGACATTCTTCAGCAGCATTTTGCATCCGGTCGGGGTTGTCAACCACACGTCTCCTATGCCGGCAATCCGGCACGTACCTTCGTTTCCCATCCGAACACAACCATGCTCGCCGGCTGTGTAGGATGAGAAGTATCTTCTCTCCGGGGTCAGGTGGAACGATGCTCCGGAATCGACCACCCAGGTCGTCTCATCGCCGGCAATGTTTAGTTCACCTTCTTCGGTGATGAGCATGATCTCCTCTTCACTTGCCGCGAGTGCCGTCGTTCCTTTCCGGTCCTGTCCTCGCCGATCCGAACCATTTCGGTCCGTGGCTCCCCGGTATGCACCGTTTCTCTCCGGTGACTTCTTCGAATCGGTGTTGTCGGTTCCATTGTCTTTTCGGTAATGCCGACAATTCTTTCGGAAGTGCCCCGGCTTCCCACAGTGGAAGCATGTGGGCCTTCCTCTTGACTGCGACCGGGTCCCCGACTTCTCCCGTCTTTGCGGACTCCGGTTCCATTGTCTTCCCCGATCCGATTCGGTAAACAATATCTTCGGGTCGGAGGACGGTTCCTTATCTCTCCGACGCGCTTCTTCGTTCAAAATACTTGTCTTTACCGTTTGTAGGGACAAGTTATCTTCGGTGCAGGAGGTGCTGAGAGTCACCACCAAGTTCTCCCAGCTTTCTGGCAATGTACACATCAGGATGATGGCTTGCATTGCATCCTCCAACGGGAACTTGATCGCTGCAAGCTGATTCACGAATCCCATGAACGTGCTTACGTGTTCCACCATACTCTCGCCGTCCCGGTACTTGAGATTCACTATCTTCCTCATCAGGGAGGTCCGGTTCAACGCATTCTTCCTCTCGTAGAGGCCCGACAGCTTCTTCCACATCTCATATGCGTTGGTGTCGTTCGCCACATGTTGTAGGACGCTTACATCGACATATTGTCGGATCGTCGCTACGGCTTTCCGGTTCAGGAGCTTCCACTTCGACTCAAGTACCCCCTTCGGTATTTCCGACCTGTCAATCGGTTCGTACAGGTCCCGAACAATCAGAAGATCCTCCATCTTGATCTTCCAGTCGGCGTAATTCTGTGCATTCAGCACCATCATCCCCGGCTGCCCGCTGCCGCCGCCTTCCATTTTCTGCAACAGTCGCTCTGATACCAGTTTTAAAGGAATAGACGCTTCGATTCACCTTCTTCTCTCGGCCACAACCGAGTAATCGCGGATCAATGCAGCAGAAAATAGGAACCACACGAAAGAAAAAAAAAACAAGAACGCGAGTACACAGGGATTAACGTGGAAAACCCAGACGGGAAAAACCACGGGAGTACAAGACTCCAACCCAACACTATACAGAGAAGTATACAATGGCGAGCTGCAAGGCGACGACCTTGAGCTCGCTGTCCTCGCCACAGGCGGCGGAAATACACAGAGGCGTCTACCTCTTCCTCTCTCGCGCTCTATCTCTCTCTCTCTCTCTCTCACGGCTGCTTACACTTCACTCCTCTTGAGTGGAAAAACAGAAAAATGAGAAGCAACAACAAAACTGTTTGCCCTAAGTCATATTTATACTTATATGACTTTGGGCTATTTACAACTGTAGCCTCAAGGGCCCATAGCGAACATATTCACGGATATGTCCCTGCATCCGGATCGCTCTCCGGGTACATTCGTCATCCGGTACCGAAACCGGGGTCTTCGTCATCCGGATCTGAAACCGAAACCGGGCTCGTCGGCATTCATCTCCGATATCCGACCATCCCATGCGAAGGGACCGTAATCCCAACAGGAGTCACGTTGGAGGGACCGGCGACACGATGGCGGCGGACGCAGGACCCGGCGACCATCACAACCTTTGCAGAATTAAAAGCAAAATTCTTGCATTTTTTCCACAAGGAGGTCGACCAGACGACAATGGTGGGCCTGTTTTATCCGATCCGACAGGAGGCAGGAGAAAGCATTCCCCAATTCGTCATCCGTTTCCAACGAATGCATAGCCAGCTTGCCCGTGCACCCCCGGAGGAGGAATTACGGACGATATTTTTAAACGCACTCCGGGAACCATTACGCACGGTGTGTACGGTGATCGACTTTCGAGGATGCACCATCGACCAGGTCATTGACCGGGTCAGAGAAATGGAAAAGACAAGCTCATGGCTTACGCTGGGAACACTGCAACGGGCGTTACCCACCGAGGAAGATCTCCGGTTCCGGCAGGCAATTCAATGCACAATCTGCTTGAATGCCGGACACTCGGCAGTAGAGTGCACCATGCGCACTCAGTGTGTGATTTGTCAATCCAAGAGTCATACAACGGACCGGTGCGAGTATAACCTGTTAAACCGACAAGCACCACCCGTCCGACGGATCGAGCCAAGAAGCAGCCGAGACGAAGATGACGATCGGTGGCAAAGAATGAACCGGTACCGACCGGCACAGGATGTCCGGTACGGAGACAGACAAGAGAATGAGGGCCGGTACGGGAATCGGCATGATAACTACGACCGGTATGAGCGATCGGACCGTTATCGGGAGCCCAACAGGCGACAGGAGCAATACGACAGGGACCATTCCCCTGGTTACCGAAGGCACCAGGAGGACTACGGCCGATTTTACGATCCACCACGACCGGACTACCGAAATAAACATAAGAATAATAAGAAACGTAATTTCAAGAAAGGTGGTCACCCTAGGGACCCGGAACATGGAACCCCAAGGAGCCAACCGGCACAGAACGCACCACTCACTACGGGACCGACTCCGGCTACCAGCAATGCTGAATCCAGCAATACCCGTAAAGAGTACTGCTACTACTGCAGGCAGGAAGGCCACTACAGTAACCAGTGCCCGGTAAAGAGCTACGAGAAACGACCAGCAGTTAATATGGTGGTTCCGGAAGTGACGGATGTACAGCAAGTAACCACACGGTCGAAAGGCATGGCCAAAGAGTGGGAAACACAAGAGGCCATACGAAAACAGGCGACGGAATGGGTGAAGGAAGCCAATGAAAGGAACGTCGCGGACGCGGAACGGCAAAAGGCGAATACCATAGGGAGTACCGGCGGTAGCCACCCAGAAAACGAGACATGGCAAGCACTGCAAGAATGTCAGATCACGTTGCCGTTAGGAAGACTCTTGCAGCTTGTGCCGCGATTTACGGAAGGACTAAAAACGGGCATGACAGACGGTATAGCCCCACCGGCACCAGTCCTCTTCTCGAACCCGGAGGAGGGACCGACGGTAGTGGACACTAGCAGTCCGGTGATTACAACTATTGTCAAAGGGCACGAACTTCCCGGCACAGTAATCGATGGAGGTTCCGGGGTGAACGTAATAAGCCTCCACACGTGTAATGCCTTGGGTATACATGAATGGGAGCCATGTCCGTTCTGGCTACGGATGGCGGATACGAGCTCTGTACGACCGACGGGCTTAATACGGAAATTGGAAGTCACCATAGGAGGTCACACATTTCACATCTCAGCTGTAGTGCTGTAGCTACAGACGCAAGGCGCGTACCCACTGTTGCTGGGCAGACCATGGTTGAAAACAGCACACATCAAGCAAAATTGGCGGAAAAATATGATTACCTTCCGGCGCGGAAAAGCCAAGGTCCGGGTTCCGACACAACCACGGACGAGCAACGGTAAGGAATGCACACCGCTATATGCGGAATGCGTGAACATGCTGGAAGGGTTGGCAGACGACGAAGAAGCCCAGTACTTGGAGGAACACCCGAAGATCGTACCACTCTTCGAGATAGACGTGGCTGAAGCCGTAGCGCCATACTTGCCGTAGTGGGACGAAACCGAAGCCGAACCAGACAAAGATGCGATTCGGGAATTACGGCAAGCACAGGAAGCGTTGGAACGGGAAATGGCCGTTTCCCAATGGGTAAAAGCATCCCAGCTCGACGAAGTGAACCTAGGAAGCAAGGACGAATCAAAGCCGGTACACATCGCCAAAGAAATGAATCCGGAAGATAAAGCGGCGATGATCAAACTTCTCACGGAGTTTCGCGACGTATTCGCCTGGTCATACGAAGACATGCGAGGGCTGGACCCTCAATTATATCAACATCAGATCCACTTAGGCAAGGACGCGAAACCAGTGGCGCAAAGACGTTACCGAATGAACCCCAACTACGCCGCCAAAGTGAAGGAGGAAATCGACAAACTCCTAAGAGTGGGCTTCATCCGGCCGGTAAAGAAAGCGACGTGGCTGAGCCCCATCGTCGTCGTCCCAAAGAAGAACGGTAAAATCCGCGTGTGTGTAGATTACCGGAAACTAAATGCAGCCACAATTACGGATGCATTCCCTCTTCCGTTCACGGACGGAGTACTGGATGCCGTCGCCGGCCATGAAGTTTATAGCTTTTTAGACGGGTTCAGCGGTTACAATCAAATCCGGATGCACCCTGACGACCAGGAGAAGACAGCGTTCGTCACCGAATGGGGGGTGTTTGTGGCCGAAGTAATGATGTTCGACCTAAAAACGGCACCAGCAACTTTCCAGCGAATCATCATGGAGATCTTCGGCGAATACATTCCTGCCTTCATGCAGGTTTTCCTGGATGATTTTGCAGTCTATAGCCGGGGAAAGGACCATTTGCAGCACCTACGGTTATGCTTTGAAAAGTGTAGGTTATACCGGCTAAGCTTAAACCCAGCAAAATGCATCTTTGGAGTTTCAAGTGGAATATTGCTGGGACACATTGTAAGTAAGGAGGGCATTGCGGTCGACCCGGACAAAGTAAACGCGATACTAGGGGCACCGGCGCCGAAAACGGCCAAAGCACTAAGCCGATTTTTAGGACAGATCCGGTGGCACAGCCGGATGCTCCGTCACTTGGCTGACTTGGCTACACCATTACACACCGCGGTACATCAGACACCGTTCCAATGGACGGATACGGAGGATAAGGCATACAATGCCCTTAAGGTACTTTTATCGCAAGCACCCGTCGTGCAGCCTCCGGATTGGAGCAAGGAATTTCATGTGTTCGTTGACGCTTCCGACATCGCTATCGGCAGCGCCTTAATGCAACTTACGGAGCCCAAATGGTACCGGCCGGTATATTACGCCAGCCGGAAGCTGTCCCAAGCGGAGAAGAACTATTCAACGACGGAACGGGAGGCCCTGGGCATGATCTACAGTGTCACAAAGTTTCGTCATTACCTATTGGGAAGGAAGTTCTCCTTTCATGTGGATCACTCGGCGCTCCTGTACTTAGTGTCCAAGGCGTCCCTGACCGGTAAGTTGGCCCGTTGGACCTTGCTGTTGCAGGAGTTCGAATTCGAGATTTTCCACCGGCCCGGTATCCAGCATGCCGTAGCAGACTACCTGAGCCGGTTAGAGTCCGGAGAACCAGGCGACGGAGTAGCGGATGAATTCCCGGACGCAGAGTTATTCCGTATTACCCCGGAAACGGCAGCGGACGACACGGTGGCATCAGAAGATAGGTGGCTGACAAACATGCACCAGTTCCTAAGCACGGGCCTGCCACCAGAGGAAATGAACCGGGACGAGAGGAAACGACTGGCGGTGCAGAGCCGCAATTTCTGTCTGTTACGGGACACTCTCTACCACAAAGGAGCAGATGGAATATGGAGATGGGCAGTCCGTAGTGACGAGAAAGAAGTAATCTTACGGGAAGCACACTGTGGGGTTGCCGGAGGACACTATGCCGGGGAAGCGACGGCAAGGAAAGTATGGCAGAGCGGCTTATGGTGGCCCACGACGTTAAAAGACGCCGTCAAGTATGCTAAGGAATGTGACCTATGCCAGCAAATGGGCCAGCCTACGGAGCAAGCACGGACGCCACACCAACCAGTACTTCCACTAGAGCCATTCCAGAAGTGGGGGTTGGATTTTGTCGGACCGTTCAAGCCACCGGCAATGAGAACGGGTAATCGTTATGTCATCGTGGCAACGGATTATTGCACTAAATGGGTGGAGGCTAAGGCCTTGAGAGACAATACCGCGTCATCCACAACAAAATTCCTGTACGAGAACATTTGGTGCCGATATGGATGTCCGATTGAATTAATCAGCGACCAAGGAGGGCACTTCCTCGGCCAGGTAGTGGAAAGCTTAACAACGTTCTATGCCGTGGTTCATAAACGGAGCACACCGTACTACCCACAAGCGAACGGGTTAGCAGAGTCCACCAACAAAACGCTGTAGAACATTCTCCGCAAAATCGTCAATGAAAACCGGACGGACTGGGACACAAAGCTCCATAGCGCGCTATGGGCGTACCGAACGGCATACAAAACAAGTATCCGGACAACGCCGTTCCGGTTAGCGTTCGTCTTAGAGGCAGTCATGCCGGTGGAATTTCAGGTACCAAGCTTACGGATCCAACTACGGGAACGGCTGAATGAAAAGAAGTCGGAGGAAATGCCGCTAGCAGCACTATGCGAACTGGAGGAGCAATGGCTGGCCAACATCCTACACATGGACCTGGAGCAACGACGACGGAAAGCGTTCGTTGACCGTCACCGGAAAGGTAACGAAAAGATGTTCGAAATCGGAAAGCCGGTTCTAGTATTCCAAACGAGGATGGGCAAGATGCCGGGTAAACTCCGGTTCAGATGGACAGGCCCGTATTGGCTGACACGGGAATACAACGGGTCCTATCAGATAGGGACACTTGCCGGTGAAGTACTAGGCAAGTGGGTGAACGGATTTCGACTAAAGCCCTATAAAGGACCGATGCCAAAGAACCCGTTTATGCAGCTCACCGGCACTATACCGGGAACCTGTCCCGGAACGGTACGGATGGAAGAAAAAGACGACGGGGAACCCGTAGCAGAGACGAAGGAAGACACGGCAACCCGTAAGGAAAACGGTAAGGGTCCGAAGGGACCTACGGATGTGTAAGATCACATACCGTCAAAAAAAAAAAGAAAAAAAAAAAAGAAATCATTAAAAATCGAGGTATGAACGGACGTGAAAGCAAGGAGTGAAAAGGTACGAAGTGGGCATTTAAGAGCCGCCACGCTACTTAATACTAAATTGGTACACGACGGGTGCATGCTCGAAAAAGGCGCCAAAACGCACAAAGAAGAAGCAGAACGCATGGAGACCTTTTCATTTCGCGAGCCAAGAAGCACAGAAACACCAAGGCAGTGGAAGCTGAGCAAACGCGAACCTGCACGCAGAGAACCCCCACGTTCGGAACGCTCTCTCTCTCGCTCTCACTCTCAGCACCACTCTACCTCGCCATCTTCCCTCGACCTCGAAGCAGACATGGAACCACAAACGCTGTCGGAAGCGGCCAAGAAATGGTTCAGACAACACGGACTGGAGGGGTTCTTGGCCATCATGGAGGCACCACCGCACAAAGAAGCCGACCGGGTCATCAAGGAGCTCGACATAGAAGTCATCACCGAGGAAGCGATCCGTGCGCTAACAGGCCTTCCGGAGGGAGGTATCTTTCAGATCGATAACCCAACCCCGGAGCAACTCATCCGATATTTCGGTGAGTACTCTGTTGCCGACAAAGGCTATCGAACGCAGGGCGGCGAAGATCCGCTATTCAGGGAGATAGCTCGAGTGCTCCATGAGTACGGCCACGTGTACCCCCGACCCCCTGTCATGCCAAAAAATCGGGCAGGGATGATCATAGCCACCTATGAAGGGACCAAGGTGGATTGGCCGGTGTTGATTGCAGACGGTTTGTGCGTGGCAATCGACATGGTACGAGGAAAGGACGGCAAGGAGGGCCAGAAGCTGTGGCATGCCGTAGCTCAGTGGATAACATTGCTCGTGCCGCCGGTCGAGACCGTTCAGCCAAAGAAGCGGCCAAGAGTATCGGAAGGAAGCACCTCGAAGCCGGCGTCCAAACGACAGCAGCTGCTGGCGTCGAAGGCGACGAAAGGGAAGAAACGGGTCACAGAACCGGAGGAGGTGTCACCGGTCCGACCCGTTAAGATAACCATATGGCGACCGGGACAGAAGGAACCGGAACCCTTGACGGCACAGAAACAGGCCGTTACCCAGGAAGAGGAAACGGAGGAGCCAGAAGAGCACCTCCAACGACGGTCAAGAAGTAGGACCGCCGGGACAGCGGGGGAGCGTTCGTACCCGCAAGAGGAAGAAACGCCCCCAACTCAACCTGAGCAAACCACAAGGGAGGAACCGGAACCGGTGCGTATGGAACCAGCATTGGCGACTTCTATAGAAGAAGTTATTCCAACGGCTCCGGAGACGGCGAGAACCGGAACTCAACAGCCGGCGAGCCCAGCCAGCACACACGGCAGCCAAGGAGTAGGACCAGTACAGCAGCAAGGCACCAGTAGCATGTGGCTACGGTGGGTAGGTGAGCAGATCGCCGGAGCGGTCGAGTACATAGAGGCGGAGGAGAGAGCGCACAACGAACGGTTGCTCGTCACAACCGTAGATCTAGAGACGGCCCGGTCCAGAATCCGGAGCCTTGAACAAGACTTGGACAGGGTCACAAGGGAAATGGCTCAATTAGCTTTGACAACACAAGTCCAAGCACCGGTGACTCCGGGCAATGTACCGAATAAAGCGGCAGATCAACCTGTACATAGCAATCAGACCCCGGCAACGGAAACCGTTCCGGAGAGAAATGCGGCACAAGCCCAAGAGCTTGCGGATTTAAAGGATGAGCTAGCTGCCCAAGAAGCGCTGAGGAGCCGCGAAAGAGAATTGAAGACGGCAGCGGAGGCAGAACTCAAAAAGACTGCTGAGAATCTACGCCGGGCCGAGGAGAGCTTACGGAAAGGCCACCAAGCGTACGACCGGCTCAAGGAGGAGAAGGAGAAAATGCTGCAAGAGAAGGAGAGGCTCCGGAGAAACGCCGAAACAGAAGTAGAGCGCCTGAAAGAGGAACTCCGGTAGGTAAAGGACCGGGAGGACCGGAACCATCGCCAGATCAACGGCAAGCTCAAACAAAAAACAGAGGAATTTGAGAACTTGCACCGGGAGTATAAACGGTTGCAAACGGAGCACAAGGAACAGACGGATGAGCTCCGGCAAGCAGTTGATCGGACCGCAACCGCATTCGCCAAGGAACAAGCGGAAACCAGAAGACGGTTGGAAGAGGCGGAGAAGGTTCGGACAGAGCTCCTCAGGCAACAACAGGCGGAAAAAGAAAGAGCGGCGGAGGTACTGCAGAGCCTGCAAACGACATATCAAGGGCAGCTGACGCGCTACAGAGAGCAGGCGGAGGATACGGCGAATCTCATCAAGCAGTTGAAGGAGGAGCGACAAGTGGTGGAAAGCAGAGCGCAAATGGGAGCAAGTCGCATCCAGGATATCATGCGGGCCTGGTTGAACCAGACCAAGAGCTTGATTGACAACGGTTTCGTCAAATGGTGGACCAAGTGGGCCACGAACGCGGCGGAACTCCAATTGCTCCGGGCCGACGTAGAGAACCGGCGGAAGGAGGGAGATGATTGCTATATGCTGACTTCCGAAGACTTCACCGGCATAAGAGATGAGCTCCGAAGACTTTCAAGCCTTGGCAGATGACCAACTAGGGCAGGTCCGACAACTTGTAGCTCAGCTGGACGACGACAGGCTGGAGGCGCAGATCCAGTTTGAAAGCTACGAGAGGTCCCGGATCCGGGGAGAGAAAGAACGAGAACCGGTTACGGTCAACCTCAGTGATGAGGAACCGTTACTGGAAGGAGACCGGACCGGAAGCAGTCAAACGGAGATGCCGGAGTCAGAGAGACAAACGGAGCAGCCGGAGTCAACGAAACAAACGGAGCAGCAGCAGCAAGCAGAGCAGCCGGAGCAGCCTCAGTCCCAACCGCAACCACAGCAGCAGCAGCAGCAAGCACAGCCGCAACAACCACAACCGGAAGAATAATTGGAAACTCTGGAACAAGATATTTTGGACAATTTGGGTGAACAATGAAGGGGCCGAGAAGGGTTCGACGTACAAGGTACTGTCCCACGGGCGTGCCATGTGTTACCGGCCGGCATGGAGTCCAAAATACGGAGTGAAGGAGTTAATTAAGTATGGTTGTAAATAAGCATAGTGTGGACGGACGGACTGGAAATGGTATGCCGTTCCAGATCCGGACGGATCCCGAATAGGTGCGATAGGCACCGTTTTGTACTACGGGCCGGAAACCTATTTAAAGGCCCGGACCCCATTGTAATCGCAGCGGATAATTAATAGAGCTTATGATGTTTATACTTCTGTCTTGATTTCCGTTCTGTAATTACTGTTATATCTTACGCGTGTAATTAACCAAAGCATTCTAATCGTGTAACCTACGTAAGTCGGTGTAATCGTTGAATACTATTCCTATGCCGTAATCACCCTTTGGTGAAGTGTCTCCGTGACACCTTGTGTTAGGCCTTGTCCGGTCAGAGAATAACATCAATTTGCGTTAGAATGGCTTGAACGAAAGCGTCTATCTACAAGTCTTCAAGTATGGTCTCGATAATGCGGGAATCCAATGGAGTGTCAAAAACCTACGTTGCTTGTAGTCGTGCTGGTCCCAAGACGACTAGCTTTTGATTATCGAATGTTGGATCACCAGGATGAGGTGCTAGATACGAGCGCCGCGATAATGCATCTACCTTCCCTTGCTGCTTCCCCGGATGACATGTAATTTTGAAGTCGAAACGAGTGAGGAATTAGGCCCATCGAGCTTGTCGTTGATTTAATACACGAGCATTCTGGAAATAGGCAAGATTTTTGTAATCATTGAACACGGTGACTTGATAAGAAGACCCCTTTAAAAAATACCTCCATTGTGCAAAAGAATCCACTATTGCTAATAACTCGTCATTCTTCAACGGTCTTTGTCTCTTCGCATATCTGTCGTTGTCGACCTTGTCCGACTGTCTTCGTTCATCCCGGCTGTCGTCCTCGGTCATCTCCGTTGTTGTTCGGCATGAACGACCATATCTTTTCAGCTATCTAGTTGTCGTCCCACTTGTCTTCGGTCAGGCCATCGTTGTTGTCGATCTCTCCGTCATTCCGGTTGTCGCTATGATTGTTTTTTTTTTTTTGTTATCATGGCCATTTCCACCACATTGTGGTCACCATTTCTTGCACATTACCGATTTGATTTGCTACTCATCATAAATTCGATTTGTCACACATCATCATTACCATTATCGCACATTTCGTTGTTGCTGTCTCTGCCACGTATTAGTCTTTGACTT
The DNA here is from genome assembly GCF_043228905.1 of Azolla caroliniana. Lineage (NCBI taxonomy): Eukaryota > Viridiplantae > Streptophyta > Polypodiopsida > Salviniales > Salviniaceae > Azolla > Azolla caroliniana. The sequence goes on along the minus strand of NW_028230449.1, from coordinate 8,365,640 downwards.
CGTATCCAAAGGGGGGTCACCTTAGTGGTCGCCAAAAAGTGTTGTAGGTTTTAGGGTTAGGGTTCAGGACGATGATAATCATGATAAAGATAGACATGGTGGTTATGATGATGATGGAGAGTCTGGGTTGATGGCGAGAGAGATCATGTGCATTGAGAAGCATTGCAGGGTGGGGGGTGGTGCCTAGAATGGCTCCACCCCCCTCCCAAGGGGGTTCAATGGAAGGGGAGATAGAAGAGAGAGATGACAAGAGAGAGATTGAGAGAAAGAGAAATGGTTATTCATGTTTCATTCATTCCCCATAAGGGGTTAAATAGTACAAGAGGGGGTAGATACATAGGGGTGTAAGCCCCCTCGAGCATTCATACTAGACACTCACTTACACCTCCTCGTATCCATCCACATGCACACACGTGTGCATGTGTTCACATACGTATAGACTCACAATTACATTTATGCCCCCTACACATACACAACAACATCATGATAACATTTGACCCTCGCTCATCACACTTGACTTTCCATACATCTCGTACGGGGTAACACGTACGTGATTTTGGCGGCGTCAAACTTGCATAAGTGTAAAGCCACTGGATGTAGTTTTTCATCATCACCTTGTTGTGACCGAGCGTCTGCCTCCATGATGAACGGTTTTTTTAGATCAACATGAGCTAGAATAGGAGCTGATGTAAACGAAAGCCGTGTCTGCTTCCTTAGACCAAACAAACGAAAGCCCCTTCTTGGTAAGTTGTGTGAGAGGCAAAATAAGGTTTGAGTAGTCCTGTATAAACTTGCAGTAGAAATTTGCGAAGCCTAAAAAACATTTCACATCTCGCAATGAACGAGGAGTCTGGCACTCTACCACAGTTTTGACCTTAGTTGGATCCATAGAGATGCCTTCCGAGGAGATGACATGGCCAAGAAATTCCACATGATTGCAGTCAAAACTACATTTTTCCAGTTTTGCATAAAGACCATGTTATCGAAGTCGTTTTAGTACTAATAGTACATGAGAATCATGCTCTTCTTGAGTCTTCAAATAAAGTATTAGATCATCCAAATAGATGATCAAACAGATATCCAAGAGATCTCAGAATATATCATTTTCCATGTGTTGGAAGAGTGTTGGCACATCGGTGAGACCAAATGGCATAACTATATACTCGAAGTGCCCGTATTGGGTGCAAAAAGCGGTATTGCATTCATCTGCTGGCTGGATCCGTACGAGGTTATATGCGCCTCGTAAGTTGATTTTTGTGAAGAACTTTGCACCATTAATCTGTTCTAAAAGACTTGAGATAAGGGGAAGTGCATACCTATTCCTGATGGTGACCTTATTCAAGCCACGGTAATCTACAACGAGATGAAGTGATCCATCATTTTTCTTGACAAAGAAAATGCGTGCGCCAGTTGGAGATTTCGATTGTCGAATGAACCCGTTCACCAAATTCTCCTCTATGTAGGCTCGAAGGACTTCTAGCTTGATTGGTGACAAGTTGTAGATCGGTCCCCAAGTGTTAAGGATCTATGTATCGATGGAGTAAGCTCCTCGATGTCGTGCGGGATTCGGACCGGCGTATACCCTCTTGATGGCGAATCGGGCGGAGATGGTGGTCGGATACCTCCGAGCCTCACACTCACTCAACGATTAGTAAATGATTAAGCACGATATCTCTCTCACTCTCTCAAGCTCTCTCTCTCATAAACAATAGATCAATAGTATAGACAATAAGAAGCAAGAGTATGTCTATTATTAACCCTCTTTGCTAAGAGGTCTAGCACCAACAAGGGGAGAGATTAGTGTTCTCTAACTCAACACTTCACCAATCTCTCTTAAGCTCAAAGGTTTACAAGAAAGAGGAGAGGAAGCTCTAGCTCTAATCAATCAGAGATCTTTACAAATGGGAGAACCCCCACAAAGCCACTACTATGTGGTTTATATAGCTTTCACGTTTAGGGTATGGGCCTTTCACATTTGGCCGTCTCTTTGCTTTCCTTTCCTCTTGCCGTTTCCTCTTCGTACTACGTCCTTGTTGATGCGTTCTTATTCGTGACTGGTTGTGTTGTTATCCCAACGCTTAACATCTCCCCCAACCTAATGAGTGTAGACTCCCGAGTGCACTGTGGGAGGGGAGCTTCGGGTGTCGGGGGCGAGTAGAATTGAGTAGGGGGGTTCGTCGGGGGGTGGGTGGCGGCGGAGATCATGGCGAAGACGATGGATGTTCAGTGGTGGTAGCCGAATTTCCTGCAGTTGGTCGGTTGTTGTGAAGAAATCTTTCTTGGGGCCGGTGAGCCAGATGCAGGTGTTGTGGCCGGCGAAGGGAGAAGGGGGGTTTCGACTAAAGCTTATGTAAGCGGGGAAAAAATGTGTGTCGATCATGGTTTCAAAATCCCGTTTGTAGCTTGCGGGGAGGATGTTGACGCGGGTCCAGAGGCCGACTAGTTGGCGGCGAGTTGGACCTTTGTTCAAATTGAAGGCGAGGCCCCACGTTGGGTGGTTGTGCCGTTGGAAGGGGGGGTTTCGTACGGGCCAGAGTCAAGGAGAATGAGTAGAAGTTGTAGAAAACGAAGGCTGGCTTGAATGTCGGGGTCCGGGACGTCGAGGTATGTACGTAGGAATCGTCGCATGACCTGGATCATGTCGGGTTCGATCGGGGATGTGCACGGGGGTCGGGGGAACAACGGCCAGTTGAATTGAAGGGTGGGTAGGCGTGCCTGGGCAGCGCGAAAATCGGGCCATGGCCAACGACGAGGAAGGGGAAAAAAGGTGAGGTTGGTGCGTAACTCGGGGGGGTGGCGGGCAAGCCATTCGCGGAAGGATGTGTGTGCGAACCAAGGGAGACGCCATGGGGGTTGGGTGCCGGGAGGTTCGAGGAGGGGGTCAGCGACGGGGTGGTGCCACCTGCGAGTGGGGGTGGGGTGTGCGGCAGCGAGGAGAAGGGAGGGCGAGGGCGAGGAGGTGGCTGGGTGTCGGGTTCATCAGGTGAGTCGTGGTCCCCCTTCAGGTCGATCTCTTGGGGGGGAGAAGCGGGGTGCGGGGGTAGGAGGGCACGAGCACGAGCCTCATCGAACTTCATGAGTTGATACTCGTGGGAAACGTCGAGGTATAGGGCTAATTCCGGTATGTCATCAGCCTCGAGGTCGGTGGGCCAGTTGAATGTGGCATATTCGATGCTGAATATGTGAGTACGAACCCCGACATCCCAGGCGGTTTGCCAAGCGCATACTAGCCAGAGGAAACCGAAAGGGGGTACGGAGGTCGTTGTGTTTTCCAACAGGGAGCGGGTGAGGGTGTCGGCGATGTGGTGTAAGCGCACCAGTGTTGTGAAGAGGTAGGCCAACTGGTCTTCAGTGACTTGCATCGTGACATCAGAAGGGTAGGTGAAATAGATCAGGTCGGCGATGTCCAAGTCGGGGGTGAGGGCGGTGTGAAGGTAGGCCATACCTTCGAGGAACAAAATGGGGAGGTGTTGGGGGAAGAGGTCGCCGGCTAGGGGAGCGGGTTCTTCGGTGGCTTCCTGGTATAACATGAAGAGGGCGAGGGCGTGGTTGTCTTCGGGGAGTACTCGGATGAAGGTCTGCCGGTCTGGGGGTGTGGTTTCGTCAAAGAATACGCGACGCGTGGCGGCTAACGACCGAAGGACGCATGTTGCTTGGATGAGGAGGGTGCGTGGTGTGCGTGGTGCAGTGAAAAGTTCGGAGAGTAGGAAGGTCGAGGTCACGTACACCGAGAGTGCCTCCTGGATCATATTCGGAGAGCCAGCTGGGGTAAGGAGAGGGGTCTGACCGGTGGAGGGGTCCATCGCACCGGGGGTGAGGGCATGTTCAAGGGCGGCTTTGGACGTGCGTAGTTGAAGGATGTCCTTTTCGAGGTCGGCGCATTGGCGACGGTGTTTGGTGAGGAGACATCGATTGCGTTCATTGGCGACTTCGACTTGGTGGATCATGGCATCTCGTTCAACCTTGAGGGTGGTGATCTCGCTCGTGAGTTGGTGAGTGGTGGCCATGGCGGCGACAAGGGCCTCGGACCGTTCAGAGAGATCAGCCGTCACGGCTGCGAGGCGGGCCTCGGTCAGTTGGTGTTGGGTGGTGAGGCGGATGTACTCGGCCGAAAGTTCGGCATGTGTTTGCGCAGCGCGTTCCTAGTCGTGGTGCCAAGTTGTCCGAGCTTGTTGGAATTCGTCAGCGAGTTGTTGGTGTCGGGTTTGCGTTGTCAAGAGTTCTTGCTTGAGGAGGTCGTGGGCAGCCGCTTGGCATGTGTTGGTATGGAGGGCGCTCCGTACCTCAGCGACCAAGATCTCGTTCCGTGTAGACGTCTCGTGTTGGTTGGTGGCGGTCTGTTGGGCCTGTGCCTGAACTTGAAGTAGGCGGCGGTTCACGACGACAGTCATCTTTAGGAGGTCGGCCACCATGTCGGTTAAGGGTTTGGGGGGGACGGCGGGGGAGGAGGTAGGGTGGGTAGTAGCTGCAGTGAGGGAGGTCGGGTGGGGCACGGAGGTCGGGAGGGGGGGTGGTGGAAGCAGGGTTGTCATTTGGGCGGGGGCGAGGGTGGGTTGGAGAGGAACTACCGAGGTTGCGGTCGGGGGTCGGTCGGGGGTTTCGGTGTTGGGAGCGGTGTGGCGGGCGAGTTTATGGGGTCGGGGTTGCGGGGTGTCGTCGGTGGTGGTGGACGAGAAAGGTGGGGTAGTTGTGGCCGGAGCGGGGGGAGAGGATTCGTGGGGTGGAGGGGTTGGTGAGGTGGGTGGAGGCGGGGTTGGCGGGTTCCGTTGGTCGCGTAAGATTGACTCAGTGGTGCAGCTGCGGGAACGCGGAGTCGTGGTTGTGGTCTGATGTGACACATAGTGGAAAGTGGTGGACAAGGCTTGGATTTCGGTGGGGGTGAACTCGTGTGTCTGGAATTCCTTGACACGATTCGTGATATCCTCAGGGGTGTTGAGGTTAGCTTCGGCTGACACGCGGGTCATCGGGGGTTGTTTGTGTGCTGGTGGCCGTGCCTGTTCGCCTTGGTGCACTTGTCGTAAAAAGTCACGTTCAGGTAGATGAAGGCGTTCGAGTTGACTTGGGACAGTGATCTTGCGGAAGCGTTCTTGGCAGCGTACGAAGGGAGGGACGGGGGGTCCAATGCTGAACTTGGCGCACAAGTAGCGGGTGAGGAACCACGCGAATTTGACAGTCGATTTGGGCCGTGTGTGCCATTCTCGCAGACAAGCTCGTGAGCCCACTGGACTGGTTGTGGATCATGTGCCCACTTGAGGTACTCACCGGTGATGCGAGCGGTGGCGTCGGTAGATGCGGTGTCGCCGATTTGGGCTATGGCGCTACAACGGTCATAGAGATGGAGAGGGATTTCGGTGTAACGCCACCCTTCACGTCCAGAATATTCGGCGTAGGCGACAGGAATGATGCCGGGGACAACCCCCGGGGTCCTTGTGGTGCGGAAGGGGGCGCCCTCGAGGGGTAAATGCAGCGTAGCACAAACGTCGGCCGTGGTGAACTGGAATGCGACGTGGGGCGTCCTACCCGTTGAGCAAACGGTTGACCAGTTCGGGTAGGACGCCCCACGGCCGGATCCCAAGGAAGAACTTGAGGCCAAGTCGTGAGAGCGTGGCAAACACGTCGGGTTCGAGGTACTTGAGTTGCGTGGCGGCCGTGGGAACCCGGTAAGTACATCGGGTATTGTTGAACACCGCTGGAATGACTAAGGAACCGCACCCTGCGTCGGGGTAGTATGGGTGGAGGAGTTTGATAAATTGGGGAGGCGTCATCGTTGGGAACCTGCGAGGAAAAATATTAGTATAGGTAACTGTGGTGATGAATCAGCAAGTATGGGTAGTTTCAATAGATTCCCCGGCTGGGTTTTTTTTTTTTTTTTGGGAGTGGGACGTGGAGTCCTAACTACGGAGTAACTCGGGTAAATGTGGTGACGAAGCAGCGAGTTCGAGTAGTTGCCATAAATTCCCCCCCACCTGTGTTATTTATTTATTTATTATTTTTGGTCCTAACTTCGCAATAACGTTACAACGAAGGGTTACGTGGTCTAGGAGTTGTACTCCTCGAACAACGTGTGGTTCGAGGAGTTGGGCCCCTCGAACACTGTGTAGTTCGAGGGGTTGGGCCGGGTGTAGTTTGAGGAGTTGGGCCCCTCGAACACTATGTAGTTCGAGGGGTTGGGCCGAGTGTGGTTCGAGGAGTTGGGCCCCTCAAACACTGTGTAGTTCGAGGGGTTGGATTCCTCGAACGCTGCGTAGTTCGAGAGGTTGGGCCCCTCTAACACTGTGTAGTTCGAGGGGTTGGGCCGGGTGTGGTTCGAGGAGTTGGGCCCCTCGAACACTGTGTAGTTCGAGGGGTTGGATTCCTCGAACGCTGTGTAGTTCGAGAGGTTGGGCCCCTCGAACAACGGGGAGTTCGAGGGGTTGGGCCCCTCGAACGCTGTGTAGTTCGAGGGGTTGGACCCCTCGGGCAATGGGGAGTTCGAGGGGTTGGGCCCCGCGAACGTTGTGTAGTTCGAGAGGTTGGGCCCCTCGAACAACGGGGAGTTCAAGGGGTTTGGCCCCTCGAACAACGGGTGGTTCGAGGGGTTGGGTCCCTCGAACCACGCGGTGGAGTGGGCTGGAAACGGCCAATGACGTGGGGAGGGTGAAACGACGAGGCAGCTGTCGCAACCACCTCGGGGGGAACAAAAGAAAGAAGGGAAAGAGAGAAAAAACGTCGGGACGGTGGGGCAGCGTGGACGGGCACCGCCACGAGGAGGGGTGGCGGCGACATGGCAACGACGATGGCCGCCACGGGAGTAGAGTAGACGTAGTGTGCCGGCGATGGCCGCCACGGCTGGGAGGCCCGTAGTGTGCCGGTGATAAGAGGAGGAGGACAGCGTCATGGCGGCGGCCATGGCCCCAGCAGAGGAACGAAGGGCAGGTACGAGGGGAGTGCAGTGTGGTGTGTCAAAACGAGAGAGAGGGGGGGGAAGGGAGGGCCTACCCAAGGCGTGGGAAAGCAAGGTGTGGGGGAGGCGAGGCGGCGACCGGCGCAGGCAACCGGTGGAGGAGGGGCGGGGCTGCTAAGGGTGGGAGAAAGCCACAACAGAGATTGGGGGGGGCAAGGGGAGGAATAGTGTGAGCGGGGAGGGGAGGAAGACTACTGCAGAGCGTGGAAGCGTGGAGTGAGAAGGGAGGGGACAAGCAGAAAGAGGAGGGTGAAAAAAAGGAGGGAGGGGAGGTAGAGCAAAGAAGAAGGAGAAAAAAGAAGAAGAAGAAGAAGAAGGAGAAAAACGAAAGAAAAGAAAAAGCAAAAAAATTAAAAAAATTAAAAAAATTAAAAAAATTAAAAGTTAAAAATTAAAAAATAATAAATAATAAATAATAAATAATAAAAAAAAATAAAAAATAAAAAATAAAAAAATAAAAAATAAAAAAAAAAAAAAAAAAAAAAAAAATAGAAAATAAAAAATAAATAATAAAATAAAATAAAATAAAATAAAATATAAAAATAAAAATAATTAAATAAAATATAAAAATAAATAAATTAATTAAAAAATAAAAATAACTAAATAGATAATAAATAAATAAATAAAATTAACAAACAAAAAAAATAATAGAAAATAAAAAATAAAACAAAAAATAAAATAAAAAATAAAAAAGGATTCGGATATCGATGGTGAGGGCGGTCTAAACGGGGGTCTCCGAGGAACGTGGTAGGGGATTGGGTAAATTAAGGGCTTTTGAGGAACCTTGAGGATGCGACTGTGGAGGGAGTGTCACTTGGGTATCGTGTGAGGTTCCGGATCTGTGACTTTTAAGGATCTAAACCTGCGGCATGTTTGTTAAGGGGGTGGGGAGGATTTGTGAAACCTTCCTACGGGGTGTTCGGTCTCTCCGTTGTTTAGGCTTGTCGCTTCCTGTGGCTTTAGCCTGGGCGGGATACCGGGCCGATGTGTGTGCTTTTCGGGTGTCCCCTGCAGGCGTGGTATGATCGCGACTGGGGAGTTGGCTTCGTTTCGGGACCCGAAAGCTAGTGGTGCCTTTGTACCAACCTTGTGCTGTTGTGAGTGTCTTTTTGACTCGCCAAATGGCGGGTTCTCCACAACGTTGCCCGTCCGCAAAAACAGCGTGAACATTCACCCATTCCCGTGGTTTGGGTGTTCGTGTTCTGACGTCAACGTCGCGCTGGTCTTGGGTGGCCAATGGATGTTGGCGTTTGGTTTGGTTGAGCGACTCCGCGTCTTGGGGTTCATTGATGTCCCCTGCAGGCGTGGTATGATCGAGACTGGGGAGTCGGCTTCGTTTCGGGACCCAGACGCTAGTGGCGCCATTGTGCCACCCTTGTGCGGTTGTGAGTATTTTCCTGACTCGCCATACCGCACGCTCTCCGTAGCGTGGGCCTTCAGCGAACACAGCGTGGACGTTCACCCATTCTCGTAGTTTGGGTGTCTGTGTTCTACTGTAAGTGTTGCATTGGCTATGGGCGGCCAATGGGTGTCGGTGTGTTGCTTGTTTGGGTAGCTCCACGCTTTGGGGGTCAGCGAGGACAACGGGATGTGATTCGAGTGTTGTTGCGAGGAGGTCCTCAGACTTCAGCCCACCTCCTGTTTGAAAAGAGACGATGTGTTTGCTAGGTGATAGGAGACATTCGCTTATGTGACACCAATCTAAACCGAGGAGGCATTGTGTGTGCATCACTCCGGGTGGGAGTACCCAAACTTGGATTAAGTGCGCGCTGTATTCTGTCTTGATGTTACACCCGAAGATTCCCAAGCAACATGACGTAGACCCATCGAAGCCACGGAAGTTGTCGATGCACACTTCGAGGTTTGGGCAACCTAGACGTCTCCATGTTTCAAAGGAGAAAAGGGTTAGCGATGCTCCTGTGTCGATTACCGCCGACAAAGGCATGTCGTCGACACGACATTGTAGTTGTATTGTCCCATCATTAGAGTTGGCCGCCCGAGCCATGGCTGTCGGATGGGCGTGTCCCTGTCGCTTCAATTTCGCTTGCGTGTTGCGCAGGTTGGTTTCGAGCAGGGCCATTCGGCCTTCGGAGGCTTTAAATTTGGCCTCTACCTCTCGTTGCCGAGCCGTGAGTAGAGCCTCGAGTGTGAGGGGTCCATAGTAACGTTTGAGCTTGCTCCCATTAATGAACCCGGGGATGTCAAAACCTTCGATCATGCGTAGGCGACATGCTCCTGTCTTGGTAACCTCTGAAACCACATACGGGCCTTCGCCCCGTAGCTTCAACTTCTTCTTGTGTCGTTGAGAGGAGAATTTAAGGGCCATGTCGCCTTCTGCGGGGTCTTTGTTCTTGACTTTATTGTCGTGCCACACCTTTCTATTGGCTTTCTTTGCCAAGAGTGCCTGGAATGCGAGAAGGCGAGTTTCTGTCAGTCGTTCTAGGTTCTCTAGGCATGACGGGAGGGGGTCCCCTTCCCATCGTTCCTTTACGGCGATCCTGAGGCTAGGGACAAGGAACTCGATGGGTAATACTGCTTCTTGCCCGTACACCAGTTTGAATGGTGTGTGGCGAGTTGCGACTTTGTAGGAAGTACGGTGTCGTGCCTTTCGGCTCCGGATCGTTTGCGTGAGTCGGGTGGGAACCACTGGGGTTTTGGACTAGGAAGAAGAGAGTTTTAAGGCTAATAAGAATATAAATATGTTGTAAGAAAGAGTTATAGCAAACTCGTGAATCCCACGAGTATAGTTTATTAATTGGTGTTTTTTAGAAACATATCTAGTTTCCAAATATTTTTCACATAATTACATTGTGCTTCCTATCCTTATGTAGTGATGAGGAAGTCTTAGTAATCCATGCTTTTTCTCTAACTATAGACCCCATGCTTTTCCTATAGATAGACTATATGCTTTATCTAAAGTGATCATGCTTTTTTCTAACTTGTGCGTTTTTTATCATGCACGCTAGATGTGTATGTGTAGCTTTTTCTTTTGTTATGCGTTTTTCTAATGTTTATCCTAGCGTGAATTTACCTTTCTATGTGGGACATCTATGCTTTAAGACTAATGAAATGCTAGTGTAATGGTAAGACATTACATTATTAACATGGAGGTGCAAGGTTCGAATCTTGCCCTATGCATGTTCCATTTATTTTGCTATTTTCTTCTATTTCTTCATTTTTTATTGAATCTAATACTATATACGTTTTTCACGTAGTGTACAAAATACACTACGACACTCACCCCCTCCGAACCCGCACATCCTCCGGTATGTGCCGAAGTTGTTGGTGTTTGTTAGTCTCCTCCGTCCGGTCTCTACCCGATTGGTTTCGTTGCCGGCTCGTAGTACCCTCGACTTCTCTTGTTATGTTGACTTTGTCTCTCCATTTGGAGCACATCCATTCTTTCCACCCGAACCATTGTCGACATCCGATCCACCATAGTCTTCGTTCGCTTTTTGCATGGCCCGCTTGGTCCTTGTCATCCGCGGTAGTATCTTTTCTTGCCCTCTTTCTTTTCTTCATCAATCTCGACTTCTTTTCGGATTTTCGGCTTAGTCGGATTAGCTTACTTCCGATTCGGTCTCGTCGGATCGTCTTTCGTTTAGTTCGGCTTCCTTTCCGATTTGTATTCGGTCGATCCGGACTCGGTTGATCGGTTTTTACCGATTCAGTGCTCTTTCGGGTCGGTTTCTTTTCTTTTCTTTTCGTCCGGATTTGCTTTCTTTTCTTCGTTTTCACCTGCCTTGTCCGGTTCGACTTTCGGCACTTCTTTCCGTTGTTCGCTACGTAGGTCCTCCGATATGTGCTCGTTGTTCGGTCCTCATGTGGTTGTAATGCATGCTTCTTTTCTCGCCGTAGCGCGTGCTTCTTTATTCGCCATAACACGCGTTTCTTTATTCGCCGTAGAGCGTGCTCTGTATTACGCGCTTCTCCCGTCGTAGACCCGACCTCCGCATTGTCGCACTTTCTTTTAGATTGGAATTTCGGATGGATCATTTTCCATCCGAACCGACTTCCGACTTTACCTTCCTCGCCGCCATCTCCCGTCTCTCCGGTCTCACGTTGGTTCTCGGACACAACCGCCGAAGTCTCTAGATATTGTTGGCATGAATCCTCGGTATTACCTTCTTTCGTAGTTTCACCCTTAGCATTCTTCTCGGCTATCTCTTCATCGTATTCGTCGGCTTCGACATTCGTTTTCTCTCTGCCACCTTCCGTCTCTTCGGTCTCACGTTGCCTTTCGATCGCAACCGCCGGAGTCTCTGGAATCAGTGGTGGGGAAGTCTCGATATCGCAATCCGCCATTGATTCGTCCATAGCCACCTCCGATTCGATTTCGTCTTTTGTGGCTACCTCCTTAATCACATCCGCTTCACACTCTTTATCTGCATCAATTATGCAAACATCTATTATGCTTACCCCTTTTTGACCCGATGTCTCGGGCACTTGTATCCCGAAATTTCCTTCTACACTTGAATTATCGGCCTTATCCTTCGCCATCGTTCTTTCACAAGACGAGTGGGTGTCTTGTTCCACTCTTTCTCCCGTGGTACCATCATGTTGTATTTCGGCCTTCATATTGGCTTCATCGTTTTTCCTCAATCGACCATCCTTCATGGGCCATGTCGTTGTTGACGAGATTCTCAGCTTCCTTTCATCATGTCTTCGGCATACCCTTTCGACTTTAGCCCAATCCTCGGTAAGGCCGTTCGCACCGTCATCATCTTCGAGTTCGATCCCAATGTCCATCCTTTCTTTTCGATCGATCGATTTTACGAACATTAGGACTTTATCCTCCCCCACCAACCGTTGTTCCCGCTCCGAGAGTTGAGCAAAACGATTCTCGAACTCTAGGAATGCTTGTGTTGCACTTCGGTGGGTCTTCTCCGATGCCACCCATTCGTCGAATTTTCGCCGATCTTGTCCCTTTGATCTCTTGTAATCATATGCCTCTCGTAAAGCTTCTTCGAATGACCCCCATGTCGAGTTTTGTTGCCGTATCTTGTGGATTCTCTCTTGTAGCTCATCCGTGGCCACCCGATTGAAGGATGTCACTTGCAATCCTTCCGGTATCCCACATCGTATCATCTCCGCCTTGTAGTCACGTAGATAGCGTGACACATCGTTTCCGTTGAATTGTCCGTTTCGTTGTACGAGCCGCTTTACTGCCCCCGTGATCTCCGACATCACTCGTTGTTCTTGTAGCATCCGCTCGAACATCATCATCATCGTTATGCTCATTGCCTCTTGTTGATTCTCCATCTCCTTGCCACCCGCCTTCACGTCGGGTTCACCAACTGTGTCGTGCCTTTCGGCTCCGGATCGTTTGCGTGAGTCGGGTGGGAACCACTGGGGTTTTGGACTAGGAAGAAGAGAGTTTTAAGGCTAATAAGAATATAAATATGTTGTAAGAAAGAGTTATAGCAAACTCGTGAATCCCACGAGTATAGTTTATTAATTGGTGTTTTTTAGAAACATATCTAGTTTCCAAATATTTTTCACATAATTACATTGTGCTTCCTATCCTTATGTAGTGATGAGGAAGTCTTAGTAATCCATGCTTTTTCTCTAACTATAGACCCCATGCTTTTCCTATAGATAGACTATATGCTTTATCTAAAGTGATCATGCTTTTTTCTAACTTGTGCGTTTTTTATCATGCACGCTAGATGTGTATGTGTAGCTTTTTCTTTTGTTATGCGTTTTTCTAATGTTTATCCTAGCGTGAATTTACCTTTCTATGTGGGACATCTATGCTTTAAGACTAATGAAATGCTAGTGTAATGGTAAGACATTACATTATTAACATGGAGGTGCAAGGTTCGAATCTTGCCCTATGCATGTTCCATTTATTTTGCTATTTTCTTCTATTTCTTCATTTTTTATTGAATCTAATACTATATACGTTTTTCACGTAGTGTACAAAATACACTACGACAACGGAAAGCCCATAATGCTGCTTGGAGTTTGGTGCTCCAATCAGATCGGGAGGCAGCGACTATCTTTGTGAGTACTGCACATAGCACCTTATTTGTGCTTTCCGCTTGTCCGTTGCATCGAGGGTAATAAGGAGAACTTTTGCGGTGTGTCACCAAAAACTCCCCTAATAAATGTGCTATCACCTTGTTCAAGAAATGTGAGCCTCGGTCACTAATGATTTCGAGCGGACATCCAAACTGTACGATGACATTTTCATATAGGAATTTGGCGGTACTACCCGCGTCAGCGTTAACGCAAGCTTTCGCTTCAACCCACTTGGTGGCGTAGTCGGTGGCGGTTATTATGTATCGGTTGAGGTTGGAAGCTGGGCTGATTGGGCCGATAAAGTCGATACCCCATTTCTCGAATGGTTGCCATGCCACCACCGAGTTTAACGTATTAAAATTCGCTTTTAGCGGGTGTTTGAAACGTTGGTACTCGTCACAGCGACGTACGTACGCGTATGTGTCTTTGAAGAGTGTTGGCCACCATAGGCCGGACTGAAGGATCTTGCGCGCAGTGGTCTCGTGATTGAAATGACCACTTCCGCCCCCGCAATGAGCTTGTTCGAGGGTGGTGACGACATCATGGTCTGTTATACACCTCCGAAGTAGATTGTCATTACCTCGACGGTATAGATTGCCTCGGAGCATCGTGAAGGGGCCACAATTCTTTAGCAAGGCACGTGCGTGTGTTCGTGGTAGTTGTTTTAGGAAGGACGCTCCTTCGGTTAGGACGCGAACTATGTCTGATGCCCATGCTGGTACGGTATCGATTGCAAATAATGCTGCATCTGGTGTTTCATCATCGACCCCAGTGGCTTCTTCTCCGTTGGGAATCCGGGAGAAATGATCGGCGAGTACATGGTCTTTCCCTTTTCTCACTACTACCTTGAAGTCGAATTCGAGTAACGTTACAATCCATCGTGAGATGCGTCCAGTGGCATGAGTTTTGTTTACTAAGTAGAGTAGGGCCTGATGGTCTACAAAAAACGAGAACCGGGACGCCAACAGGTAGTGGCGGAATTTCTTTACGCTGTAGACCATGGCCAAAGCCTCCCGTTCCGTCGTGGAGTAATTTCGTTCCGCGGCATTTAGCTGGCGACTAGCGAAGGTGACCGGTAGGTCGAGTGCCCCTTCACCGGGTTGGGCTAGCACTGCACCAATCGCGAAGGCGGAAGCGTCAGTGTGCACGTGGAATTCTTTGGTCCAGTTGGGAGGCCGGAGGATGGGAGCCTTAGTTAGGCACTCTTTCAAGAGTTTGAAGGAGTGTGTGCATTCCTCTGTCCATACGAACTGCTTTAATAGGGAGTAGAGTGGTCTAGCCTTGTCCGGCGAACATCTTAATGAAGCGTCTATAGTAACCCGCATATCCCATGAACCCATGTAGTTGTTTCTCGTTCGTGGGGGGTGGCATGTCGAGGATGAGTTTTACTTTTGCCTCGTCGTTCGAGATCCCGTGGCGGGACACGACGTGTCCTAATATTATTCCGTGCTTGACCTAGAACTGACACTTGAGCGGGTTGAGAGAGAGTTGATAGGTTCTGCATTTTTCGAACGTCAAACGGAGTAGCCCCAAGTGGTCATGGCATTTCGAATTGCAACATAAGTCGTCAACATAAGACTCCACCCCTTGGCATAACCTTGCGGCAAAGATATGGTCTGCTGCTCTTTGGTAGGTGCTCAAGGCGCTCGTGAGTCCGAAAGGCATCTGTTTATACGCGAACGTACCAAATTCCGTGGCGAAAGCGGTCTTGTGTTGATCCTCAGGGACCACCGAGATTTGGTTGTACCCGGAGAACCCGTCGATGAAGCTATACACTTCCGCTCCCGCGGTTCTTTCGAGTAAATGTTCGATGTAGGGTACCGGGTAATTGTCCTTGATAGTGGCTTCGTTAACTTGGCGGTAGTCTACACATATGCGGATCTGACCGTTTTTCTTTGGGACGACCACAATTGGGGAGACCCAAGTAGTTCGTTCGATTGGGTAGATAATGCCTGCGGCTAACATTTTGTTGATTTCGGCTTTCACTTGTTGGGCGTAGTTAGGATTCATTGGACGTGGCCTTTGCCGGATTGGGCGGGCGTCGGCTCGCATGGGGATACTATGTGTGACGACCTCGGCTGGGACTCCCTTCATGTTGACGTACGACCATGCAAACACGTCGCTAAATTCTATGAGGAGAGTGATCAAGGACGCCTCCTCGTCCGGTTGGAGATCTGTAGCTATGAACACCAGTTTAGAGTCTGCCCCTTTCCCAAGGTTGATTTCTTTCACCCTTGGTGGTCCATCGTAGACTTCTCCTAGGCCTTGGGGGTTGCGTTGCGGTCTCTTACAAGCCACTGCCCTACTCCCTTGTTCATAGAGTTTGAAATGCTCTAGGAAGTCCGCTTCCGTCACCGCCTCTTGAGTGGTCGTGACGTCACCTGGACGTGTGACTCGTTGTGCCCGTTCTTCGTCCTCTACGTCTACGTCTTTTCGTCGGGGACCTAGGGTGATGACGTTGAAGCACGAGATTGTCTCTCCGTTCTCATCGCAACACTTTGTACCTATAGGATACATTGCGTCGGTTGTGGCGAGAGCGTGCACCCAATTCATTTCTGACGTCTCGGAGGTGACGGATTGGTCGTCTCTCTCACGTGCGTTCTCCTCTTTGGAAGTGATGGGGCTTTGAGGAAAGTGTTGGCCTCTGGTCAAGAGTTGAACTGTCTTCGCGGGGTTGCACGCTAGGAGGTTGGTCTCGAACTCAGTGGTTTCTGACCAATCGTCTATGAGAGGGCTGCCTTCTTGTTCATGCACTTTTTGTGTGTACGCTTTGATGCGAAAGGTTTTGTTGTCCTTTCGCATATAGATTATATCGTTCCCAAAATCCATGACCAGGTGGCTTATACGTAGGAATGGTCTTCCTAGTAAGCACTTGTAGGCTACATGGTTGGACGATCTTGTGACGACGAAGGTGAGATTGAACTCCATTCTGTGTATAGTGAAGTGATGCGAAGGAATCATGCCTTCCGGTCTTTGGATGGACCCGTCTGCCATTTGTAGTTTGACCTCGGAAGGCATCATTTTTGGGCTCCCCCACTTGCACCAACATTCGTAACTGACGATACTTACCCCTGCTCCGGTGTTGATGATGGCATCACATGTCTTACCATTGACACAGACTGGTAGAGTGAAACTAGTGTCGTCGCTCTCAAAGTGGGCTTCGTGGACATCGACTGGCAGTCCTTCGGGTTGTTTGAGGACTGTGGACGTGCGAGGAGTGTGGGTGTGTATCCCTTCACCATATCCCGCCGATAGGCCACCATTGAGGCGTCGGAGGACATCATGCCACGGTTGAACGTCGAGTTTGAGTAGTTCTTCGAGCGTGAACTCTATTTCTTTGGCGAGTAGTGGTCGTAGTAGGGGGTTGTCAATGGTGAAGGTGCCAATGTAGCTCTGCACTTCGCGTAATATGAGTCGCAATCTTAAATTTAAGATTTGTTGGAGTAGAGTTGTGTTGACCTCTTTGATCGAGGTAGGATGGCAAACGGGGGTGTCGGTTGGTGTGACGAAGGGGGGAGGTGAGGGGTTTACCCATTCTTCTAGTTGCTCGAAGTTTAAGCTGGGGAGGCTAAGTGATTTTTCAAACTGTTCGTGGTGTATGAGTTTGATGTATTCTTCTACTTTTTGTTTCTTAGCTACTGGATTTGGGTATGCCGCTAGGTGTGCCGGTAGTTCTTGATTCGGATTGACGGGTAATGTTTCTGTGTCTCCCTCCGGTTCTTGATCTTGTTTTGAGGTCTGCGTGGAATTATTCTTCATAGATTTGCATCTCTTACGCGCGGTCACGAGGAGACCTTGATCTTGGTATTTTAAATTGTGCGCTAATCGTTGGGCTCGTGTGATGACATTGGCACCGATCCTGGATGGCACAATGGACAACAAATTTGTGCCGACCCTTTTCTTCTTTTCCGGGCAATCAGGTACTAGGTGTTCTTTACCGCACCCTGGGCATGATGCTTCTCTTTGGAACCATTCGATGAGGTCTTGTGATTGTTGGGTGGGCCCTTGCGCCAATGGTTGTGGGGGCGTGTCGAGTGGGAGGTGTCGTGGTCGTTGGGCCATCCGGTTGTAGTACTCATGTTTGGTTGGGCACTTGCTAACCATATGTGGGCCTTGGCAGTTGAAGCATTTCAATTCTGACCTCCTCAGACCATTGTTGTTGCGGTATCCCATAGGGGGTCCACGTTGTTCCCCTCTCAGGACGTACACTGGTATTTGGTCACCTTCAAAATCCACGAAATGGGATAACACCTCTTCTTCAATGCCATACTCCCTGTACGGGTCTTCATATTCAGGGGTTCTCGTTCCGACCTGGGTTTGGTTATCTGTGGTATACTCCATTTCAGCGAGGCGGGCACCGATGCGCGGTAGTGGGGGTTGTTGAGGGAGTATCGCTGGTAGTGGTGGGCAGCTAAGTGGTGGGGGGGAGCGTGGGTGTTCCACCATTGGCGTTTGGCCGTACCTTTCAGTGGGGGCTTGCTAGCAGTTCTCTTGCGTATGCATTACGAAAGCTTTGCACCACTTACAGTATTGCGGCCGTCGTTGATGAAGGAGGGGACACTCATGTCCCGTGTGGTGTCCGTGACATACCGTGCACCTTACATTTTCTCGTTGGGCGTATGCTTGGGGTCTTTCTATACGGGGTGTTCGCGGTGGTGTGGGTAGAGCAGGGGTGGGGTCGGAGGATTTCTCGCGGTTGTTCGTGGGTGCGTGAGTGGGTATGTGTAATCCACTCATCGAATCTTCAAAGGTCATCACTACTGTGCAGGCTTCAGTAAACGATCGACACATTCGGGCAATCAGGAAATTTTGGAGTGTCGTATCAAACAACCCATTAATGAAACAGCTCGTCAACTTGTCATCCGACATCTTGTCGTTCCGACTACAACGATGATGCAAGCTTTTCGTGCGACGTATGTAGTCCTTGACCGTTTCGTTTGCTTCTTGTTTGAGGGCGAAAAGTTGGTCAATCAGGTTCCATTTATTCCCTCGACGAGCGAAGTTTATCAAGAAATCCTCGATGACGTACTCGAAATCGGCGGCGATGTCTTCATTCAAGGTTCGAAACCAGATGTCGGCTTGGTCATCAAGTGTGAGTCCAAACGCAGCTACCTTGGTGATCTCTGTGAGGGGTTCGTAAGCGCGGCAAATCTGTTTGAACCTCTCGACATGGTCATAGGCATCGCCGAAACCGAGGAAACGGGGTACTAGTTTAGAAATGGAAGCACTCTTCCCGCAGTCATTTGTGAGGTTTCTCAGATGGTCTATGGGTGCTCGCTCTTTTTCCATCAATGCTACAAGAGTTTGTATGGATTGTAGCGCGAGTGCGAGTTCGGCGTTTGGAGGTGTAGGTGTAGCTTGGTCAGGTGTAGGGATTGTGCCCATGGATGGTGGTGCCGGGTGTCGTTGTGCACGGGTTTCGTTCGGGCTATCGCCCGTTGTGCTCAAACGCGGTACGGGGCTGTGCTCCTGACTTCGGCGGTGTATGTGCGACGATGTTTCTAGGTGGTGAAGTTTTTGTTGCACTCGTGTGAATCTATCCTTCCTTTCGGCCAAAGCAGCTTCGATATCTCGAGTGGTGCTTTCCGGTTGTCCTCCTTTCGCAAGTTGTACCGTCCATAGATTGATTTCGTGTTCTATCACTCGTAACTCTTGCGTTGCGTCTCGTATATGTCGTTCTACATTGAGTGGGCTCTCCTGTAGTGGGGGTGTGTTGAGAAGTGCTTTAGGTCCTGGGCTCGATGGGAGGTTCTTGTTTGGTAGTATCCCCGGAGTTAGCCACCCTCTGTGGTACTGAGTCGGGTTAGGCAGGCCAACATCATGGGTTTGGTCGGTTTGCGTGGACTCTTCCAGGCGTGCAGGTCGGGTTTTGAACATTTCTGTCCATGAGGATCCGGCCATGTTTTCTGGTCAAGTTTTTTTTTATTTTTTTTATTTTTTTATAGGTTCGTCGAAGGGTGAATCTTCGTCGAAGGATGAATCTTCGTCGCAGGTTGAAGATTCGTCGCAGGTTGAAGCTTCGTCGGAGGTTGAAGCTTCGTCGGAGGATGAAGCTTCATCGGAGGTTGAAGCTTCGTCGGAGGTTGAAGATTCGTCGGAGGTTGAACGTTCGTCGGAGGTTAAATGTTCGTCGAAGAATGAACCTTCGTCGGAGGTTAAATGTTCGTCGGAGAATGAATCTTCGTTGGAGGTTAAATGTTCGTCGAAGGATGAATGTTCGTCGAAGAATGAATCTTCGTCGAAGGTTAAATGTTCGTCGGAGGATGAATGTTCGTCGAAGGTTAAATGTTCGTCGGAGGTTGAATGTTCGTCGAAGGTTGAAGCTTCGACGAGCTTTGCGTGGGAAATTCAAAATTTTTGGCGCCAACGGTCGCTTTGTGACCCATAGGGTGATCGTAAGCCGCGAGACTCGCGGCGATTATGCTTGCCCCGTAACGGCCTAAACCTCCACAATGTTTAATGTTAACCGAGCGAAAAAACAGAAAATGGGACTTAATTAAACTATGAAATGATGAAAAAAACAGAAAATGGGACTTAATTAAACTATGAAATGATGAAAAAAACAGAAAATGGGACTTAATTAAACTATGAAATGATGAAAAAACAGAAAGTGGGACTTAATTAAACTATGAAACGATGAAAAAACAGAAAATGGAACTTAATTAAACTATGAAATGATGAAAAAACTGAAAATGGGACTTAATTAAACTATGAATTAGTGAGAAAAACACAAAATCAACTTAATTAAACTATGAAATAGTGAGAAAAACAGAAAATCAACTTAATTAAACTCTGAAATAGTAAGAAAAACAGAAAATAGTGGTTCTCTTTTGCTTTCTTCCTTCGTTAAGTGGGTTGCCTTCGAGTTTTCGACTACTCGAAATAGGCTTCAAGCATCGGTCGTATCCCGGGCAGCGGCGCCAAATAGATGTTAAGGATCTATGTATCGATGGAGTAAGCTCCTCGATGTCGTGCAGGATTCGGACCGGCGTATACCCTCTTGATGGCGAATCGGGCGGAGATGGTGGTCGGATACCTCCGAGCCTCACACTCACTCAACAATTAGTAAATGATTAAGCACGATATCTCTCTCACTCTCTCAAGCTCTCTCTCTCATAAACAATAGATCAATAGTATAGACAATAAGAAGCAAGAGTATGTCTATTATTAACCCTCTTTGCTAAGAGGTCTAGCACCAACAAGGGGAGAGATTAGTGTTCTCTAACTCAACACTTCACCAATCTCTCTTAAGCTCAAAGGTTTACAAGAAAGAGGAGAGAAAGCTCTAGCTCTAATCAATCGGAGATCTTTACAAATGGGAGAACCCCCACAAAGACACTACTATGTGGTTTATATAGCTTTCACGTTTAGGGTATGGGCCTTTCACATTTGGCCGTCTCTTTGCTTTCCTTTCCTCTTGCCGTTTCCTCTTCGTACTACGTCCTTGTTGATGCGTTCTTATTCGTGACTGGTTGTGTTGTTATCCCAACGCTTAACACCAAGGTGGCTCTTTTCCTGGTTGTAAATCAATGCGATAATCATACGGTCGATGGTGAGGCAAAGTACTGGCTTGTACCTTATCAAACATGTCGGCGTAATAATGATACTTCTTTGGAAGTTGAACTATGGATTCCTCTTTAGTGATGTTGGAAGGTTTTACTTATACTATGAATACAAAAATTGATTCCTTGCGTCCTTCCTCACACAGTTGATGTAGCAAAATGGTTGAAACCTTATGAGTAGATTCTCGAGGTTGTCGATACCGGATTTCTTTTGTTCTCCAATCTATGTCTGGATTGTGTAACTCGAACCGTGGTAACCCCAAAACAATGGGATGTTTTGGACTACTAATTATATTGAATGATACTACACATGTCAAATTATCTAGGACAACCCTAACTAGCTCTAACTCTTCTACGATATTTCCGGAGGCAATGGGGTGACCATCAATGACTACTATAGAGGCTAGGCAAGGGAGTTTTCTTAGGGATATCTGCTGAGCTTGGGCAAAATTCTTATCCATGAAGCAAGAATTAGCTCTGGAATCTAGGAGTGTTAAGACATGTACTAGAGGGATACTTCTAGTATTAATAGTTACTTAAGCTAGGAAGACATTGCTAACTTGTTTAGAGGGAATAGAACTACTAATGGGCTACACATATCTAGGGCTGTCCAACCAAATGGCTCCTATTTTGGCTGGACTTAGTCGTTTAACTCTTCTTTTGTCCACAATAAAGGCATAGTTGATTTTCTCGGCGTTGCTGCTTTTCCTCTTCCGATAACGGTCCGCGACGACGTGTAGTGTCGATTTCCATCGGCGTTGGAGTATTTGCTAGAGACACATTATATGAATCCCTTGCACATGGTTTTGCTACGACTGAGGCATATGTGGGCTCCGGCCTTGTTCTTGGCATTTGTAATTGACGTTTCGAACGTTGTTCAAAAAGTTTGTTATCACAACATACCGCTCGACTGATGGCCTCTGTGAGCAACTTGGGTTCTTCGGGAAAAGTTAGGAGTAAACCTTTGACATCATTTCGAAGGCCATATTGAAACTGCTCCATCAATGCTAGATCATCCCAGGGGATATTGGCGGCGAGTAGACGGAAATCTGCAGCATAGGCTGAGGCTGGACGATCACCTTAATGCAATCTTCGGATTTTATTGATTCTCGTCCTAATGCTATCGGTGTCCCCGAAACAGGCTCTAAACTTGCTAATAAATTCCTCAAAATTATTTAACAATAGAGATCTTTGTTCTAATAATGGTGCAAACCATGCCAAAGCTGGGCCACTAAGCAACGCGCCTACTAATCCCACTCGTGAAGCATTGATGGGATATCGGGAAGGATGCATTTGAATCACGACATGTACCTGATTAAGGAATCCCTTGAATTGTGAGTTTCGTCGAATTTTGTAGGAAGACCAATGTTGGGTTCTTTATGAAATCCTTGAGTACTTGATCCATGTTATTGCAAAGACATAATGGTTGCTTCAAGTTATTGTACACATACCGCCAACTCTCCATGTTTTTGTTGCTTTTGCTACATCTCTAGAGAGATTTGTTGAAGATCCCCCAACAATCGTTGATTTTCATGTTCTAGTGTTGCAAACTTTTCTTTTAAGCACTACAACTCAAAGAGGACATATTGGTATTCTTGAGCGCTAACAATTGTCGTTGTCGTGCCTTTTGGCGCCGGATCGTTGCATGAGTCGGGTGGGAACCGCTGGGGTTTTGGACTAGGAGGGGGAAGAATTTGAGACAAGTTTATAGTTATGTATAGATTATTAGAAAGAGAGATAGAAACTTGTGAATCCCACAAGTATAGATTATTAGATTTATTAATATTTAGAATCCTAATAACAATTTATCATAGATTGGAAGAGATAGATTATATAAAACTTTGTGAATCGCATGATTATATTAATTAGTGTTTTAGGAAATATATCCAATTTCCCAAATATTTCACACCCCTATTACATTGTGCTCCTCATCCTTATATAGTGATGAGGGAGTCTTAGTAATTCATGCTTTTCCTCTAACTATAGACTCCATGCTTTTCCTATAGATAGACTATATGCTTTATCTAAAGTGATCATGCTTTTTCTAACTTTTGCGTTTTTTATCGACTATAGCGTTCATGCACGCTAGATGTGCATGCGTAACTTTTTCTTTTAGCATGCATTTTTCTTTTAACTAAAGTTTATCCTAGGTGAACTTAGCTTTCTATGTGCGACATCTACTTTTTAACACTAATGAAATGCTAGTGTAATGGAAAGGTTTCACATTATTAACATGGAGGTGCAAGGTTTGAATCTTGCCCTATGCATGTATTATTTATTTTGACATTTTCTTCTATTTCTTCATATTTACTAAAACGTTACTTTATAAGTTTTTCATGTAGTGTACGAAATACACTACGACACTGTAGTATTGGAGGAAGTGTTGTTGGGGTGGGGGGTGAAGCCATTCTGGGTTACGATAGTGAGAGAGCTAGAGAGAAAGACAAATAGAAAATGACACAAATGTGAGGGGGAAAAAAGGTATCTCATTACATACCCCATAGGGGGTTTATATAATACATCCAATGTAACGGTTACATGACCGTTATAAATAAGACCGTTACACATTCTTGTACACATGCACATAATTGTGCATGTGTCCATACACATACTCATCCTCACACACTCATTTACTTTACACATACACATCAACCACATCATTACACATACCCTTATGCATCCCCGTATATTCTTACAAGTAACACATGGCACGTCCGTGGGACAATGCATTGCACGGTGAACCCACTCGCTATGGCGACTCTTCTCGACCGGAACTCCATCGGTCGTCTCAACGGTCGAAAATCGCTCGACCGGATCACTGCTCTACAATTGATAACTTCGATCAGAGCTTTGCTTGACGCGAACCAACACAAGTCGCGATTGGATCATCCACCAATCGGCTAGTTCAATGTGGCATGGGTCGTGAAATTGTGTTGTGCGTTTGTGTATTCTTTCTTTCTTCATGTGAGTTGTGTTTTTGAAATTTTATGTCCTACCCCTCAGGTTTTTTCTAAAATTATATTAAGTACCCTCCAATATTACAAATCTCATGTCCTGCCCTTCCAAAATTAGCTTGTGTGCCCTTGAGTTTCTAAAATTTCGTATTGTGCCCTTGTGCTTTTGAAATTTTGTCTTCTACCCTCGAGCTTTTGAAATTCGAGTGTGTGCCCTCGAGTTCTTGTAATATTCTTCTCTGCCCCTTTCTCTTTTCTCTTTTCAATTCTTCAATTTGTATTGGAACCTTTCGATTCTAGTGGATGGCGGCTAGGCGATTACGGCGGTGATGGCAGTGGCAGCGGCTGTCCATCATTCCTGGGTGTCTGACCCATGAGGACTGCCCTTGGTGGTAATTGTGGCCTGCTTTCTCGATGATACCGAGCTTCGGAGATGAAGATCAGTGGAACATATTGATGGAGCGTTTGAGAGAGTAGAAGGTGGGGCTGATTTGACAAGTGTAGTGAGGCCTGAACGGGATGGATAGCCGCTGCAAGTTATGATGGCTCTCTTCACTACAAGGTTGGCAGGCAATGCAGCAACACCGACTACCATGGCGGAGGTGGTACAGTGGCAGAGATGAAGTGAAGGATCTGTAGGTCCTTCGGTCTTGCTTCTTATTAGGAATGGTAGAAACAGAGGAAATGGATGAAGAAATTGACTTCTTTAGACGTAGGTGTGACAGATTGATGGGCATTATAGCGACCGGCCACAATTCTTGATGGCGTGGTAGTGTTGTTAGGGTAGTAGTTACTTGTACTTTTTTTTGAGATTATCGTCTGCTCCAGATACAACCATGTCTCTATGATCCATCACATCACTTCTCTTCTTCTTCTTTGACAGCATAGTATTCTTATTCTTCTTCTTCTTCTTCAACTCCCCATAGTTTCCATCGAAGTTATACATGCTTGGGTCGTTTATTGCTTCTGGATCATATGCAATGTTCAGATATGCTCTTTCCAATGATTATTCCGCCTCATCCGAATCTGAGAATTCCTACCGAGGGTAGGAAGAGGTTAATCAGAATCAGCAGTACTCACCGCCGTAGTAGAGTAATTGATTCTGCAGGAGAAGAGGTACAAGTAAACATCCCTTTTGACGATTCCTTCTTCATTGAGATCCATGGAAACTGTGCTGCGACAAGATCGATGATAT
This sequence comes from Azolla caroliniana, assembly GCF_043228905.1. Lineage (NCBI taxonomy): Eukaryota > Viridiplantae > Streptophyta > Polypodiopsida > Salviniales > Salviniaceae > Azolla > Azolla caroliniana. The sequence continues at coordinate 8,340,962 of NW_028230449.1, read as the reverse complement.
GGAGAGCAGATGCACAAGCCTTTTTGCCTGCGGAGTTGTGGTATAGGTGGTATAGCAAGAGCTTAGAGAAGAAGATGACGAGGCAGATGGAAGGTTTGGGACTAGAGGGGGAACCGACGGTTAGGGTTGGGAAGGACTTCCATCAACAACCGTGGTTGTATTGGTGCTCTGTTCCTCCTATTCTGAGTATACTTTCTTCAAAGATTTCCCCAACAACTCTCTTCTTGGGAAGCATATAGTGTAAAAGAACCCGGTATTGCAAATCAAGTGTTGGTCAAAGTAGAGATCAAGTATCAATGGCAACAGACTCATTCCGATGTCTTTCACTATGAAGTGGCGCAACAACACACTTTGATGAATATGGAGATGGAGATGTCTGGTGCACGAGATGAAGAAACAAAGGGAATGGATGGAATAGGGAGGGAGGGAGAGAGACTTCCTCTCAAGGGAGGGTTGTCCGTAGGGCGTGCCAAAAGTGTTGTTGGGGCTTCACCCCCCTCCCAAGGGGGTTACGATAGTGAGAGAGCTAGAGAGAAAGACAAATAGAAAATGACACAAATGTGAGAGGGGAAAAAAGGTATCTCATTACATACCCCATAGGGGGTTTATATAATACATCCAATGTAATGGTTACAGACCGTTATAAATAAGACCGTTACACATTCTTGTACAGATGCACATAATTGAGCATATGTCCATACACATACTCATCCTCACAAACTCATTTACTTTATACATACACATCAACCACATCATTACACATACCCTTATGCCTCCCCGTATATTCTTACGGGTAACAAGAAGGAAGGATAAGAATATTTGTATGAAGGGAATGAGGGATACGAAGATGAGAACGAAGCAAATTCGGTACAAACAATATGTTTTATGAAGAGAATATACAAAAATAACTATGTGGCTTACTACTGAGGTTGAACCGAATTGGTTTGAAATAATGCCTTATGCCTCTATTTATAGTGCATCAAGATTAATCTTGAAGTTTTTAGAATGATCCATAATAATCTAGAATATACATGAATTTCCTATAGAAATAATAAATGAAACTAATATCTTTTGTATTACAATTCAAGGTTTAATAGTAAGAGTTTAGCCCATGTAACACAAGGTCATGGGTTCGAATTCTTTCGGAGTCGTACAATGTCATATCATGACAAGTATATGAGAAAAGGGGTAAAGACGGCAGAGCTAAAATATAAATATTAGGGCAAAAGCTTAGTGGTTAGGGCCATTCAATGTATTAAGAGGTGTAGAGTTTATAAATTTAAGCATATTCTTATTTTTCTCTTTAATATGGGAAATGTACATTTGCACTTAATCCAAATGAGGCACTAATGCAACCATATTCTTATTTTTCTTTTTAATATGGGAAAGGTACATTTGCACTTAATGCAAATGAGGCACTACTGCAACCATATTCTTATTTTTCTCTTTAATATATGATTGCAAATGAGACACCTCCCTCCCTATAAAAAGGGGGAAAAGAGGGCCTATTTTGGGGTTTCTTGGATTTTCTTGTTTTGGGAAGTGCTCTTCTTTTCGTCTTATTCATCACTCTCCTTTCTTGTTCTTCGTCTTTGGTGGTTCGTTGTGCTCGTCTTTGGGTGGCTCATGTGCTTGTGTTCAATGTTTGGTGTAGGGATTGACAATGGTTCAGTTTAGGCTTAACCGGTTTAGCCTTATCCAAGCCAAACTGAATAAGCCTAAACCGTTTTGGGGTTCTCAAACATGAACCAAACCAAACCAAACCGATCCCTAAACCAGTTTGGCATAAACCGGTTTGTGAACCAATTTGGGAACCTCACCATTATTTTTCTTCCCCTCAACCTCTAACACCAACATCATCAACACCACTACCACCATCACCATCTCATATACAAATATTTGATAGCTATGGAGACATGCATGCCAATTTCCGTACTTCTACAAGACAACTTGCTTGTTAGCACATGGACATGGCTTGCCCTAGGCCTTGCCACCATAAACACCTTAATTCGAGCTTTCTTCTCTCAACCTTGTCTCTATGAATCTCTCTCTCTCTTCCTCACTACTCTCCTCCTCCCAAAAATTAATCCACTATATAGTATACAAGCTCCCTCCCACCCTCTCTCTCTCTCTCTCTCTCTCTCTCTCTCTCTCTCTCTCTCTCTCTCTTTATGGAAACATTAAGTCCATAGAGAACATTAAGTCTTCAAGCACTTGAGCAGGCTGGCTTTAGATGAGCATTCTCCACCATTGACCATATCTTCACACTTAAGTGCTTAATTGACCAGACGAAGGCTCGTAAGAAGAAACTATATTGTTGCTTTGTGGACTTCCGCAAAGCCTGTAACATAGTTCCTAGGGAGAGGTTGTTTGATAGACTTAAGAGCTTGGAGATACCAAATGACATTATCTGGGCCATTTATGCCCTATATGAGCAAGTCTCTGGGTGCGTAAGATGCCCAGGTGGCCTATCCAATTGTTTCACTAACACAATTACTAGTAGTATGGGCTCCGGGTCCACCATCTTTCATGTGGATGCAATGAGAGAGAACTTTGGTGACAATGTTATCACGTCAACTCCAAAGAAAATCGACAATACCACATGACATTATTAGAGCAGAGTTTAGTCTACCCCCGATGTTAGTAGAAGCACTCTTTCAAGTGGTAGTTTTTATTCATCGAATACATAGCCAACCACAAGATAGGATATCACATCGAGCCTTTGAGGCATTCCGATCCCTACATGTGTCTGGAGACACTAGCTCTTGGTATAGCACTGTGGTGAGTTGGTTACTTGCAAACGACATAAATATTAATAACCTACCCCCCCTTAAGTACAACCATGGGACTAATTAAACTCTCTCTCATGAAGATAGTAATAAAGTGATACGCCAAGAAATATAGCAAATTTACACTCGATATAAATGGATCACCCCACGAGAGCCACTCCCATCTGAAATGTTGTACTATAAGGAACACTTCTTGCACTTCTCTAAGTTAGGTTTTATTACATGACCAAGATATCTAGATACATTCTTATCAAATGCACTAAGGGTGGCCATTGGACAACTTAGGATATCATCTCACCAACTTGAGATTGAGAATGGTCGGGCTAATAGAGTCCTTAGAGAGGGAAGGCTATGTAGGTTATGCCACATAGAGATAGAGGATGAGCATCATTTCCCATGCAAGTGCCCAACTTATGCCGCGATACGGGCAGAATACCAAGACATATTAGGACCCTCTCCCACCCTCTCCAAACATTTAGATACCCCGAGTGTAAAGAGACTAGGTATCACAGTAGACGAGGGCAAGGACAAGTAGGCGAGCTCAATATTAACAAAGAGAGAAAGATAGATATATAGATAGAGAGGAGCATAGACAAGAGAACAAGAAAGAGAGAGGTAGACAAAAGAGCGAGAACTAAATTATGCTTCCGTAACTGGTGTTGTTCACCTTGATTGTAATCAAGGTGCACCGAAGTATTTATACAAGAATGTGGTGGCATGCATGTAAGCTAGGAAACATCTAGAGAATACATGGAAACTTCTAAAGAGTGCATGTCTATGCATTCTCTAGAAGTTTCTTGAAAGTTCTAGTGATTAACTTACAATGTAATAAGTTGAAACTTATACAATACAATAATGCATAGATGGAATGTAGCTCAATTGGTAAGGTTGCCCAATAAGACCAAGTGGTCATGGGTTCAACCCTCTACATTCCATCGTGTCTATGACATTATCCTCCCTTTAAGGCCGCCTCCCGAGACTCGCGGCTGGCTTATGTGGGTATCGTTGATGAAAATCGCGAGTGGCATCCAGAGCATTTTGTAAATGTGTAACTGGTTCCCATGTGGCATCTAAAATGGGGTAACCTTTCCATTAGACCAAATATTGGAGCTGTCGACGACGATATCGAGAGTGGACGATTTGGTCAACCTCATATTCTTCGCCCGTTGACAATTCCACATGTGGCGATGGAGGAGGGTGTTGTCTTGGAATTCGAGAAGGATGGTAGAGTTTGAGGAGGGAAACGTGAAAAACATCGTGAATCCTGAATGTTGGAGGAAGTGCTAACCGGAAGGCGACTGGGTTGATCCGCTTGATGATACGAAAAGGGCCTAGTCGTTTGTAGTCCAATTTTGCACAAGGACATGTGGTGGCGATGTGACGACATAACAACCAAACCATGTGCCCGATTGCAAACGTCGGTGTAGCTAAGCGATGTCGATCCGCTTGACCTTTATAGTGGTCACTAGCAACACAGAGCTCCAAGGAGAGCTCACGATGGACATCATGTAAAGCGCTGACACACGTCTCTGCCGAAGGATTGACCGAAGTTGCAGGTATGGAAATGCTGAAACGAGGGTGAAATCCATAGTTTGCAAAGAAGGGGGGAACCTTAGTCGAAGCATGGATACTATTATTGTAAGCAAATTCCGCCATTGCAAGGAAGTCCACCCAATCCACCTATTGGTAGCTCACGGTACACCGAAGGTATTGTTCAAGGATTTGGTTGACTCACTCCGTTTGTCCATCAGTTTGAGTATGGTATGCTGAGGACAAGTTGACAGAAGTTCCGAATGTTTGTAGAAGTTGTCGCCAAAAGTGGGAAATGGACTGAGAACCTCAATTAGAGGTGATATCCTTAGTTAAGCCATGCAATCGAACAACATTTTAAAGAAAAAGATCAGATGTCTCTTCCTCGGAAATGGTTTTGGAACATGGAACAACGTGAGCCATCTTCGAAAACCGATCGACAATGACTAGCATCGTGTCATGTCCACCAACCAGAGGGAGGTCGGTGATAAAGTCCATGGATAGAGAGACCCATGGTCGACGTGGAATGGGGAGCGAGTGGAGAAGACCATATGGCCAATGGTGAGGCATTTTGGACCGAGCACATACATCGTATGTCTTGATAAATTCCTTGACAAATTTCGAAGCTTGGGGCCACCAAAACCCTCAAGATAGCAATTCCAGGGTTTTCGTAACCCGAAAGTGGCCGGCAAGAGGATCATCATGACAATTTTGTAGAACCCGTGTACGACATGATCCTTCGGGAATGTACAAGAGATGATTACGATATAGTCACCCATCCTGGGTTGTAAATTGGTTGAGATATGAGCTTTTACTATCTGAAGATGGGTCATTAATGCAACCCATGATTTCTTTGGCGAATGGGTCTGACACGGTTGTCGTGGCGATCTCGTTGGGCAAAGAATCATCATGTAACATGCAGGTGGCGAACATCTGAAGTTGATCGGGCCGCAACAAACAATGGGATTTTTGTGAATATGCATCATCTCCTGGGCGCAATGCAAAATCATGTCGCCGAGAGAGGGCATCCGCTTTCCCATGTTGAACTCAGGGTCGGAACAAGATCTCAAAGTCATAGTTGGTGAGAAAAGATAACCATCGGGCTTGCCTCCGATTCAATGTACGACTGGTGGTGAAGTAAATTAGATTTTTGTGGTCGGTCAACACTTGGATGTGATGTTGGGCCCCAGCCAAATAGGGTCGCCATTCGGTGAATGTAGATATGATTGCTATCAGCTCCTTGTCGTAGACTGGATAATTGATTTCCGGGGCAGTAAACTTCCGAGAGTAGAAGGCAACATGACGTAGTGTGCCCTCGTCGTCTGGTTGGGACCAACACTGGGGCTCTGAGAAAAGCTGCCTTGAGGGCATCAAAAGCACGTTGCGCCGCAAAGGTCCAAAGAAATGGAGTATCTTTTCTTGTAAGGATGATTAGAGGTTGTACTAAAGATGAAAAACCATTGATAAATCGTCGATAGAAATTTGCAAAACCAAGAAATAATTGTACCTCTTTCAAGTGAGTAGGGAAAGGCCAATCGGTGATTGCCGCTACCTTGCGTGCATCCATTGTGACCCCGGAGGGTGAAATCACGTAGCCTAGGAATTTGATAGAGGTTCAATCAAATTCACATTTCTCACTTTTGACGTAAAGTCCATGTTCCCGAAGTTTGGATAGGACCAATCGGGCGTGTCGGGTGTGCTCCTCTATGTTGGAAGAAAAAACTAAAATGTAATCAAGGTAGTTCACCACGAAGTGATCGAGATACTCCCGAAATATATTGTTCATCATGTGTTGAAAGACCGCAGGGGTGTTGGTGAGACCAAAAGGCATCACCTTGTACTCGAAATGTCCATAGCGTGTTCGGACGTCCGTTTTCCACTCGTCTCTTGGCTTGATACACACAAGATTGTAGGCTCCCCGAAGATCGATTTTCGAGAAGATATGCCCAGTTCGAAGTCGGTCAAGAAGTGTTGGAATTAAAGGAAAGGGGTAACGATTACGTATCGTAATTTTGTTCAAACCCCGATAATCCACACATAGGTGTAATGAGCCGTCCTTCTTCTTGAGAAATAAGATTGGGGTGGGTTCTAGCCGGTGATTTGGAGGGTTGAATGAAACCCTTGGCGAGGTTTTCATCCAGATATGTGCGAAGGGCCTCAAGTTCGGGTTCAGATAGCCCATAGATGGGCCCAAATGGTGGGTGTTCGATTGGGCAATCATAAGGGCGATGTGCCGGCAACCGGTCTACATTTTGCTTTTCAAACATGTCCAAAAAATCGCTATATCTTGCAGGTAAATTGGTGACAAGAGTAGGGACGTCCTGTGACACAATAGGCACGGAAGTGACCACGCTAGAATCGGCCACAATAGAATCGGCAATGTTGGAGATTGAGTTGAAATCAAAAGAATGTGCACCCAAGCTAAAAGAAACCCCCACACAAGTAAAAGTGTTTGTGGAAAGGGCCTGCGTTGGTGTTTGTGGAAAAGTGATGGAGCGGCTACACCAATCCACCATCGGATTGTGTGTTTCCAACCAGGAGAGCCGTAAAACAAACGGATGACGAGGGGTTGCAATGAGGTAGAATTTTAATACCTCCTGGTGGAACCCGACTTGAAATACCAACGGGAGAGTGGCTTCGGTAACTACCCCTGAAGAGAGAACTCGTCTGTCGATAGCTTCAACAGATACGGGTTGTGTTGTGTGGATGGTTGGGATTTTATGTGCTCGGGCGAACGCGATATCGATGAAACAAATAGATGCACCAGAATCGAGCAAGGCATGGGATTTTATTGAAATAGACCCAAAACAAAGACTTACTTGCAAAGTAAAACCTCCTGCTGGCGTGACTGAATTGTAGGAGCACGAAGAACTAGGGCGATGGAAAGTGTCCAGCGGCATGGGTCCTACTGCAGCCAGACTTGCTCGTTTTCCTGTTGTCCAGAAACCTCCGCAAGACGTGCACGATCATTTTCTTGTTGTTGAGAAACCTCTGTAAGACGTGCACAGTGGGATTGATGATGACAGTTGCGCATCGGGCAGTGGCGGATGACATGGCCGGGGGGTACCACAAAAGAGGCAAAGGCTATTGTCACGTCGATGTTGCCGTTGGGCATCGGTTAATGGTTGGAACCGAGCATGGGCGATCTCAATTGGGGTACAAGGATCAACCTCCATCGGGGTATGAGTACTATTGGAAGATGGCAGTCGTGGCGTGCTTGGCGAAACTGATATGTATGGCCTTGTGAGTGGAGTATTGCGGGAGGAAGATGGAAAAACTTGATTCCTCCATTCCTCTTGTCGAAGCTCAAAACGATGATTATCACATTGAATGGCTTGGGAGATTACCTGGGACAATGATGTGGGCTCCGGAAAGTTTAAGAGAAGAGTCTTGATATCATTTCGGAGGCCTCGACGAAACTGGTCGCATAAAGCTTGCTCATCCCAGCTGACATCGCACACGATCTGGCGAAACTCTGAAGCATAAACGGAAGCTGAGAGCCTTGTTGTAAGGAATAGAGTTTCGTGAGTACTGTTCGTCGTCGATCTATCTCTCCGAATGTGGCTTCAAGCTCCGCAAGGAAGGTAGGAAAGTTGTCTAGGAGGGGTGATGAGGTCTCGATCAATGGTGCAAACCACGCTTGTGCCGGCCCAGAGGGAAGGTTGCCAACAAGGCCGACCAGAGAGACATCACTAGCATAACGTTGGGGTTGTAAGCGGAAGATAAGCCAAATTTGATTGATGAAGCCATGAAGATGCGCCCTCGAGCCGTTGAATTTGTGTAGTAGGCTGACGTTAGGTTCGAGGACATATGAATGGGAAGAGGAAGGGGTTGGGTTAGATGCGGACGGAAGGTGAGGCTCAACGGGTGAAGGATTGTTGGCTGTGCTATTTTGAAGCTCTCACAATGACTGACGAAGGCTTTCATTTTCTAATTGAAGTTGCTCCAAGGCTGCCATTACTTGGTTTAAGGCCGAGTCAGACATGGTAATAAGAAGGGAAGGTGAACAAACTATCACGGACATAGACGAGGGCAAGGACAAGTAGGCGAGCTCAATATTAACAAAGAGAGAAAGATAGATATATAGATAGAGAGGAGCATAGACAAGAGAACAAGAGAGAGAGAGAGGGTAGAAAAAAGAGCGAGAACTAAATTATGCATCCGTAACTGGTGTTGTTCACCTTGATTGTAATCAAGGTGCACCGAAGTATTTATACAAGAATGTGGTGGTATCCATGTAAGCTAGGAAACATCTAGAGAATGCATGGAAACTTCTAGAGAGTGCATGTCTATGCATTCTCTAGAAGTTTCTTGAAAGTTCTAGTGATTAACTTACAATGTAATAAGTTGAAACTTATACAATACAATAATGCATAGATGGAATATAGCTCAATTGGTAAGGTTGCCCAATACGACCAAGAGGTCATGGGTTCAACCCCTTACATTCCATCGTGTCTATGACACTAGGTATCTATATTTTAGAGCTAAAACAACATAGGGAGAATAAATTACGAAGTGTTAACCATAACCCTTTTACTATTCATCAACATGTAACTAGTGTAAATTTTCAGGAACATGTCTGTGGCTAACTATACAGGCCGGATCAAGGAGATCTGCGACTCCCTTACCTCCATCAATGTGACCGTCGAGGAGGATGAGAAGGTGCAGGTTTGCCTTTGGGGTTTGGTGTCGAAGTTCAGAGCATTCCGAATGTCTGTGACTGACATGTCCAGGACGAAATCTTGAAAGCAGCAAATCATGGGTCGAAAAAGCAAACATGATGTGAATCTCGAATGAATGTGGCAAGAGAGCACAACCGACGTGGCCATGTTGACATTGTGAGTGGATGATGTCACCACGGACTGCCAAATTATGATTTCAATGAGGAAATTGTTAAACTTAGTCCTGCGGCTCCGTCAAACAGTAGAGGCAAGAAAGAATACGCAAGGTGCATCCACAAGCTATCACAACCCATTTCACAAAGTCCGGGCTAAACATCATCATTAGAGAGACCTGCAACTGCCTCAATGTCGCAACTTGGAAAGCGTGCCCATTTTGGCTCTACATGGCAGACACCCAATCCATTCGGCCTTTGGGATTGTTGCAAAAACTTGGAATCGTTGTAGGCGACCATCCGTTTAAAATATCGGGTGGTTTTACCTCTGGTTGCACCGCGAGAGTACCCCATATTATTAGGAAGACCATGGTTGCGCTCGACGAATATTAAACAAAATTGGCAACATAATAATATTAGCTTTCGCCGCGACCGAACCAAAATTCGGGTGCCAATTTAAGAAAGTGCGTCAACAACGAAAAAGCTAACCCCATTGAGGAAGAAATCCACATGCTAGAAGGCCTAGATGATGAAGAAGTGGACAATTACCTCGACGAAAACCCGTGGATCATACCCCTGTCATACCCCTGTTCAAAACCGATGCGTACTCCAAAACCATGATGGCCGAAGAAGACGGGTGTGAATTGGACACGGAGTCGGTCATAGAGCTCCGACGAGCACAAGAAGGATTCGACCGCAAAATGGAGGTGTCTCAGTGAGTCATGACTTCGGCATTAGTAGAAATCAAATTCGGAAATACCGAAGAACCGCAACCAGTGTCCATTGCAAAGTATTTACCGACCTCAGAAAAAACGACCATGATCGAGCTGGTACGGGAATACAAGGATGTTTTTGCTTGGTCACACAAAGATATTAATGGGCTTGACCCAAAATTTTACCAGCACGAGATACATCTCTCAACAAACATCAAGCCCGTCCAACATCATCGATACCTAATGAATCCGAATTACGTGGTTTGCGTAAAGGAAGAAATCGACAAATTATTGAAATTTGGATTTATTCGACCTATCAAGAAGGCGACCTGGCCGAGTCCGATCGTCATAGTTCTAAAGAAGAACAGGAAAATTCGGGTGTGCGTCGACTACAGAAAATTGAATACCATGACGATCTTTGCCGCGTTTCCTCTAACATTCATAGATGGGGTGTTGGAAGGTATAGATGGTCATGAGATGTACAACTTTTTAGATGGCTTCAATAGTTACAACTAGATTTGAACCCTAACGATCAAGAGAAGACAGCGTTCGTAAAAGATTGGGGTGTGTTATTCATTGTCATGATGATGTTTTGCCTCAAAATTGCGCTAGCGACATTTCAAAGAATAGTCACAAAAAGATTCGGCGAGTACATACTAGCTTTTATGCAAGTATTTCTCGACGACTTTGCAGTTTACAGCACACGGAGTGAACATCTTTGGCACTTGCGGTTATTTTTAGAGCTATGTAGATCAACGAGGCTTAGCGTCAATCCGGCCAAGTGTGCTTTCAGAGTGACAAGTGGCACATTCTTAGGCCATATAGTGAGAAACGAAGGCATTGGAGTGGAACTGGGGAAAATCAAGGAAATAATCGAGGCACCGGCCCCAAAAAAAGCAAAGCCTTGAGTCAATTCTTAGGACAGATTCGACGGCATAGTCGGATGCTGCGTTATCTCGCTGACTTTGCTACGTCTCTACACCTAGTGGTACATCACAGGTCGTTCAAATGGATAGAAATCAAGGAAAAGGCATACATGGCTCTGAAAGTCATGTTGATGCAAGCACTAGTCGTCCAACCCCCGGACTAGACACATCCATTCCATGCGTTCGTCGATGCATCAGATATTGCAATCAACATTGTATTAATGTAGCTCATCGAGCCGAACTAGTATCGGCCAGTGTCGTGAAGAATTTCGGCTAGAGGCGGAAACCGGGAAACATTGGCTACATCGGCGGGGTGCAGCGTGTGTACGCACCCATGTACATTTAGTGTGAATATTGAGGGCGCCTTTATGGCGCGAAGAGTAGTAAAGTCGGGACAGACGATCCCATGTAAGTCGAGATTTATCCCACATTGTAACGCATCCCTCTCCTTGTTCTATAAAAGGAAGGGAACGCCCTTTGTGAAACGGTTGCCCATTTTGCATTCGAGGGTATACCGTTAGGTTTAGGGTTAGTTTCTTCTTCTTCTTCTTTTCCCCCTTCGTGTTCTGCTTAGGGTTTGCTTTGGCGGCCTCTTGTGCAAAACCCCGCTCGGCGCGATGAGCCGAGAGCTCCCCGACGGCGGCTTGGCAGCAAACGACTACTGTAACCTACCTCAGTCCGGCTCGAAGCTGGGAATGTATTCTTCTTTTATATATATACATTTCCGTCTGTCTGTGTATATTCGTGTCTCTGTTGGTGTCGGGTGCTCCCCCTTTCCTGCGTTTCCTGTACATAAGGGTGTGAGTCGGGTCGGCATGTGTGTGTGTGTGTGCGTGAGTCGGTGTTAAGAGCGCGCTCCCTCTCTTTCTCTCTCTCTCCCTTCGGTCGCGTCCGGTGTTCTTCTGGGATCCCCCAGAAACGGTGAAGCACGACTTCCTACGCTCCATCACTCCCTAGTCCAAGACCCCATGGTCCCGCCTTTCTCCACGCACGCGCGTTACAACACGACATCTTTGGTGAACCCGACGTGAAAGGCGGCAAGGGAGGATGGAGTCGGAAGACGACGACCTTGCGGAGATGGTAGCCGAAGTGGTGTTGGAGTCGGCATGAGTGGTGATGAGGCGAGAAGCAGCGCAACAGGCAGTTGAGCGAGTGGTCGAAAGAGTCGACCGTTTCAACGGGGACAAAGTCCCATCTTACTTGGAAGCCTACAACGCGGAAATGGAGGAGCGTGGCATAGACGAGGCATTGAGGCTGGAGTTCTTCTGTCGGGTCGTAGCTGTCCGGATGCATGCGAAAATGAAGGAGCTCCGTGAGGCTCATAGTTTGTGGGAGGCCTTCAAAGAGGCGCTCCTGAAGGCATACAGAGGACGGCGGAAGAGCCGGGGACGGCACGACTTTGACCAGTGGGTAGCATCGGCTAAGACCCACCGGGGCGCGGCCAAGGCGTTTCGAGAGTTTGAGTGGCGGCTTGCTCGGCTCCCGGAGCGGGAACAAGGTTTGGTGGGGGCGGACAAGGTCCTATTGTTCGTTAGGTCGATCGACTGAGCGGAATGGGAGGCCATCGGGATTGAGCTCGAAGACGATGATGGAGCAAATGGGCTTACGGAGGACTGGTCAAAGGTCGGAAGGGTGTGCCAACGGCTAGACGACGAGCGAGTCGAGAAGGCTAAGAGGAAGGTACACGACGGTGTGCCATCACAGCGGGAAGAGGCTGAATGACAAAGAGAGTCGGCAAGGGTCGGCGTTGGGGCCAGGATTGCGGAGGCGTACGCGTCCCTCGAGGCGATGCTCGAGGAAGAGGAAAGATGGAGGCCGCAAGCCGAGACTGAAAAGACCGACTTGCCCCACGCGACGGCGGAAGACCGGTACCATGGTACCACGGGAGAGGGTGCGGAACAAAACGCCCTCTCGACTTGCAGAGATAGAACGGCCAAGGACGAGGCCGAGATACCGATCGCGGAATCGAAATGTTGGGACCAGCGGTTTCGGACGTGTCAGCCCGAGATCCCGGTCATCGGAGAAACAAGCCCAGGTGGGGCTTGCGTGATCGGTAAGAAGACGACCGCCGACCACGAAGAGTCGGTGGCTACGGACAAGGGCGCGAAACGGACAGACGATTCTTTGTGTCTTCCCACACTTGCTCCCGAGACGATGGCAGTCGGGCCTGAGTGCCAACGTGAGTCCCAAGCGGAGGAAGGCGGCAGCGAAAGGCCAAGAATCACCGGCGACATTATACGGGGAGGGAGCGGACGAAAGCCCACGGACCCAATTCCGGAGAACTCGGCATTCGGGCCCGTATGCCCATGTAAGACCGAGGAGATGGATGGCGGTACTGAGGAGTCCTGGCACGATGCCAGTGAAGATGGATGGGAAACGGCCCACGAGGAGGCCGAGGACGGAAGCAACACGAGAAGATCGGCATTCCGATTCGTATGGAGCAGAATCTGGTCGTGGATCGTCCGATCGGGGCCGGATTCGGCATGAAGGTGCCGATACGAGAGAGGGTGCGGGACGAGCCGCCCTCTTTTACATGGGGAGAAAGACCGACCGGGCGAAGGTCGAGAGTTGGAACGAGAATGAGAGCCGGTCCTATGGAGTTCCTCTAACCGAACTGGCTGCCAGCCCGAGTGCCGGCATAAGTCTGTAAACGTGAGTGTTTGCGGAAGCATAAAACAGAGAACAACACAGAGAGAGAGAGAAAGAGAGAGAGAGAGAGAGAGAGAGAGAGAGAGAGAGAGAGAGCAGAACGTAATTTCAAAATTATATCAAGACTCTATACATACACACTGTGCTAAGTAGCACTATTTATACAAGTCCTCTTGGGACTGACAGAAGTACCATGTACTTCAATGCTCACACGAGCATTTGACACTTACTACGAGACTACATATACCTAGTAGTCTATCCTATTCTAGGCTTCCGATTGGACTGCCGGTTACGGATTGCACCCGGCCTCCACTGCTTGCCGGTTCGGTTGCTCACCGTCATACTGATCCGTTTCACCCGATCCGTCTTGCTTACCGGCTCCGGCTTATTCAGCCGATCCGGCTCCAGTTGAGCTTGCCGCTCAACACTCCCCCTCAAGCTCAACCTGAGGTGGGGTCGTAGTGTCGACCTCTGTGGCAGTTGGTTCTTCCAACCGACTTCTCCTGGCTTCACTCCGCCTTGCTCGCGCTCCTCGTCCGGTCCGGTCCTGTTTGCCGCGACCCCTTTGGTTCTGCGCGCCTCGACCCTCTCGGTCGGCATGTCTGCTCAATAGGCCCATCTCAGCACTCACGTTGTTGTGACTCCGGCGCTTGCCGATCTGTCGGTTCTCCCACGATGGCATCGACTTCCGTTGTGTCCGTGTCCCCTTGGCCTTCAGTCGATCCGTCTTATCCGGATCCATCTATTGATACGAGTCAGCTGTCTCCGACTCGTTCCAGCTCTTGTCCGAATCGGTACACTCCGATTCGACTTCCGGCGTCAGGCCTCTCACCACATCGGACCACTTCCAAGTCTTGGCCTTCTCCATGCTTCCCTCGGCTTCTTCAGTCGGTGAACCGAAATCGAATTCTTCATTCGACTCTGTATCATGGTCAGTACCGTCGTGATGACCTCCGCAGAGCATGCGCTTCTCTTCCTGAGTGCACAACTCTTCTTCACAGCCGCTTGCTCCGACCTGTTCGGATGTGTCGACTTCCTTCGTCGACTCGGCTTTCTTCATCTTCTTGTCTCCTCTTCTTCCGGCTCTCCTCTTACCGACGGGTTCAACAGGTTTTTGGCCTTTGCCCGTTTCGGTAGAGACTTTGCCCTTGCTTCTCCCACTCAAGTGCGGCACATCGAGATGCTGAATACCAAGCATGTCGGTAAAGTGTTGCAACTTGTCCAATCCGAGCGGCTTGGTGAAGATGTCGGCAACTTGCCGATCCGTATGAACATACCGTAGGTCAACTTCACCGTTCAGGACCCGCTCACGCACGAAGTGGTAGTGCACCTCGATGTGCTTTGTGTGAGCATGGAACACAGGGTTCTTGGCGAGCTGCAGGCTACTCATGTTATCGCAGTAAATCGGGATCGGGGTCGGTACCTCGATCCTCAAGTCTCGCAGCAGTCGCCGAAGCGAGATGGCTTCACAGGTGGCAACGGTAGCGGCCCGGTACTCAGCCTCAGTGCTTGACAAAGCCACTGTGGGCTGCTTCTTGCTGCTCCACGCAACGGCCGCGCTACCTATGGAGAACATGTATCCGGAAGTGGAGCGGCGATCAGACGCATCGCCGGCCCAGTCAGCATCTGTGTAACCGACAAGCTCTTCGGGTATACCTTGCCGGTATAGCAGTCCCTGGTCCTTAGTGCCGCTGACATACCGTAATATTCGTTGCACGCACTGAAGGTGCTCCATGGTCGACTTCTGCATGAACTGGCTTACCATGCCGACCGGATAGCTGATGTCGGGTCGGGTGATGGTTAAGTAGATCAGGCTTCCGACAACCTGTCGGAACCGTTTCTCATTGCAGGCCGGTCCAGGGGTGTGGAGACAGGTCGGCAATCCGTCATGCCGAACTTATACAACATATTCAACACGTAATGTCGTTGTGAGAGCAATATGCCGTCGGGGGTCCGGATCACTTCGATCCCAAGAAAATAATGAAGGTCCCCCAGGTCCTTCATTTCGAATGCGTCCGACAACTGGGACTTGACGCGGTTGATTTCGGGAAGACCCGGTCCGGTGATGACTAAATCATCCACATACAAGAGTATACATACCGGACCGTCAGAGCCTTGTCGGATGAACAACGAAGAGTCCGACTTAGAGACAGCAAACCCCAGCTTACGCAACCGGTGCGTGATCTTCGCGTTCCAAGCTCGGGGGGCTTGCTTCAAGCCGTAAAGCGACTTCTTCAGTCGGCATACCGCCGATTTGTTCATCTCCGATTGAAATCCGGGGGGCTGAGTCATAAAGACTTCTTCTTCAAGCTCTCCTTGAAGGAAGGCGTTCTTCACATCCATCTGGTGAAGATGCCACCCCCTTGCCGCAGCAACCGCCAGTACCACACGAACCGTCGTCATCTTCGCCACAGGAGCGAAGGTCTCGTCGTAGTCGATTCCGTGGGTCTGCGCGTATCCCTTCGCCACTAACCGGGCTTTGTACCGGTTAACAGAACCGTCCGCGTTGTACTTGACCTTGTGCATCCGATCGGTTTACAGTGACAGGGAGGATCAACTAGATCCCAAGTTTCGTTGGCATCGAGTGCCCTCATTTCTTCGTCCATAGCGGTACGCCAATTTGCGTCCCTTGCCGCTTCTGCGTAGCTCTCCGGCTCACGCACTTCTGTCACCTTAGTCATGTACGCATAATGATGCGCCATGTATTCATTGTACCCGTACCGCACGACGGGATCCTTCTGATGGGTTGATCGGCGCAACGCACCGTCACCTGAATTGAGGCCCTTCTTGGCCAGTTCGGTCTTCGTTGCTGAAGATCTGCCTTTCTCCTTTCCAGAGTCGGATACGCACCGATCCGACTCATTGTTGCCGGTTTCGAATTCCGGCATCTTCCTCTTCCCCTTCTCTTTGCGCGTGGACCGTTTCCTTGGTTCCTTGCGCGGGGAGAGCACGGCAGAGTCTCCACCACTTGCCGTCTCTTCATCTGACTGGTCCAACCGACTCCGTCGCTCGTTCGGTCCACTCAACCGCAACGATTCCGGACTCTCATCTTGAGTCCCAGCTTCATCATCCTCTTCCAAGGCTGATTCAGGCTCACTGGCCTGATCTTCTGGCATTGGGTCAGGATCGGAAGTCGGAGTCGGTACGGAGTACCAGGATGTTGATTCGTCGAACTCGACATCCCGGCTAACTCGGACTTCCTTCGTCCGGGGGTTATAGCACTTATACCCCTTTTGCTCTTCAGCATAGCCGACTAGGATGCATTTTTCCGATTTTGCATCCAACTTTCTCCGCTTCTGATCCGGCATATGCACATACGCTATGCTGCCGAATATCCGAAGGTGTCTCAAGTTCGGCTTGCGCCCGAAATACAGCTCATGAGCTGACACCTTATCACCAATGCGGTTTTGTATGTAGGCGGCTGAACTCTCGTCGAATTCCCTTCTGCTGCAGATAACTAGTGAATTGGCCGGAAAAATATTCCTTTCGGCCATCCGACCGAAGGCATTTGATCTTCCTCTCCGATTCCCGTTCCACCATCTTCTAGAGGCTCCGGAAACAGTCGAAGACTTCGCTCTTCCGCTCAATGAGGTAGATCCAAGTATGCCGAGTATAGTCGTCGATGAAGGAGACGAAGTATCGGCCCCCACACTTTGTGCCGGTCCCCACACATCCGAATGGAGTAGATCGAGCTTGTTACGGCTCCGGTTCCGTTCGGTGGGGAATGGAAGCCGGTGTTGCTTCCCAAGTTGGCAGGCTTCACAAATTTCGGCTCTCCGGCCGCTGAACTTCGGCAAACCGAAAACGACTTGTTTCGTTTGCAGATCTTAAAGCCTCCAGTAGTTGACGTGGCCTATCCGCTTGTGCCACAGGTCGATGTCCGACTCGACCTTCTGTCGTTTCGCGAACAGAGCGGTGCCAAAGTCATTGGTGTTAAGAATAAACATCCTCCCGTCTCTGCGCCCTTGTGCAATGACTTCGCCCTCATCCTCAATGAAGCACCCGAGGTGCGTAAACCGCACCTGCATCCCCTGGTCGACAATCTGACCGACGGACACCAGGTTCTTCGTGATTGTCGGAACGTGTAATACATTTATCAGCTTCCCTTTCTATCTGACATGGCTTAGAGGGACTTCTCCAACGTGCACGATTGGGTGAGGAGTGTCGTCTCCGGTTTCGACTACTCCTGGTTGATCCGGTTTCTCCAGAAAGGAGAACCACTCTTTGTGGCTTGTCATGTGGTTCGACACGCCGGAATCAACATACCACACTTCCTCCGTTTTGGAAGTGGTCTTCTTCATTGAGTTTGCCTTGTGATTCATCACCAAGGTTGGCCCCTTTCCGGCCTTTCCGGTTCCGGATCCTCCTGATCCGTTTGCGTAGTGCAAGTTTTGCCGGCCATCCTTACCGGTCTTGCCGGATCCGGATTTGTCCGAATCTGCACGCTTTCTCCAACACTCGCTTTCCCTGTGGCCTTTTTTGCCACAGTACCAGCATTCCGTAGCGGATTTGTCTTGCCGGCCTCCGGCACCGCCTTGACTCCCCCTGCTTGTGGAAGTCCCGGAACTGCTGTCGGCACGCTCATAGTGCCTCCGTTCCTGCTCTTGCCGGCCGCCTCTATTGCGTGCCGACCCACCTCT
Organism: Azolla caroliniana; assembly: GCF_043228905.1. Taxonomy (NCBI): domain Eukaryota; kingdom Viridiplantae; phylum Streptophyta; class Polypodiopsida; order Salviniales; family Salviniaceae; genus Azolla; species Azolla caroliniana. The sequence goes on along the minus strand of NW_028230449.1, from coordinate 8,322,881 downwards.
TCTACCACACCCATGGAGCCAATCCGTTCCCGTGTACAACATTCGGTTGTCCGGGGATGCACTGGTAGATGCACTAGCGTGGTTCTCCTCTACAAGGAGCATCGACTATAAGTCTAAGAATGAGGGGGTATTCTCCCTTGTACACACCGCAGTCTGGAACGCTCCGAACTTGGACGCCAGGCCTCCGAGACATACCTGCACCACCTCGTCTTCCTCTACGGTAACATTGATAAAGGCGAGTGAGTCGCAAATCTCCTTTATCCGGCTCGTGTAGTCTGCCACGGACATGTTCTTCTGTCGAACATTGCTCAACTCCTGTCTGAGTTGCAACTTCCGGGCAGTGGTGCTTGCAGCGAAAACCTTTTTCAGGTTCCCCCAAGCATCCTTCGGTGTCTTGGCATCACGGATGTGGCTAAGCAGCTGATCGCCGACACTGGACGCGAAGCAGTACATCACCCTGCTTGCCACCTGTTCCCATACCGGGAAGTCCTTGTGTGCCGAGTCTAGCGTCGCATCATTCGCTCCTTCGACATAACTCCAATACCCGTGTCCAAGCAGGTACTGGTGCATCTTGTAAGACCAGGATGCGTAGTTGCTCCTGTCGAGCTTCTCCACCTGGAGCGACGTAGCCATGCCTCTGTCCATGTCTTCTACTGTGTCTGTTTTCGACCTGTTAGGGTTTTCTTCTCAAAAGTAAATGTATGCAGCAGAGGTTCTCAACCCTCGCGCTCTGATACCATGTAAACGTGAGTGTTTGCGGAAACGTAAAACAGAGAGCAACAGAGAGAGAGAGAGAGAGAGAGAGAGAGAGAGAGAGAGAGGAGAACGTAATTTCAAAATTATATCAAGACTCTGTACATACACACTGTGCTAAGTAGCACTATTTATACAAGTCCTCTTGGGACTGATAGAAGTACCATGTACTTCAATGCTCACACGAGCATCTGACACTTACTACGAGACTATAGATACCTAGTAGTCTATCCTATTCTAGGCTTCCGATTGGACTGCCGGTTACGGATTGCACCCGGCCTCCACTACTTGCCGGTTCAGTTGCTCATCGTCATACCGATCCGTTTCGCCCGATCCGTCTTGCTTACCGGCTCCGGCTTATTCAGCCGATCCGGCTCCGGTTGAGCTTGCCGCTCAACAAAGTCCTATAGGAGAGATCGGTGGCGACAGGAGAATGGGACCCGGCAATTCAGAGAAGGACGAACGGACCCGGACGAGAACCGGGCGGAGCGGACTCCCGGATGACCATTCCGGGAGGGAGGAAGAGAGCAGGCCTATGGAGAGGCCGAGGAGACGGTACGCCGGTACCACGGGAGAGGATGCGGAACAAAACGCCCTCTCAGCATGCGGAAAAGGACGACCCGGGACAACGTCGGGACTACAAATCGGAGGCCCATGGAGGATCCTTCACACCAGTTCTAGAGACTTCGGCAGTCGACAACGCGGTCGACGTAAGACCAAGATACTGACGGTGGCGGCGAGGTGACGAAGGAAAAGGGGCTACGGACGGGCGGTCTACGGAGGATCCTTCACACCAGTTCTAGAGACTTCGGCAGTCGGCAACGCGGTCGACGTAAGACCAAGATACTGACGGTGGTGGCGAGGTGACGAAGGCAAAGGGGCTACGGACGGGCGGTCTACGGAGGATCCTTCACACCGGTTCTAGAGACTTCGGCAGTCGGCAACGCGGTCGACGTAAGACCAAGATACTAACGGTGGCGGCAAGGTGACGAAGGCAATGGGCGTAAGGAAGTCCAGTCCTACGGGATCCCCACACTTAACCAGAGACTCCAGCAGCTCGGCCAACGCGGCAACATGAGACCGAGAGAGAAGGTGGTGGCGGCGGGAAACGGGACCCGACTACGCGGAAGACACGAGGAGAGTTTGGGAGGGACTCAAACAAAAGACACCCGAATTTCGGCAAGCATAGAAACGGAGTCCGATCCTATGGGACCCTCACACTGATCCGGAGACTCCGGCAGTTCGGCCAACGTGGCAACATGAGACCGAGGTAGAAGGACGGTGGTGGCAGGGAACGGGACCCGACGACACGATGTTTCGGAAGGAGCCGGTAGGGGCAAACACAGGGAGGTGTGTCAGGCCGGAAAGGCACACCTGGGACGGAATAAGAGTCTCGCAAGTGGCCATCGCGGGCTGGATCAAAGCGTGACTACGGGACAGTGTTCGGCACGGGCGGTGCCGAACGAAGGAAGCGAAAGATGGCACAAGAGAGGTGTCGGGAACGAGGTGACAAGTGCCTAGTGGACTGCACAGGGTCGGAGTCAGGGGATGGCAAGAGAGGCCGGAGGAGGATCCTCCACACTCGCTTCGTAGATCTCGGTAGCTTCGTCAAAGTAGCGAAGACTGACACGGCAAGCCGGGATGACAAGCTGGTGGGGGCGAGGGGACGATGGCAAACGGAAGACTCGGGACCTGTTGCAGCAGCACAAAGACGGGAAGGGCCAAGCGGGCCGCTACGGGCGTTCTTCAAGCGGAGGACATCGGACATACGACGGGAAGCGGGGCGTTCATACGGCCGAACAAGGGCCAACGGAAGTACGCGTACTACGGAGATCGCGGCAGAGGACCCATCGACAGGTCGAACGAGCCTACAGGGAGGTAAGCGCGAAGGAAGAATCGAAGCCGACGGATCAAACTGGCAGCGAGCCAGGATGCGGATCACGGAAGACTGGTTTCTCATCGGCCGAAATCTCTCACCCCTCAACCGAACTTGACAAATACCGGTGGATATGCGGTTAGGTGGGGGCGGATGTCGTGAAGAATTTCAGCTAGAAGCGGAAACCGGGAAACATTGGCTACATCGGCGGGGTGTAGCGTGTGTACGCACCCATGTACATTTAGTGTGAATATCGAGGGCGTCTTTATGGCGCCGAAGAGTAGTCAAGTCGGGACAGACGATCCCATGTAAGTCGGGATTTATCCCACATTGTAACGCATCCCTCTCCTTGTTCTATAAAAGGAAGGGAACGCCCTTTGTGAAACGGTTGCCCATTTTGCATTAGAGGGTATACCGTTAGGTTTAGGGTTAGTTTCTTCTTCTTCTTCTTCTCCCCCTTCGTGTTCTGCTTAGGGTTTGCTTTGGCGGCCTCTTGTGCAAGACCCCGCTCGGCGTGACGAGCCGAGAGCTCCCCGACGGCAGCTTGGCAGCAGACGACTACTGTAACCTACCTCAGTCCGGCTCGAAGCTGGGAATGTATTCTTCTTTTATATATATACATTTGCGTCTGTCTGCGTTTCTTGTACATAAAGGGCGTGAGTCGGGTCGGCGTGTGTGTGTGTGTGCGTGAGTCGGTGTTAAGAGCGCGCTCCCTCTCTTTCTCTCTCTCTCCCTTCAGTCGCTTCCGGTGTTCTTCTGGGATCCCCCGGAAACGGTGAAGCACGACTTCCTACACTCTATCACTCCCTAGTCCAAGACACCGTGGTCCCGCCTTTCTCCACACACGCGCGTAACAACGCAACACCGGTCTACTACACAAGTTGAAAGCTCTCGACTATTGAGCCAAATTACTCGACAACCAAACGCGATGCATTAGGTATGATTTATAGTATACATAAGTTTCAACACTACCTACTTGGCCAAAAGTTCGTGTTCCATGTGGACCATGCGGTCCTCCTCTACTTGGTATCTAAACAATCCCTCACAGGCAAATTGGCATGATGGACGCTGGTACTTCAAGATTTCAAAATTGATATCCAACATAGGTTGGGAACTCAACATGCCATCATTGATTATTTAAGCCAAATCAAGACCGGAGAGGAAGCCGATGGCAACTATGACGATTTTCCGAATAGTGACGTATTGCAAATTTCTGCATCGGAGGCTGAAACAAACATGGTTTTACCGGACGACAAGTGGGTCAAAGAGATGATTCATTTCTTAACCACAGGATTGAAGAAAAGAAGTGGTTGGTCATTTGCAGCTAGAACTTTTGCCTCTTAGAAGGGGCGCTCTACCACAAGGGCAGTGACGGAATCTGGCATTGATGTGTCCACAACGACGAAAAAGCAACCATTCTCTACGAGGCGCATTGCGGTGTGGCAGTGGGCACTACGTCAGCGACACAACAATGTGGAAGGTATGGCAAAGTAGCCTCTAGTGGTGGACAACATAGAAGGATGCGAACATATATTGTCGATAGTGTGACTTCTGCCAGGGAATGGGCTAGCCGATCGAGCACCCTTGCATGCCCCACAAACCGGTGTTGCCCTTGGAACCATTCTAGAAATGCAGCCTGGAATTTGTCGACCATTTCACCTTGGTAGTGGCACAGACGGGGAATAGATACATCCTCGTCTGCATTGTGCAACAACACGGCGTCGTCCACAACAGAATTCTTATACGAGAACATCTGGTGTCGCTTTGGATGCCCCATCAAGCTTATCAGTGATCAAGGGGCCCCTTTCATCAACAAGGTGGTAAGCAAACTCACTGAGCACTATGTTGTGGTACAGATGAAAAGTATCCCCTACTATCCCTAGGTGAATAGACTCGTTGAATAGACGAAATAAAACTTTACAGAATATCTTGTCAAAGAAAATCGTCAATGAAAATAGGACAGATTGGGATACGAAGCTCCAAAACGCTTGATGGGCTTATCGAATGAGTTTTATGACCAATATCCAGTAGATGCCATTCAGATTAGCATTCGGCCTTGAGCTAGTCATCCAAAGTAGGGAGTCAGAGCAGGTGCAGATTCAACAACTTTTGGAGTAGGGGGAAGATCGGATTGTTACCATGGCTACCTTGGGGCAAGAGCAAAGACGTTGGAAGCCATTTTCGATAGGCATCGGAAAAGGAATGAAAAGGCATTCGAAATCGGCAAAGTTGTACTCCGATTGCGATGGTCAAGCCCATATTTGGATAACGGACATAAAAAATGGCACATTCAAACTCAAAACATTAGCTGGCGATGTGCTATCGATGAAAGTCAACAGATTTTGGCTAAAATCGTTCTTGGGGCCCACACCACCGAACCCGTTTTTGAAAACACTCACTACTACACTACTCCCCGCCAAATCAACCTCGTGGGATGGACCCCACTCCCCCTTATAAATAAAGGGAGGCTTTAATGTACCATTACTGTAACACGATTGTACCTTATCATTTTTAATTGAAAGAAAAAAATGAAAAATGAAAAATGAAAAAAGAAGAGGGCATTCAGAACTATTTAAAGACCCTTTTCATGTAGACACGTAGTCCAAGAAAGCAAGTAACTAGTTGTTTACAAGTGTGGCTCCATGGCTCAAATTAGAAAAGGATGTCCCTCGCCTAGACTCACAAAAAGAAGGCCTGACGATATTCTCACCTATTTCGTGAACAGAATAACGAAGAGCTTAGAGCAGAAAACCTTCTTGCTCCCCTCGCTCTTCCCCTTCAACCCATTCTCGCTCTCTGCGAACAACTAACCCCTCTACAGATCTCGACCCTCCTCTAGCCATGGCCATCGACGGTGCCCTTGCCCTTAGACAGTGGCTCATCGACCAAGGCTTACCACGATGCATCCGAATCACCGAGACCAAACACCACCCCAATACCACGACATCGGCGCAAAGATTAACGTGGACACCATCACCAATGCCATGATCAGGAAAAAGCTGGACCTGAATCCACTCCGCAATCGATGCTTTGACATTCCTCCAACCGTAGTGTTGGAGAAGTATTTTGGGGAGTATTCGGCCTCCGCCAAGGCCCCAAACATATTCTTCTGGGATGTCACCAAGTTTATGTTGGAGGTCGCCTATGTGCATCCTAAATCATATGGGATGCCAAAGCACAAGGGAGGAGTAATCATCACGATGTACGAGGACGCTCCAATCGATTGGAGGTGTGTCACAGGTGTGTCCTTACGTGCCAGACTCCTCGCTCTTTAGGCGGGGAAGAAATTGCTTCCCATCATTCCACAATACTTGATAGTATTGTTCCCACCGGCTGCAGAACTTCTGATTCCAATCATGTCCAGCCTAGCACCACCCCAACCGCTAGTCTCCGGCCGGAAGATATGTCTTGGTGAGCTTTGAACAACCGAATGGGATGACTACGAAAGCAAACGATCTCAACAAGTCGTGCCCTTTGGCTTGAAAAAATCTACAACCATCACCACTACCACCACAATTCAACAGACGGAGTTAGCAGAGCTTGATAGGTAGCAGTGCGAACAATAGCAAGAGGAGTCTCCCTGAAGCCCCAAATTGAAACGCCACCGTCTGGATGGGAAAAACGGCCAAGGATTGGCAAAAAACGCAGAGACAAAGCCAACCACAGAGGCACCAGTTGAGTCGACAACAATAGTCGTTCCAGATTTTGCAAAGGAACGACTCTCAGTGGGAAGCTTCAATGGGGCCAAGGGTTCGTCATCAAGAGAGCAAAGTCCTCGCGTATCGGGAGATTCCAGCAGTTGCACAGGAGTTCGCGGCCATCCTCCAGTTCGGCACAATGTTCGAACTCGTGGAATTCCTCGCCACACAATAGTTCGCGGAAGTCCAACGCATGGACAAAGAGCATGTTGAGTGGCAGATGTTCCAGCATGAGATAGCTGGATTGATAGAGCCTGAAGAAGAAGAGACCATAAGCAAAATCGGCCAAAAATGGCATGCGGACGGAGGGCACATGGCAATCTAGTTGCCAACCTTAAACATGGCCCTGGTCAAATTCCACCAGGCATTGGCGCTGGTGCACCTTGGAGGAAAGGATACATTGAACGGAGAAGGAGACGAAGTGATAACTACAGGAGATGCAGAATTCTACCGCCAAACTAGAACTGCAACTCCAAGATGCCAAATGAGCTACCTCCACGGAAGGCCCACCCATAGAGGAAAGTTGGGAGTTACGTGAGGTAGAGGCCCACCAGGCGTTAACGGCAAAAGCTAAGAAACCAGTACCAAATGCCGAATCATAAATAGAATGTCTCCGATCCGAGCTTTGGTAATCATCGGACTGAGAAATGAGCGTTCAAGCTACGGCCTGGAAATAGGTGAAGGCGTCTGAGGACAAGCTGGAAGCATTAATTATCACGCAAAACCAGACTTTAGCTGCCCTCGACGAACAAAAAAAGGCCACAAGACGGGCCAAGCAGAAGGAGTGGTACGAAGAACAAATTGCGGCCAACAGAAAATTGGCGGAGGAAACATGGCCGAATCTGAGATGGTAGACTCGGAGCAACTGACTAATACATATGAGTCGGATTTGATAGACCTACAAAAGTCGATTGATGCAGTCGGTCGACCTTCAACAACTGATCAACATGTATGAACATGAGCCGAGTGAAGAGTCGGTAGAGACAACCAAACTGGAGCTGACAATGGGAGGTGGAATATATCCACTCATGCAAAGGAGAGCACCATCACGATATGCCAATCAATATGTTTTATTGATTGATAAAGATGAGCCAAAATGCTACAAGGAGGCCATGGAAGACGAGCGCAAGGAGTAATGGAAGAGTGCAATGCAAGATGAGGTAGAGGTACCAAAAGGTAAATGAGCCTTGAGAAACAAATGGGTGCTGAAAAATGGGGGAGATGATAGCTCACCTAGATACAAGGCCCAAGTTGTAGTAAAGGGGTTTCAACAGAAAAAGGGGTCAATTTTGACATCCATTCGATTAGTGCTAGGTATTGCTGCCACTATGAATCTGGGGATACATCAATTAAATGTCAAGAATGCATTCTTGTATGGGGAATTAGATGAAGAGATCTATATGTAGTAGCCTGAATGCTTTGTGGAGAAAGGAAAAGAGAATCTGGTGTCTTGACGAAGGAAAAGCTTCTATGGTCTGAAACAAGCTCCATGCCAATGGTACAAGAAGTTCGAATCCTTCATGTTGGGTTCCATAAAACACAAGTTGATCATTGTGTTTTTGTGAAAAGGTATGATGAAGGCGACTTCTTAAATCTTGTGCTATATGTTGATGACGAGCTCGAAGAAAGCCTAGGCAAGTCATTTGCTATGAAAGATCTTGGACCGACAAAGCAAATATTGGGGATGCACATAGTTCGTGACAAAATGAAGAACATGCTATGGTTGTCACAACAGAAGTATGTGACAAATGTTACCCGTAGGAGTGTAAGGGTCAAACACGATAAAGGGGTTTTGGTATATGTGCAATGTATACAACTGTGAGTGAGGATAAATATGTGTGTGAACACGTGCACAATTATGTGCATGCATACAAGAATGTAACGATCTTTTTCTAACATTCACATTATGTAACTGTTATATTATGTACTATATAAACCCCCTATGGGGCATGTAATGCAATATAGAACTTTTCCCTCTCATTTCTATGTCATTGTTTCTCTCTCTCTCTCTCCCTCACGCATAACCCCCTTGGGAGGGGGGTGGCTCCACCCCCCACTCATCAACAAACGACCGACCCTCCCTTGAGCAAAAGTCTCTCTCTCCCTCTCTACTCTTATGTGTCTGTGTGTTGGCGCAACTGAAGAAATGGTGGGTGTTCCATGAGAGGAGCTTCTTCAACTTCCCCTACCCCACCTTTCCCTTCCCTTCCCTTCCCTTCCCTTCCCTTGAGAGGAAGTCTCTCTCTCTCTCTCTCTAGAGCCCGACCTCCCTTGAGAAGACGTCTCTCTCTCTCTCTCTCTCTCTTCGCATATGTTGTTGTTGTAGTAGTAGTTGTTGTGTGTGTGTGCTTGTGTGTGTCTACAGGATACTCTCCCCACCCTCACTCTTCCTCTTTGTTTCAGTTGACACCCCTTGGAGAAGAAGTCAACAATGTGTCTCCATTCCGCCATATCCTCGACCTGAATCTCCAGTACTATGGAGAGGATCAAGTCTTCCCAATCTTTGCATGGGAGAGTGAGGAAATCTATGCAATCTCTCTCCTTTATAGAGAGCCCGATGCGGCAGATGGCTCTTTCCCTATTTTGTGGTCGGCGGTTCCCTTCCCCATCGGCATCGCCTCTACATCACAGTTAGGGCCTCGATCTCTCCCCTTGTTTTTTCGGTGCTGGGTATCCGATTGAGCTTCCATCGGCATAGCTAGCCAGAATCGGGATGAGAGTGAAGAATGAAAGACTCTTTCTCAAGTATCCAAAAGAGTTGTTAAAGAAAAAAATACAAAATATGAATGTTAGAAGCAAAGCCACATTGAAGTTGCAACTTCTTGCAACACACACAATCAAGTGCTTGCTAGTCATAAGATTACTTGTGATGCACATAATGAAAGCCTTGAATATTCACAAAAGTTTGGGAACAGAAGAATGGTTCCAAGGACTTTTAATAGCTCTTCAAACAAAGGGACTGGTGCTATTTCTAAAGAAAGGAACACCACTTTCCGAAGTAGCACTGCCTCCAATATTCAAGAAGATATACCCATGTTGAGAATCAAGCTCAACTTGGTCTAGTGTGTGAACTCACCTTAAGAGTGAATAGACACTCCATTAGTCAAGAGTCACCATTATGTCACCACTTTGTATTCTAGCATTTAGTATGAGTCATAGAATCATATTCTATGACACATAACTTATGAGCTTTCACATTCCCCATGCTCCATGAGTCTTGTAGTTAATGAAGAGAGAGGGTGACTATATAAAGTACCCTCCTCCCACCTTGTATAATGTTGAGTCTTTCTCCTTTGTTAATAGTTTTTACCTTGCGTATTCTCTGTGTCTTACTCGTCTCTCTTTCTCTCTCTCTCTCTCTCTCTCTCTCTCTCTCTCTCTCATACACACACACAATTCATATCTATTTCGCTGCACACAATCCATCTCTTGATTCTTTACATGGTATCAGAGCGATTTGGTAGCTCCATCTAACCCATTCGCGTGTGTTGAGCTCTACGCTGACGTTCAAGAAGAACCGGCTCATCGCTATCGTAGCTTCGCTACATAGTTCGCATTCGAAGAGAGAAGAAGAAGAAGAAGAATCGACATAATGAATACTCAAATGGGGAGTGCTCTCCCTATCGAGAAGTTGGATCGAAACAACTTCGCATCTTGGGAGGTACAAGATGCACCAATACCTTGTCGGACAAGGCTATTGGAGCTACATCAAAGGAGAGCACAAAGACCGACCCGCCGAAGTGACTCCCGAATATGCGACATGGAAGCAAGCCGCAAACCATGTGATGTATTGCTTGGCGACATGTGTTCATAATCACATGCTCGGCTACATTCGCGAAGCCAAGACGCCGAAGGAGGCATGGGAAAATCTACGAAAGATTTTCGCGGTGAACACAACCGCAAGAAGGCTTCAACTCCGCCAAGAGTTGAACAACATTCAACAAAGGGACATGTCCATCACGACATACACCTCGAAGATCAAGGAGCTTTGCGATTCACTCGGCTCGATAAGCGTAAATATCGAAGATGATGAGGTGGTGCAAATATGCCTCGGTGGCCTGGCACCACGATTCGACGCGATGCGAACCGCCGTTCTAGCACGGGAGAAATCTCCCTCCTTCTTCGAGCTCCAATCAATGCTATTGGTTGAAGAAAACCATGTGCGTACAAGGAGACCATGAGTCGGAAGGCCACATGCTCTACACGCACTCGAACGGTGTCGTAGTGTAGGTTGCACACTATGTGGAAATTATATTTTTGTTCCTCCGGATAGAGAATGGAGTGCTCGGGGAGAACCGGAAGAAAACGGCATACCGGCAAGGAAGAAAACGGCATACCGGCAAGGAAGAGCCGGATAAAGAGACATAAATGTAAAAAGATAGGAAATACTCACTACTGCGCAGGGCGTGATTCGAACTCTGCACCTCCACGTTGACAAACCCCAACCTTACCATTACATTAAACTATCTTAAGTGTTCTAAATATAGATTTAATATGTATAAGACCTTTATTTATGCATACCTTTATTAAAAGGTAAATCGTGTATTTTTTTTAATATATGAAAAAGAAAAACGCGAGACACTAAAAATAACTCATGCACATCTAGCGTGCATGAGCCCTATACTTAGGAAATAAAAAAAAGCATCACATGCACATTTAGTGGACATGAACACTTTTTGTAAAAAAAAGAAAAGCATGAAGCCATGCTTAGCTCTTCTTTCCTTATATAAGGAGGAGAGAAATATGTAAAGGGTTGTTGGTTATTTGGATTAAGTATTAATCAATACAAAAATTATTCGTGGGATTCACGATTTATACATCTACTTCTCTCTTAACACCCTAAGTACCAATTAATATAGTATACTCGTGTGATTCACGAGTTTCTTATCTTTCTCTTCGCTATTTATTCATAATTAATCTTTATCTCACGAACTTCTTTCTCCTAGTCCAAGACCTCTGTGGTTCCCACCCGACTCACGCAACGATCCGGAGCCGAAAGGCACGACACAGTTGGTGAACCCGACGTGAAAACGGGTGGCAAGGAGATGGAGGCTCAACAAGCTAACAATATGATGGCGATGTTCGAACGGATGCTTCAAGAACAACGCACGATGTCGGAGATTTCGGCATCAGTAGAGCGGCTCGTGCAACGCAACGGGCAATTTAATGGTAAGGATGTGTCGCGATATTTGCAGGACTACAAGGCGGAGATGCTCCGGTGCCGGGCTTCGGAAGGACTGCAAGTGACATCCTTTAACCGGGTGGCGACCGACGGGCTTCAAGGGAGTATCCACGGGTTGCAACAACAAAATCCGACGTGGGAAGCATTCGAAGAGGCGTTAAAGACCACGTTTGCCATCGAGGACTCCTCCAAGGCAACGCGGAGGGGATTCGAGGATTGGGTGGAAACGTCAGGTAAGGGGCTGAAGGTCCTCGAAGTGTTTTCGGCATTCGAAAGTCGGTTCGGGAGGTTGTCCGCGAGAGATCAAACTATTCTTGCACCGGACAAAGTCATCATGTTTTTGCGAGCTGTGGACGTCCGGGACCGGAAAGATCTCGGAGTGCTTCTTGAGGACACGACCACCGAAAGCGGCCTCACCGAAACATGGGAAAGCGTGCGGGATATCGTCGCGTGGTACACGAAGAGGGGGCAATGGCTTGCCAACGAAGAAAAGAGGGTTTCGGAACCGATTCCGAAACCGAGAACGGGACTGGAAGACCATCAACCGAGGGCTCGGGAGATTACGGCCGAGAAGGGAGTCGACGCGTCTACGGTGGAGCAGCTGCTGAAGGAGATGGAGAATCTAAAGATCGCGATGGTGAAGAAGTCGGATGACCGCCCCACAAGCTCCAAATATACGGATCGACGGTGCATATGGTGCGATAGCGCCGAACACGATCGGAGGGATTGCGATGACCATAAGGAGGCGCTACGACGGGATCTCATCTACTACGAGGGAAACCGGATTCATTCGATGGACTCTCGGAAGCCACTCCGACCGAACTTCCGGAAAGGCGGCATGAAGAAGGTGCTCGAGGAGGAGTTAGCGGCAAGAAGAAACTATGCGACAACCGCGGGAATATGTGTCGGGGAGTCAACGGGAGCGAAGGCGTCTTTCTGGCCGGAGGTGCTAGGAAACACCGAGAAAACCGACTCCAACGATATCCGAAACACCGCGGAAGGCGTCCGGGAAGCTACGGGATGGGAGTGCCCTGTCGACAAGAATAGCATATACGCCCTGTGTCAATTACATGAGGTGTATGTGGACGAGAAACGACGGCGCACGGAGGATGCGGCCGGACCATCGAAGATACCGGAAAGCTGGAACTCCGGAGGTAAGGGAAAAGAAAAGGCGACTCCGGCATTCAAGCTCGCCTCGGACATAGAACAACAAACCGACTTGAAAAGAGTGTTCGAGGAAAGAATCTTGGATAGCCGGGTAGATTTTTCGCTGCGGGAACTACTCGGAATAGCGAAGAAGGAGTTTCACGATCTTCTCGTGGATCTCGTGAAAAGGAAGAGACAAAGTACGGAGGAAAATGCTCCAAGGGTGAATGCAAATACCGTTTCAACGAACGACACCGAAGTGGAAGGCGAAATTCCGAACTCCCACTATACAAGGCCACACTGGGCCCGTGCGACTACGGAGACTCCGGTCCGAATCGGCAACATCAAAGAACCCGTGCTAGCATTGATTGATCACGGATCGGAGATCAACTTGATGTCCAAGGAGTTCTACCGAAAGGGGAAGTGGCCTATAAACACCAACCATGGATGGAAGATTCGGGCAGCCACGAAAACGACAGAAGACCTATTTGCGGCTTGTCCGGATGTGACGGTAAAGATCGGGGATGTCGAAATTGACCAAAATTTCTTTGTGCAGGATGAGGTTTCACATTCTGTCATCCTCGGCCAACCCTTTATCACGGCTTCACGGATGGAGACGAAGGTGCTCGATAGTGGTGCGGCTTTTGCGCGAATTCGGAGCCAAAACGGAGGGAAATCCGTCCAATTCCTAACGGTGCCGGCAAATCACGAAAGGAACAAGAGGGAACTCTTGTCCCAAGTGAGAATGGATTTTTAAAGCGGACTGTTGCGGAGTGGGGAAGTGATAGTCCGAGAAGCCCTGATACCCCACACAGGAAGAAAACTCTCGGAGCAAAACAAGTACGAATCGGCCCGGATGGGGCATCTACGTACACGGCCGTAACCGGAGGAATGAAGAAACAATACCGACAAGTGGAGGATAAGTTACGGTCGGCATCAATAATAAAAGAAGACGAAGAAATCGTGGGAGTGATCGAGGAAGTGTTCTATGGGAATACACTACAACGGCTTGAAGAGCTTGCGGAAGATAAAAGCCAAGGGAACCGGGTAGTCCCGGTGGAATCGGTCGAGATGTACGAGATCGTTGCGAAAATGGGGCCGGATGCGCTCCGCAAAGAAGAAGCAATGGTAAGTACGAAATACAAGACCGTGGAGAAGAAGGTGAAACCGGCCGCGGGACCACTACCCGCCGATAGCGAACAAAAGAGGAAAGAAGTCTCGGGAGATCCGACACTTCGGAAGACCGTGGATATCGGACATGCCTTCACAGATGAGACCCGGAAGAAACTTCGGATCGGTGGAGGTGGGTTCCTCTTACAAGAAGAAGAAAAACGGTTTCGAGAGATGTTGGAGCAACATGGCAAAGCATTCGCGTTCACATCGAGGGAGATCGGATGCATTGATCCAAAGATAGTGGAGCCGATGGTGATTTTCACGATTGATCATATACCGTGGAACCTGAAGCCGATTCCGGTGCCACGGGCGCATATTCCGAAAGTCATCGACTTGCTCAAGGAGAAGGTGGCGATGGGGATTCTAGAGCCATCAAGTGCTCCATACTCAAATCGATGGTTTACGGTTCCGAAGAAGAATGGGTCACTCCGATTCATCCAAGACTTGCAACCGGTGAACAAGGTCACGATCCGGAACTCGGGAGTCGGTCCGATAGTGGACGAATTCGCGGAAGCTTTTGCCGGACGTGCGATATACTCCATCGGGGACCTATACTCGGGGTATGACCAATTCCAACTAGCCGTGGAGAGCCGAGACATCACTACCATGCGGACACCGATAGGACTAGTTCGAATGTGCACACTACCACAAGGAGCGACAAACTCGGTTGCACATATGATGAACGCGATGAACAAGGTGCTTCGAGATTGCATCCCGGAGATAACGATGCCGTTTCTAGATGACATTCCGATGAAAGGGTGCGCGGTGGAAGAAAAAGATGAGACTATGGATGATCGGGGATGCCGAAAGTTCGTGATCGACCATATTCATGATTGCGAGAAAGTGTTGCGAAAGCTAGAAGATGTGCACCTAACACTTTCCGGGGAGAAATCGGCATTCGGGCAAGAAGAAATATTGGTGGTCGGACATCTATGTGGACCCTACGGCCGAAGACCGTCACCAACAAAGATCGATGCGATTCAAGCTATGAAGGAAGTATGTGAGTCAACATCGGAAGTCCGAAGGTTTCTGGGTGCGTGTGCATTCTATCACATATGGATTCCGCACTATGCACATATAGCGGACCCGCTCTATCACTTGTTGCGGAAAGGTAAGAAATTCGAGTGGAAACCGGAACACACTAAAGCCATGAGGAAGCTCAAGAAGACACTATGGAGGGCGGAATCACTTAAGAAGCCAAGCTACGAGCGGCCAATCATAGTAACGGTTGATACAAGTCCAACCGGTATCGGGTGGGTCATCAATCAAGCCGACTCGGATGGTTCGCGGTATCCGATCCGATTTGGAGCAAAGGTCCTCAATGAAAGGCAACGCGGATATGCACAAGTCAAAAGAGAATTGTGGGGAGTGGTGTCGGCGATAAAATCGGATCGGGATTATTTGATCGGAGCTGAAGTGGTGATCGAGACGGATTGTCTTCCGATACTCGGGATGATGCGGTGTTGTACGATACCGGATGTGGCTATGCTAAGGTGGATTGCATATGTCAAGTCACTTAATCCGGAGGTTCGACACATCTCGGGGAAGGACAACGCGGTAGCGGACATGTTATCGAGGGCGCGGTTTGAAGACGACATAACCGAATCAGATAATGAAGAAGTTTCCGAAGACTACTTCACGTCAGAACACATATGCCGAGTGAATGTGATCCGAGAATTCCGGGAAGAAGAATACGAGGGGGAAACCTTGATGATCGGGAAGATGCTACAAGAGGTCGAGGATTCAACCAATGATAAAGAAAGGAGAGCCGAGATCCGAAGGATGAAGAGGCAAGTCCAAAAGTTCTTCTTGGAAAACGGTTTAATATGGAGGACGCCGAAAAGACCGGATGGGATACCACTTCGAGTAGTCGGGACGAAAGAGCAACGAAACCGGATAATGTCCGAGTTCCACGAATCCGATTGGGCTGGACATCGAGGAACATGGGCAACTTTTGTGAAAATCAAGCAAAGATATTGGTGGAAGAACATGTATAAAGATGTCGCGAAGTTCACAGAAAGCTGCGAGAAATGTCAAGTCTACTCCGGGGTCCGACACCGAGATGAGCTGCATCCGACATTCTCACCGACAATCAACTTCAAGTGGATGGTCGACATTGTAGCTATGCCGACCGGGATTGGACAAAAGAAATACTTGGTGTTAGCTCGAGAAGATCTCACAAACCAAGTTGAAGGTCGAGCGCTTCGGAGGAAAACGTGTGCCGCGGTGTGCCAATTTCTTTTGGAAGAAGTGTTTTGTAGGTACGGCTGCGTAGGACAAGTGATTGCGGACCGGGGAGAACTCGACTCGGACAAAGCTAGGGGATTCTTCGCCAAACATGGAGTTCGGTTAACGTTGACAACGGCCTACAATCCGGAGGCCAACGGGAAGATTGAACGAGGACATAGTCCGATCGTGAAAGCACTTGCGAAGGCATGCGACGGAAGGGTGAAGGATTGGCCACAAATGCTTCCGTATGCACTATGGGCGGATCGGACGACGCATAGCTCCGTGACCGGATACATGCCGGCAGAACTCATGACCGGACAAGCACCGGTAATGCCAACGGAAACCGCAATCGCGACATGGACAATACTACCGTGGAAGGAAGAGATGAGCCGGGAAGAACTACTAGCGGTCCGGATACGACAACTGGAGGGAAGACCGAAAGATGTAGCGGAAGCGTCACGCCGACAACAAGAAGCACGATTCCGGAACAAAAGCCGGTTCGACACAAAGCACCGACTACGACCGAGGAGGATTGAAGAAGGAGATTGGGTGATCGTATATGATAGTAGCTTGGACCATCAACATACAACGATGCGGAAATTCGCGAAAAGGTGGTTCGGGCCGTACGAGGTTCGGAAGGTCTTCGACAACGGGACGTACCGACTGTCCGAGTTGGATGGAACAATACTACGAGTGCCTATAGCCGGGAAGCGGGTGAAGATTTTCAAGAAGCGGACCGACGACAAACCTTATGTGATCCAAGTCGAGGCCGACAACGAGGAGCAATCGGACGAAGACCACAATGATGCGGGAAGCGAAGAAAGTGGATTACAACTCATAGTCGACATAAGGGGAGAATCGGAGGAAGCTTCGGATGAAGACGGATACGAAGAATCAAGAACTTCGGCACATACCGGAGGATGTGCGGGTTTGGAGGGGGCGAGTGTCGTAGTGTAGGTTGCACACTATGTGGAAATTATATTTTTGTTCCTCCGGATAGAGAATGGAGTGCTCGGGGAGAACCGGAAGAAAACGGCATACCGGCAAGGAGGAAAACGGCATACCGGCAAGGAAGAAAACGGCATACCGGCAAGGAAGAGCCGGATAAAGAGACATAAATGTAAAAAGAAAGGAAATACTCACTACTGCGCAGGGCGTGATTCGAACTCTGCACCTCCACGTTGACAAACCCCAACCTTACCATTACATTAAACTATCTTAAGTGTTCTAAATATAGATTTAATATGTATAAGACCTTTATTTATGCATACCTTTATTAAAAGGTAAATCGTGTATTTTTTTTAATATATGAAAAAGAAAAACGCGAGACACTAAAAATAACTCATGCACATCTAGCGTGCATGAGCCCTATACTTAGGAAATAAAAAAAAGCATCACATGCACATTTAGTGGACATGAACACTTTTTGTAAAAAAAAGAAAAGCATGAAGCCATGCTTAGCTCTTCTTTCCTTATATAAGGAGGAGAGAAATATGTAAAGGGTTGTTGGTTATTTGGATTAAGTATTAATCAATACAAAAATTATTCGTGGGATTCACGATTTATACATCTACTTCTCTCTTAACACCCTAAGTACCAATTAATATAGTATACTCGTGTGATTCACGAGTTTCTTATCTTTCTCTTCGCTATTTATTCATAATTAATCTTTATCTCACGAACTTCTTTCTCCTAGTCCAAGACCTCTGTGGTTCCCACCCGACTCACGCAACGATCCGGAGCCGAAAGGCACGACAACGGAAGAAGAGGACACAGACGAGCGAGAGGCCGATTCGGCCAAGGACAAGGCGGACGAGGTCCAACCTACAACACCAACTCCCAATTTCGGCCACAAAATGGAAGCCAACGAGGAACCTTTGCAAGAAGGGGGAGCTTCCACTCCGGCCCAAACCGTCAAAACGCAACCGAATGTGGATATTGCGGAAAGCTCGCCCACCACAAAGAAGAGGGCCGAAAGAAGTTGCGTGAATCGGCTTCCACAAGTCGACAACTCACGAATTATGCACACAACTCCGACTACGAAGATCATAGCGGAATGTACAGGCACAACTCCGACTACGAAGATCGTGATGGAATGTATGCACACAACTCTGACCATGGCGGAATGTTTATGATGAAACATAGAGCAAACGCTATGTCGGCCTCTACCTCAACTAGTGCTCTCAATTCGGAGGACGTATGGTTTGTTGAATCCGAAGCTTCAAACCATATGACATCTCATAAAGAATGGTTTCTTGAACTTCGAGAGCCAGAGCAACCCGCTTATGTCGAAACCAGAGATGACACTACGCACCCGCTACGGCACATCGACAATGTTCCATTCGGCGAAAGAGGTAAGCAAACATACATTATAAATGTCTTGCATATTCCCACCATCACGAAGAACTTGGTCTCGGTCGGCCAAATGGTTGAGCAAGGGATGCAAGTACGATTCGACCAAGAAGGGTGCTTCATCAGAAAAGAGGGCCGAATCATCGCACGCGGAAGAAGAGAGGGCCGGATGTTCATTCTCAATTCACACGAGATGAAATACGCCATGTTCGCAAAAAGCACGAAAGCCGACTCCGACATAGAGCTATGGCACAAGCGAATCGACCACATCAATCTCAACAAAATCAAAGCAATGAAATCGAAAGAAGTCGTCATCGGACTCCTGACATTCAAAGAGAAGAAGATTGAAGGTGTATGCGAAGCATGCCAATTCGGCAAACAACACCAACACCCATTCCCGAAAGAGCGGAACGTGAGCAAAGGTCTACTCGACGTAGTCCATTCCGACGTATGGGGACCGACGCAGATGGCTACATTCGGCAAATGTCGATATTACGTGCTTTTCATCGACGACTTCTCCAGGCACACGTGGCTCTATTGGATGGGGCAAAAGAGCGAAGTGTTTAGACACTTCCAAAGGTTTAAAAATGAAGTCGAAAAAGCCACTGGTCGTCATGTACGATGCCTTCGATCGGATGGCGACAAGGAGTACTTCTCAGACGATTTCACGGCGTATCTCCGAAAGGAAGGAATTCGGTGAGAATTCACTTGAGGACACACTCCACAACAAAAAGGAGTAGTCGAGCGCAGAAATCGGCACATCCTCGAAGTAGCGCAGGCCATGATGAACGAGAAGCATATGCCCAAGTCATATTGGGCCGCAGTTGCAAATACAGCCATGTACCTAATGAACCGGTGCACAACATCCGGAGTGCACGAGGTCACTCCGCACCAGAAGTTCTTTGGAAAGAAGCCGGACCTATCACATGTTCAGATATTCGGCTCCATTGCATACGTGCACATCCCCGACGAGAAGCGAGCTTGACCCAAAGTCGGAGAAATGTATCCTCATAGGATACTCATTGGAGCAAAAGGGTTACAAGTGCTACAACCACTCAACTCGAAAATATCGAGTAAGTCGAGACGTCGTTTTTTATGAGTCCGCATCCTGGTACGCACCAGAGAAGATTCTGACTTCGACCCTAATCGACGCGGAACCAACCGAACAAGAGCGAGAAGGTGGAGATCCTAGTCATTGGAGGTGAGCATCTCATCGAAATCAATAAGGTCAAATCCCTCCTTTCCAACAAGTTTGAGATGACGGACATGAAGGAGCTCCACTACTTCCTCGGCATCGAGGTAATTCAGACTCCTGCCCGAATCATGATCTCTCAACGGCACTACATCCTCAACTTCTTATACAAGCTCGGTATGGCTTAGCGCCAATACGCGGCAACCCCGCTCGATCGCAATCTCAAACTAGATGCGAACTCCAGCACCAAAGAGTGTGAGCCGACTCAGTATCGACAACTCATCGGGAGTCTCATGTACCTCACGATCACTCGACCGGATCTCAGTTATCCGGTCAGTCTCCTTAGTCAATTCATGCAAACACCGCGTGATACTCATTTGGATTGCGCTAAGCGAGTTCTACGATACGTGAGTGGTTCAATGAATTGCGGCATCCTCTACAAGACCGCGATGCCAATACGACTTGAGGGATACACATACGTCGATTGGGCTGGCTACAAAGCCGATAGAAGATCAACCTCCGGATTTGTTTTTTCCCTCCGTAGCGGAGCAATATCGTGGAACAACAAAAAGCAACCAACCGTCGCTCTTTCAAGCATAGAGGCGGAATACAGGGGTGCGGCAGTGGCCACATGTGAAGTCGTATGGCTCAAAAGGATACTCAAGGATCTAGGTGTACCCATCAAGGATCAGACTTCCCTTTACTGCGACAACATGAGCAATATTGATCTGGCTCGGAACCCGGTGTTCCACGCGCGGACAAAGCACATCAAAGTGCACTATCACTTCATCCGAGAGCGCGTTCTAGCAGGAGATGTCGACCTACAACACATTAGCACAAATCTTCAAATGACCGACATCTTCATTAAAGCCTTAGGAGCCGACAAGCTATGGCAATTCATGACCGATCTCAGATTGACGATCCCTGACCTGCCAAGCTTGAGGGGGAGTACTGAAGACACTACGCAATAACGCGTGGATTCCGCAACCGCGCAACAAAGCCGCGAAGAAATATGCAAGCCGAAGCACAGACTTCGCAACTATGCACAACGCAAGCTGGAGCACGGATTCCACAACTCCGCATAAATGCGAGTTGATGCGGACTCCGGAACCCGAGTCGAAGCGGATTTCGGATACCGTCTGAAACCGACCCGACTTATGCTTGAGGGGGCGTGTTGAGAATCAAGCTCAACTTGGTCTAGTGTGTGAACTCACCTTAAGAGTGAATAGACACTCCAACAGTCAAGAGTCACCATTATGTCACCACTTTGTATTCTAGCATTTAGTATGAGTCATAGAATCATATTCTATGACACATAACTTATGAGCTTTCACATTCCCCATGCTCCATGAGTCTTGTAGTTAATGAAGAGAGAGGGTGACTATATAAAGTACTCTCCTCCCACCTTGTATAATGTTGAGTCTTTCTCCTTTGTTAATAGTTTTTACCTTGCGTATTCTCTGTGTCTTACTCCTTGTCTCTCTCACTCACTCACACTCTCTCTCTCTCTCTCTCTCTCTCTCTCTCATACACACAACACACACAGTTCATATCTATTCCACTGCACAGAATCCATCTCTTGATTCTTTACAACCCCAATCATCTTCTAATATATAAGAAGTTCAATATGATATTCCCCAAAGTAATTCTTCAAATGTTCAGGTAAATGGGTAGGAAACTAGTCATGGAGTTGGCTATAGCAAATGGAACTCATTCAAATGGAGCAAATGCCAATTGGAAAATCTCAAGAAGATTATAGAAACATTGAGGAAAAGAAAGAAACTGAAAATCATCAAGAGGGAAAGAATTAGTCACATTTAAGCTTCATTAAGAAGATATTAATAGCAAACCTCTTGGGAGGAAAATTCCCAGCAAATCCCAATTGATAGAGACATGTATAGATGTAAGACATGTGGGACATGTTGGCGTTCAAATGTTGATGATTCAACCCAGATGGCTATATCAAACGCTTTTGAAGTCATTGAGAATGACATCGATCAACTAGAGAAGATGTCAATAAACTCCCTCTTGTAATCGTTATACTCCATTGTTGACGACATCCGCAAACGAATGAGTTCCTCCTGCACTTCCGTTGCATTACGACGTCTAATATACTTTGCTTTAAATTGTTACACCAACAATTGGTAATTAACTTGTTGGTTAGTTTGCAAGGACTCATACCAATCCCTTGCTCGTCCATAAAAAGTGGCCATCAATAGAGGCAGTGTCTCCAAATCTATCATCTTCCCTATTGATATTGTGTGATGTTTGGAGGCGGCCAAGAATGCTCACGCATCTTGTACCCCATCACCTGCAAAAATCCATCTTGGCTAAAAATCAGACTTTCCAATAATACAGAAATAATTTGCCTTTCCTTTGATACAAAAAGAATTGGCCCTCCTTGGAGCGCCAAAATGATGAGGAGAGATAGAAAAATGATAGAGAAGATAAGAGGAAGAGAAAAAGAATATTTCAATATATTATTAAGAAAACAATACAATCTTCTTGGACTCTAAAAAGAACAACCCCACCAAAGAACTACGTTAATCTTAATGACCCTAATCAATAATAGTCTTTTCTCCTTCTCTCTTTCTTGTACTAAGACTCCTTTCACTTCTTCTAGCCTTCTTATTCTTCTTTCTTCCCTAATTGCTAAGAATACCTTCCTATTTATAAAGTTTATAGTTGCACTATTCTTGTTTTTTTCTTTTCTTTTCTTTTTTTTTCATATCTTCGAGTTTATGTGAGTCAACTTTTTTTATATTCCTAGTTTAGCTTTTTCATCCCAAATTTGTCATCTTTTCTTACAAATGTTTTCTTTTAAAAGTTATGAGCTTTTTCTCTCCCTTGCTTGTTTGCCTTTTTTTCTACGTCTTTTTTGTCTTTTTCTAATTTTGAAAAACGCCTCTAACTTAATATCCCTTCAAGTTCCTTCGTCTTTTAACTCTTGAACCTTTCATATCATGCTTTATTCTAATACACCTTTTGCATCAAATGTATTTTCCACGATCTTTTCTTACGAGCAAAATTTGACTTCACATCGAGTAATTGCAAGTTGAATACTAGGAAATTTCCAAAAGAGGAGAAGGACAAGGCGGAGAAGATGAAAGTACCATATGCCTCTGCCGTCAGTAGTTTAATGTATGCGATGGTCAGTACGAGACCAGACATAGTATTTGCAATCGGAATGGTGAGCAGATATATGAGTAATCCGTCTCTGACTCCCGACGACTCCATTCCGATTATTGTAGCCAGTGACACCAAGAAGTTGTTTGAAGAAGAAGAAATCAACACTCTAGAAGAGAGTCCGATTTCATTCTGGAAAACTGGCCGAATGAAGAGTTGAGTCCAAAGGACCAACCGGCTGAAGAGTTGAGTCGAAACGACTAGCCGAATGAAGAACCGGCAAGTAGTGGAGACTCTGCCATGTAGTCCCCGCATCAGAAACCAATGAGAGAGTTTACGCGGAAGGAAAAGGGGAAAATGAAGATGTTGGAGTACGACATAGACAGAGGTGCATCAGATCAGGAGAATCCGATTCCAACCAAAGTGAAAAGGAACCTCAAGAGTTGACATAAGATGCAGCCAAGAGGGCCCTAAAATTGGCAAATGAGAAGTTACATCCATCGACTCGCCAAAAGAACCCAGTGATCCGGTATGGATACAATGAGTACATGGCATATCTCGAAAGTGGCAGATGTCCGTGAGCTTGAAAGCTATGCGGAGGCATCACAAGAAGCAAAATGGCGATTGGCCATGGAGGAAGAAATGCGACCACTAGATGTCAACAAGACATGGGACTTGGTTGACCCTCGCTGAAACTGCAAACCGATTAGATGTAAATGGGTGTAAAAAGTGAAGTACACCATCGACGGTTTGGTCAACTGGTATAAGGCCCGATTGGTGGCCAAGGGTTATGCGTAGACCCATGGCATCGACTATGACGAGACGTTCACACTGGTGTCGAAGATGACAACAGTCTGTGTGGTGCTAGTCGTAGCAGCGGCAATGGGGTGTCATCTCCATCATATGGATGTCAAGAACGCATTTCTTCGAGGCGGCCTTGAAGAACAAGTATTTATGGTTCAACCCCCTGGTTTTTAGTCAGAGTTGAACAAGTGAGCAGTATGTGGACTATAAAAGTCGCTTTACGGCCTCAAATAGGCCCCACAAGTTTGGAACTCCAAAATCACCAACGGTTGCATAAGATGGTGTTTGAGGTTCGGTGTGCATATTGCTATATGTGGGTGACCTGGTTGTCATCGGCCCTGACCTTGGTAACATTAGCCGATTAAAGTCCACGTTGTCAAGTGCATTTGAAATGAGGGATTTAGGGGACCTTCATTACTTCCTCGGGATTGAAGTGATCCACACCCTTGATGGCATATTACTAACTCAACGACACTATGTCTTAAATATGTTGTATAAATTTGGCATGAAGGATTGTCGATCCGTTTCCACTCCTCTTGATCGAAACCTGAAGCTTCTCCATGACTCGGGAGTGGCATGCGATGCGAAACGGTTCTAACAAATCATCAAAATCCTAATTTATCTAACCATCACACAATCCGATCTTAGCTATCCAGTGAGCATGATAAGTCACTTCATGTAGAGGCCAACACTCGAGCATATTCAGGATGTTGTCGTGAAAAAAAAATGACAGACACGTGGACTTGAGGCAGGACCTTGGGGCGTCCAACCAGAGGATATCAGATTCGTGCGTTTACGTTTTACGAATTAACGGAAATGAGAAAATTTAGTAATTTTCATTAGCAAGAAAAAGAAAAATTACAATGTATCCCGAGATTGGGATTCTAGAAGTTCTAGCTTATAGAGATTAATAGAGTAATAGATTAAAAGAAATGGAGATATGGCTTCAATAAGGAACAATTAGGGTTTATTCGAAAGATGGCTTCAGAAAACTAGGGTTCTTGAGTGTTGTGGCTTCAATAAGGAAATTAGGGTTTAAGGCTTCGATTAGAAAATTAGGGTTCTTGAATGTTATGGCTTCAATAAGGAAATTAGGGTTTATGGCTTCAATCAGAAAATTAGGGTTCTTGAGTGTTATGGCTTCAATAAGGAAATTAGGGTTTATGGCTTCGATCATCAAATTAGGGTTTATGAGTGTTATGGCTTCAATAAGGAAATTAGGGTTTATTGCTTCCTCGAGGGATAGATCCCATAAGAAAACTAGGATTCAGGTCTTTTCCTCAACGTCCTCGATTTATTTTTTCTTCCTTCCCTTAACTGCTTCGGATTCCCCATTACCACACGAAGATACACTTGCATGAGAAACTCCAATTTTCATCGCCAATTACCACACGAAGATACACTTGCATGAGGAACTCCAGTTTGCATCTCAAGTCCCATTGCATGCATCCACATGACCTTTACTTTAGTCCCTCACAACGTTTACTTTAGTTGTGCATGGCCTCCACGTTTAGTTACGGCTTGTGCACCATCCGATCCGATATGGTCCGTCCCGATCATCCAATCCGTCCGGTCCAAGACCATTACGAGCTCTTCAGCCACATCCATCCTTCTGGGGCAATTTGGCCACATCAGTTCATCTGGATAGCTTGGCCCAAGTTTCCTATCTATGTGGGATATCTCAAAGTTCTAGTATTCCCTCATCCTCTGAAGTTTCATACTTACATAACTTAATATGTAGTTATCCATTTTATATGTAGTAAAATGCATTCAGAAACTCTTGAAGACATCCATTTTTCTATAACAAGCCATTAAGCTAATATAAAATAATTATTTCATTATTTTTTACAATGTGTGTGAAGGATCACACGACTTTCGCCCCCACCAAACTTGCACATCCACCGGTATGTACCAATTTTGGTGAGGCTCCACTTTTGATTACGTTACTTTTCCATCGATGCCCAAGACAAAATCATCGAAAGCTTCGAATCTGATTTCTATTATGTCTCTTCTCTTGAAGATCTTGATTCTTTTCCCAGTAATTGGCAAGGCAAGTGGTGTACCATCCAGTTCAGTTAAACGATATGTTGCATTATCTTCCACTTTCTTCACCACATATGGTCCAAACCATCGTTGTGAAAATTTTCGAGCTGTACTATGTTGGTTGTCTAGGCTACTATCGTAGACCAGCACCTAATCTCCTTCAATGATTTTCCTCGGACGAAGTCGATGTCATTTATTGAAGTCTTTCTTGTTCTTCAGCCTTGCATTCTTTAGCTGCGCTTTAGCAACTTCTATATCTTCCAACTTTTGCTCCAACTGTCAAATCCTCAATGCTAGAAGATCTTCTCTACTTATCTCATCTTGCCATGGAAATGCAAACCATGAAACAATACTTTGTTCCACTGGCATTATCGGCTTTTGTCTGAATACGAGCTTTGTCGGCATGTATCCCGTCACCGTGCTATGAGGAGTCCTGTCAGTCAGCCCATAGTGCAAATGGCAATAGATGCGGCCATTCTCCTATTTTCCCATGGCAAGCTTTCACTAGAGCCTTCACAATCGGTCCATGTCCACGTTCCACTTTCCCATTCACTTCCGGATTATACGTCGTGGTGAGAGATAATTTGATTCCCATCCCAGAGAATAATTCTTTAACTTCATTGGCGTCCAACTCACCTCTATCAGGCACTATCTTGTCAATGCATCCATATCTTCAAGAAGGAATATGCATACTGATGATGTCTCCTTAGCTCTCAATGCTCACCCTTCAACTTGATTGGTAAGATCCTCTCTCGCAAGCACAAGATACTTCATTTGCCATCGCCCCATTGGCATTATTACGATGTCCACCATCCACTTGTAATGCATAGCCAACAGGTAAGTCGGATGAAGTTCATCTTGATGGCGAACATTCGAAAGCATCTGAGATTCCTTAAATGTTTCCACATAAGTTGCTACATCTTTGTAGATGCCCGACCACCAATATTTCTCCTTAATCTTTGCGAATGTAGCCCATATTCCTAGATGGCCTGCAAAAACACTATCATGAAATTCAGACATTAGTTTTTGTCGGTCTTCTAGGTTGCAGACAACTCTCATCAAAGTCCCATTCTTCTTTTTTTCATGCCTCCAAAGAGCTCCATCATTAAGGAAATACTTGTACACCTTCCAAATGCGGTGGAAGTCTTTTGTTGCCCATGATTCATCTTTTTGGAGAGAACTCAAATATTTCCCGATCTCCACAAATTCACCTTCCTAGTCCTCTTCTATGAATGTAGTCATCACTCGAGGGTAGGAACTTGTAAGGAAATCAAAGCCAACATCCTCTTCATTAGAATGTCGATCTTCTTCTCTGTCGTATCTCGCTCGTGATAGCATATCTGCAACGACATTATGCTTCCCAGCTACATGACAGATCTCCGGGTTGATTGATTTGATATATGCAATCCAAAGTAGCATGGCAATATCTGGTGTACTACAACCAGATATCATACCCAAGATTGGTAATCAATCTGTCTCAATTATGACTTTTGCCCCAAAAAAGTAGTCACGATCAGACTTGATCACCAGAACGATTCCCCATAGCTCCCTCTTCACCTAGGCTTACCTTCTTTGCCTGTCACTTAACACTTTCGCGCCAAACCGAATTGCATATCCCATCCAATTCCAGTCGAACTAGTATCCACGGTCACGAAAATGGGCTTGCCGTTTGAATAGTCCGCCTTCTGTAATGCATGTGCCTCCATCAATAATTTCTTCAGCCTTCGGATGGAGAAAGTATGCTCACTCGTCCATTCGAACCTCCGCTTCTTCTTTAGTAGACCGTACAATGGCTCAGCAATGTGGGTGTAGTGTGGAATCCAAATATGATAAAACGCACATGCTCCAAGGAACCATTCTTCTTTCATGTCTTGGATCGCATTCACCTTGGATGGCGAAGGCTTCCGGCCGTATGCTCCACACAAGTGACCTACCACCAAGATCTTTGGTTGCCCGAATGCGGATTTTTCTCCCGAAAATGTCAAATTCGCATCTTTGAGCCTTTGGAGTACCTTCTCACAATCTCTCATATGATCCACGACAAACTTTCTGCATCCATCCTTATCTTTCAA
The DNA here is from genome assembly GCF_043228905.1 of Azolla caroliniana. Lineage (NCBI taxonomy): Eukaryota > Viridiplantae > Streptophyta > Polypodiopsida > Salviniales > Salviniaceae > Azolla > Azolla caroliniana. Next base: position 8,295,235 of record NW_028230449.1, on the reverse strand, counting down.
TTCATCCTTCTCCTTATCCGAATATCCTTTTATCAGAATGTCCTCCAAGAATGGCATTGTGATGCTCAGGATGCAATCCTTCAAGACCTTGTTCATGGCATTCACCATATGAGCCACCGAGTTTGTTGCACCTTGAGGCAAGGTACACATCCGCACAAGCCCGATCGGAGTCCTCATGGTTGTAATGTCACGACTGTCGACCGCCAACTGTAATTTCCCGCAAACGCCTCGGCAAATTCATCCACACTAGGACCGATTCGAGCATTCCGAATTATCACCTTGTTGACGGGTTGAAGATCTTGGATGAATCGCAACGATCCATTCTTCTTTGGCACCGTGAACCACCTATTAGAATAAGGAGCGTTCGATGGTTCCAGAATTATCATATTCACCTTCTCCTTTATGAGCTCGATCAGCTTCGGTAGGTGTGCTAACGGAACCAATATCGGTTTCAAATTCCAAGGCACATGTGGCACCGTGAAGATCACCATTGGTTCTACCGTCCTTGGATCAACACATCTGATTTCCGATAGGAAAAATGCGAAAGCCTTCCCATGTCTTTCGAGAATTCCGTGGAACATTCTCTCCTCTTCCAGGAGGAGGAAATCCTCCCTTCCAACTCGTAGCTTTCCCTTCGTCTCTTCAGTGAAAACGTGACCTATTACCTTCAGATTCTTTTATAACTTCCTTCATCTTTTGCCAGCTATCTTCCGATAGTGGAACTGCAACTGGCTTGATCTTCCTATCCACCATTTTATATTTTGTTTTGCCTTCAGCTTCCTCCAGCAAGATACCTTGATAATATTCATCGATGATAGTGTACATGTTGACGGAATTAACCAAAATCACATGTTGATCGTGAGGATAGCTCAAGTCCACGACTTCCTCGATTTCGCCGATGGTGTCATTAAAGGAGGCTTCCTCCAGAATATGAGTCACGAATTCTTCTTCTCCTATTATGCTTTCTTCTTTCAATACCTTCTTGAAGTCTTGTATCTGACGCTTGTCCTTCTTGTTGAGTAGTGTTAGTTTACATGCACCACTAGGTGTGATGCATGTTGCTTCTCCTTGCAATCCACGTGCTTTGATTCCTTGTGGGGACTTATGATTGCTCAGACTATTTGTGCCCCATGCTTTAATAGTGCACTTTAAAAATCCGAGGATTCGTCTCCAAGGCTATCTCGATTCCTTTCGTGATTAGCTCGCACCATCAAGAATTGATTATATCTTTTACTGTCAAGACCCTTGACTCGTGCGAAGGTTGCTCCATTATCGAATACCTTGGTCTCCATCTAGGACGATGTTATATATGGTTTTCCAAGGATGACAGGATGTGAAGCCGAGTCTTGCACGAAGAAGTGTTGATCAATCTCCACATCCCCGATCGTGACTTTAACATTGGGGCAAGCTCAGTACAAGTCCTCTGTGGCCTTCATTGTCGCTCGAATCTTCCATCCATGGTTTGTATTAATCGGCCATCTTCCTTTCTTTTAGAACTCGGTCGACATGAGGTTGATCTCCGCGCCATAGTCAATCAAGGCTACCACAGTCCCTTTCTTCTCCCCCATCTTCACCGGCGTCTCCGTTGTCGCTCTTGCCCAATGAGGTCGAGAGTAATGGTTGTCTACCACCACTTCTTCTTCCTCCTCCTCTTCCAATCTTGCCATGGTTATGGCACTTGTTTTCACCTCCTCTTCATCCGATTGTTGTCGTTTCCTTTTAATAAGGTCCACGATAGTATCATGGAACTCCTTCTTCGGGATCCCAAGTAGTTTTGCAAAAGTAAGGTCAATGTGATTGTCTAAACCTTCTCCTCAAGGACCTTCCGCAAGTCAGTTGTTTGTTCTATGTCTGACCTTAGCTCGTTCTTGTAAGTCGGTGTCACTCGTTCTTTTCCTTTCTTCGTTGATTCATCAACTTCCATTCGAGTAGCTTAGCTCGATCCACAAGGCTTCATGCTTGTTTCTCCAACCTCTTTTCGTGGCGTAGGTTGGACTTGTCCCTCTTTCCCTGCGTTCCTCGTGCTGGGATGCTTTGATGTGCCATCTTCTTCACCGTTTCTTTCCGTCTTCTCTTCGACAAGAGCTTCATAGTTGTCGCACACAACCTCCGCAAAGCTTGTGTTATCGTCAACTAGATCTGACCATCTGGTAACTCGTCGCAACTTTCGAACAACAAGCTTTAGATCCTCCGAATTGATTTTTCCTTTTTCTCGCACTCGACGACTATTGGGCAAAACCCAGCTCCTAGCTCGATCATTTTAAGATTCTCTCTTCCAAGTCGTATCCCGGCCGATGCGGCATAATGCATAGCTTCCACATGCCTTGTATCTTCCTCTTCCACAATCTTTTTCAGTCCGCCACTTCTGAAGTTCACTCGTAGTGGCTTCCGGGTCTCGCTAGAGTGCATCATGTTGCCATCCAAATAGACGGCTTTCTTACGAATTGCATTTTGCCAAGTCAGCACATTCCCTTCGTGAGTGCTCGAAGCTATCACCCCACACATCTAAACGCTTATTTTCCCTTGGGCCCGCGTCGACCTAAGTTGTCTAGTGATACCGCTTCAAAATTCTTGGAGAGCTCTTTGATTATAGATTCCTCCATCGCTTTCTTGTCGAATTTGTTGATTAGCTTGCTAGGCTCGATCGTTGTAGGTGCCTTCCTCCACGATTGTGGATTCTCTAGGTCAGTCTCCTCTAGCCATTGTTGACGCTTATCAAGACGGTTGCAAGCATTCTTCACCGCCGCCCAGTCCGCCACGAAGCCATTTGGTTGCATTTCATCCTCCAAAAGGCTGCCCAATTCTCGTCGGTCTTTCGTATCCACCACCTTCAGGAACAACAAGATTTTATGCCATCGAGAACTCATTGATCAACACTCGGAAGTCAGTTGTACTTTTGGTCTAATTTCGCATATACTCCCGACACACACAAATTCTTCCCTTTCTTCTCGATCCAAATCATATACTCCGCTACCTGCACTGGCACATTAGGAAGAGCCGGTGTAGGCAGCGGAGTCAAGAAGGATGGAGTTTACTAGAAGAAGAAGGCCAGGACTAGGACATGGGCAGATGTCGTCAAAGGAAAGATAGAAAATGGATCGAAGACAGCCGATTCGGGAGAGCTGAATTATATGAAGGCCAGGTGGCCAAAGACAGCACCGAAACAAAGGAAGCGGCGGGTCAAGGATCGCGGTATCAGATGAGTCAAGAAGCGTTGAATGGAAGTGGTCGTGTAACGTGGGACCGGACCAAACAAGGTGTGAAGATGCCAGGAGGAGCCGGAAAATAGAATCGGCAGAGTAGGAAGAACCTCAACTTGAGCTTGATGGAGAGTGTTGAGAAGCAAGCTTAACATCGCCGGATTGGCTGAATAAGCGGAGAACCAGATCGGTGGAGAGCTGGATCGGCGGGGAGCCAGCAGACCGTTAGAGGCCTACACTCCTAGTTTAGTAGGTAGCTACATTTTTAGGAGTTAGTGTTAGTAGCTTAGTTATGAGCATTGAAGTACTTGTCAGTACTTCTATCAATCCTTTGAGGACTTGTATAAAAGTGCTCTTTGAGCACAATTGTATGTATCTCCAGCATTTTTTGTATCTCCATACTCTCGGTGTATTCTCTGTTATTGTTTGGCTAAGCCGGTTGTGTTCTGTTTCAGCTTCCGCACATAATCTTCACAGATATAAGCTCAACATGATGCCGAACCGGCTAAAGGATCGGCTGGAAGGATCGGTTGCAAGCCAGATACCTAGTCAGCTAAGAAAGCTGACAGTTGGATTGGTCGGGAGAGCCGATAAGCCATTAGAAGCCTTATTCCTATTCCTAGAAATAGGAATAATAGGTACAATTAGTGTCAGATGCTCTAATGTGAGCATTGAAGTATTTGTTAGTACTTCGGTCTGCCCTATGTTAGATGGCTTGTCTAAAAATTCTTGTAAAGATTTCGTGCGAAAGCTATACAGACACAACCGACTTCATCGGTTGCCAACAAAAACAAGAACCACTCTTCATGGCTCGTCATGTGGTTTGATGCTCTGGACTCAATGTACCACACTTCCTTCGATCTTGAAGTTGTCTTCTTCATTGGGTTCGTCCGGTGCTTCATCACAAAGGCTAGCCCTCTTCCGGTCTTACTGGTTCTGGATCATTCTGATCCTTCTATGTAGTGCGAGCTTTGCCGGTTCCCTTGTCCGGCCTTGTTGGACCTGGATTTATTCGAATTGGCGTGCTTCTCGCATCACTAGATTTGCTCTTGGCCTTCTTGCCACAATACCAGCATTTCGTATCAGCCTTCGATTGTTGGTTTCCGGTGCCACCTTGACTCCCCTACTTGTGGAGGGTCCAGAACTGTTGTTGGCACAATCCCTGTGCCTCCGATTCTGCTCTAGCCGACCAATGCTATTGCGTGCTGACTCACCTCCTCCTTCACGCCCATGGGGCCGATCCACCTCCATGTACAACATCCAAATGTCCGGTTGAGTGGTCCTCCACTCACGTGGTTTTACTCGACCGTGAGCATCGATTGTAGGTGGAAGGACAGTGGTTTCAATCGGGTGCAAATCGTTGTCCGGATAGGCCCGTGCCTATGCGCTAAACCATCGAGGCTGATCTGCACCATCTCGTCTTTGTCCACTATGACATTGATGGACCCTAGTGTATTACAGATCTCCTTGATCTTGATGGTGTAGTCCATAACCATCATGTACCTTTGCCATATGTTGTTGACCTCTTGCAGGAGCTACAACTTACTGGTTGTGGTATTGGCGGCGAAAATCCTTTTTAGATTTTCCTAGGCCTCCTTCGATGACTTTGCGTCTTTGATGTAACTAAGCATCTGATCGTGCACACAAGACGTGAGGCAGTACAACACTCTCTTCGCTCCTTGCTCCCATGTTGGGAAGTCCTTGTGAGCCGGCTCCGGCACTATCTCATTTGCACCATCGACATAACTCTAGTACTCGTGTCCTAGCAAGTACTGGTGCATCTTGTACAACTAAGATGGATTGTTTTTCCTATCGAGCTTCTCAATCGAAAGCGAGCTTGCCATCCCTCTCTCCATTTTTTTTCTCTTCAGTCTGTTCTTACCAGAAGTTTGGTTTACTCTAGTCTTCCTAGGCTTCGTGTTAGCAGCAGAGGATTTTCAATCCTCGCGCTAAAGATTTCATGTGGAAGCTTTACAGACACAACCGACTTCACCGGTTGCCAATAGAGAAATGTTGCAGGTTTAATGGAAGCTTTACACAATACACACAAAGAGAGAGAGTGTATAGGGGAGACAGAGAGAGCAGAACAAAATCAAACTCAAATTACATAATATTACTCTCTCTATACATACAATGTGCTTAGTGAGAAGTTTTATACAAGTCCTTAAAAAGGACTAACAGAAGTACTGACAAGTACTTCAATGCTCGTACTGAGCTACTAAGGGTGTATCGGATCCGGAAGAATTCGACACCAACAAGAGCAACAACGAACCTCAAGAGTTGAGATCGGATGCGGCCAAGAAGGCCGTAAAATTTGCAAACCAAAAGTTAGATTGATCTACCCGCGAAAAGAACCCCATCATGCAGTACGGTTATATTAAATATATGGAGCATCATTAGGCGTACATGACGAAGGTGGTGTAAGTGTGTGAGCCGGAGATCTACGCAGAAGTGACAAGAGGTATGAATTGGCGTGCCACTATGGAGGAAGAAATGTTGGAACTCAATGCCGACGACACATGGGACCTAGTTAACCCTCCTTGACACTTCAAACTGATTAGCTCCAAATGGGTGTATATGGTGAAGTATAATGTCAAAGGTTCGTCAACCGGTACAAGGCCCAACTAGTGGTCAAAGGATATGTATAGACCCACAGAATAGACAACAACGAGACCTTCACACCGATAGCGAAGATGACGACGGTCCGTGTTGTGCTGGCAGTTGCAGTGGCAAGGGGGTGGCATCTCCACCAAATGGATGTGAAGAATGTTTGTTCAAGGAGATCATGGAGAAAAGTTCGGCATGACGGATTGCCAACCGTTCTAGACACCCCTTGACCGGAATTTGAAGTTACATATTGGCTCTGGAATGGCCTGCAACAAGAAACAGTTTCGACAAATTGTTAGAAACCTCATATACCTAACTATCACCCAACTCAACATCAACTATCTGGTAGGAGTGATTAGTAAATTTATGCAGCAACCGATTGTTGAACACCTTTAGGGCGCGCATCAACTACTGCGATATGTGAGCGGCACTAAGGATCGGGAACTGCTATACCGACACAATATAACTGAATAGTTATTTGGCTATATTGATGCCAACTAGGCTGGTGATGCGTCGGATCATTGGTCAAAATTTGGATTCATGTTTTCTCTCTCGAGTGCAGTTGTTGCATGGAGCAACAAGAAGCAACCGAAAGTGGCTCTGTCAAGCACTCACGTTGAGTACTAAGGAGCTCCATCATGACCAATGAAGCGATATGGCTTCGGCGGCTACTACAAGACCTACGAATCGAAGTACCGAATCCAATCCCCATCTAATATGACAACATTAGTAGCATGTAGCTAGCCAAGAACCCCGTGTTCCATGCTCTCACAAACCACATCGAGGTGCATTACACTTTGTGCAAGAACGGGTCCTGAGCGGTGAAGTTGAACTGTAGTATGTTCGAACCAATCGGCAGGTTTCCAGGATCTTCACCAAGCCACTTGGATCCGACAAGTTGCAACATTTTTTGGATATGCTTGGGCTACAACATCTCGATGTGCCACACTTGAGGGGGAGAACAAGAACGGGAGAACAAGTAAAGGTACCAAAGAAGCAACTGGAGAAAAGGAGAACGGACGCGAAGCAGGGGGTGGACCTGAAAAAAAGGGAGCCAAGTCAACTGAAGAAGTCGGCACATCTGATAGAGTCGGAACAAGCGGCAAAGGCGGCAGGGTCAAGAAGGACAGAGCTGACTCGAAGATGAAGGCTAGTACCCAGGCATGGTCTAATATGGTGAAGGGCTTGAAGGATGAAGACTAATTGGAGACAGTCAATTCGGACAAGAGAGGGAACGCAAAAGCCTGCCAACATGGAGGAGCCGATGGGTCGAGAAGCACCAAAGTCATAGTAGTGAAGAAGCTGATAAGGGCCTTGTGTCATGATATGGAAAGACTCGAACCCATGACCCTGTGTTATATGGGTTGGGCTCTTGACCATTACACTATCTATTGTAATACGTAAAATATTATTTTCATTTAAATTTTACTAGAAAATTAATGTATATTAAAGATTTCTCTGGAACATTCTAGAAGCTTCAGGACTACTCGTGAGAACAAAAGAAGAGGCACAAGGCATTACTTCGAACCAAATTGGTTCAACGCCAGTCTTAAGCCTCATAGCTATTTTGTATTACTCTTCACATAATATATCATCTGTTATCATCATCCTCTCTCTCTCTCTCTCTCCTTTTCTCTCTTCCTCTGTCGTGAGTCTTACGCAGTCAATCCTCTTAGTACTAATAGTACTTCCCTTCTCTAGTACTGATTCTCTCTCTATTTTAGTACTATTCCTGACAGTTTGAACTAATTTTCTCCCTCTGGTCTTCTTTTCGGTTTCCCTCATCCTCTTACCCCTTATTCCAATACTATGGCTACTATTAGAACCCAAGAATATCAATCCATTTTCTCCAAGCTTAAGTGTCTAAAAGAAATATTTGTTGCATTGGAACACGAAAGCTAATGATTGTTAGGGGATCTTCAACAAATCTCTTTAGAAAAACAACAAACACAACAACAACATGGGGAGTTAGCATTACGTGTGCAACAACTTGAAGCAACCATCGTATCGTTGCAACAACAGGGATCAAGTTCCCAAGGAATTCATAAAGAGCCCAAGATTGGACTTCTTGCGAAATTCGATGGAACACGATCACAATTCAGAGGATTCTTTAATCAGGTACGTTACTCATTCAGATGCATCATTCCCGATACCCCACAGATGCATCCCGAGTAGGCTTAATAGGCATGTTGCTCAGCGGCTCAGCCTTGGCATGGTTCGCTCCGCTTTTAGAAAAGCAATATCCCTTGCTTAATAGCTTTGAAGACTTTATTAGCGAGTTTAAAACCTGCTTTGGATATACCGACCATCAGGACGCCGATCAACAAGATCCAACGATTGCGTCAAGGCAATCGTCCAACCTCTGCCTATGTGGCGGATTTCTGTCTACTTGCCTCAGATATCCCCTGGGATGATCAAGCACTAATGGAGCAGTTTCGCTACGGCCTACGAAATGACATCAAAGATTTACTTTTAACCTTCCTCGAAGAACCAAAATCTCTCACAGAGGCAATCAGTCGAGCAGTTTGATGCGACAACTATCATGCAACCGCCTTTTTGAACAATGTTTCGGAACGACAATTACAAATACCACGGACTAGGCCAGAGCCCACATACGCCTCAATTGCAGCTAAACTATTTGCACGAGATGTATCTCAAGCAAATTCTCTGACACCAATGGAAATCGACACCCTACGTTGACGTGACCCATTATCAGAAGAAGAAAAGAAACGACGACATACAAATCGATTATGTCTTTATTGCGGTGGACCAAGGCATATCGCAATGAACTGTCCCCATAGGCCAAGAAGCCAGGTAAATCAAATTGTAGCTTGTACTAAACCCGAGTCAATTCCCTTAGGAGTGTCTGATAGTATTAATAGTACTGATAGACCAAGTATCTCAAACAAATTTGAAATCCTTAGTCAATTAGAGGAAGAGTTAAACGACTAAATTCAGCCAAAATAGGAGCCGTTTGGTTGGACAGCCCTAGATCTATGCAACCCATTAGTGGTTCCATTCCCTCTAAGCAAGTTAGCAATGTGTTCTTAGCCCAAGTCATGGTTAGTACTAAAAGTACCCCTCCAGTACACGTTTTAGCACTTTTAGATTCCGGAGCCAATTCTTGTTTCATGGATCAGAATTTTGCCCAAGCTTCTCAAATATCCTTAAGAAAACCTCCTTGCCCCGAATCTGTAGTAGTCATTGATGGTTGTCCCATTGCCTCTAGGAATATCGTAGAAGAGTTAGAACCCATTCAGGTTGTCCTAGATAGCTTTCTATGTGTGGTATCCTTTAATATAATTAGTAGTCCATTGCATCCCATTGTCCTAGGATTACCTTGGTTTGAATTATATAATCCAGACATGGATTGGAGAACAAGGGAAGTCCGGTATCGACAACCCCGAGAATCTACTCATCGAGTTTTGACCATTTCGCTCCATCAATTACATGAAGAAGGATGCAAAGAGTCAATGTTTCTATTTGCAATATCAGTACATCCTTCCAGCACTATTAAGAAGGAATCCTTAGTTCAACTTCCCACGAAATATCATCCTTATGCTGATGTATTTGACAAGGTAAAAGCCGGTACTCTTCCTCATCATCGTCCCTATGATTGTCCCATCGATTTACAATCAGGAAAAGAGCCAACGTGGGGACCGATTTACAACTTGTCACCAACCAAGTTGGAAGTCTTTCGAGCCTACATAGAGGAGAATTTGGCAAGCGGGTTCATTCGTCATTCCAAATCTCCGGCCGGTGCACCCATTTTCTTTGTCAAGAAGAAAGATGGATCCCTTCGTCTCGTTGTTGATTACCATGACTTGAATATGGTCACCATCAAGAATAGGTATGTGCTTCCCCTTATATCAAATCTTTTAGAACATGTAAATGGTGCCATGTTTTTTACAAAAATCGACTTACAAGGAGCATATAACCTCGTGTGGATCCGATCGGGAGACGAATGGAAGACCGCTTTTCGCCCCGATATGGGCACTTTGAGTATATCGTTATGCCGTTCGGTCTAACCAATGCGCCCACAATCTTCCAGCACATGGCAAATGATATATTCAGGGACCTCTTGGATATCTATTTGATCATCTATTTGGATGATCTATTGATTTATTCGAAGACCCAAAAAGAGCATGATTCTCATGTACTATTAGTACTAAAACGACTCCGAGAGCATGGTCTTTATGCCAAACTAGAAAAATGTAGCGACTGCAAGCAAGTGGAATTTCTAGGCTACGTCATCTCCTCAAAAGGCATCTCCATGGATCCAGCTAAAGTCAAAACTATGCTAGAGTGGCAAATTCCACGTTCGTTACAAGATGTGCAATGTTTCCTAGGCTTCGGTAACTTCTACCGCAAGTTTATACAAGATTACTCGAAGATTATTTTGCCTCTCACACAACTTACCAAGAAGGGATAGTCATTTCTTTGGTCCAATGAAGCGGACATGGCTTTTATGCATCTTAAGAAAACCATAACATCAGCTCCTATTCTAGCTCATCTGGATACAAACAAACCATTCATCATGGAGGCCGACGCATCGGATTTCGCCCTCGGCAGCATCCTTTCACAACAAGGAGATAAAGAAGAGTTACATCCTGTGGCTTTCCACTCGCGCAAATTTGATGCCGCGGAAATCAACTACGAGATACATGACAAGGAGTTATTAGCCATCGTGGATTTGTTTGTGCAATGGCGACATTTCTTAGAGGTCTCTCCTCATCAGGTCATCTTCTTCAGTGATCACAAAAATCTTGCTTATTTCCAGAACGCTCGCGTACTAAATCGACAGCAAGCTCGGTGGGCCCAATTCCTCACATGTTTTGACTTCAAAATTACATATCGTCCGGGGAAGCAACAAGGAAAAGCAGATGCACTATCGCGACGCTCATACTTACACTTCGTCTTGGTGATCCAGCATTTGATAATCAAAAGCAGGTAATCTTGGGACCAACATGTTTGCACACAACGCGGATTTTTCACTCCATTGGATTCCCGGATTATCGATACCATACGTGCCAATTTGAAGACAAACAGTTTTGCTCAAGCCATTCTTGCGCAAATTGATGCCTCTCGGGCATCCTGTTCCTAGTCTCAACAACCAGGTATGGACTACCGACAATTCGAATATCATGATGGTTTATTATTCTTTAAAAAGATTGTGTATGTTCCTGATTGCTCATGTTGCCTTCAAATCGTCCAAAATTGTCACGACACCCATAGAGCTAGACATTTCGGTAGTACTAAGACGTTGGATCTAGTTTGACGATCTTTTTGGTGGCCCCATATGCCACGTTTTGTCGACGACTATGTTCGGACCTATGATGCTTGTTGCCGAGCAAAGATGCCATGACATCATCCATATGGTTTGTTGGAATCCTTACCAATTCCAAGTAAGTCGTGGCAAACCATTTGTCTTGATTTTATCACAGATCTTCCAATCTCGAAAGGCATCGATGCTATCTTAACCATCGTTGACCAATATACTAAGATGGCATATTTTGTGCCTTATACTAAGGCCATCACTAGTGAGGAAACCGCCGCCCTTGTCATACGTAAGGTTTTTCGGCATCATGGCCTCCCAGACAGTATCATCAAAGGACCTCAATTCGTCTCCAAATTTTGGAAGCATCTCTTCAAGATGCTCAAGGTCTCTTGCAACCTCTCCTCCGGCCATCATCCCCAAACTGATGGGCAAGCGGAGCGAACAAACCAAACGCTGGAACAATATCTTCGGTGTTTTCTAAGTTATCAACAGGACGATTGGGCTGATATTCTCCACTTTGTTGAGTTTGCTTATAATAACGTTATTCACTCCACTTCTCAGGTCTCCCCATTTTACGCTTATACTGGTTCTCATCCTCGTTGGTCTGTGATCAACACTCCGGAGCTACCTACCAATCCTTGTGCTAAGGATCATTTGGAGAGGCTACGCAAGATTCAAACGGATCTATCTACTCATCTTCGTCATGCTCAACACACACAAAAGACTTATGCAGATCGTCATCGGCGTCCCTCCTCTTTTGCCATGGAGATTGGGTATGGCTCTTACATCGTGACATCAAGACTACTCGACCATGCGACAAATTGGATTATCGAAGACTCGGTCCTTTCCTTATTAGTGGCAAAATTAATGATGTCACATTCTGTCTTGATCTTCCTCCGCACCTTCAGATACATCTGGTCTTCCATAGTTCTCTTCTCAAACCTTATCAGGAAAACACTATTCTCCATCGTGTTACACCGCCGCTGCCCCCACTTGAGTTGGAGACTGGCCCAGAGTATGAAGTTGTTGTCGTCCTCGACTCCAAGTTTGTTCTCAACAAACTTTATTATTTGGTCAATTGGCTCAGCTATAGTCCTAATGAACGTACTTGGGAACCTGTCGAGCATGTCGCCAATGCTCAAGATCTTCTTGCTTATTTCCCCCTCATCGGTTAGCAGCACATGCTCTGCATCCGGAAATCTCCGGGGGGGGCTTCACTCTCTGAGAGGATATCTCCGTCTTTGGGCTTCAGTAACCGGCCCCTCCATTCGTTCTTCATCCGAATCTGATTTGGGGTCTTGGCCGGTTCCGGTTTCAGCTTCCTCTACTTCTTCTTCTGCCGGTTCGGTATCCTCACCGTAACCGGCTAGTTCCTCGAGTGCTAACCGGTCTCTTACCGGTTGGGTCTGCTCATCGTAGAGTCGATCCTTACCGGTCGACTCGGAGTTCATTATCTTCTTCGCCGACTCCCAGTCGGCGAGCGTCTTGTCCTCCATGAAGATAATATCTCGACTCCGGAATACCTTCTTGTCGGCCAAGTCCCACACTCAGTAGCCGAACTCATCGTCGCCGTAACCGAGGAATATGCATGGCCGGGTCTTTGGATCCAACTTTCCTCTCCGGTCCTTAGCAACATGCACGTACTCAAGACACCCAAATACTTTCAGATGCCGGTAGGATACTTCCTTACCGGTCCAGACTCTCTGTGGCGCGTCTCCGTCCAAGGGTACTGAGGGTGATCTGTTTATCACATATGTCGCCGTCGACAGTGCCTTAACCCAAAACTTCTTGGGTAGTTTTGCATGCGCCAGCATACTCCGGACCCTCTCCATTATGGTCTGGTTCATCCTCTTAGCCAGCCCGTTCAGTTCCGGCGTCTTCGGCATGGTAAATTCGAGCCGGATTCCCTTCGAGCGACAGTACTCCTCGAACTGCCCCCGGTATTCACCTCCATTATCTGCTCGAACCGCCTTCAGCTTCCGGCCGGTTTCTCTTTCCACTCTCGCGTGGAGCTCTTTGAAGACGGATAACACCTGATCCTTTGTCTTCAACGGTGTGGCCCATAGCTTTCGGCTGTGGTCATCTATGAACGTCACGAAGTACTGTGATCCTGCATGTGACTTTGTGTCCACTTGACACACATCAGTATGCACCAACTCCAATGGTGCATTACGTCTCATCAGTGGCCTTGGTCGGAAGGAGGTTCGGTTTTGCTTACCGTCCAGACAATCAGTGCACTTCTCCAAGTGCACGTTCTTCACTGGAATGAAGTTGTCTTCTGCAAGCCTCTTCATCCCCTTCTCGCTCATGTGACACAGTCTCTTGTGCCACAGCTCACCGGCAGTGTCGGATGCCATAACACCGTTCCGGATGCTACCCGTGTAGCCTTCATCATCTAGCCGATCGGCTGATATCAGGTTCAGACGAACCTCTGGAACGTATCGGACATCCTTCAGCAGCAGCTTGCATCCGGTTGGCGTTATCAACAACACGTCTCCTATGCCGACAATTCGGCATGTACCTTCATTCCCCATCCGGGCACAGCTGTGATCACCGGCTGAGTAGGATGAGAAGCATTTCCGGTCCGGGGTAACGTGGAACGACGCTCCGGAGTCGACCACCCAAGTCATCTCGTCGCCGGCAAGGTTTAGCTCACTCTCCTCGGTGATGAGCATCAACTCTTCTTCACTTGCCGCGATTGCTGTCGTTCCCTTCCGGTCCATTCCGGTCCGGTGTCCGCTTCGAATCGGTATCGTCGGTTTCCTTGTCTTTCCGAAAATGCCGACAGTTCTTCTGGAAGTGTCCTGGCTTGCCGCATTAGAAGCAAGTAGGCCTCCCCCTTGACTTTGATCGTGTCCCCGACTTTTCCCAGTTCTAGGGACTACGGTTTCTATGTCTTCCGCGTTCTAATTCGGTAAGGAGCGCTTTGGAGTCGGAGCTCATATCCTTATCTTTCCGAGGCACCTCCTCATCTAGCAAGCTCGACTTCACTCTTGCTAGGGATAACCGTTTCCCTATCGGCCCCGCGTTGCCCAAAGTGACAACCAACGTCTCCCAGCTATCCGGGAGGGAACCGAGCAGGAGTAGCGCTAGTACCTCATCGGCGAGAGGTACTTCCAATGATGTTGCCTGGTGTATCAGCCCCTGGAAGGCATTCATGTGCTTCGCCATGCTGGAGCCATCTTGGTACCGGAGTCTTACTAGCTTCCAGAATACCGAAACCTGGTTAACAGCATTTTTGTTTCATTGAAGTTGTTGTATAGACTCATGTCGATGAAACACCGTGTGTACGCTATTCTCTTCATGTGCATCACCTCCCATATCATGGCATCGATTTTGTCCAGTCTCTTGTCCCCAAACTGAACCGGCAACCAAAGATCTTAAACCACGAGCATGTCCCTCATCTTCGACTTCCACACTGAATAGTTGGAGTCGGTGAGCTTGAACATGCCTCCCAACGATTCGTCCATTTGATGCGTCGTTTCGCTCTGATACCACTTTGACAGGAACTACACGCTTCGATGAACAACGCTCGGCCACAACCGAGCTTAGAATCAAACACAGAAAATGGGAAATAAAAAAAAAGAACACGACACAAAGGAGAGAAGAGTACACAAGATGTTTAACGTGGAAAATCCTGAGAGGGAAAAACCACGGGAGTCCACAGACTCCAAACTATCACTATATCGCAATGATTACAACAGTGAGCTCACGGAGGCAACGACCTTGTGCTCACGATCTTCGCCACAGACGGCGGTTACAACAGAGGCAACGACCTCTTCCTCTCTCTCTCTCATTGTACACTATTACGCGCTCTCTGGTCTTGCACCAACAAGAATGACAACAACCCCTTCTAAGTTTGCCCTAACTCATATTTATACTAATATGACTTTTCGGCTATTTACAAATATAGCCCCGATGGACTCTCAAAAAACATATTTACGAATATGTCCCTTCATCCGGTGAGCACTTCTCACCGGGCCTTCATCATCCGACTCTTGCCGGGTACTCCTCATCCGGTTCTCACCGGTTCTTCCGTAGCCGGGTACTTGTCATCCGGTTCAAACCGGGTCTTCCGTAGCCGGGTAGTCCACATTCGGTTTCGGCATCGGCCGAGTTTACTCATCGGTACTGTTCTTCTCACTTCCCATCCGGAGGGACCTGTTTCCTAACAATGATATGGCAAGACTCAAGGGGAGAAAAGAAGAAGCTCTCAAACCTAACCCTAGAAGGAAAAGAAGAAGGAGAAAGGGATAAGGAGAAAAGGAGGCTATAAACCCGAACCCAAGAAGAAGAGGAGAAGAAGATGAAAAAGGGATAAAGGAAAAGATGAAAGAGAAAGTGATAAGGAGAAAGGGAGGCTACAAAATCCTAACCCAAGAAGAAGAGGAGAAGAAGATGAAACCCTAGTGGTACACCCCTACGACAAAATGGGTGACCTATAATAAGCCCTATTCCTCCCATCTTATAGAGGAAAGAGGCGCCTATTTTAACATTACATGCTTTTTTTTTATTTCCTTTATCACAAAAAATGGAAGGGGAGCAAAATACTCCTTTATTTGTAGCAATAGAGACTCAAACTCCACACCTCTCTACATATACTTATAAGCCTTAACCATTAAGCTACTATAACCTACTTATTGTTATTAGTATTTATTTATTTATATATTATTTCATGAGATGTGTGTGGAACTTCGCTTTTTCTCACACTGCACACACCACACCACGACAATGTGCGGTGACGTTAGTAGAGTCAAGAAGGACAAAGCCGGAGGAAGTCGGGTACGTCGACCCAACCATCATCGAACCGATGGTAATATTCATTGTACCGCATGTACCGTGTAACCTAAATTCGATTCCAATGCCGAGAGCTCACATCCCAAAGTTGATGGAGTTGCTCGAGGAGAAGATTGAGATAAGGATCCTCGAACTGTCAAGTGTCCCGTATTCGAATTAGTGGTTTATTGTGTCTAAGAAGAACAACACGTTATGCTTCATACAAGACCTGCAACCTATCAATAAGGTGACAATTCGGAATGCATGAGTTGGGCCAACCATTGATGAGTTTACATAAGCTTTCGCTGAAAGGTCGATCTGCTCGGTCGGCGACTTATACTCGGGGTATGACTAGTTCCAATTAGTCATTGAAAGCCAGGACATCACAATGATGCAGACCCCTCTTGACTTAGTTCGGATGTGTACCTAGCCGCAAGGAGGGATGAATTCGGTGGCACACACGGAGAATGTGATGAACAAGGTTCTGAGGGATTGCATGCCGGATATTGCCATGCCATTCCTAGACAACATCCCGATAAAGGGATGTCTGGAGGATTAGAAGGACGAGTCGATCGAGGAGGATGGGTGTCAGAAGTTCGTGGCGGACCACATCTCCGACTACAAGAGGATACTATAGAGGCTAGATGGGGCACGACTCAAGGAAGAAGTCAATATTCGAACAATCAGAGATCTTGGTGGTCAGACACCTATGCGGGCCCTACGGTCGGAAACCATCTCCGGCTAAGGTAGAGGAGATCTTGACAATGAAGGAAGTAAGCAGGATGACCACGGAGGTCCAACGATTCCTAGGAGCATGTCCCTTCTACCACATTTGGATTCCCCACTACACGCATGTTGTCAAGCCACTCTATGGCTTGCTAAAGAAGGGGCGGAAATTTGAATGTGGCAAAGAGCACTCGGAGGCGATGTGGAGGCTAAAGGGAATGCTGATGGTGGCACCAGCTCTCTGGAAGGCAGTCTATGGAAAGGGTGCTCTAATATGTGTAATGGTTAACATGAGTTCAATTGGAATCGGATGGGTAATCAACCAGGAGGACAAAGGCGAAACAAGATTCACCATCCGGTTGAGCGCAAAGGTTTTGAGCAAGCAACAACGAGGATACACCAAAGTCAAACAGGAGTTGTAGGGTATCATTTCTGCGATGAAGGACGACAAGGACTACTTAATGGACTATCTCTCGATAATCGGGATGATATCTGGATGCACGACTTTGTATCTGGCAATGCTCAAATGGATCGCATACATCAAGTCCCTGAATCCGGAAATTCGACACTTTTTTGGGAAGGATAATACAATGGCCGATATGCTATCAAGAGTAGGTTCGAAGGAGAGGCCGACATGGTATCGGAAGACGAAGAAGGCCATGGACTTCTTCAAGTCGGCTCGGCTGTCAATGAACAAGCTAAGCACTCCGACCCTACATGCGTTTAATGAAGATGACTACGATAGGGAGTAGTTTTTGATCGGGAGGTTCCTAAGCACGATGGCGTTGGATGCATCTTCACAAAGGGGGAGGTAGGTCAAGTCCGAAAGAAGGCATACAAATTCTTCCTGAGGGATGGGTTGATCTGGAGTCATACGAAGAAGCAGAAGAGACACGCCACCCCATGTGGTTACACGGAAGGAGGACCAGTCAGTTCTGTTGGTTGAATTTCATGAGAGTCCTTGGTCTAGACATCGGGGGAAATGGGCCACATTCGAAAAGCTCAAGGAGAGATACTCACATTTAGGAATGTATAGTGACATGCACCACTTCGTGACTTGCTGCCCTAAACTCAAGAGGAGGTTGGAGGACATAGAGTGAGCAAAGGTGAATGTAAAGGAAGTGAGGCTGCAGAATAAGGGATGGTTCGACCGGACGCACCGACTGCGGCCAAGGAAGATAGAAGAAGGCGATTGGGTGTTGGTCTACAACAGTAGCCTTGACAACCAGCGTCGGTCGATGTGGAAGTTTGCCATGCGGTGGTTCTGGTTGTATGTGGTGAAGAGCACCAATGTCAATGCCACGTATCACCTTGCGGAGCTCGACGGGACGAGGATAGTGGTACCGATCATGGGGAAGCCGATAAAAGCCTTCAAGAAGCGACTAGTGGTGGAACCGGACCCAGAGGTGGAGGACGAGGACACCAAAGAGGATGAGGAGCCAGAGGAGGACTAGTTCGGCAACGGATCGAAGGATGACGAGTAGGGGTTGAACCGGAAACTCAACTACTTCACTATCTAGCACATGCCAGAGGATGTGTGGTTTGGTGGGGGTGGATGTCGTGGAGGACTCCGGTTACTAGAAGAAAAGTCGTCGCTCGCGTGTGAACAAGGGTGTGCATAGATGCACATAAAAAGGGGATCTTGTATAGAACTATTGTAAATAACCTAGGACCAATACATACAAGGTAGGGAGTATTGAATAGGTACTTTATGATCCCTCAAAAAAAGGGGAATAATAGGATGCGATGGAAGGAAATCTAAGAGAGAAACTCTGACAGAAACAGTTGCTTTATTATGGATGTAACGATCTCTCCTTGTGCTATAAAGGGAGAGGATTGAAACTAGTTTAGGGGATCCATCATTTTGGAAGGGAAGACACTCTCGGTTTATACTCTGAGTTTTCGGTTTTCTACTCTATGCATTTGGTTAGGGAAGGTGAGGTCTCTACTCACATAGGAACCATGTGTGCTCCCGACCAGAGGGTCACCTCTGTGTGTGTGTGTGTGTGTGTGTGTGTGTGTGTGTGTTGAACTCGAAGTTCTATCACCGAACGAGTCTGGTTGTATTCCTCCTTGTTTGTTAATTTATTCTTGGTTTGTTGTATCCAATTCCTTTTCTGTGCTGGGTCTACATTCATTTCTCTATTTCTGACACCAAGAGGGCCTCCTCTCCTCCTTCGTTCTACGTTTACTCATTATGTTTGCGAGCCTATGTGCTCCACTTTCTAGAATCTGACCACAGTATCAGATCAGATATTGGTTTTACGAGCCTGTGCACTCAGTTAGGAGATCCAGAAATCGAACCGGATAGTCACAACGGGCTTTGTGGTCTCTCTCTGGCTCCTTAGTTCAAGGTTCCGATGGTCCCGCCCAATCCGACACGTACACATGGATTTTCCCGGGCCTCCTTTGGCATCTTTGCATCTCGAATGTAGGCAAGCATCTGATCGCGCAAACAAGATGCAAGGCAATACAAGACTCTACTTGTTGCCTGCTCCCACACCGGAAAATCCTTGTGTGCCGACTTTGGTGCTACCTCGTTTTCTCCATGGATGTAACTGAAGTAGCCATGCCCGAACACGTATTGGTGCATCTTGTATTCCCAAGATGCATAGTTGCTCCTGTCCAAGTTTTCTATCAAAAGCGCACCACCCATTCCTTTGTCCATTTTTCTTGTTTGTACTTGTCTGAGGAGTAAGAGCTTGTCTGTGCTGAAGCGCTTGTTGACAGTTGAGGATTCTTAACCCTCGCGCTCTTATACCATGTAAATATTACGTGCGGAAGTTAAAAGAGAACACAATCGGCTTAGCCACATATCAATAGTGTAAACACAGAGACAATGAAGATACACAGTAATTGAGCAAGAGAGAGATAGAGAGAGTAGAAGACTTAAAAACTCTATTAAAAAATAATATGTTCTCTGTACACAATGTGCTCATTGAGCACTTTTATACAAGCCCTAATAGCGAGCTGACACAACAAGTATTGTCAGTATTTTAATGCTCTCGTAAGAGCATTTGACAATAACTCCTAAAGTTATTCCTACCTACTAAAATAGGAGCGTAGCCCTCTCACAACCTACCAGATCCCAGCCGATCTGGTTCCCGGCTTCTTTAGCCGATCTAAGCCTAGCCGATCGGTCCTCATCCAATCAGGCTCTTGTCTTATTCAGCCAATTTGGGCCTAGCTGATCGGTCCTCATCCGATCTAGCTCTCAGCTTATTTAGCCAATTCAGCCCATGTTGAGCTTGCTTCTCAACATCGAGGATCTAGTGGAGAGCATGCTAGCTAGCATGACCGGGATGCAGATGATCGACTAGAAGTTGAGAGTCAGACGCAAGCCGATTTGAGCCAGTGAATCCAACCGACCTAGTCCGGCTGACCTAGATAATAAATGATCTAGATGACTAGCCAAATTAGGCTAGATGCCGACTAGATGCCGACTAGATGCCGACAGACTTGTATGTATGCACTTGTAACTATAGTTTAGATTTGTAATCTAGGTTTACGGGGGAGATAACCGAAATTGATTTTATACATAGATAGAGTAGTCCTTTTACATGGGAGTTTGTTGGCATAAAAGGCTGACTCCTTCCATCTTGTATCCTATGTGTGAATACGTCATCAAGTTAGGGCTTTTGTATATATAAGCCCAACTATAACATTGTGTGTGAGAGAGAGTTTTACATAAGAGAATAACATAGCCTCCATTAGAGTTGAATTGTGTCTATCTTATCTTCTACCTTCTTGCATATCTATAAATCTATCTGTGTTTCTTGTTGTACACATCTTCTTGTAGGTCCTCACATATAATTCCGCACATAGTATGAACCATACGTATCATACGTGCATTCACATTCACGAATGTTTCAATCATTCGAGAATGATAAAAACACGTTCACGTTCACAAGTGGAAGGATCGCGCATAAATGGAAGGATAAGGGAAATTTTAGGGGTTTTTCAATGATTTTACAAAACACATTGATACCAGTATCATACATGTTCAAACATACTATGAAAAAGGTTAAAAATCCACTATTTTCGTGATTTAGAAGTAACTAAAAAAAGACGAATTTCAAAAAGATACATTCTCAATTTATATCACAAACTTTACAACCAATGTTATTTTATAAGAAACGATTTTTTAGAAATCATAAGAATTCAAAACACATGCTTTTATATTACTCGATTTGTTACAAGCGGAATGTAGTTACACTTAATAGCCAAATATACATTCATGATCACTCCTTTACGGAGAATCACTACTATAACTAATATACAATGACGATTCCTCCTCATCATCCTCGGATGTACCAGTCAGTGCATTATCTTCGTCATAAACCAAATGGTTTGACTCTAGATTATATGTAGCAGATCTCGTTTGCCTTTGACTCGAGCCACCTTGTACACCTGGTTATTTTTCTTTTATTATATCTATTGTTGACTTCCTTAATCGTCCGGCTTTTGTAAGTGTGAAGTCGTACACGATGATATCCACATTAGAGATATCAAGGGTCGAGGTGTTACGAATGTTTCGCTTCCTCTTCCTACCTCCCCTTCTTGTTGGGCATTCAATCATCTCCAATGTATACTTACCTGTAAAAGCATTTGCACTTCTAGTGTTGTACCAATGAACATTTATAGACTTGATCGTGTTTTCTATTTCATGCATTAGCACTTCTAGAATTTTACCAACCCAAAATTGGTGGCCATGTGAGTTCTCATCAGGCGGCGTTGCAATCAACATCCCCGCGGTGAGCTCTTGCAAATTGCCTTGCCATCTAGCTTCGGCTGCTTTGGTCATCCTTGGTCCCACATAAATGTCTCTTTGTTGTGGATGGACCAAGCTGTCATTAATCGCATTTACTAGTTGCTCCGGAGTTCTATTTGCGCGATCATGTTGCAGCGACCATGTGAATGGCGTTTCCAAATTCCAATTATCAACAAATACACAATTGTCTATAATTTCTTTCTGATCACTATAAAATACATCCCACCATGACGTGTCTTGTTGTGCGGCATATTTCTTGGTGGCCTCAATATGCTTTCTTTTTTCTTTTAAGGCTTGGAGCCATGACCATTTTTGTTCTGATACCAAGTCACTCTGCAACTGTCCTTTCTTCTCAATTGGCATTTGCTTAGCTCCATGGACAATTGTACTCGGCATACAAAGTAATAACTGGCAACCACCTTCAGGTTCCCATGTTGTAGAAGATGAATATTGTTTAGCATACAAAAGTGTAGAACCACTTATTCCATTTTTCTTTATCATAAAAATGTGATTGAAACTTATATTGTTTAACTGAGCAAGCACTTTAACATTCCCACCACCCCCATCTAATATATATCTCTTAAAGTCATATACCTCCTTCAAGTGTAACACTTTTGGGCGTGGTGTATAAGCATTACAAATGACATCAAATAGTTTAGGTAAAGTGAAAGCATCATGCCGAGACAACTGTCTGGAGAATGTGCTAAACATCTTATCTATATGGTCATGTGTGTGGCCAACCAAAAGGAAATTGACTTTCACTTTCCTAAACAATTCTAGGTTGACCAACATACTTAGATAGCCAAATACAGTTGAATTTTTGTTCTCTCTAGCAGTATTATCCAATTGAATGTATAGAACAAGGGGGAAAGGTTGGCCCCAAGACATCAAAACTCGGTGAATCATTGTAACTGTTAGGTTAGGGTCATTGTGAACATTGGGGTAAGTAATGAAGACGTGAGGTCGAACAGACCTATTATAAGCCAAGCATCCCACCAAGTGCATTTGAACAAGGCACTCATCATTGACATCTTTGGGGAGCCTCCGCATATGCGGCAAGCATGTCTTCTTCTGGTCCATGCCATCTATCATTAAGCACATGTATTGTTCGGGCCTCTTCAAACACTTCTCTCTATGATGCATCACCTTCTTTCGTTCTAAGGATTGTGCCTCACGATGCTCTTGTAGTAACTTCTTACTCGTATCCTTTTCCATTTATGTCTTTGCACCTTTAGCCAAACTTTTAAGATTTGCACAAATGGAGCAATACCCCATACGTACTTTACGAGGAATAATAACATTTGAAAACTGAGCTCTCCATAATCTTGTGAATTGGCTATAGGTGATAGACTTATTACGTGAGCCCAGCATATCAGATCGATAGACATCATAAACTTCCCGACGTGTATAATTATCAGAAAGATGCATCCTACCTGTAGTGGGCATTACTTCACAATTTAACTGAAAGTAAGTTTTCATCCAACCAATAGCATGTCTTCCAATTGCACCTTTCATACTTGGAACCTCTTTACAATTGATCATCTAATCCCCACTAAGTAGACGTTGTTGTACTCTATGTAGTCGCATGTTACTAACACATAACGCAATTTTGAATGCAACTCTACATATCTGTTGCGCATGGAAGATATAATACTCGAATGATACTTTGATCCCCGTACATTTGTCAGATACTAGTTGCATATGTGACCCAAGGTAAGTGTCTTGCTCATCACCGGTCATCGAAAAATAGTATCGCCTTAATTCTCGCAACTTTGATTTTCCAATCATAGACATACAACCACGGGCACAACTTTTTTTTTTGACATCAAATTCAATATGTTTATCTGATGTCACCAAGCTAAATCTAGCTAGACGAATTCTTCGTGGGATTCTTCTAATATGAATAGGGCTCCCAGATTTCTCTTCCTGCATAGAGGTTGGTGTAACCTTGTTACAGTCTAATTCTCTGTTGTGACCATCGCCAATGTTATTCAATGTTTCCTAGGCACTACCTTCATTCTCCTTATCTTTATTAATATCGTATTCTTCAATAGAGAACTCTTCACATGTGTCATTATTTACATTCCCTGTAGATGAGCTCAGACAATATTCTTCGATAGAATATGGTGAGTCGGTCGACAGACAATATTCTTCAATCGAATATGGTGACTCTGTTGACAAACAATACTCTTTAGTAGAAAACGATGAGTCTGATGACAAACAATATTCTTCAATCAAGAACGGTGAATCTTCACTCATGGCTTAAGGTCTAGATAGGGCTCTGTAAGTTATGTGCTTAGGGTAAGGAAAAAAACTAATAAGCTCCTCTCTAAACATATACTCCTCTCTAAACATAAACTTCTCTCTAAACAAAAGCCAAATCAATAGAATGTCTATATTATGTAATATTCTATTAATACAATACATCAAAAATTTATTTTTAATAAAGTAATTGTACTTAAAATATCAATTATTATATAAACTACATCTATATGAAGTTAAATCAAGTATAATATAAATCTAATCATTAACAAGCCATGAATATGTTGGATTAATGTTAAAATCATTAGCTAATTAATGGCACCCATTTTGATATAGAACGTCTCACTCATTGGTTCTTTAATGCTCACCATTTTAAATATTAGACATATCAATCATTGGTTAATTCATGCCAACATCTTTAATACACAGCATTTGAGAGTCATAAACATTGTTGCTTTTAGTAATCAATCATTGGTACATTCATGAACCTCTATCATTGTCTCCTTCATGACCTTTGAAGTCATTGCAGGTTGTTATGACTATAAAAGATTGATCAATATGTTAGTTTGACTTTGTAATCATTAATGCAATCATAAGTTACTCTAGTTAATGTGACTGTGGTTACCAACTAACTATCCTCAAACTTACCAACCTTGGTTAAGGTGACTATGGTTACTTTAACCAATGTGGTCAATCCCTATAAATAGGAAGACCTCGTCATATTTCACTCACAAGAGCGTACAGAGCGTACAGAGCACACAGAACGTACAGAGCACACAGAGCACAAAGCACCAAAGCGCGATCTCCGCCTCCACTGCCACACGATCAACCATGTCTTCAAAGAGAATCGAGCGTGAGGACTCTAGGTAGGCCTCTGACACTGTGGACATTTTTGTAAATATGTTTCGTCGCTCAAGAACTCGATACGCCGTATCGAGTTCCTGTATACAATACAAACTTTATACAGGAACTCGATACGGCGTATCGAGTTCATAATTTGTTTTTGCTTTTTAAACAGGAACTCGATACGGCGTATCGAGTTCCTGTTTAATGTTTAGGTTTTAAACACGAACTCGATACGCCGTATCGAGTTCGTGTTTAAAGTGTAGGTTTTAAACCGGCGTATCGAGTTCGTGTTTAAAGTGTAGGTTTTAAACAGGAACTCGATACGGCGTATCGAGTTCCCGTTTAAAACCTAAACTTTAAACAGGAACTCGATACGCCGTATCGAGTTCCCGTTTAAAGTTTGGATTTTAAACATGAACTCGATACGGCGTATCGAGTTCGTGTTTAAAGTTTAGGTTTTAAATGGGAACTCGATACGCCGTATCGAGTTCCCGTTTAAAGTTTGGATTTTAAACACAAACTCGATACGGCGTATCGAGTTCGTGTTTAAAGTTTAGGTTTTAAACACAAACTCGATACGCCGTATCGAGTTCCTGTTTAAAAAGCAAAGAAAGCACAGGAACTCGATACAGCGTATCGAGTTCCCGTTTAAAGTTTAGGATTTAAACAGGAACTCGATACGCCGTATCGAGTTCCTGTATAAAAGAAGGCTCTGAGAGAGAAAAATTGTGTTTTTGGGGTAACAATTAATTATTGTGTGGAAAAGATATCAATTTGTCTGTCAAAATCAGTCTTTTTTATGTTGACTTTCCTTACTTTTAAAAAAAACATGCCCTAATTATAGGTGTTTTATGACCTACTTTAGCTTAAAGTAGTAGAAAATGATCCACAAATTGCCTTTACGATAGCAAATTCTCCTCAATATAGGTTTGGAATCTATATAAGTCATACCTACTCTTTAAAAGAATATATAACCCTGTTTACTTATTACGATATATATTTTCTAGTTTGAATAGCCCTGCCTAGAATAGATTTTTGAATATAGGATTGCTAGTGAGAACTGTT
Source organism: Azolla caroliniana (assembly GCF_043228905.1). NCBI lineage: Eukaryota > Viridiplantae > Streptophyta > Polypodiopsida > Salviniales > Salviniaceae > Azolla > Azolla caroliniana. The sequence goes on along the minus strand of NW_028230449.1, from coordinate 8,269,704 downwards.
CTTCATCTTAATATTTATATTTTAATATACAACCTTAATCTACGTGACCACCTAACTTATGTTTTTGCATATACTTTCTTAAATAGGTCGTTTGAGAACCTGTCGGACCGACCCGTGAAGACCCGTGAAGAAAATAAAGCTTCGCATACAGGGTTCTCCAATTGAAGCCCAGACCAAGGTAGCTCCTGAGACCATGAAGAGAGGAAAAAAGCTTCTCTTCAACGAAGAGACAAAATCTCAACCACATATTGATGTTAGCCAAAAGAAACTTGTCGCCGCTACTGGAGGTGAAGACCTTCCTGACCGAGATCTAACGGACAAGGAATGGTGTATGCAATATGTCGATTCAAAGAAAAAAGTTGTATTGTATACAGCAAAGAAGAAGGGGGAGGGGCAGCTTGGAAAGGAAACCCCATTTATGTATGGCCGTATTCTACGATTTGACTACGAAGATGCAGATTCGGCCAACATACTGGTAATGATAGAGTGCTCCAAGGGGGTACGTAAAGTGTTCCTTTTAGAAGACCTTTTAGTAAAGGAATCTTGTGGGCCAGAAGCGTTCAAAAAAGATCTTGAAAGCTCACAAAACCTTATTGTTACCTTGAGGCCTTATATACAAGGCCATGTAACTCTAAGAGATGAAGTGTCCTCCCTATTGAAGGCCACAAAAAGGGTATCCAAAGTCCAGTCAAGACCACCAAAGAAGAAGACAACCAAAATGTCGGACACGGATTCAACAAGTGAAAACGAAGAGGAGGATAATAAGGGGACGCCAGGAGCTGAGCTGGCTTCGGGTGTTTTGTCATCTGAACAGAATAAGATAAGGAGAGAGTTAATGCAACGGAAACTGGTCAGGAAAGGGCAAGTGTTTAATTTGCCTATAACACACATCCATCGGCCCCCTATTGATGAAAAAACAGGTCGACGACCACTTGAGATTAGAGAGCCACACCGCATGCATGTTCAAAATCTCAAGAAAAAAATGAAAATTAATCCTCATGCCACTGTGGTGCCTTTTATTGTTATGGTAGATCCTGAAGAATGTGAAACCATTGAAGATTTTGATATTAGAAAGCATGATCAATATAATTATTTTGTCATTGGTGGATCGCATTCAGCAGAGGCACGTCGGCAACATGTGAGAGAACATCCAACAACTTTCTTCTTCAAGTATGCCGAGTGCAAAATTTATGTTGGGCTCACAACCGAAGAGGCTAAGTTGTTGGCATGGGACCATAATAATGATAATGACTATAGGCAGAAAATGTCGTCCATTGAGCGTATACGGTTCTTCCACCACGAGTATTTAGACGTGAAACAAAAGTTTGGTGTGAAGTTACATCCAGGCCTACGACGTCAATGTCTGCATGAAGTCGGCATTGTGGTAGATGATAATGTTAAGTCTGATGGTCTTCGAAAGTATGAGTCTTGGTTTCAATTGGCGTTTCGAGATGGAGAAGTATGGGACCTACAAGATCAAATCTTCTCAATGTGGGAGAATAAGGAGGTAAAGGGTCAACGACAAAAGAAATGTAAGGTTGACCCTCAACTAGATTTAAAGTCACAAGCCGCCAAGAAAATTGACTTGACAATTGAAGAAGCGGCAGACGACATGAAGTTGTCTCTATGGAGAGCGATGCAAGGTATTAAGGACGAGCAGCTTCTTGTGTCTGTTTTGTCAAGGGTTGTGGCGAAAGATTTAAGCCTTGAAGAAATGGTCACTGAGTTCAATAAGTAAGTCTTTCAAATACTGAAATTGTAGTCTATCTAGTGTAATTCAAAGTTCTAATCTTGATTTCTAATTTTACAGTCATAAGGTATACATGAAGATCCAAGAAGTTATGATGAAACAACTTGGATGTATAACTTGGGAACAAGTGACCAAGGATTATCCTCTAACGTCTTCATATAAGGCGTTATCAGAGTATTTTATTGCATTCAAGGATTGGGTTAGTATTGATGGTTTTTCATTACCCTTTCATCATATGTAGAGCTTGTATAATAATACCTTATGTCCTATTGCTTCTATTAGAAACCGTGTCAAGGCAAGAAACAAGGAGAAGTTAAAGATATACACGATTTCCCTACATCCTTCCTTGCACATCTCGAGCGAGCCAGAAAAGAAAAGGATCGTCGCTTAGTCAAGGCGTACGAAATGGAGGAAGATGGCTCCTTTAAAAAATTTAGCCACAAAAAAGATATTACGAGAGATCTTTACTACAATGTGGTTTGCGGTGATGTCGTCGACTTGATCCAAAAGGTGCCAAAGAAGGAATATACGCTAATGATTGCGGATATTCCTTACGGATTTCGAATGGCTGGGTCATCATACGACAATGAACTGTTTAGGTTTAAACAATTGGAGAAGATGGTCAAGGATTTCGCTGAGCTAACGACTGCATCCTTGTGGCGAATAGTTGTCTTTCATAGTATGGACCAAGGGTACTCGGTAGCTCAAGCTTTGAGATCTCGTTGCCATGGCATCGAGAACCTTGCATGGTAAGGATTATTTATAGGTGTCTTTCACTATATTGCATTTCTTAAGGTTGTTGAATCTATTCTTAACTCGATGTATTATTTTTTATAGGATCAAGACCAATGTAAATAGAGGGCCAACTTTTCGGTTCGTTAATGCCATTGAATACATAACGGTTGGCTACTTCAATGAAATTAAGAAATAGAGAATCAAGGAGCATTCTAATGAAGTGGGAGGTTCAAATCTGTTGGTATATCCAGCAATGACACGGAAATTGCGACATGTCACCACGACAGAACGGGGACTTGTCAACCCATACCAAAAACCTCAACGACTTATGATGCGCTTGATCGAGATGTTTTCTGTCGAAGGAGACTGGATATTAGATCTCTTTTCTGGCATAGGTATTCCTCGAACTAGGGTAACGATCTTGAGATAACCAATCCCTTTTTTTTTCGTTTGACAACTAAATCTTCTTGTTACTTACATCACAGGAACTACGTCTGCATGTGCATTGAAGCTTTTTAGAAATACAGTTGCATTGGAGAAGGACGAGGACCAAGTTATATTTATTAATATGCGGATTAAGGCTTTGTGGGAGTGCCCAGACCAGGATGAGGAGGTCGGTGCAAAGAACCTCACCAATACAGAAAGGTTTCAACCTGCTTCGTGAGAGCCTATTCCTCCGTTAACCGGCGAACCGGGGGAGCTAATAGAGCTTGATGATGAGCTTATAGAAGATATTTTGTTGGCTCGGCTAACAGGGGAAACCAATGCACGTATAGCCGAAGACAATTCTACACAAGATGATGAAGAAAATGACGTTGATGAATTGATTGCTATGTAATAGACTCTATGAAGAAAATGACACTAACGATTTGTTAGGATTTCACATTATTAATACAAATTTTGGGTTTTACCTAGTGGATTCTATTCTTTATAATCTTCTATATGTTTCAATTTTATTTTTATATACTTGGTTAGTAGATTTATGACATTGGTTTCACCGCGTGCATAGCTGACTACCAAATTTATGGAGAAACATGAACTAGTTTAAATTGAGGCTGATTTTGGTCCAAGCTAACCTTAACAGAACATGGCCCTATAATTGTTGCCATGACTGTCCATGTTGTTATTATGGATCTTTGTCTTCTATTGTTAAAACTATTATGTTTCTATTCCATTGCTGCTTAGATTGTGTAGTGTGTTGATAATGGTTCCAGTTGCGTTACCATTCAGAGTTTGAGCCTGTGTGAATCACCTATGCAATAGAGTAGATAAATTTTAAATACAGGTATGAAAGCCTAATAGGTTTGTTATTTCCACGACATTATCCTAAAGTTCACTGCCTTACATTGTCCACAATTATATACATATGGTTTGATCCCATATGAACAAACTGAGGAATACATTAGATCAACTTTAAATACAAGTATTGAATACTTTAATAAGTTAGTTATTCCAATCACTTATCCTAATGTGCACTATCCTACATTTTCCACAATTACATACATGCACGTATGGGTCAAAGTATAAATTATAACTCATTTTATTAGTATGGATACAAGTACACCTGATATTTTTGTAAAACTTACCTAATTAATATAAGTATTTAAGTTAGTGTTTCCCTTGTCGCACAGTAGTGACATATTGAGTCATAGTTGAACTTTATTATGCCTACATTAACTTATCAACGTGTCTAAACTTGCATGATTTCTAATGATCTCCACTCGTAGATCTATCATGTATTTTTATATTTGCAAATTCTCATCAAGTTGAGGAACATGTGATACTAGTGCATCCAATTTTTGTAGAGAGGGTGTATTTGCTTTGTTTTAAGAAGATTCTACAAATGGAATGCGCAATCCTTCCACTTGTGAACGCGAACGTGTTTAAACACCATTCTTTTGGATTAACTATTTATTATGAGGTAAATAAACCTAAAAAAGGGGAAAAAACAAAACAAAAAAACTTTAAAAAATGGGAAAAAAAAACACAAGAATGTTTGAATAACATTTGCATTCGTTTTCCAACGTAGGAAAACGAATATTATGCTAGAAGAACACGAATTTTACATATTATGCTTCTGTAGATCATATTTAACACTCACTTGCTTCTGTTGCAAAAGCCTCCACTCTTTGTGCGGTGGAGAACAAAGTGTAGTGTGACGGAGACCAAGATAAAGATCCAAACAGAATGAGAATAATGTACACACAAAAAAACAAAAGCATATATTTCTCCACTAAGACTGTGTAACCTTACAAACATGCTCTGAGAGCACCTTATATACATAGCTCTAGATTCCTCTCATAAAGGTAGTGGGTTGACATAAGTACATCCAAGGCATTCAATACGTCGGCTCGCACAAGACCCAGGAATCCTAACTAAACTAGATTCTATTTATGTAACTACTAAGTTACATGTTTGTCAAGATTAGTAACTCTAGTTGAGCTTGATATCTCAACAAAAACTCCATGTTCCTATTACTTTTTTGTTGGAACAACAACCAATGTTTTAACCTTTTCAGCACTAAAAATTAACAGAAATTATAGAGTAAAACTAAATTTAAAATTTAAAATATTATGTTTAGATTAGAAAAATGGTGGTCATATTTTAGTGGATATGTGGAGGATGAGAATCATTACATTTGTATTTGATACTAGATACTGTAAAATTGATCTTCCCAATCGGTTGCTTATAAACATATGAGAAGGGGTGGAGGAAAGAAATGGTGGCACTCAACATACAAAGGTCTTTGTCTACAAGCTCCACAGGGTACATGTATCCTTCAATTGGTTTGGGTTCCACCCACCCTGGACAACTTAATTCCACAATTGTTGCCTCACATAATCGACATTCGCTTTGTATGACCATCTTCCATCGTGCATCTGACCCCTTTGAGACTTGCCTTTGCCTTATTGTTATGTCCCTTTTCGTGCAACGTTGTGTACCTAGTTAAAATGAACCCAGATTCATGATTCAAACAAACCTAACTTCATAATAAAGATTACTCACAAAGTTCTGAGTCGCCCTAAATCATTGATAAATATTAGAATTGTCAATTCCCTTCCATTTATATTGTTATCCATATAAAATATGTGAGCAATAATTAAGATTGATGAAATACATTTCTAAAAACAAAAAGCTAAGCATTAAAAAAGGTTGATGTGTATGTATTATCAAATATGTTATTGCAACTTGTCCTCATACACATGCTAAGGGATTTATTGGCTAGCCCCTAAGTGAGTTTGTAATGATGATTAACCCAAGTCACTAGGGTGTGAGTTAACTATTATTCCAAGTATCCCATTATGTACTTAGCTTCTTGCAATGGGGAAGGATGTTTCATGTCCCATAATGGGGCTATCAATTCCACATCCCATTACAACAAGTTAGAGCTATGTGATGATGACTCCTCACAACAAGGCATTTTCTTAGATTGAAGAAATTTGAAGCATTATTGCAAGGTAGCAATTAACATAGATGACGTTATAGAAGATTTCATACACAAAAGTTATTACAAAGGATTTGCATATTTTAAAGCTATCTTATACACTGGATATTAGGTATGTGGTGATTCATAATCACTTGTGGGTTTGAGAGTTCAAAGTTCTTATCATCATTCTTCTTGAGCATGTAAATCTCATTCTGGAACAAGTAATGATGCAAATAAACCAATGTAATAGAGTAAGAGATTGAAGTGAGTTACAATCATTCACATGGTTGGAAGCAAACCTATAAGATCAAGGGGAAATGTCATGCAAATTGCTGATTATTTTAGAAAGGAAGAAATGAAAGTATGGAAAATTTTGTATTCAACTGAATTGTTGAATATAAATGCATCATTTCAACATCATATAAGTAAACATTGAAAAGGTCTCAAGTTTGAGATCAAATTACCTTGTCCAATAGCAGATGATAGGGGGACAATAATGGATATGATGAGGATAATGGCAAAGCAATGGACCCAATTAGATTCCATGTCCAATAACGATAGGAAATGCGAAATTTAATTGAGCGAAATCTTGTGTTTAGTGTTGGTTCAATGAGTTACATTACTAGTTAGTGAGAATCCACTATCTCTCTTTCCCTCTCTCTTTGTGTGTGTGTGTGTGCGTGTGTGTGTGTGTGTGTGTATACACTACATTATGCATTGGAGTGGTTGTTTTATTTTTATTGAAGCTAGGACTTAGGTAGTGGGCTTACACACAAACCAATAAAATGTGTTGGTTTTTTTAGTTATCAAACACAAACACACATATTAAGAGACTTGTCAATTAAATCACATGAACCCCACATTAGATTTTTGACTATGGGCATTGGTAACCCACATTGACACAAATATACACACAACAAAGAGATTTTTACCCATTTTACATGAGTTATGATGATAATTCCCACTTTCCGACTTACAACATCGCTAGTTTTTTATGTGGACGTGATGAGTAGGATTGCTTGAGTCGATGTGTTGTAATTCTCGGTTGAGTAAATGTGTGGGGATAAAAAAATTCCACTCTTCACCTTCAAACAACATCATGAGCTTTGGTGGAGGTAGTGTCCCAATGTTCTCGTAACAATAACACAATATTAAAATGGCTCCCTAACAAGCTACAACAAAAAGAAATGGCAAGGGAATCCATTGAGGAGCAAGAAATAATGTACCATGTTCACTAGGACTAGGGTTGCATGTTAGCCCCCTACCCCCTAGTGAGCATTATGATATTGTATGGTACAAATGACATTTTGATAACGAGTCTCTTTCTCATCATCAAAAACTCATATAATTATTAATAACTTCATGAGTATTCTTGTGATTATTAATATAATACTAACCAAACCCACATAGATCCATAAATCAATGGACCCAATTCACTACATTACATATCTACGTCTATGTGCCCAATCTAATAGTTCAAGAGTGTTCCTAAATTATCACCATTGAGATTCTTTGGGTATCATATTCTTTATTGAGTGCCATAAGGGTTATATGTGACTTCTACTTAATTACTCTATAAAGTTTCGTGTGGATAATTTGTTGTCAAAGTTCATGCATAGATATTTCTCTTGGTCCCAAAGAACATACATAATGAGCATATATTATTCCACAATGTTTCCATGTAACATGTTTTTTTACTAGTTTCTAGCTCATTTCATGTGACATGTTGGAAGCAATTGATAGATAACATTTGAGTTTCTTTTGGAATAATGGATACCACACACAAATGTGTGAATACCTTAAAACATTTCACTTCCATGCATTGGCATCCAAAATGTTGATAATGTTTACATATTGTTTTAGTCATAACATTTTACAAGTTGAGATTTCTAGTTATCATCTAACAAAAATATAGAGAGCTAAAACAAAAGTCGAAGGATTTTTTTTCAATTTCTACTTTCAATTGTAGTATGTGTGAACATTTTGTAAATGGATAAGATCCCACGTGCAACTTCAAACATTTGGCACAAATCAACTAGTAATCACATGTAAAATATCAATATTCTAACGTCTTACCTTGCCATTAATTTCAAATGTGACAAATTTCTTTAGAGAGACGTTTATGTATCCACGTGCAAGGGTTAATACTATCCAAATAGTTATATTTCAAGGTTTTGAAAAACATTGGTTGATTCTCATACTTGATTATTTATCTAGCAAAAAATGCCCAAGTTTCCCGGTGGATCAAGGCAATGCAAGAGGAGATGCGCACGTTGTTCGACAACGATACTTCAGATTTAGTCCCAATGTCTAAAATTGAGAAGAAGCCAATAGGTTGCCATAGGGTGATAAAGATAAAATTAGCACAAGGTGGATGACATGTTCAACTGGTGTAGGGGTTGGCTAGTCGCAAAGGGGTATGCACAAACCCACAATAAACATTTGCCTCTTGGAAAAAATCACTACCATGATGATGATAATTGCACATGCAACAATGATCATGGAAAAAATCAATACCATGATGATGCCTCATGGCATTCTTGCCTTATATTGAGACCAACACAACATCTTTGCAATTAACATAATATTAACAAAGGATCACGAAGACAAAAAACAAGTTAAAATTGTTATGAAGCTATCTAAATTTGGAAAACATCATCCGATGCCCATTAAAGAAATGTTTTAATATAAATCATTCTTCCCTAATATCGCTCAATCATTAAGATGGATCAAGTACAAAGACGATTACATTTATTCTACTTATTTTAAAATGACGTTCTTTGCATCTTCGAGAACTGGTATCTTCAATGTGGGGAATGCCCCATACTCTTAAATAGAAAAGATTCTTGTTATCCATATATGAACCGCATTCACATGTTGACTTTTGAGACTGTATAAGAATTAAAGGATTTCTTCTATGTCAAGATAAATGAGATTTTATTTGTTCAATTACAATATTACCACAAGATATTAAGGATGACTAGCTGAAAATATCCTTAAATGATTGCCCAACTTTAGATGTCATAATCAAGCAACACGTGTAAGCAAGGAGAGAGATCCATGCTACAATAACAAGTAAGATTACACTCAAATAAATATGTTAAAGAGTGACTAGCTTTGATGGTGAAATGTTAGGTGCCTTCCACTCAAAACACAAGGAGAAATGAACATCGAAAGTTTTGAAAGTACGTGGATCAGTCAGCAATGATTAATACAACACAAAGCCTTATAAGCATTGCCCACATTTGTTAAATTAGAAACACAAATCTAGCATGCAATAAAAAAATCTGAAACAAGAAAAAGAATTGTTAAGTATTGATGCAGCCATTGTTCAGATTATGTATTTGGGATTTTCCAATGAGCCGTATGACGATCACATTTGAGCAACATAACATAATTTGTAACAAAATCTTTACCTATGTTCACTTCTGAAGGACATTCCACAGTACCTTGGCTAAGTTACTTCTCGCGGAGTAGAAAGATGTTCGGTTAAGTTACTTCTCATAGTGTATTCTCTTATCTTGTATCGGAAGTGGCACAGGCATTTGAGCTTCGTGTGGATGCTCAGGACCCTTGTAAACCTTCAGATGTGTAAATAACCTCCTTCCTAACTGCATCGCCCAATAAACAAAGGTTAAAAAAGATTACAAGTCATGGTTTAAGGACTAAACAGAATCTAAACTACCAAGAAGTCCATCTCAATGAATATGATTTGTCCACAAATCCATGCATAGTCTGAAATAGATGATGGCTGCCCATATGGGCTTTTCACGTAGAAAACATAACCCTATCAGTAACCAATGCAATTTAACATTGGCAACATTGCCTCTATTCAAGTATGTATATTAGACACACAATCTATAATCCAGTTTACAGTATGCCACATAAACTCGCATTATATGACAGGTATGCCCCGGTTATGCTACATATTATGACTAATACACATTTGGACATATACCACATGCATGCATGCACAAACAGATAATACTAAATATACAGTGTGACAGTTCATCTTAGAACCTGCAATATTCCAGTAATTTAGACATGAAAATATGTATACCTTATATGTGCAGCCCTGCTGTTTTGCAAAATACAACATAAAACCACCAACGCACCAAACTCAAATAAGTGAAAAACTTAGCAATACCCTACATTATTTTTTACGTCCCCAAATTCCAAAAGTTTTTTATGATTTCGCCAATCCCCATATGCTTCTCATCAACCATGTAATTGCTCAACCAGCACATTTAATATCTCAACAGGGGTTTGAACAGGGGGATTCAGAGAACCAAGGAAAAACTCAAGATTGCTTCCCTATAGATAATGGCATGTTTGCATGTAAGTTATATATATGAATGGTATGCATGACAAGAGGATGTGAACTATCTCAGCTTAGTCAATATATATTATACTGTTCAACAATGACTATTAGGGATCATTTAAAGGAAAAGGACAATCCATATTCACAAAATTGTTAAATGGTGATAGGCAAAGTAATTACACGTCCTTTGGGAAGCATGCCTCTTACAGCATGTTCCACTATCCTTTCAGGAATACGCTGCTGCAGTTGATCAAATGTCTCGATTGTCATTCCTCCAGGTCTTCCAGAATGTCTTCTGTAGAGCTTTTGACTTCGTTTCCGACCCGTCACAGCAACTTTCTCTGCATTCACCTTGAAAGTAGAAAGCAGCAACTTTCTTATTACTACTCTGTTCTAATCTTCTTTTAGAATTATTGCAGGATTTGACAGCTGATAAACATGGAAATCTAATTTTTGTCACGTCTGTACAATCCATATAGTTCTCACTAACACTTTGGATTCTATTACTTAAATTGAGAGAAATATTGGCAGGCATGATGGTTGGGTTTTTTACAAGCTTACTTACGTGTTCCCAAAGAACTCGATTCAGACATCATTCTAGAATTAGTTCATTGCCTAGATTTCTTTTGTTTAATGATTACACTGAAAAGAATTATACCACGATGACAAATGCACCCATGTCAACACTGGGTGTGTAAGTCGCAAGATTCTTCCCTCGCATATGGATAGCTATTGTTGATGCCAATCTTCCCAACCTTTTGTCAGCAGCATCCACAATGTACCATTTCTTCTCAGCATTTATATGGTCCGCAGCTTTTGGATACCATGTCTTTTCGTTCCAAATATCCTACACATAAGAAACAAGCATATAGTTAATAAAACTTATTTATTGGCAAAAACAATAACACTCTTCACTTTGAATCCCTAAAAATACTGGTGGCATTAACTGAAAAGCTACCTAATTTGGGCATTTGTTTCATAGTTCTGTTATATAATTCCACTTTGTATACCTTTCACAATCGAAAATTAACGTCCACTGCATTATGTTTATTATCTATTTGTGATCAATATCCTATTTTTCACAAATTCAAATCCTATTAAACGTTAATCATGTTTGTGCAGATTTCTTCTAAACACATTCTTTCCTGCAGCAATTCCGCAATTTGTAGATATTATATTGGCCACAGGTAGCATGTGCCTTTATAACTCAAATAAACATATAGAGAAACAGTCCCCTTTTCAACCACATATGCTTGGATTAAGTTTTTGTGGGCACGAAATGATACCACATTCATCTAAATGAACGAGAAACATTCCTAATGTCCCTTCAAATAGAAGATAGAGTATACTCATACACTATATTTGAAAGGGATTCCATGACATTCAACCTTCAATCATCTGAAACTATCAATGATTCGACTGATATACTCAATTCAGCAAGTTTTATATTCATTACGGCAACCACAGGAACTTTTTGCACAGTTTGTGGTTTAGCTTAATTTTCTTGTAGACATGTGCTAGGGACAGTCATAGTTCTCTTAAATATCAATCTTTCAGTATTATCTCTGAAAATTGCTTGCAAACATTATGTACATGAGCAAGAACTGTATGGAGTTCTGAAATGTTGTCCGGGCAATCCTAGTTCTCCTAAAGTGAAAATTTTGGTGCAATCTCTAGATTCCAGTCATAAAGATACGAACAAAAGTATGCATTGTTGTAGGTCCATTGTGATCTGTCCTAAACATCTCTCTCATAGTAATTACATGAAAAAATACATCTATTCATTTTCTGCAATGTACTGCGAAAGAGCATTATGTTCCATTATGTAGATTGAACATTACTTCTAAGCTGCTAAATATCTTAAAGAATGAAAGAAAAGCATACATACAGGCCCAAGCTTCTCGATGCCTTCGTACATCCAGCGATGCTCAGCAGGTATGAAGCTCCCCTTAGCGGGAGTAGCAGAGCTGCATCGAATGACAGAGCTGGAGCGACGAGTACTTTGGGCAGGACCTAAAAAAACTGTCGGCTTCTTCTTCAGGGACAAAGAGAATCGTGCTGAGCTACCTGAGGTGATCAACGAGGAGTGCAGGGATGATGATGTAAGGGTCGTGGACGCAGGAGACAGGGTGAGCATGGCCATAGCCATGGCTGGCTGGAAGAAGACGATAGATAGGATAAGGCGCGCGCGGGCTGGGCTGGGCTCAGTGGGCTGGGCGAGACTCTCTCTCTCAGGCAATATGTATGTATGTATGTATAAAATATGTATATATACATACATATGTATCAGTATGTATGTATGTATGTATGTATACATATATCCATATCCACTCACTCTACATTCCAATTGTTATGCAATGCCCTTCCCCCTTTTGTCATTCTTACATCAACATCCCAATTGTTTATGTACACATGAAAACATACAACTCCATCCACCTCCCTACTTCCTCCCTCATACAGTCAATCAATCGTAAGTAGTAATTGGGGGGGGGGGGGGGGGGGTGGTTTGTACAACTCCATCCAATGCCTCTCCCCAAAAAAGATGTACTAAATATAGCTCGGGTATTTGAAAAGGGGGGTACATGAATCGATTGTAGAATTGCATGAAACGGGTGTTTCGAGTTTCTCCATTTAATCTTAAAAGCCATTGTGTAATCGAGATCTATGCTTATTTGTTCTAGAAATATGTGAGAGTAATGTAGTATAGTTTTGAAAAAACTATGAGAAAATGTAAATTGATTTTTTCCCTTCACTAAATACATTGAATGTGAATATATATATATATAGTCACTTGCTCAAATCTCCATAAGTTAGTATGCAAGCCACCGGAGTTAGGAAAATGTTACATGCATAGCCATAACTTATCGTAGTTTTTCCTAAACTTATGATGAGTATGTGCGGGTTAATTATGAAAGGAACGAGGGTATGAATTGTAATTCTCGATTCTATAGTGTGGGATAACTATTAAGTGTGTTATTGTTGAATATGCGATTGGCCACAACCAATTCTCAAGCACAAACAAGAATGACAGAAAACGAGAAATAATAAGAGATGATGCACTGACATAAAGACAAGATGTTAGGGTGGAAACCCTGAAAAGGGGAAAACCACGAGAGCCCCCAAACTCTAAAACAGAATCACTATATATAGAGGAAATACACAAATACGAATCTTAAGGACTTTGGGTTCTTCTTCTTCTAACAGACAGTTGCAGAGTTACAACTCTCTCTAGCACTAGTTATAGAGGCAACCACCACAATAACTATCCATCCACCATTAACTACTTGCCCTAACTATATTTATACTCATATACATAATGACTATTTGCAAATATAGCCTTAATGGGCACATCTAGGCTATTTACAAATATAGCCCAATCGGATACAATCGATTCGGTTATTAACCGAGTCGATTCTCGATTGATTGTTAATTAGTCAAATTTTTGTCCTTGGATGAGTTTACCTATCGACTTCAGCCGATCTGGCTCGTGCTCTTCCCATCCAGAGGGACCTATTTTCCCAACAAACTCCCCCCCTTCACTCCGGGTGGAGTACTTCACTAGTTCAACTCTTTGTCGACACGCATTCAGCTTTTCAGCTGGTAGCACCTTCGTCAGCATATCCGATCCATTGTCATTTGTATAGATCTTCACTAAAGCAAACTCCTTTTCTTCTACTTGCTCCCGGAGCCAATGGTATCTCCTTTAGATGTGCTTGGTCCTCGAGTGATAGGCGGCATTCTTTGCAAGGTGGATGGTACATTGGTTGTTGCAGTAGAGTCAGAATTCCTCCTGTCGAATACCCAACTCTCCAATGAACTCCTTCATCCAAACTATTTCCTTGCCGGCTTCTACAACAGCCATGTGTCGAATACATGTGTATAATGGACGTATTCACACTATCCCGTTTTGGCCATTTATGTAATTAGCATAAAGGGTAGTTGCCCTAAGTCGGTCACTATATATAGTGACCTTGTAACCCTTTTGTAAGGTTGGATGTTGTATTATTGCGTTGTTGAATTAAGAGTCTATTGTGTCTCTCTCTCTCTCTCTCTCTCTCTCTCTCTCTGTGCAACGACCTACATTCTGTCATACGCAGGTATTCAGAAACGATCGAATGCTTCTTGATCTTCCGCACTGACGGCCCCTTGTCTCCCAACATCTGGTATCAGAGCCTGCACAGTAGTCGGTCCTTCAATCCGCTGTCGGCCGTCGTCTCTGCATTCGGTTTCCTGCGTCATTCGAAGAAGAGAGAAGAAGAAGAAAAACCAGGTTTGCATCTCATCGCGTTAGATCATCTTTGCTTGGAGTAAGCCAACAGGTTGTACTCCGTTCCTTGTGATCGTAACCGCTCGAGGTGAAATCCCCTTGTGCAACATTGACACGATCGTGCTCCACTCGGTTAAACGGCATCCGAAGAAGTCAACAAACGCTGCTCGCCGCTCGTTGTAACCACTCGGTGCAGATCGGTCTCAAGACAACAACCCCAATTCGTGCTTCATCCGGCTGATCGACATTCGAGAGGATCAGTTGGATCCATCTCTCTCGTCGCTGCAGTCACCCGAAGCCGAATCGGTCCAGATAATCGGTTTCAATAATCGGTATTCGGCATATATATCCGAAGCGAACCGGGCTCACTCCGACTCAGCAACATTCGGGAAGACCAGTCGGTTCTGTCCCTCAAGTTACCGGAGTCAATTCGAGCAAGTTCAACAATACATATATCCGAAGCCGAACCTACTCGGGTTCAAATCCGACTAGAACGATATCGGGTGAGCCAACCGGCTGCACTCCAACAAGATTCGTAGTCAACTCCGAACCGAGCTTCGTCAACCGAAACCAAATTTGATGGCATCAACATCCGGCTCGTCAGAAATGAGTCTACGAAAGTTCGATGGATCGAACTTCAACTTCTGGAAGGAACAAATGCAGGACTATCTCATAGTCAAGGGGCAAATCGATCCCATCGAAAATGAAGAACCTCCAGAAGGATACAAACCAATTGAGTGGCAGAAGCTGGACAGAATCGTCCGCGCCACAATTCGGATGCACCTATCGGAATCGGTATACTTTACGGTGCAATCGTGTACGACAGCATTCGAACTGTGGAAAACACTGTCGGACACTTACGAAAAGAAGGTCGCCGCAACAAAGATGTTTCTGATCCGGCGCCTCTACAACTTGCGGATGAAAGAATCCGATTCGGTTCAAGCACACCTCAATGAGTACGAAAGCATAAGCTCCCAAATCTCGTCACAGGGGACGGCAATCGAGGATGAACTCAGAGCAATGATACTCATGAGTAGTCTTCCCTCATCATGGGAAACTTTCGTCACAACCGTGTGCAACGCGTCAACCACGGCTGTTAAATACTCTGAAGTCACGAGCGCAATCCTGACCGAAGCAGCTCGGAGAAAGTCTTTCGCCAAAGACTCAACAGACGACGCTTACGTAGTACAAGGTTCGACAGACCGATCGAACATACGAGGAAGAGATTCCTCACGGCCGCCGAACAATCAGCGAAGACGGAGCCAGTCACGGGATAACCGAATCTGCAACTATTGCAAGAAACCCGGACACATCAAAGCCGACTGCCGCGCACTCAAGAACAAGAACGACAAGTCTCAGAAATCAGACAAGAAGAGTGGCCGGCATGAGGAGATCAATTACGTCAGCTTCTCAGCTGATGTGCTACCAGACGACCCAAATATACTATCAATCGAAAATCCAGTCGGATCAGAAGTTCTACTCACGACTGAAGAATCGAGCACATGGCTCTTAGATTCGGGCGCGTCATTTCACGTGACTCCTCATCGATCCCAATTTCGGCAATATACGATCCGTCACTCCGACTCAGTTCGAGTCGGCAACTCACAACACTGTGACATCATCGGAATCGGCACAGTAGAGCTCAACCTTGCAGGTGGCTCTACACTTGTACTCCACAATGTCCGACATGTACCCGAGCTCTCAAGGCCATTGATCTCAGTCGGACAACTAGATGAAGACGGCATTCGTGCCGGTTTTTCTTCGGGAGGGTGGACACTCCACAGGGGGAACCTCCTGCTTGCTAGAGGACCCAAGATACACTCACTGTATCCGTTACATGTTACGCTCAGAGAGGGTAACCTGTTTTTGGTGGATATTCCTGTGTCATCACTATGGCACAGAAGATTAGGACACCTCAGCAAGGCCGGCATCACGCACCTATCTAGAGCCGGATACATCCCCAAACTCTCCTTCTCCGACCATCAATTCTGCGAGCATTGCCAGTATGGCAAACAAGTAGCCGCATCACACCCGACATCAGCACCAAGAGAAACGAGACCTCTCGATTTAGTCCACTCGGACGTCTGTGGCCCAATGCCGCATC
Organism: Azolla caroliniana; assembly: GCF_043228905.1. Classification (NCBI taxonomy): domain Eukaryota; kingdom Viridiplantae; phylum Streptophyta; class Polypodiopsida; order Salviniales; family Salviniaceae; genus Azolla; species Azolla caroliniana. The sequence goes on along the minus strand of NW_028230449.1, from coordinate 8,253,100 downwards.
AGTCTCTTGGCGGTGCCTCTTACTTCGTCACTTTTATTGACGATTCGACTCGAAAGGTGTGGGCTTATCCGATTCGCACCAAAGATCGGGTCTTCTCGATCTTCTCAGATTGGCTCGCTATGGTAGAAAATCAAACCGACCGAAAGCTGAAATGCCTTCGGACAGACAATGGGGGAGAGTTCAAATCCGATGAATTCGTCAAATTCTGCCGACAACGCGGCATCCGACGTGAATTTACGGCACCACACAGTCCGGAGCAAAACGGGATTGCCGAACGCATGAATCGGACAATCCAAGAACGGATAGTTTCCATGCTCCAACACTCCGGACTGTCGGATGGCTTCTGGGCAGAGGCTCTACTCACGGCAGTACACATAATCAATATGTCGCCAAGTAGACCTCTAGGACTTCAAATTCCTCAGGAACGATGGATCGGCAGTAAGCCGAATTACGACAAGCTGAGGATCTTCGGATGCGAGGCGTACGCCCTTATTCCGAAAGATGATCGCCGAAAACTTGCACCTCGGTCCAGGAAATGCATTTTCCTTGGATATGGGTCCGACGGCGAAATGGGATACCGACTCTGGGACCCCGAACGCAGGCAAATCGTTCGAAGTTCGGACGTTGTGTTCAACGAGTCGGCTATGAATCCATCAGTCGAAAAACCGATCGAAGTCCGAAGGGTAACGTTTTCCGATGTGCCGACCCTTCAAGAAGGCCCCGCTCTCAACACACGGTCAGCTTCACGGGTAGCTGAACCTTACACTACCGACTCGGACAACTCCGACTCGGCACAGCAGAACAATCCGCTTTCGGACCATCCGACCTCGATACCCGATGCGACCAGTCCAATCATACCTCGACGATCCGAGAGACTGTCGCAACCTCCGGAGAGGTATTCTCCTGGAATTTTTTTCACCGACGCCGGCGAACCGACGTCTTACGAAGAAGCATCGACATCTGTCGATTCCGCCACCTGGCATCTGGCGATGGAGTCGGAAATGCACTCCATTCGGGCAAACAAGACTTGGGATCTGGTCGAATTACCTAGGAACCGACGTGCTCTTCCTTGCAAGTGGGTTTATCGACTAAAAGAGACGTCTGATTCGACCACCCCAAAGTACAAGGCCAGATTAGTTGCGAAGGGCTTCCGACAAGAATATGGCGTCGACTTCGACGAGATTTTTTCACCAGTGGTGAAAATGACAACCCTTCGTTTTCTGCTCGGCGTAGTGGCAGCCGACAACTTGGAGCTGATTCAGCTAGATGTCAAAACAGCCTTCCTCCATGGTGATCTCGAGGAGGAAATTTATATGGAGCAGCCAAAAGGCTTCGTGGCACCTGGCCAAGAACATCTAGTCTGCCGACTCAGGAAGAGTCTATACGGCCTCAAACAGGCACCGCGACAATGGTACAAGAAGTTCGACGACTTCATCCAATCGATCGGCTTCTCCAAAAGCGATGAGGACCATTGTCTCTTCACCAACACAGCTCAAGATGGATCACCCATCTTCCTCATCATTTACGTGGACGACATGCTCATTTCTGGACGCCACGCGGGCGAACTTGCCGATCTCATTCGGCAACTGCGGTTGAAGTTTGCCATGAAGGACCTCGGTCCGGCACGACACATACTCGGCATGAAGATTAGTCGGCATCGCGACAAACGACATCTTTTTTTGTCTCAGACCGACTATATCGGACGTGTCTTGGAACGCTTCAACATGCAATCAGCCAAATCTGCTTCAACCCCGCTCCCAATGAATCTTCGGCTCTCTCAGCGAGACTGCCCGACATCCGGCCCGGAGGGGGAAGATATGAAGTCGGTACCGTATGCACCGGCAGTCGGCTCCCTTATGTACCTGATGGTCGCGACACGGCCTGATATTTCTCATGCCGTAGGAGTCGTTAGCAGATTTATGCACAATCCTGGCCGATCGCATTGGAACGCAGTCAAGCATGTGTTCAGATATCTGGCTGGCACAAAAGACCACGACATTCTTTTCGGTCCGAACCGAACCTCAGGCATAGTCGGTTACACCGACTCGGATTTCGCCGGCTGTATAGACAGTCGGAAATCAACAACCGGATACTGCTTCAAATTCGGCAATGGAGCAATCTCGTGGAAGTCGAAACTTCAGGAGTGCACAGCGACCTCAACGACCGAAGCAGAATATGTAGCTGCGTCCGACGCAGCAAAAGAAGCTTTGTGGCTCGGTCGGCTGGCGCACACGTTTCGACAAGTCGACCATGACTCGGCTCCAGTTGTCTACAGCGACAGTCAAGGTGCTGTTGCCTTGTCGAAAAATCCGGTTCATCACAACGCCTCCAAACATATCGACGTTCGATATCACTTCGTTCGGGACTGCGTCATTTCAGGAAAAATCGGTCTAGAGAAAATATCCACAACCGACAATGTCGCAGATGGAATGACCAAGTGTCTTTCGGCAGACCGTTTTCGGTCTCTTCGGCATCAGATGGGCGTAACGACAAACCAGTTCGGTTAGAGCCGGACACAGAGCAGGATGGTTCCCGACAACCGACATGAGTTCCTTAATGATCGGCTTCAACTGTTCCGACCTGACCAGTTCGGTCTTCTGCCTTCGGACCCTGCCGACTCGAACAAAGCTGATATGTCCGAGAACCTAAGTCTATACCTGTAATCTTAGATAACCCATGTATACGCCCATTACGGGGGAGTGTCGAATACATGTGTATAATGGACGTATTCACACTATCCCGTTTTGGCCATTTATGTAATTAGCATAAAGGGTAGTTGCCCTAAGTCGGTCACTATATATAGTGACCTTGTAACCCTTTTGTAAGGTTGGATGTTGTATTATTGCGTTGTTGAATTAAGAGTCTATTGTGTCTCTCTCTCTCTCTCTCTCTCTCTCTCTCTCTCTGTGCAACGACCTACATTCTGTCATACGCAGGTATTCAGAAACGATCGAATGCTTCTTGATCTTCCGCACTGACGGCCCCTTGTCTCCCAACACCATGTACTCGGCTTCTGTGGTTGACAATGCCACGGCCTTGTGCAGCCTCAATTGCCAAGAGAGAGCTCCCCTACATAAGTCATTACGTATCTGAACGTGGACCCGTTGGTATCCACATAAGCTGACATGTCTGAATAAGTGAAACCATTTAATATGGGGTTACCTGAGCCGAATTGGAGGCAAACGCTCAAGATGCCTCTCAGGTACTATTAGAGCGAGGTACTAATGTAAGCATATGATAAGGATTTAACCAATAAATAGATAAGAGCGGAGAGAGAAAGAAAGGTGTCGATCCACCTGACCACCCCTAAGCAAATGGATTGAGATAGACTCGAGCCTCGATCGCCGTCCCATACCACCGTTGTGGCTTCGAGTCGTACTTGGTACTGGCGTGCTCGCTACAAGAGTTGACCCACCACAATGATCGAGTCTTAGCATAGTCAATAATGTACCCAATGAGGGTAGCTAGGCCTCATATTTATAGCTAGATCTAAGGCCCCCAGGCAAGTCCTAATCCAAAGGATTAAAAGTAATCATTTCCTTCTTTACACTCTCGTTTAACCCTCACACTTTATCCATGTGTATAGAACACTACCATAAAACTTACCACGGGATATGGTCATGCCCGTAACATACTCCCTTGGCCTCATATTTCGGTAGAAAAACTCCCCGAGTTAAAGTTGAGGCGCCGAAGAGCAAGGTGAGAGAGATCTACTTAAGAGGGGACCCTAGCAGAGGTGCAACTGGGCAACGGGAGGATTCCAAAAAGCCCTTTACTACTTCGGTAAAAAGAACCACTAAGGTTAGGTCCCCCTCTTTAAACATTGCACTCTTGCAATGGAAAGTTAGGGAAGTTAGTTCTAAGAGTATTTTCACGTTCCCATGTGGCATCTTTGATAGATTTATCCATCCATTTTATTTATAAATTCGCGTATTATTTTAGAATGCAAATGTTTTGTTTTAACATCGAGAATTCTTTCTAGTACATTTGATTTAGATGCTAATTCTTCAGAAGTAACCAGAGTTTCTGTTGTAACTGTATTGTCACCAGAACCAAGAAGTTCTTTTAGATGACTTACATGAAAAACTAGATGGATTTCAATGCCATTAGGAAGAATGAGACAATAGGCTGATGAACCAATGTGTTTGAGGACTGTAAAAGATCCACAAAACCGTGGGGCTAACTTAGAGCACTTACCCATGGACAATGTCTTAGAATTGTGAGGTACACGTAAAAATATCTTCTATCCATGGTTGAATACACGAGGTTGCCTATTATGATTAGCATAAAAACGCTGTCGTGAAGAATTTCGGCCAGAGGCGGAAACCGGGAAACATTGGCTACATCGGCGAGGTGTAGCGTGTGTACGCACCCATGTACATTTAGTGTGAATAACGAGGGCGCCTTTATGGCGCCGAAGAGTAGTCAAGTCGAGACAGACGGTCCCATGTAAGTCGGGGTTTATCCCACATTGTAACGCATCCCTGTCCTTGTTCTATAAAAGGAAGGGAACACCCTTTGTGAAAGGGTTGCCCATTTTGCATTAGAGGGTATACCGTTAGGTTTAGAGTTAGTTTCTTCTTCTTCTCCCCCTTTGTGTTCGCTTAGGGTTTGTTGCAGCTCATCTCCTGCGCAAGACCCCGCTCGGCGCGACGAGCCCGTGAGCTCCCCGACCGGCGGCTTGGTAGCTGACGACTACTATAACCTACCTCGGTCTGTCTCGACACCGGGAATGTATTCTTCTCATATATATATATATATATACGTTTGCGTATGTCTGTGTATATTCGCGTCTTCGTTGGTGTCGGGTGCTTCCCCCTTCCTGCATTTCCTGTACTTAAAGGGGTGAGTCGGGTTGGCCTGTGTGTGTGTGTGTGTGTGTGAGTGTGTGTGCGTAAGTCGGTGTTAAACGCTCTCTCTCTCTCTCTCTTCGGTTGCTTCCGGTGTGCTTTTGGGACGCCCCAGAGACGGTGAAGCACGACTTCCTACGCTCCATCACTCCCTAGTCCAAGACCCCCGTGGTTCCGCCTTTCTCCACGCACGCGCGTAACAACGCGACAACACGCTCTATCTTGAGTAGTTTTTATATTATCTCGTACAATACGCAACATATATTGAATATCTTGAAGAAAGTTTTGCGTACTTCGCAACTCATCATGATGTATATTAACATCAATTGGGGCTCGTGGCTGAAAACCATACATCAACATAAAAGGACTATATCCTGTTGATGTATGCTTGGAGCTGTTATAAGCAAACTCCAAAATTGGGAGATAGTGTTCCCATTTTGTTGGTTTTGTACCAACATATGCACGAAGCATGTCCTCAATAATTTGATTTACTCGTTCTGTCTATCCATAGGATTGACGATGATCCGTGGAGCTCATGCTCAATGTAGTAAACTTTGGATCTTCATCACTCACGATATCCATTGGTAACCCATAAAAATGAAATAACTCGTTGTTGAGCAGACAACCTCAATCGGATCCAGATCGGTTGAATAATCCGGAGCCAGATTGGTATCCGGATCGGATTGTAACCGGTAGGCCGTTAGAGGCCTACAATCTTAGCCTAGTATGTAGGCATATTCCTTGGAGTTAGTGTCAGTCGCTCGTATGAGCATTGAAGTACTTGTCAATACTTCTGTCATTCCTTTTAAGGACTTGTATAAAAAATGTTTTGTAGGACATTTGTATGTACAGAGTGATATTTTTGAAATTAAGTTTGTGTTGTTTTGCTCTCTTTGGCTCTCCCATGTATTGTGTATTCTCAACCTCCCATTAAACCTTCATTTCTGTTTATTGTTGTTATCCGGCTGAGTCGGTTTGTCCTATAAGCTTCCACACGCAATTCTTTACATGGTATCAGAGTGCGAGGGTTGAGAACCTCTGTTGCCGACAACTGCTTGAAACAAACAAACCCTAATCATCGGTAAGAACAAAAGAGAGAAGAAAGATATGGACAAAAGCTTGGTGAGATCGCTTCCTACAGAAAAGCTCGATTAGAGCAACTATGTGTCCTGGTCGTATAAGATGCACAAGTACCTGTTAGGGCACAAATACTGGAGCTACGTGGAAGCAGCAAATGTAGCAGCGTTGGATTCGGCACACAAGGACTTCTCGGCATGGGAACAAGGAGCGAGCAGAGTGTTGTATTGCCTCGCCGAGTGTGTGCACGACTAGATGCTCAGCTACATTAGAGACGCAAAGTCGCCGAAGGAGGCATGGGAAAATCTCTAGAAGATTTTCACCGCAAGTACCATAGCTTGGAAGTTGCAGCTCCGTCAAGAGCTCAATAATATCTGGCAACGGGACATGACGATTACTGACTAAACCACCAAGATCAAGGAGATCTATGACATACTCGGGTCCAACAACGTGACGATGGACGAAGATGAGATGGTCCAGATCTATCTCGGTGGTCTAGCACAATGGCACGGGCCAATCCAGACGACGATTTGCACTCGGGAGAAGCCATCGTCCTTCTTTGACCTGCAATCGATGCTAATGGTAGAAGAAAACCACACGAGTGGGTCAAGGACCACTCAATCTGACAGTCAGATGCTGTACATGGAGGTGGATCGGTGTCGGGAGTAGTACTAAAATAGAGAGATAGATAGATAGATAGATTATATTCTCGTCTTTGGAGGTCAAATATGACCTATGAGACCAAAAATATTACATTTCACGTGATACGTGTGAAAGAGTACTGACTCTTGATGTTCAAGAACTTTACCAATGAATGTTGCAATCGAGAGTGCACATTGTGGTTTTGAGAGGAATTCATGCAAGGATTGGGCACGGTTGAAGAGATGTGGAAAGCATGGTCGAATATTATCAAAGCTAGAGCATTGTATCAAAGTGTGATACTCAGACTGGTGAACTTGTTTAGGGCAAAGTGTGCATAGCCGACCACTCTTATCACTTGTGCCCCAACGAATGGTTCGAATGGCAGATAACGGTATGGGCTCTAACATGTATCCATGTGTACGATTTCCCCGTTCTACAAAGAATATGGTTTTGTAGTTAGGTGCAACATGTGTAGTATAATGTGTGAGGTGTGAGCCTCCACATTTGTCCCATGTCATGATACATTGGCGTTGCAAAAAGGCCTCATTTATAGAGGAATCTAATTATGCATCATGAAGCAAGTGTCTCGCAGCCCATCTACCAAACCATTTTTCTATATCTTGCATCCAATTGGAACACAAAATTTTGCTTTTATGCGTCTTTTGGATCTTTTTGCTTGCTTCCCATGCAATTCTAGGGAATCGATGTGAGTGACTTTTTTGAACCTTAGGAATGTATTCAACAACCCTTTCCATGGCCATGATCTCAATGGGAAGCGATCTCGTCTCAAGGAGGAGGGTGTAGGGCATTTGTTTCTTAACTTGTAGAAACTTTGTAAGAAATTAGTACTAGAGAAGGAAAGTACTATGAGGATTACTACTAAGAGGAAGGGAGTGTGTAAGAATCATGAGAGAGAGAGAGAGAATGATGATAACAGGTGATATATTATATGAAGTGTAAGTACAAGAATAGCTAGGAGGCTTAAGACTGGCGTTGAACCGAATTGGTTCGAAATAATGCCTTGTGCCTCCTTTATAGTGTTGTCAGGAGTACTCCTGAAGTTTCTAGAATGTTCCAGAGAAATCTGGAATATACATCAATTTTCTATAGTGAAATAATAAATGAAAACAATATTCTTTGTATTATAATATATAGCTTAATGGTAGGGCTTCAACCCATGTGACACTAGGTCATGGGTTCAAATCCTTTTAATGCCATACCATGCTATATCATGACATTATCCCCCCCTTTAAACAACGAGTGTTACAAGTCGTCTTTGATTGAGGACCTGGTTTGTTCAGATATTGACGATGAAAGTCTTCAAGATGAGCTTGAGCATTCGTCAAATTCGTCATTAGTTCCCAAGTACGCTCGCTTGGACTATATCCGAACTAGTCGACCAAATAATAGCTTGTTGTGAACAATCTTGGAGTCGAGGATGGCAGCAACCTCGAACTCAGGTCCATCTTCAAGTTCAATCGAGGGTGGAGGTGGTGTAATACGATTTGGGATAGCGCTGTCCTGATAGGGTTCTAGGAGAGAACTATGAAATACTGGATGTATCCATAGTTGCGGAGGAAGATCAACGAGAAAAGTAACATAATTAAATTTTCCGTTCATATGGAAAGGGCCTAGCCGTCGATAATCCAGTTTGTTACACAGTCTAGTAGTCTTGATGTGCCGTCATAATAGTCATACTTGATCTCCAATATTAAAAGGGGATGGAAGCCACTGACGATACGCACAGTCCTTCTGTGTTTGTTGGGCGTGATGTAGGTGGGTAGATAGTTCTACCTGAATTCGTCGTAATTGCTCCAAATGATCCTCTGCACTAGGATTTGTGGGTAACTCGGGGGTTTCTAACATACACTAGTGAGGATGATAGCCGATATAAGCGTAGAACGGTGAAACCCTAGTAGAGGAGTGGGTAGAATTATTATAAGCAAATTCAGCAAAATGTAGAATATCCGCCCAATCATCTTGTTGATAGCTTAGGAAACACCAAAGATACTGTTCCAATGTTTGATTGGTACGTTCAGCTTGTCCATCTTTTTGGGGATGATAGTTAGAGGGAGGTTGCAGGTTACCTTGAGCATTTTAAAGAGATGTTTCCAAAATTTAGAGACGAATTGCACTCCACAATCATTGATGATACTATTGGGATGACCATGATGCCGAAATACTTCACACATAACAATTCCAACAGTTTCTTCACTAGTAATTTCCTTAGTACAGGGCACGAAATGTGCCATCTTAGTAAATCAATCTACCACTATTAAGATTGCATTGAAACCCCTCGAGTCCGGAAGATTTGTGATAAAATCGAGAGAAATAAATTGCCATGGTTTGCTTGGGATCGGTAATGGCTCCAACAAACCATAAGTATGATGTCTCGGCATCTTCGCTCTACAACATGTATCACATGTCCGAACATAGTCTTCAAAAAATCTTCACATACGGGGCCACCAAAATGATTGTTGTACTAAATCCAATGTTTTAGTACTACCAAAATGTCTGACTGTTTATGTGTTATGACAATTTTGTACTATTCGAAGGCAGCACGAACCATTGGGAACATACAAAAGTTTCTTAAAGAAGAGTAATCCATTATGACATTTGAATTGCTGATAATCTATACCTGGTTGTTGTGATTGTGAACAAGAGGCCCAAAAAGAATCGATTTGATCTAGAATAGTTTGAGCGAAAACATCCATCTTCAGATCTTCATGTATGGTATTGATAATGCAGGAATCCAATGGAGTGTCAAAGACCCACGTTGCTTGAAGTCGTGTCAGTCCCAAGATTACTTGGTTTTGATTGTCGAAGGCCGGATCACTAGGACGAGGAGCTAGATACGAGCATCGTGATAATGTATCCACCTTCCCTTGTTGCTTGTCCGAACGATATGTAATCTTAAAATCAAAATGAGTGAGGAATTGGGCCCACTGAGCTTGTCGTCTATTTAACATGCGAGCATTCTGAAAGTATGCACGATTCTTGTGATCACTGAATACAGTGACTTGATGAGGAGATCCTTCTAAAAAATTCCTCCATTGTGCAAAAGAGTCCACTATTGCAAATAGCTCCTTCTCATGTATCTTGTGGTTGATTTCGGTGGCATCAAATTTGCGTGAGTGAAACGCTAAGGGATGTAGCTTCTCATCATCGCCTTGTTGTGATAAATACTACCTAGGGTGAAATCTAACGTGTCTGCCTCCATGATAAATGGTGTTTGCGGATCAACATGAGCTAAAACAGGAGCTGATGTAAATGCTTTCTTGACACCCTCAAAAGCCATGTCCGCTTCCTTAGACCAAACAAATGATTGACCCTTCTTTGTAAGTTGTGTGAGCGGCAAAATAAGCTTTGAGTAGTCTTGTATAAACTTGCGATAGAAGTTTGAGAATCCTAGAAACCATTGCACTTCTCACAACGAGCATGGAGTTTGCCACTCTAGCATAGTTTGGACTTTAGCCGGATCCATAGAAATGCCTTCCGAGGAAATGACATAGCCAAGAAATTCCACCTGGCTACAGTCAAAACTACACTTCTCTAGTTTTGCATAAAGACCATGTTCTGGTGATCGTCTTAATACTAATAGTACATGAGAACCATGGTCCTCCTATGTCTTTGAATAAACTAGTAGATCATCCAAGTAGATGATTAAACAGATGTCCAAAAGATCTCGGAATATATCATTTGCCATGTGCTGGAAGACTGTTGGCGCATTGGTGAGGCCGAATGGCATAACCGTATACTCGAAGTGCCCATATCGGGTGCAGAAAGTTGTCTTCCATTCGTCTCCTTGTAAGTCAATTTTTGTGAAAAACTTGGCACCATTAATCCTTTCGAAAAGACTCGAGATCAAGGGAAGTGCATACCTATTCCTCATGGTGACCTTATTCAAGCCACGACAATCCACAACTAGATGAAGTGAGCCATCTTTTTATTTGACAAAGAAAATGGGTGCACCGGCTAGAGATTTCGAATGTCGAATGAACCTGTTTGCCAAATTTTCTTCTATATAAGCTCGAAGAACTTCAAGCTCTGTTGGTGACAAGTTGTAGATTGGTCCCCACGGTGGCTCTTTTCTTGGTTGTAAATCAATGGGACAATCATAGGGTCGATGATGAGGAAGAGTTCTAGCTTTTACCTTATCAAAAACGTCGATGTAATGATGATACTGTTTTGGAAGTTGAATTATTGACTCCTCCTTAACAGTGTTGGAAGGGTTCATTGATACTACGAATATAAACATTGATTCTGTGCGTCCTTCCTCACGCAGTTGATGTAGCGAAATGGTTGAAACCTTATGAATATATTCTTGGGGTTGTTGATACCTGATTTCTCTTGTTCTTCAATCTATGTTTGGATTGTGTGATTCAAACGATGGTAACCCCAAAACAATGGAATGTTCTGGGATACTAATTATATTAAACGATACTACACATGCCAAATTATCTAGGACAATACTAATTGGCTCTGACTCTTCTATGATATTTTCAGAAGCAATGGGACGACCATCAATGACTACTACAAATGCTGGGCAGGGAAGTTTTCTTAGGGGAAATTTTCCTATCCATGTAACAAGAGTTAGCTTCGGAACCTAAGAGTGCTAAGATATGTATTAGAGGGGTACTTTTAGTACTAACTATTACTTGAGCTACGAACACATTGCTAACTTGTTTAGAGGGAATGTAACTGCATAGATCTAGGGTTGTCCAACCAAATGGCTCCTATTTTGGTTGGACTTAGTCGTTTAACTCTTCTTCTAACTGACTAAGGACATCAAATTTGTTTGACAGAATTGGGCTATTAGTACTATTAGGACTATCAGATATTCGTACTGAAATAGACTCGGGTTTAGTACAATTAGTACTAGCAACTATTTGGTTTACCTGTCTTCTTGGCCTATGGGGACAATTCATTGCAATATGCCCCGGTCCACCACAATAAAGTCACAGTCGATTTGCTCGGCGTCGCTTCTTTTCCTCTTCCGACAATGGTCTATGATGACGTGTGGTGTCGATTTCCATCGCAGTTGGAGTATTTGCTGGGGACACATTATATGACTCCCTTGGAAAAGGTTTTGCTACAACTGAGGCGTAGGTGGGCTCTGATCTTGCCCTTGGCATCTTGAATTGATGTTCCGAACGTCGTTCGAAAAGGCGGTTATCGCATTGTACCACACGATTGATTGCTTCTATAAAGGACTTTGGCTCTTTGGGGAAAGTCAAGAGTAAATCCTTGACATCATTACGTAGGCCATAACAAAATTGCTCCATTAATGCCTGGTCATCCTAGGAAATATCAGTGGCGAGAAGACGGAAATCCACCGCATAAGCTGAGGTCGGCCGATCACCTTGGCGCAATCTTCAACGTTGTTGGTATCTCCAAATAGGCTTTAAACTCGCTAATAAACTCTTCAAAATTATTTAACAAGGGAGAGCTTTTTCTAACATGGGGCGAACCATGCCAAAGTCGTGCCACTAAGTAGCGTGCCTAGTAGTTTCACTCCTGAAGCGTCGGTGGGATATCGAGAAGGATGCATTTGAATCACTAAACATATCTGATTAAGAAAACCTCTAAAATGTGATCGGGTCCCATCAAATTTCATAGGAAGACCAATCTTGGGTTCTTTGTGAGTCTCTTGAGCGCTTGATCCTTGCTGTTGTAATGATACAATAGTCGCTTCAAGTTGTTGTTGCACACGTAACGTCAGCTCCCCGTGTTGTTGTTTTTCTGGAGCTATTTGTTGAAGATACCCCAACAGACAGTGATTTTCTTGTTCTAGTGCTACAAACTTCTTCTTTAAGCATTGGAGCTCCAAGAAAATAGATTGGTATTCTTGAGCGCTAACAATTGCCATTTACTAGGGAGGATAAGAGGATTAGTATGAAGGGAAAGAGGGATAAGAGGATGACGAATTCAGTTCAAATTGTCAGGAACAATACTAAAACAAAGAGAGAATTAGTACTAGAGAAGGAAAGTACTATGAGGATTAGTAATAAGAGGAAGGGAGTGTGTAAGACTCACATGAGAGAGAGAGGGAGAGGGAGAGAGAGAGAATGATGATAACAGGTGATATAGTATATGAAGAGTAAGTACAAAAATAGCTAGGAGGCTTAAGACTAGTGGTTAACCGAATTGGTTCGAAATAATGCCTTGTGCCTCTTTTTATAGTGCTATCAGAAGTACTCCTGAAGTTTCTAGAATGTTCCAGAGAAATTTGGAATATACATCAATTTTCTATAGTGAAATAATAAATGAAAACAATATTCTTTGTATTATAATGTATAGCTTAACGGTAGGGCTTCAACCCACGTGACACTAGGTCATGGGTGATGGCATAGAGATAGTGTTGACAACAGTTCCGAACCCTCCACAAGCAGGGGAGTCAAAGCGGCGCCAAAAACCGGCAAGGGAAGGCTGACACGAATGCTAGTACTGTGGCAAGAAAGGCCACCGAGGGAGGGTGCTAGAAGAAGCACACAAATTCAGATAAATCTAGATCCGCCAAGACCAGACAAGGGAACCGACAAAGCTCACACTATGGCAAGGGATTGGAAGGATCCAGAACCGGCAACACCGAAATAGGGCCTGTGATGAAACATAAGGCAAACTCGATGAAGAAAACCACTTCCAAATCGGAGGAAGTGTGGTATATTGATTTTGGAGCGTCTAACCACATGACAAGCCACGAAGAGTGGTTCTTGTATCTGGAAAAACCAGAACAACCGGGAGTTGTCGAAATCGAAGACGACACTCCTCACCTGATCGAGCATGTCAGAGAAGTTCCCCTCATCCATGTTGGATAGAGAGGGAAGCTCATGAATGTGTTGCACATTCCAACAATAACAAAGAACTTGGTGTCAGTCGGACAGATCATCGACTAGCGGATGTAGGTGCGGTTTACGCACCTCGGGTGCTTCATCAAGGAAGAGGGCCAAGATCATTATGCAAGGGCACCGGGACAGGAGGATGTTTATCCTCGACACCAACGACATTGGCACCGCTCTATTCGCTAAAGGACAAAAAGTCGAGTCGGACATCGACTTATGGCACAAGCGAATAGGCCATGTCAACTACCAGAGGCTTCAAGACCTACAATCGAAACATGTTTTCTTCGGATTGCCAAAATTTAGTGGCCAGAAAGCCCAAAATTTTGAAGCCTACCAGCTTGAGAAGCAACACCAGCTTTTGTTCCCCACCAAAAAAACCCGGAGCCGTAACAAACTCGACCTGATACATTCAGATGTATGGGGACCGATATAGAATGTTAGTCTTGGCGGGAGCCGATATTTCGTCTCCTTCATGGATGACTACAGCCGACACATGTGGATCTACCTCATCAAGAAGAAAAGCGAAATCTTCAACTGTTTCGGGAACCTACAAAGTCTTGTCGAATGGAAAGCGGAGAGAAAGATCAAGTGCCTGCAATCAGATGGCGGAAAAGAATATTTTTCCGGGAAATTCAACAATTATCTCCAACAAAACTGAATTTGGTGAGAATTCAGTTGCGGATACATGGCGGAAGAAAACGATATGGCCAAAAGGACGAACCGGTCGATTGTCGAGGCATCATGGGCAATGTTGGAAGAGAAGAGCATGCCCAAGTTCTACTGGGCCGAAGCGGTCCGAATGGCCGTCCACATCCAAAACCAGATCGGGGATAAGGTGTCAGCACACGAGCTATATTTTGGACAGAAGCCGAATTTAAGGCACCTTTGAATATTGGGTACCATTGCCTATGTGCATGTGCCAGAGGAGAAGAAGAGAGAGTTGGACCCAAAGTTGGAGAAGTGTATCCTTGTCGGTTACTCACATGAGAAAAAGGGTTATAAGTGTTATAACCCCCGAACAAAACAAGTTTGAGTAAGCCGAGATGTCGAGTTTGACGAATCGGCATCCTAGTACTCTCTATTGAGTTCGACCTTTGACTCCGACCCGATTCCAGAAGATGAGGCCAGTGTGACTGAAACAATCTGGGGAGAAGATGAAGAAGGATTCAGTTCTCTAGATGAGAGTCTGATCTCATTTCGGTTGTGTGGGCCGAATGAAGAGCTGAGTTGGAAGGACGAGCATGATGATGAGCCGGTGAGTAGCGGAGACTTGGCTGTGCTTTCCTCGCATAGGGAACCAAGGACACAGTTCACGCGCAAAGAGAAGGGGAAGAAGAAGATGTTGGAATACGACAACAACAGGGAGGAGTCGGATCGGAGCGAATCCGACTCTGGAATGAATGAAGACGGACCTTCAGGAACAAAGTTTGAGTCGAACAAAAGGGCCCTTAAATTAGTTCACGAGAAGTTACACCGATTTGCCCGCCAAAAGGACCCCGTAAAACGTAATGGGTATAATGAATACATGGTACATCACTATCCGTACATGACGAAAGTGGCATAAGTGCGCGAGCCGGAGAGCTACGTAGAAGTGGCCAAGGATGTACATTGGCATGTCACTATGTAGGAAGAGATGCGGGCACTTGATGCCAACAACACATGGGACCTGCTTGACCCTCCCCGACATTGCAAGCCGATCGGTTGCAAGTGGGTGTACAAGGTAAAGTACTATGCCGACCGTTCGGTCAACCGGTACAAGGCCCGATTGGTGGCCGAAGGGTATGCGCAGACCCACGGAATTAACTATGACGAGACTATTGCTCCAGTAGCGAAGATGACAATGACTCGTGTGGTACTGGCAGTTGTTGTGGTAACAGGGTGGCATCTTCACTAGATGGACATGAAGAATGCGTTTCTTGAAGGCGATCTTGAAGAACAAATCTATATGATTCACTTTATGACTTGAAGCAATCCCTCTGTGCTTGGAATTCGAAGATCACGCACTGGTTGCGTAAGATGGGGTTTATGGCTTTGAAATCTGACCTTTCATTGTTCATCCGGAAAGGTCTGGATGGTCCGGTATGTCTCCTGCTATATGTGCCTTTCGGCGCCAGCTCGTCGCGTGAGTCGGGTGGGAACCGCTGGAGTTTTGGACTATGAGGAGGAGAATTCTAAGGAAGATAAAAATATGAATAGATTGAAGAAAGAGATAGAAATTTGTGAATCCCACGAATATAGTGAATTAGTTTAACTTCATATTTAAATAATAGACTTAGTAAAATGAAATAGTTTAGAATAGATTAGAGTAGATTGAGAAAAGAGATCAAAATTTGTGAATCCCACAAGTATTATATTAATCAATATTTAGATCGTAATAAAAAAACCAAGAATCAACAACGATTTTACAATTTGCTCCCCTTATATAGTGATGGGAGAGACTAAGTTTTCCACATGCAAGCATTATGCCTTTTCTAACTCTAGTGTACATGCACACTACATGTCCATGATTAACTTTTCCTAGCATGTTTTTCCTTTAACTCAAGTGTTCATGCATAGTACTTGTGCATGATTAGCTTTTCTATCATACTTTGTCATTTAACTCAAGTGTGTATGAATGAATAACTTTTTCTATCATGCTTATCTAGAATATTTACATGGGATAAAGTTTACTATAACTTTAATATTCATAATGTGCTAGTACAATGGTAAGGCTTGAAATTGTTAACATGGAGGTATAGGGTTCAAATCCTGCCTTATGCAAGTAACATAATTATTTTAGTATTTTCTTCTATTTGTTTATACTTAGTCAATCTGGTACTCACAATGGTCAAAAACCTTCTTTTGAGTGTTTTGAGCATCACATAAATGATGCAAAAGTATATCCTGAACTTCTTAGAGTCAGGTGAGTCAATCTTGAGCAATCGGGTTTGTTGGATGTTCAGGATGTTCAAGCATCGTCCAACAAGGATGGTACCCAATGTTCGCAAAAAATGGGGAATATCCAGTAGAAGAATGCTCAAAGTTGTTGTAAGGAAAATCCGCCAACTGTAATAGCTCAACCAAATCATCTTGTTGATAGTTGACAAAACAACGATGATATTGTTCGACTGTTTGGTTGGTGCACTCACTCTGCCCACTAGTCTTTGGATGGTAACCGGAAGAGAGTTTACAAGAAGTATGTAAGAGATGAATTGGGGACCATGATAACTGATAATATCATCTGGAAGACCGTGATGGCGAAACACCTCTCGCATGAGTAAATCAGTTGTCTCTTGACTAGTAATGGTCTTCGTGCATGGAAGGAAATGCGCCATCTTTGTAAAATGATCTACTATCGTGAGAATAGAATCAAAACCCTTGGAAGGTGGAAGATCTATAATAAAGTCCAAGGAAATAGATTTCTATGGGCTCTCGGGAATAGGCATTGGCTGTAATAAGCCATATGGATGATATCGAGGTTTTTTTCATCGGCAACATGTATCACAACTACGAAAATCATCCGCAACAAAATGGTAAAGCCTCGATCACCAATATTGGCGAGAAATCAACTCAAAAGTCCTGTGGATGCTGAAATGTCCAGCCATTGGTGTGTCACAACATTGTTTCACGACTTCGAGTCGAGAAGGACCGTCATGGACATAAAAGACAGTTTGTCGAAAAAGTAAACCATCACGCCAACTGAATTGGGTGTCGTCTAGACGAGGATTTTGAGATTGGGAGCTGGAAGCATGATTTGGGATAATATGGCTCAAAATCTCTTGGGCGAATGCATCGGGCACAATATGCTCCCGAATGGAATCAAGAAGCCTTGAATCTCCCGGTTTGTTGCTAGTATTCATTGCCATTAGTCGCAGATGATCTGACCTAAGAGGATTTGCTTCTGACTTTCAAATGCGGCCTCTCTGGGTTGAACCTTATTGCCTCCCAATGCGATATAGTTACGAAATCAAAACGTGTGAGGAACTGCTCCCAACGAGCTGGTCAACAATTCAAGACTCGAGCAGTTTGAAAGTATGTTAGGTTTTTGTTATCATTGTAGACAATAATCTGTTGAGAAGAACCATCCAAAAAATGATGCCATTGTTGAAAAGAATCCACAATGGCAAGAACCTCTTTGTCGTGAATCCCATAGTTGATTTCTAAGACTTCAAATTTCTGTGAGTGAAAAGCCACAGGGTGTAGTTCGTCGTAGTCGCCAATCTGGGATAGTATGCTTCTAAGTGCGAAGTTAAATGCATCAATTTCAAGTATAAAGTGCCTCATTGGATCAACATGCATTAAAATTGGTGCAAATGTAAACACTTGCTTTAAACCCTCAAATGCAAAGTTCGCATTTGTACTCCATGCAAATGGTCAATTCTTTTGAGGAATTTATTAGCGAGTTTAAACCTTGTTTCGAGGACATCGATAGCATTAGGATGACAATCAATAAAATCCGGAGATTGCGTTAAGGTGATCGTCTAGCCTCAACCTATGCTGTGGATTTCCGTCGACTCACCACCGATATTCCCTAGGATAATCTAGCATTGATGGAGTAGTTTCGATATGACCTTTGAAATGATGTCACATATCTACTCCTGACTTTTCCTAAAGAACCAAAGTTGCTCACAGAGGCAATCAGTCGAGTGGTACGTTGTGATAATAGACGTTTCGAATGACGTTCGGAACGTCAATTACAAATGCCAAGAACAAGGTTGGAACCCACATATGCCTCAGTCGTAGCAAAACCATCTACAAGGGAGTCATATAATGCGTCTCCAACAAATACTCCAACCCCGATAGAAATCGACACTACACGTTGTCACGAACCGTTATCGGAAGAGGAAAAACAACGACACCCAGCAAATTGACTATGTCTTTATTGTGGTGGACTGGGGCATATTGCAATAAACTATCTGTTGAGTGAGCAAGCTCAATTGGATCCGGATCGGTATCTAGATCGAAGAGCCAGATTGGTATCTGGATCGGAGAACCAGATCAGTGTCCGGATGATATCCGGAACCAGGAGCCGGATCGGAGACCCGTATAAGATTGAAACCGGTAGGCCGTTAGAGGCCTACGGATCCAGCCTAGTACGTAGGCATATTTTTGAGAGCCAGTGATAGTCGCTCATGTGAGCATTGAAATACTTGTCAGTCCTTTATGGACTTGTATAACAGTGCTCTCTGAGCACATTCTATGTACAGAATATTGAGAGTATTATTTTGAATAGAGTTTTATGTTCTGCTCTGCTCTCTCTCTCTCTCTCTCTCTCTCTCTCTCTCTCTCTCTCTCCTGCGTATGCGTACTCTATGTGTGTGTCGAGTTTTGTGAAGAATAGCGTGCGGAAGCAATAGGAAATCGAAAGCAGTAAATACGCAGGTTTAATGGAGAGCTTGTATATGCAGAGAACACGGGATAGATAGAGAGAGAGCACACAGAAAAACTCGATCAAAAAATAATACTCAATCAAAAAATAATACTCAATCTGTACATAGGACGTGCTCAGTGAGCACTTTTATACAAGTCCATACGGACTGACTGAAGTACTAACATGTACTTCAATGCTCATAACTGAGCTCTACGCTAACTCCCAAAATATATTCCTACACGGAATATCTTTCCAACAGCCTCGTGGTTTACGCATGTTGAGCGGCAAGCTCAATCGGAGCCGGATCGGTTGAATAAGCCGGAGCCGGTAAGCGAGACGGATCGGGCGAAACGGATCGGTATTACGGTGAGCAACCGAATCGGCAAGCAGTGGAGGCCGGGTGCAATCCGTAACCGGAAGTCCAATCGGAAGCCTAGTATAGGATAGACTACTAGGTAGCTATAGTCTCGTAGTAAGTGTCAGATGCTCGTGTGAGCATTGAAGTACATGGTACTTCTGTCAGTCCCAAGAGGACTTGTATAAATAGTGCTACTTAGCACAGTGTGTGTACAGAGTTTTGATATAATTTTGAAATTGTGTTCTGCTCTCTCTGTCTCTGTCTCTCTCTCTCTGTCTCTCTCTGTCTCTCTCTGTCTCTCTCTGTCTCTCTCTGTCTCTCTCTGTTGTTCTCTGTTTTACGCTTCCGCAAACACTTACGTTCACATGGTATCAGAGCGCGAGGGTTGAGAACTTCTGCTGCAGACATTTACTCTTGAGAAGAAAACCCTAACAGGTTGAAAACAGACACAGTAGAAGACATGGATAGAGGCATGGCTACGTCGCTCCCGGTGGGGAAGCTCGACAGGAGCAACTATGCATCCTGGTCTTACAAGATGCACCAGTACCTGCTTGGACACGGGTACTGGAGTTATGTCGAAGGAGCGAATGATGCGGCGCCCGACTCGGCACACAAGGACTTCCCGGTATGGGAACAGGCGGCAAGCAGGGTGATGTACTGCTTCGCGTCCAGTGTCGGCGATCAGCTGCTCAGCCACATCCGTGACGCCAAGACACCGAAGGATGCTTGGGGGAAACTGAAAAAGGTTTTCACCGCAAGCACCACTGCCCGGAAGCTGCAACTCAGACAGGAGTTGAGCAATGTTCGACAGAAGAACATGTCCGTGGCAGACTACACGGGTCAGATAAAGGAAATCTGCGACTCGCTCGCCTCTATCAATGTTACCGTAGAGGAAGACGAGATGGTGCAAGTATGTCTCGGAGGCCTGGCGTCCAAGTTCGGAGCGTTCCAGACTGTGGTGTGTACAAGGGAGAATACCCCTCATTCTTCGACTTACAGTCGATGCTCCTTGTAGAGGAGAACCACGCCGGTGCATCTACCAGTGCATCCCCGGACAGCCAAATGCTGTACACGGGAACGGATTGGCTCCGTGGGCGTGGTGGAAGAGGTGGGTTGGCACACAATGGAGGCGGCCGGCAAGAGCAGGAACGAAGGCACTATGAGTGTGCCGACAGTAGTTCCGGGACTTCCATAAGAAGGGGGAGTCAAGGCGGTGCCGGAGGCCGGCAAGACAAATCCACTACGGAATGCTGGTTTTGTGGCAAAAAAGGCCACAGGGAAAGCGAGTGCTGGAGAAAGCGTGCTGATTCGGACAAATCCGGATCCGGCAAGACCGGTAAGGGTGGCCGGCAAAACTCGCACTACGCAAACGGATCAGGAGGATCCGGAACCGGAAAGGCCGGTAAGGGGCCAGCCTTGGTGATGAATCACAAGGCAAACTCAATGAAGAAGACCACTTCCAAAACGGAGGAAGTGTGGTATGTTGATTCCGGCGCGTCGAACCACATGACGAGCCACAAAGAGTGGTTCTCCTTTCTGGAGAAACCGGATCAACCAGGAGTAGTCGAAACCGGAGACGACACTCCTCACCCAATTGTGCACGTCGGAGAAGTCCCTCTAAGCCACGTCGGACAGAAAGGGAAGCTGATGAACGTATTACACGTTTCGACAATCACGAAGAACCTGGTGTCCGTCGGTCAGATTATCGACCAGGGGATGCAGGTGCGGTTTACACACCTCGGGTGCTTCATTGAGGATGAGGGCGAAGTCATTGCGCAAGGGCGCAGAGACGGGAGGATGTTTATCCTCAACACCAATGACTTTGGCACCGCTCTGTTCGCGAATCGTCAGAAGGTCGAGTCGGACATCGACCTGTGGCACAAGCGGATAGGCCACGTCAACTACCGGAGGCTTCAAGACCTGCAAACGAAACAAGTCGTTGTTGGTTTGCCGAAGTTCAGCGGCCGGAGAGCCGAAATTTGTGAAGCCTGCCAACTTGGGAAGCAACACCGGCTTCCATTCCCAACCGAACGGCACCGGAGCCGTAACAAGCTCGATCTCATCCATTCGGATGTGTGGGGACCGACACAAAGTGTAAGCCTTGGCGGGAGCCGGTACTTCGTCTCCTTCATCGACGACTATACTCGATATACTTGGATCTACCTCATTGAGCGGAAGAGCGAAGTCTTCGACTGTTTCCGGAGCCTCCAGAAGATGGTGGAATGGGAATCAGAGAGGAAGATCAAATGCCTTCGATCGGATGGCGGAAAGGAATATTTTTCCGGCCAATTCACTAGTTATCTGCAGCAGAAGGGAATTCGGCGAGAGTTCAGCTGCAGATACACACCGGAGCAAAACGGTGTGGCCGAAAGGAAGAACCGGACACTCGTCGAAGCGGCAAGGGCAATGCTGGAGGAAAAGAGCATGCCCCGGTTCTACTGGGCAGAGGCGGTCCAGACGACCGTCTACATACAAAACCGCATTGGTGACAAGGTGTCAGCTCATGAGCTGTATTTCGGGCGCAAGCCAAACTTAAGACACCTTCGGATATTCGGCAGCATAGCGTATGTGCATGTGCCGGATCAGAAGCGGAGAAAGCTGGATGCAAAATCGGAAAAATGCATCCTAGTCGGCTATGCTCAAGAGCAAAAGGGGTATAAGTGCTATAACCCCTGGACGAAGGAAGTCCGAGTTAGCCGGGATGTCGAGTTCGATGAATCGGCATCCTGGTACTCCGTACTGACTCCGACTTCCGATACCGACCCAATGCCGGAAGATCAGGCCAGTGAGCCTGAATCAGCCCTGGCAGAGGATGATGAAGCCGGGACTCAAGATGAGAGTCCGGAATCGTTACGGTTGAGTGGACCAAACGAGCGACTGAGTCGGTTGGACTAGTCGGATGAAGAGACGGCAAGTGGTGGAGACTTTGCCGTGCTCTCCCCGCGCAAGGAACCGAGGAAACGGTTCACGCACAAAGAGAAGGGGAAGAGGAAGATGCCGGAATTCGAAACCGGCAACGATGAGTCGGATCGGTGCGTATCCGACTCCGGAAAGGAGAAAGGCCGATCTTCGGCAACGAAGACCGAACTGGCCAAGAAGGGCCTCAAATCAGGTGACGGTGCGTTGCGCCAATCAACCCGCCAGAAGGATCCCGTCATGCGGTACGAGTACAATGAATACATGGCACATCATTATGCGTACATGACTAAAGTGACAGAAGTGCGTGAGCCGGAGAGCTACACAGAAGCGGCAAAGGACGCAAATTGGCGTGCCGCTATGGACGAAGAAATGCGGGCACTCGATGCCAACGAAACTTGGGACCTAGTTGATCCTCCCCGTCACTATAAACCGATCGGATGCAAGTGGGTGTACAAGGTCAAGTACAACACCGACGGTTCTGTTAACTGGTACAAAGCCCGGTTAGTGGAATACGCGCAGACCCACGGAATCGACTATGACGAGACCTTCGCTCCTGTGGCGAAGATGACGACGGTTCGTGTGGTACTGGCGGTTGCTGCGGCAAGGGGGTGGCATCTTCACCAGATGGATGTGAAGAACGCCTTCCTTCAAGGCGAGCTTGAAGAAGAAGTCTTTATGACTCAGCCCCCCGGATTTCAATCGGAGATGAACAAGTCGGCGGTATGCCGACTGAAGAAGTCGCTTTACGGCTTGAAGCAAGCCCCCCGAGCTTGGAACGCGAAGATCACGCACCGGTTGCGTAAGCTGGGGTTTGCTGTCTCTAAGTCGGACTCTTCGTTCTTCATCCGGCAAGGCTCTGACGGTCCGGTATGTATACTCTTGTATATGGATGATTTAGTCATCACCGGATCGGGTCTTCCCGAAATCAACCGCGTCAAGTCCCAGTTGTCAGACGCATTCGAAATGAAGAACCTGGAGGACTTTCATTATTTTCTTGGGATCGAAGTGATCCGGACCCCCGACGGCATATTGCTCTCACAATGACATTACGTGTTGAATATGCTGTATAAGTTCAGCATGACGGATTGCCGACTTGTCTCCACACCCCTGGACCGGAACCAGAAGCTCCGTCCCACCTCCAGACCGGCCTGCAATGAGAAACAGTTCTGACAGGTTGTCGGAAGCCTGATCTACTTAACCATCACCCGACCCGACATCAGCTATCCGGTCGGCATGGTAAGTCAGTTCATGCAGAAGCCGACCGTGGAGCACCTTCAGTGTGCGCAACGAATATTACGGTATGTCAGCGGCACTAAGGACCGAGGACTGCTATACCGGCGAGGTATACCCAAAGAGCTTGTCGGTTACACAGATGCTGATTGGGCTGGCGATGCGTCTGATCGCCGCTCCACTTCCGGATACATGTTCTCCATAGCTAGCGCGACCGTTGCGTGGAGCAGCAAGAAGTAGCCCACAGTGGCTTTGTCAAGCACTGAGACTGAGTACCGGGCCGCTACCGTTGCCACTTGTGAAGCCATCTAGCTTCGGCGACTGCTGCGAAACTTGCGGATCGAGGTACCGATCCCGATCCCAATTTACTGCGATAAAATGAGCAGCCTGCAGCTCGCCAGGAACCCTGTGTTCCATGCTCGCACAAAGCACATCGAGGTGCACTACCACTTCGTGCGTGAGCGGGTCCTGAGTGGTGAAGTTGACCTACGGTATGTTCATACGGATCGGCAAGTTGCCGACATCTTCACCAAGCCGCTCGGATCAGACAAGTTGCAGCACTTTACCGACATGCTTGGTATTCAGCATCTCGACGTGC
This sequence comes from Azolla caroliniana, assembly GCF_043228905.1. Taxonomy (NCBI): domain Eukaryota; kingdom Viridiplantae; phylum Streptophyta; class Polypodiopsida; order Salviniales; family Salviniaceae; genus Azolla; species Azolla caroliniana. Next base: position 8,229,234 of record NW_028230449.1, on the reverse strand, counting down.
CGCACTTGAGGGGGAGAAGCAAGGGCAAAGTCTCTACCGAAACGGGCAAAGGCCTATTGAGCAGACATGCCGACCGAGAGGGTCGAGGCGCGCAGAACCAAAGGGGTCGCGGCAAACGGGACCGGACCGGACGAGGAGCTCGAGCAAGGCGGAGTGACGCCAGGAGAAGTCGGTTGGAAGAACCGACTGCCACAGAGGTCGACACTACGACCCCACCTCAGGTTGAGCTTGAGGGGGAGTGTTGAGCGGCAAGCTCAACCGGAGCCGGATCGGCTGAATAAGCCGGAGCCGGTAAGCGAGACGGATCGGGCGAAACAGATCGGTATTACGGTGAGCAACCGAACCGGCAAGCAGTGGAGGCCGGGTGCAATCCGTAACCGGAAGTCTAATCGGAAGCCTAGTATAGGATAGACTACTAGGTAGCTATAGTCTCGTAGTAAGTGTCAGATGCTCATGTGAGCATTGAAGTACATGGTACTTCTGTCAGTCCCAAGAGGACTTGTATAAATAGTGCTACTTAGCACAGTGTGTGTACAGAGTTTTGATATAATTTTGAAATTGTGTTCTGCTCTCTCTGTCTCTCTGTCTCTGTCTCTCTGTCTCTCTCTCTCTGTGTGCTGTTCTCTATTTTACGCTTCCGCAAACACTTACGTTCACAACGCACTGCTACGGCTTCTCGTTACGCACCGGTTTGTGTACTGGTTTACACACCCGTTTTACGCACTGGTCCGGCCTAACCGATCAGCCCCAACCGATTCGGTTCTCGGCTTGCATGGCCAATCCGGCCAATGTTGAGCTTGTATCTCAACACTCCCCCTCAAGCTCAACTTGAGGTTCCATCTGCTCTTCCGGATTTGCTCTTCAGTTCCTTCTGGCTTCACGCTTCGCTCACACTCCTCGACTTGTTCGATTCCACGCGCCTCGACCCTTTCGGTCGGCTTGTCTGCTCACACGGCCCTTCTCGGCTTCCTTGTTGTTGCGGTGTTGGCGCCTCTTCTGCTGCCTTCTCTTCCGCTTGGCCCTTGGTTGATTCAGCGTATCCGAATCAAACATCTAAACCAACTCGGCTTCCTCCGATCGGTTTTCTCTCTCGTTCGAGTTGGCTGTCTCCAACTCATCCTTGGTCTTCTCGCCCTTGGTTGGCTTTGGCTCTTTCTTTCAACTGCTCCCCATATGTCTCCTTTCGGAATCTTCCGCGGGTCCGCCCTCTACTTCTTCAGCCGGTCCGAAATCGAATTCGTCATCCAACTCGGCGTCGCGGTCTTCGTCTTCCCGAACGTCTCTCCCCCTCAAGTTCAACACGTCGAGGTGACGCAACCCAAGCGCACCCGAGAATTGCAGCAACTTGTCAAAACCAAGAGACTTGGTGAAGATGTCGGCGTTTTGTCGATCCGTCGGAACATACTGAAGTTCGACTTCACCGGAGAGGACATGCTCACGGACGAAATGGTAGTGCACCTCAATGTGCTTAGTCCGGGCGTGGAAGACGGGGTTCTTAGCTAGTTGGATGTTGTTGAGGTTGTCGCAGTAGATTGTCGTTGGATTGGATACCTTCACATGCAGATCCTTAAGTAGCCGCTTCAACCAGATGGCTTCGTATGTTGCGACAACCGCTCCTCTATACTCGGCTTCGGTGCTCGAGAGCGCAACTGTCGGCTGCTTCTTGCTACTCCACGTGATCGCGGCACTCTTGAGAGAGAACGCGAAACCGGACATGGATCGGTGATCGCCGGCATTTCCGACCCAATCAGCATTGGTGTAACCGACCAACTGCGTGGTAGTGTCGACCCGATATAGTAGCCCCCGGTCCTTAGTGCCACTGACGTACCGGAGTACGCGTTGTGCACACTAAAGGTGCTCCTCGGTCGGTCGCGCCATGAATTGACTAATCACCCCGACCGGGTAGTGGTGATCTGGTCGGGTGATGGTCAAGTATATAAGGCTTCCAACTATTTGTCGAGAACCTCGTCGGGTCGCATACCTTTCCAGAATCGGGGCGAAGCTTGACGGTTCTATCCAGAGGAGTTGAGACGGACTTACAATCGGCCATCCCGAATTTGAAGAGCATATTTAGCGCATAATGACATTGGCTGATCAAGATGCCTTCAGGGGTACGGATCACTTCGATCCCAAGGAAGTAATGAAGGTCTGCCATATCCTTCATGTCAAATGATGCCGCGAGCTGGAGCTTCACGCAGTCTATCTCACCTAGGTCGGCGCCGGTGATGACCAAGTCATCACCTTGCAGGAACGCATTCCTTACATCCATCTGATGTAAATGCCACCCCTTTGCCAAAGCGACTGCGAGCAAAACACGGACAGTCGTCATCTTTGCGACCGGCACAAACGTTTCATTGTAGTCGATGCCGTGTTTCTGCGCGTAGCCTTTTGCTACTAACCGGGCTTTGTAGCGGTTGGTCGAGTCGTCAATGGTGTACATGACCTTGTACACCCACCTACATCCGAGGCTTCACACCTTTTGGTGCGTCAATCAGGTCCCAAGTTTCATTCTCTGCCAATGCGCGCATCTCTTCCTCCGTTGCGGCACGCCAATTCGCGTCCTTCGCCGCTTCTGCGTAGCTCTCCGGCTTACGCACTTCCGCTACACGCGTCATGTATGCATAGTGATGCGCCATGTACTCGTTGTAACCGAACCGCACAACAGGGTTCTTCTGGCGGGTTGATCGGCGTAATTGCTCATTAGCCAATGTTGAGGCTTTCATGGCCGATGTGGACTTCGCTCTCAAAGACCCGTCGTCACTTCCCTCGGAGTCAGACTCGTGTCGATCCGACTCGTTCCTATCCATGCCATAATCCAACACCTTCTTCTTCCCTTTTTCTTTGCGCGTAAATCGTCTCCTCGGCTTCCTGCGCAGGGAGTGCACGGCCGAGTCTCCACTACTCGCCGGCTCTTCATCGGACTGGTCGAGCCGACTCAGTCGTCCATCCGGTCCGCTTAACCGAAACGAAATCGGACTCTCTTCTCAGGTCTTAATTTCACGCTCATCTGGAGGCATCTCGGCCTCACTGACCTCATCATCAGAACTCGGATTGGAGGTGAGGTCCGTAGTTGGAGGCAAGTACCAAGACGCGGACTCGTCAAACACAACGTCACGGCTCACGTGTGCTTGTTTGGTGAGAGGGTTATAACACTTATAACCTTTCTGTTCGTCCAAGTAGCCGACCAAGATACAATTTCGGATTTCGCGTCCAACTTCCTCCGTTTCTCCTTTGGTACATGCACATACGCAATGCTACCAAAAACTCTCAAGTGTCGTAGATTCGGCTTCCTTCTGAAATACTGCTCATGCGCCGAAACTTTGTCTCCAATCCGATTCTGGATGTATACCACGATTCATACCGCCTCGGCCCAATAGAACTTGGGCAAGATCTTCTCCTCCAGCATTGCCCATGCCGCTTCTACAATTGACTGGTTCTTCCTCTCGGCCACGCTGTTTTGCTCCAACGTGCATGTACAACTAAATTCGCGTTGAATTCCCATCTATTGCAGATAGCCGTTGAATTGACCGGAAAAGTATTCTTTTCCGCCATCCGACTGCAGGCAGTTGATCTTTCATCCTGTTTCCGTTTCCACGAACCCTTTGAGGTCCCGGAAACAGTCAAAGACTTCACTCTTCTTCTCGATGAGATAGATCCACGTGTGCCGCGTATAGTCGTCGATGAAGGAGACAAAATATCGACTCCCGCCAAGACTAACGTTCTATGCCGGCCCCCATACATCGAAATGTATCAAGTCGAGCTTGTTCCGGCTCCAGTTATGCTTGTTAGGGAAAGGAAGTCAGTGTTGCTTCCCGAGTTGGCAGGCTTCACAAATTCGTGCCTTCCGGCCACTAAATTTGGGTAATCCGAACACCACCTATTTCGATTGCAAGTCCTGAAGCCGTTGATAGTTGACATGGCCTATCCACTTGTGCCATAAGTCGATATCCGACTCGACTTTTTGTCCTTTCGCAAACATTGCGGTGCCACCATCACTAGAGTCGAGGATAAACATCCTCCCGTCTCTATGTCCTTGTGCAATAACTCAACCTTCTTCTTCAATGAAGCACCCGAGATGAGTGAACCGGACTTGCATCCCTTGGTCGACGATCTGCCCAACCAACACCAGATTCTTCGTGATTGTGGGGACGTGTAACATGTTCATAAGTTTCCCTTTCTGCTCGACATGGCTCAAGGGAACTTCACCAACATTCGCGATCGGATGCGGAATGTCGTCTCCGATTGCGACTACTCCCGGTTGCATCGGTTTTTCTAGGTACGATAACCACTTCACGAAGGCTGACCCTTTTCCGGCTTTTCCGGACCCTGCAGCGTAGTGCGATCGCTGCCGATTTCCTTTGTCGGTTTGTCCGGAGCCTGATCCGGATCTGGTCCTCTCTGAATCGGCGTGCTTCTTCCAACACTCGCTTTCCTTGTGGCCTTTCTTGCCACAATACCAGCATTCCGCAACGGATTTACCTTGCCAGTTCTCGTCGCCTTGACTCCCCCTGTTTTCGGAGGGTCTGGAATTGCTGTCAGCATCACTTCGATGCCTTCGTCCTTGATCCCGTCGTCCGCCTCCATTGCGCATCGACTCGCCCCGTCCGCCATGACCACGGGGCCTATCTCCCTCCATGTACACCATCTTGTTGTCGGCATGTGTGCTCGTCGACGCACCCGCGTGGTTCTCCTCTATAAGGAGCATCGACTATAGGTCAAAAAACGATGGCGTATTCTCCCATGTACACACAGTAGTTCAGAATGCTCCGAACTTCAACGCCAGTCCCCCGAGACAGATCTGCACCATCTTGCCTTCCTCGACATTCACAACGATGGAGGCTAAGCAGTCACATATATCTTTGATCTTCGAGGTGTAATCAGCCACCGACAAATCGCATTGTTGTAGGTTGCTCAGCTCCTGTCGGAGTTGAAGCTTCCTGGCTATAGTGCTTGTGGCGAAAATCTTCTTCAGATTTCCCCAAGCATCTTTCGGCGTTTTTGCATCCCGAATGTAGCTTAGGAGTTGTTCACCCACACAAGACGCGAAGCAGTACAGTACTCTGATCGCCGATTGTTCCCACACTGGGAAATCTTTGTGTGTCGATTCGGGTGTTGTGTCATTTGCTCCGTCGACATAGCTCCAGTAACCATGCCCGAGCAAGTACTGGTGCATCTTGTAGGACCAAGACGAGTAGTTGTTTCTGTCAAGCTTCTCCGTCGGAAGCGAGCTAGCCATGCCTCTATCCATCGATTTTACCTGTTCTTCTTGGTTAGTTTCCCTTTCAAGCTATGTCAGCCGCAAAGGTTCTCAACCCTCGTGCTCAGATACCATGTGAAGAATAGCGTGCGGAAGCAATAGGAAATAAAACGCAGAAAATACGCAATACGCAGGAGAGACAGAGAGAGAGCACACAGAAAAACTCGATTCAAAAACTCTTTTACGAATCGGTCACTCCGGATTCCACTTCCGGTTCCAAGCCCTTCACCACATCGGACCATGTCCGGGATTTGGCCTTCTTCTTCCGGTCGGCTTTGTCCTTCTTGACTCTGCCGCCACTGCCGCTTGTTCCGACTTGTTCGGATGTGTCAACTTCCATTGTCGACTCGGCTCCTTTCTTCTTCTTGTCTCTCCCTTTGTTGGTTCTTCCCTCACCGGTGCAATCGGTAGTTTCTGACGGGAACTCAATGCTCCTTATGCACAGCACTCGGCCACAACCGAGCTTAGAATCATACACAGAAAACAGGAAACGGGAAAAACACGACACAAAGGAGAGAAAAGGTACACAAGATGTTTACGTGGAAAAACCCAAACTAAGGGAAAAAACCACGACAGCCCACAGGCTGCAAACTATCACTATGTTAGGAATGTACAAACAGTGAGTTCACGGAGGCAACGATCTCGTGCTCATGATCTTCGCCACAGGCGGCGGTTAAAACAGAGGCAACGACCTCTTTCTCTCTCTCTCTCTGTACACTGTTACACGCTCTCTCTATTCTTGCACCAACAAGAATGACAACAACCAACAACCACATAAAAGTTTTCCCTAAGTCATATTTATACTAATATGACTTTTCGGCTATTTACAAATATAGCCCTGATGGACTCTCAGAAACATATTTACGAATATGTCTCCTCATCCGGTCTTCTCACCGGGTTTGCACTATCCGGCTCTCCGTAGCCGGGGACTCCTCATCCGGTTCTCACCGGATCTGCACCATCCGGCTCTCCGTAGCCGGGTACTTCTCATCCGGTTCTCACCGGGTCTGCGTCATCCGGCTCTCTGTAGCCGGGTACTTCTCATCGGCACTGTTCTTCTCCCTTCCCATCCGGAGGGACCTGTCTCCCAACAAACTCCCCCTTCACTCTAGCATGGGGGTGTCTTACCAGTTCGATCCTCTTCCGGCATGCATCCAGCTTGTCGGGTATCAACACTTTGGTCAGCATATCTGACCCGTTCTCGGCCATGTGGATCTTCGTCAGTGCGAACTCCTGGTCATCTACTCTTTCCCGGATCTAGTGATACCTTCGTTGGATATGCTTTGTCGGGGAATGGTAGGCCGCATTCTTAGCATATCGCAATAGAGTCGATATTCATCTTGCCGGATATCAAGCTCTCCGATGAAGTCCTTTATCCATAATATTTCCTTGCCGGCTTCCACAACTGCCATGTACTCCACCTCCATGGTTGACAATGCAACCGTCTTCTGCAGCCTCGACTGCCACGAAACAGCTCCCCCTGCATATGTCATTACATACTCGGATGTAGACCGGCTAGTATCCACATCAGCTGACATGTCCGAATCGGTGAAACCGTCAAGTTGAGGTTTTCCTGAGCCGAATCGGAGACACATATTTGAAGTGCCCTTCAAATACCGGAGTATCCATTTGACCGGGTTCCAGTGCTCCTTGCCAGGATTGCTCATAAACCGGCTCACCACTCCGATTGCGTATCCTATATCCGGTCGGGTACAAACCATTGTGTACATCAAGCTCCCGACGGCAGAGGCATATGGAATCTTCATCATATCCGCCTTCTCTGTTTTCGTCTTCGGGCTTTGCTTACCGGATAGCTTGCCGTTTTCCGGAAGTGTCGATCCGATCGGTTTCACATCTAACATGTTGAACCGTTGAAGCACCTTTGTCACGTACTTCTCCTGTGACAACCATAATTTCTTCTTTGACCGGTTCTGGATAATATGCATCCCCAACATCTGTCTTGCCGGACCCAAGTCTTTCATTGAGAAGGTCCGGTTGAGAGCCTTCTTCAGCATCCATATTTTGACTTGATCCCGTCCGACGATCAACATGTCATCCACGTACAGAAGGAGTATCAGGAAGTCATCTCCTTCGAACTTCTTTACAAACACACAGTGATCGGCCTGTGTCTTGTGGTACCCTTGATCGGTCATGAAGGAATCGAACTTCCGGTACCATTGTCGGGGTGCCTGCTTCAACCCGTAGAGGCTCTTCTTCAACCGGCATACCAGGTGCTCCTTCCCTTTTTCCATGAATCCTTCCGGTTGCTGCATGTAGATCTCCTCTTCGAGATCGCCGTGAAGGAATGCCGTCTTCACGTCCAGCTGTTCTACCTCGGGGTCCATGCTTGCCGCTATACTCAGCACCGTCCGGATGGAGGTCATCTTTACTACTAGGGCAAATATCTCGTCAAAGTCCACGCCCTTCTTCTGCTGGAACCCCTTCACCACGATCCTGGCTTTGTATCTCGGGGGGTTGCCGACATCTCCCGGTTTCAACTTGTACACCCACTTGTTTCAGAGTGCCCGCTTTCCTTTCGGCAACTCCACCAATTCGTACGTATGGTTCTCATGCAGGGAATCCATCTCATCCTGCATGGCACTTAACCATTTGCGGTTGTGGGTGTCGTCCTTCGCTTCTTCGAAGCTTTCTGGCTCCCCCTCATCGGTCAACAGCACATGCTCTGCATCCAAAAATCTCCGGGGGGCCCTTCTCTCTCTCAGAGGATATCTCCGTCTTCGGGCTTCGGTAACCGGTTCCTCCATTTGCTCTTCATCCGAATCTGATTCGGGGTCTTGGCCGGTTCCGGTCTCAGTTTCCTCTACTTCTTCTTCTGCCGGTTCGGTATCCTCACCGTAACCGGTTGGTTCCTCGAGTGCTAACCAGTCTCTTGCCGGTTGGGTCTGCTCATCGTAGAGTCTATCCTTACCGGTCGACTCGGAGTTCATTATCTTCTTCTCCGACTCCCAATCGGCGAGCGTCTTGTCCTCCATGAAGATAATATCTCAACTCCGGAATACCTTCTTGTCAACCAGGTCCCACACTCGGTAGCCGAACTCATCGTCACTGTAACCGAGGAATATGCATGGCCGGGTCTTTGGATCTAACTTTCCTCTCCGGTCCTTAGCTACATGCACATACGCGAGACACCCGAACACCTTCAGATGCCGGTAGGACACTTCCTTACCGGTCCACACTCTCTGTGGCGTGTCTCCGTCCAAGGGTACTGAGGGTGATCTGTTTATCACGTATGTCGCTGTCGACAGTGCCTTAGCCCAAAACTTCTTGGGTAGTCTTGCATGCGCTAGCATACTCCGGACCCTCTCCATTATGGTCCGGTTCATCCTCTCGGCCAGTCTGTTTAGTTCCGGCGTCTTCGGCACGGTAAATTCGAGCCGGATTCCCTTCGAGTAGCAATACTCCTCGAACTACCCCCCCGGTATTCTCCTCCGTTATCTGCTCGAACCGCCTTCAGCTTCCGGCCGGTTCCTCTTTCCAATGAAGACGGATAAAACCTGATCCTTCGTCTTCATTGGTGTGGCCCACAACTTCCGGCTGTGGTCATCTATGAACGTCACGAAGTACTGCGCTCCGGCATGTGACTTCGTGTCCACTTGAAACACATCCGTATGCACCAACTCCAGTGGTACATTACGTCTCATCGGTGGCCTTGGTCGGAAGGAGGTCCGGTTTTTCTTACCGGCCAGACAATCAGTGCACTTCTCCAAGTGCACGTTCTTCACTGGAATGAGGTTGTCTTCTGCAAGCCTCTTCATCCCCTTCTCACTCATGTGACACAGCCTCTTGTGCCATAGCTCACCGGCAGTGTTGGATGCCACGTTCACTTCTTCCGGACATAACCGGGCATTCATCAGGTACAAAGTGTTGACCTTCCAAGCCCGAGCCACAATCAAGTTCCCCTTGCTGAACTTCATGACACCGTTCTGGATGCTACCCGTGTAGCCTTCATCATCTAGCCGACCGGCTGATATCAGGTTCAGTCGAACCTCCGGAACGTGTCAGACATCCTTCAGCAGCAACTTGCATCCGGTTGGTGTCGACAACCACACGTCTCCTATGCCGACAATTCGACATGTACCTTCATTCCCAATCCGGACACAACCGTGATCACCAGCTGAGTAGGATGAGAAATATTTCTGGTCCGGGGTAAGGTGGAACGACACTCCGGAGTCGACCACCCAGGTCATCTCGTTGCCGGCAAGGTTTATCTCACTCTCCTCGGTGATGAGCATCAACTCTGCTTCAGTTGCCGCAATTGCCGGCGTTCCCTTCCGGTCCGGCCCCCTCCGGTCTTTACCGTTCCGGTCCGGGGTCCGCTTCGAATCGGTACCGTCAGTTTCCTTGTCTTTTCGGAAATGCCGATAGTTCTTTTGAAAGTGTCCCGGCTTGCCGCAATAGAAGCAAGTAGGTCTTCCCCTTGACTTTGACCATGTCCCCGACTTCTCCCAGTTCTGGGGACTACGGTTTCTATGTCTTCCGCGTTCCGATTCGGTAAGGAGCGCTTTGGAGTCGGAGCTCGTATCTTTGTCTTTTCGACACGCCTCCTCATCTAGCAAGCTCGACTTTACTCTTGCTAGGGATAACCGCTTTCCTTCCGGCCCGGCGTTGCCCAAAGTGACAACCAACGTCTCCCAGCTATCCGGGAGGGAACCGAGCAAGAGTAGCGCAAGTACCTCATTGGCGAGAGGTACTTCCAATGAAGTTGCCTGGTGGATCAGCCCCTAGAAGGCATTCATGTGCTCCGCCCTGCTGGAGCCATCTTGGTGCCGGAGTCTTACTAGCTTCCGGAATACCGAAACCTGGTTAACAGCATTTTTGTTTTAAAACATTATGCCGATCTTCTCCCAGAGCTCATGAGCCTTGCTCTCTTCATTGAAGTTGTTGTATACGCCCATGTCGATGAAGCACCGTATGTACGCCGTTGTCTTCATGTGCATCACCTCCCATATTGTGGCATCGATCTTGTCCGGTCTCTTGTCCCCGAACTGAACCGGTAACCAAAGATCTTTAACCACGAGCATGTCCCTCATCTTTGACTTCCACACTGAATAGTTGGAGCCGGTGAGCTTGAACATCCCGCCAAACGATTCGTCCATTTTTTGTGTCGTTTCGCTTTGATACCACTTGATGGGAACTCAATGCTCCTTATGCACAACGCTCGGCCACAACCGAGCTTAGAATCATACACAAAACAAGAAACGGGAAAACACAACACAAAGGAGAGAAAAGGTACACAAGATGTTTACGTGGAAAAACCCAAACTAAGGGAAAAAACCACGGCAGCCCACAGGCTGCAAACTATCACTATGTTAGGAATGTACAAACAGTGAGTTCTCGGAGGCAACGACCTCGTGCTCACGATCTTCGCCACAGGCGGCGGTTACAACAGAGGCAACAACCTCTTTCTCTCTCTCTGTCTCTGTACACTGTTACGCGCTCTCTCTATTCTTGCACCAACAAGAATGACAACAACCAACAACCACATAAAAGTTTGCCCTACGTCATATTTATACTAATATGACTTTTCGGCTATTTACAAATATAGCCCTGATGGACTCTCAGAAACATATTTACGAATATGTCTCCTCATCCGGTTTTCTCACCGGGTTTGCACTATCCGGCTCTCCGTAGCCGGGGACTCCTCATCCAGTTCTCACTGGGTCTGCACCATCTGGCTCTCCGTAGCTGGGTACTTCTCATCCGGTTCTCACCGGGTCTGCGTCATCCGGCTCTCCGTAGCCGGGTACTTCTCATCGGCACTATTCTTCTCCCTTCCCATCTGGAGGGACCTGTCTCCCAACAGTTTCTTTGCCTTTGCCCGTTCGGGTGTTTTTGCCCGTTCTCCCCCTCAAGTATGGCACGTCGAGATGCTGAACACCAAGCATTTCGGTGAAGTGCTGCAACTAGCATTTCAGTAAAGTGCTGCAACTTGTTCGATCCGAGCGGTTTGGTGAAGATGTTGGCAACTTGTCGATCCATATGAACATATCGAAGTTCGACTTCACCGCTCAGGACACGCTCACGTACGAAGTGGTAGTGCACTTTTAGGTGCTTTGTGCGAGCATGGAATACGGGGTTCTTGGCGAGCTGCATGCTGCTTATGTTGTCGCAGTAGATCAGGATTGGGGTCGGCACCTTGGTCCGCAGGTCTTGTTGTAGTCGCCGAAACCAAATGGCTTCACAGGTGGCAACGGTAGCGTCTCGGTATTCAGCCTCAATGCTCAAAAGGGCCATTGTTGGCTACTTTTTGCTGCTACACGCAACAACCGCGCCACCAAGGGAAAACATATAGCCGGAGGTGGATCGGCGATCTGATGCATCGCCGACCCAGTTGGCATTGGTGTGGCCGACTAGCTCTTCAGTTATACCATGCATGTATAAGAGTCCCCAGTCCTTTGTGCCGCTCACATATCGCAAAATTCGATGCGCACACAAATGGTGCTCCACGGTTGGCTTCTGCATATATTGGTTGATCACGCCGACCGGATAACGGATGTCGGGTCAAGTGATTGTTAAATATATAAGGCTTCTGATGATTTGTCGGAACCGCTTCTCATCACAGGTTGGTCCGGAGTCAGGACGGAGCTTCTGGTTCCGGTCCAGGAGTGTGGAGATCGGTCGGCATTCCGTCATGCCGAATTTGTATAGCATATTCAACACATAGTGTCTTTGTGAGAGCTATATGTTGTTGGGGGTTCGGATCACCTCGATCCCAAGGAAATAGTGAAGGTCCCCTAGGTCCTTCATCTCAAATACATCCAACAGCTGGGACTTGACTTTGTTGATTTCATCAAGTCCGGGTCCGGTGATGACTAGATCATCAACATACCGCAAGATGCAAATCGGACCGTCCGGACCTTGCCGGATGAACAACGAAGAGTCAGAATTGGAGGCCGCAAACCCCGTCTTACACAATCGGTGCGTGATCTTCGCATTCTAAGCTTAGGGGGCTAAGAGGAATAAATCTGAAGGAAAAGACTAGGCTGACATAAACCTTCCAAAAGAACAATGGATTCAACATCCAATACAGGTTGTGAAATTAGGAAGTTCAATGATAAGAACTTTTCCCTATGGAAGGAGATGATGTAGGATGTGATGATCATCAAATGTTAGATAGAGACTGAAAAGAGATATGTGTGGAAGAGTTATGTGAAACACAAAGTACACATTTGGTTATCCGGAAACTAACAATTAGAGGTACAAACACAAAGATGATATGAGAGAAAGACTGAGTGAGTAGACAACCGAACTTCTATTACAAAAAAGGACTCAGTATTTACAATTGTGCTCACAGAGCACTTATTATACAAGTCCTTCAAAAGGCCCTTGTTAGCTCCCTTGCTCTCGCGGCATTCGTGTCCCTTGATTTGTCGGCTCCTCTGTATCATTGTCTGCTTCAGCTGCATCCTTGTTTGCTTTGACTTCTTATGATCCATCTCAATCATATCACTTCTCTCTATCGGATCGGCTATCTTGGATCCGTTCCCAATTTCTTCTAAATTGGTTGTCTCCAATTCATCTTCCTTCAAGCCCTTGACCACGTTTGACCACATCCTGGTCCTTGCCTTCATCTTCAAGTAAGCTTTGCCACTCTTGGCTTTGCCACCTTTGGCCTTTCCTCTCTCGACTCTACCTCCCCCTCATTTGGTTAGTTCTGGCTTTGACACTCTATTTCGGCCGCTCCCCCTGCATCTGGCTAGTCTACTCTTAGCCGTTCTTCTTCCACTTGTCCTCTTGTCTGATCCGTCCTCGACTTCT